>NC_072787.1:8104125-8814750 GCF_022539595.1 Amphiprion ocellaris | reverse complement strand
CACATCAGTTTGAGGTGTTGTCTAAAAAGCCACATCAAAGGAGCAGAGCAACATTTTGGGAATTATTCAGAATTGGAGTGAGATGAGAAGATACCATACCCATGTCTGTACAGTAAATGCAAAGCTACAGCTGCAGCTTCATTTTAGCTTTGTTCAAAGACTAGAAATGGAAAAACACCTAAATTCCACAGATTTTCATAAAAGATAAATGAAATCTCTAGGTTTAAAAAGTGCTTGCAAGTTGCATTCTTTCCAATAGCCAGCAGGGAGCAACACCTATGGTCACAAAAAGAAGTCTGACTGCATAGACATCTTTGACAAAATAACCTGACTTCTCACTTCACATGTTATCTCATTTAACATTTTAAAATTGGTTTATTGTCTCAAATGTTAGTTTGAAGATGTTTTAAATAGAGCAATATGTTCATTTTGAAAATTTTAGTCCCATTTTTAAAAAAACTGTGTTACACGAATGTGAACATCTATTCAAAGAGCCTTGAAGAACACACTTGTCATGTCCACCGAGTTCTCAAGCGCCTCCTACAGAATAGACTTTTCGTCAAGGCAGAAAAGTGTGAATTCAATGCCACCACAGTCTCCTTCTTGGGCTACATCATCTCCCCTGGGGAAATCAAGATCAGGCACGTGCAGAGGACGGGCGGAGGGGCCTGAAGCACCTGCCCCTCTGTCCCTTGATGCCCAATGTGCCCTTTTGTCAAAGTTGTTTTTTAAATTTTATAAAATTTTTTTTATTTGTAAGTGTGTGTGTGTGTGTGTGTGTGTGCGTGCGTGCGTGCGTATGTGCGTGCGTGCGTGCGTGCGTGCGTGCGTGTGTGTAGAAGTATTTGAAGCCCAAAATAAAAATAAATAAAAAAATAAAATTGATAATAATTCAGATCTACCCTCGGTCGGTCACATGATCTACATAGACGTCCGTCACTTCCCTGACATGCCCAGATGCCCTGTAGCTCAGCGCTAGCGCCGCTAATCAAGAAACCGGAGACCCGAGGGAGGACATCAACAACTCATGGTCCGGTGAGGACGTTTTGCAGCGGTAGTCATTTGTGCACGGTGTATTTTTGCAAGATGACTGATGAAGTGAAGTGAGCATCCTGTGTGTGTGTCTGACTCTGCACACACCTCTCATCAGTTATAGCTGCTAGTTAACCACACAGCTGCTGAGAGGATAAAGTATGCCAGGCTTCTTTTTGTTTCTGTATGTTCCTTTTGTCATGGGCAAAGTGCATCAGAGAGATGTATTATTTTACTGTCAGTGAGTTGCAGTGTGTTTCCTGTGTTTCTAGAGGCAATGAGGCATAGGTTATGTTATTTCACTAAAACTATGTAGCCTGCATGCATGTTCACATAATTTTGGACTATTGCAGTATAAATACAATAACAATAATAATTAGAAGAATTCGAATTGTGATTTTCTCAACCTCTCATTTAAAGATATCAGTGCTTGTTTATAACATTTGTATATATAGACAAATTAAATACAATATGCATGAATATAAAATTTATAACTTTTTTACCTTTGTTGTCTTGCGCAAAGTGGATAGCCAAACTGAATAAAAGCACAAATACATTTAAATACATGATTTCTGCATCATTTATTTTTTTATTTTATTATTAGCACTACAAATAATAAAGATTTTGAATCAGCGCCATGGAGCAAATCCGTGGCTATACAGTATATGTCTTGAAAAGGTATGAAATTTCAAAACAATGGTGGCCACATCAGGGTCTGAACCACTGACCTTCTGATCAGCAGTCAAGAGACTTAACCATTGCACCACTGTTTCCATGTTACATTGTCAATGAATATGGGTTGCTACAATTCAGCCAGTTATATTGTAAGGTATGTTTCTGTATAGTGTTTCAAATTCGTGTTCCATGTGCCCCCGTTTAACTTTGAGCACCCGCCCATCCAAAGGTCTCTGCACAGCCCTGATCAAGATGGACCCTCAGAAGGTTTCTGCCATCAAGAACTGGCCTCAACAGACCCACAAATAGCTTCAAAAGTTCTTTGGATTCGCAAATTTCTACCGTCAATTCATCCGGGATCACAGCAAAATCACCACTCTTCGCTCTCACCTCCACCATCAGAACCTTCCTCTGGATCCCTAAGGCCGACCAAGCATTCCATGATCTCAAACAGCGTTTTGTCTCTGCTCCCATTCTAGTAAATCCTGATCCTGGACTCCAGTTTATTGGTGAAGTGGACGCTTCGGACACAAGGGTGGAAGCAGTTCTATCCCAACAGTCACCCACTGACCAGAAACTTCACCCCTGTGCCTTCTTCTTCCACTGCCTCTCCCCCGCTGAGACAAATGTTGGAAATCGAGAGTTGCTGGCGGTGAAGTTGGCCCTGCAAGAATGGCGACACTGGCCAAGGGGAGCTGAACTCCCCTTCATCAGGTGGACAGATCATCGGAACCTGGAATACTTATGTTCGGCCAAAAGACTGAGTGCATGTCAGGCTCACTGGATGCTGTTTCTTGGGCATTTTAACTTCACTCTCAACTACAGACCTGGGTCCTGGAATGTCTAACCAGACATTCCGTCTCGCCAGTTCTCCTCTCAGGAATCGCCTCGTGAGTCCGAACCCATCCTCTCCAGAACTTGCCTCATTGATTCTCTTACCTGGCAGGTGGAATCCCACATCCGCCAAGCACAGGGTCTCCAACCAGATCTAGATATTGGTCCTCCAAACCATTTATTTGTGCCTAACTCTGTTTGCCCTCAGGTTCTCCAGTGAGGGCACTCCTCCAGGGTTGCCTGCCTTCCTGGAGCAGCTTGAACCTTAGAGGTCATCCAGCGCAAATTTTGGCGGCCTTTCATGGAGAAAGACACCCGGGAGTTGGCTGCTGTCTGTTCCATCTGCACCCGTAAAAAGGCCCCTCACCAATCCAGTTGTGGCCTCCTGCAGCCCTTACCCATCCCTCAGCACCTATGGTCCCATATTGCTATAGACTTTGTGACTGGCCTGCCTCCATCTTCAGGTAAAACCACAATACTCACTATAATTGATCGCTTCTCCAAAGCAGTCCATTTTGTGGCCCTTCCTAAGTTTCCTTCAGCTAAAGAGACTGCAGAGATAATGGTTGACCGAGTCTTCAGGTTGCATGGTATCCCTGCAGATGTTGTCTCTGATCGTGGGCCGCAGTTTAAATGAAAGGTATGGAGAGCTTTTTGTACTGCCCAGGGGGCAACTATGCCTCTCATATCTGGATTTCATCCACAGTCAAACGGCCAGATGGAACGGGCAAATCGATCCCTGAAGGCCTTCCTCCAAGTGCATGACTTCCAAAAATCCATCAGCATGGAGCAGCCTACTCTACCCACGAGAAACCTGGGTGGAATAGCATGCACACAATTCTCTAACTAATGCCTCTTCCGGATTGTCTCCGTTTCCGCGTACTCTCAGCTATCAACCACCCACGTTTCCCTCCCAGGAGCAGGAAATTTCCATTCCTTCAGTCCAGACCTTCATCTGGAAATGTGAGAGATCCTGGAAATAGGTTCGTGCCTCCTTGCTTTGCTCTTCACAGCGTATAGAGCACCGGATTCCTGCCCAGTGTACACCCCTGGTCAGAAGGTCTGGCTCTGAGCAAAAGATTTGCCACTCAGGGTCGAATCCACAAAATTGGCCCCAAGGTTTGTGGGACCTATTGTGATTGAGTAGGTCATTAATTCCAGTGCTGTCCACCTTATTTTACCAACTACTATGAAGATTCACCCCACATTCCATGTCTACCAAGTCAAACCTGTGAAGGAGAGTCCATTGGCCCTCTGTCCGTTCCTCTCCTCCACCCAGGATGGTGTGATAACTCGCCCGCCTACACAGTGAGATGCCTCCTGGATGTTCGTCGGTGTGGGCAGGGTTTGCAATACTTGGTGGACTGGGAGGGCTATGAACCCAAGGAACACAGTTGGGTCCCATGTTGTCAGATTCTGGATGCCACTATGATTAGGGATTTCAATCTAAGGCATCCCAGGCGTCCTGTACATGCACCTTCAGGTGCACGTAGGAGGGGGGGTACTGTTATGCCCTCCACCTCTGATGCCAGATAACAGCAGTCTCTCCCTTCCCCCTTCCTTCCCCTCTCTCTCTAGGTGGGTATGAGCATGGTGTGTGACGGTGCGAGGCAGGTGCTGTCTATTGGCAGTCCCAGACTGATTACTACCAGGTAGGGATGATCTGCTGCACCCACTCTTCTCTCACATAAAAGCCAGACGCAGTCATCACTCGTCGCTGGACCGTTGAACAGTCAAGTCTGTCATCAGTGTCTGATCATTGTTTCATTCCAGCTCCTAGAAATAATCATGCTCTAACTGTAGTTCCTTGTGTTTTATTTCTGGATCCCCACCTGCCTGCAAACCTATCTCCAGAATCGTCCGCCTGCCCCTGTCTCTCATCTGGACCTTCCTTCAAACCCACATCACACTCCCTCAGCCACAGTACCTGTCTCATCTCCGCCATCACACCGACTGCACACCACCCCTGCCCACCTCGTCTCCTCTGCCTACTGTCACTATTCCCTCGTCAGCTGAGTCCCCTGCTCAATCGCCAAGTCCAGTGTAATGTTTTGTGTTTAGCTTTTCTGTGCAGGATAGTTCTAGTTTTCTTGTCTTGTTGTTCACGCATATCAGTGCTTCTAGCATTTAGAATAAGTGTAAGATTTCAGCTGCTGTAATCGGCATTCTATTTAGTTCCTGTTGTATCAGTGTAGTGTATTTTCTGACTGGTGTTAGGTTTGTCATTTCGGCATTCCGATTATTGTTTAATCTCCTGTCCTGGCAGTACTAAGTCCAGGTTAGTCCCCTGTCTATCTTACTTTGTGATCTTGTTGGTATGTAGTTTCTGATGCCACTCTCTAACGGCGCTTCACTTTCCTTTGTGGCTCCACTTCCCCGTGTTGCTGCACGGGGGATATTGTTGTATTTACTGTAATTTGTAAATAAAACTTCAAACTGTACTCTGGCTGTCGCAAATCTTGCTGCCCTGCGTGTGAGTCTCTGTACCGGCACTCTAACAAACAGACAGCAAAGCATTGAATGTATACAAAGTACCTGGCAATGCATGCTTGCCATGGATGCTTCAAAGACGTGCTGGGAAAATAACTGAACGGTTGATTGTCAAGATGCAGCTAATAAATTCTATTTTTTATGTTTCTGTTTCTAGGGCTGCACAGTGGCTTGGTGGTTAGAACTCTTGCCTTGCAGCCAGAAGCTCTCCGGTTCACATCCTGTCTTAGGTCACCTTCTGCATGGAGTTTGTATGTTCTCTCTGTACATGTGTGGGTTTTCTCCGGGTACTCCGGCTTCCACAGTCCAAAAACATGCTAAGGTTCATTGGTAACTCCAAATTGTCTGTAAGTGTGAATGTGAGGTGACTGTTGGTCTCTATATGTAGCCCTGCAACAGATTGGCAACCTGTCCAGGATGTCCCTGCCTTCACCCTCAGTCATCTGGGATGGACTCCAGCCCTCCATGACCCTATTGAAGATTAAGCGTGTATGGATCATGGCTGGCTGGCTGGATGTTTCTGTTTCTATATAGATTAAAGACAGAATGTGCTAATTAGTGAGCAATGAAAGTGCTGGTGAAATGTCTTTTTAAGCGTTCCCCTACCAATGCTAAGCTAGGCTAATGATGTCCTGACTCCAGCTCCATACCTAAAAAATGGCTTTTTTTTTTTTTTTTTTGTATTTTGGAAAATACATTTAGCTTTATTTCGGAGAATTAGATTAGCTTCAGTGGTTAGCTTAGCTTAGTGAGACTTTGTCTCCATCTGAAGGTTAAAACAATCTGTCTACCAACTCTTAAAGAATTTTAGGAAATCAGTGCAGACACATGGAGAACAGCAGACCAGCAAACCCACAGCGTTGTTTTGTGACAATAGCATAAATCACTGTGCCACCATGAAAATACCTAGAGAATCTATTCTACTATTAAAAAGTACATGAATATGACATCATGGCAAACTCTCTGCAAATCTGCAACAATTTTTCCACAAAGTTAGCCAGAAGTCCACTGCAAGTTTGCCATAAATCTAATTTGCATATGAAAATATGACCTTGCTGCAAATTTCGGGCAACATTGACAAAGTTACCTACAAATATCTGCCAGAAAAGCAGGAATAATACCATTATTGCCAGAAATACTGTTCATATCAATTATAAACTGACATGTTTACCAGGCGAATTTGTTACTAGAAGTTTCCTAGAAGTGTAGCACTATTTACGACTGAGTGGTGGCAAACCTGTTGTTATTGCCAGGATGTTGCTGAAAGTTAATCAGCAGTCACCAAGACTGGCAAACTTGTGGCAACATTGTTTGGCAAACAAATGTTTTTGCTGCAAATCACCCAGAAATTTGTTGCAAACATTTTGCTTTTGTAAGAGAACACGTCTAAAGCTCAGCAATAAATCTGTTAAATCTCATTTGTTTAATCTTTAAAAAAACTGCATCTCAACATCTTGTTTCTATCAATTTTCATTCTCAGAAATACATAAATATATTATTCATTTATGCCCCAAAATGAATGGATATGATGGACAAAGAGAAATGAAGGAAAAAGAAGAGCTCAGTGTAAACTGACAGAAGGTAAAATTACATTGGACACTTTCTGTCTCTTTGATGGACTATCTGGCTGTATTCAGTGTGAGTGTCCCAGCATTTGTGCATGTGTATTTGTATTTAAGGTTTCCAACAGTCGAACCTCTGCCTGGCTTTGTTTATCTACTGCTGTCCAAAGCATTGAAGTCAAGGCGCTCATGCTCTTTCCAAAGCTGCAAAACATGAAAATGAAACACTAGTCTATCTTACTTTCAGTGTTGTCCAGATGTCACATTGAGTTTTGATGTGCTGTGCTCTCCACATGTTTCTAATAGGGACTTTTGCTGCACGCTTGGCTTACATCTTTGGGGTAAATACTCAAGAGGTAATCAGGTTGAAGAGATAGGTTAAACTACATGTGTTTAAGTCTGCACACGTGTGAGTAAACCTTAAAGGAGGAAATTCAATACCTTGTAGTTTGGTTAGCTCAAGTTCTGTTCATGATAACAACATTCTAATCATATATCTGTATATATAATTTCTACAGTATGTGCATTATGCTTTTTCTATACAGAGTACTGTCTTTTTGAGTATTGCCAGGAAAGGCTTTAGAGTATTTCAATGTTCAACCAAATCTTGCAATGCATCACTGATAATTTCCATAATATAACTGCAAAAATCTCACTTGAATTCCTAAAACCTTTCCACATCAGAGTACCGACTGTATCCAATGCTGAGTGAGTTTCCCCATCCTGAACACTTCATTACAAACATTAAATGAGCACTATCTCTGTACATGTTTATTTCTAAAGCCTTATTGTTGTTATGTTATTATTGCAGTCATTTCCTGTGCTGGAATTTCATTTTGGGGCTCCCCTTTCGCTCCTAAAACTTACCAGCAGCCCGTCACCCTTTCAGCACCTCTCGCTGGCTCTTGTAAAGGTGTGGGTGGCCGTGGTTGGACCCTGAAGTGGTCGCACGGACGCTGAGCTGTGAAATTACATTAAGCCGCCAGGCTAAGGCCCATGGCAATCCTCCCTTAATGAAAACTGCTTCACAGCGCAGGCTGCTCGGAGCACCAGAGACAATCTGTTTGACAACCAGGGCTTAATATGGAGAGGTTGAGTAAAGGGACACCATAGCAATTGCTGGCATTTTGGATGTTCATTTATAGTGCTCCGCCGCTATTCATAAGCAGAGAAAAATGTTCTGATGTTCTGTAAGTGCGTGTGGGAAAAGAGTAGGTGTGTGGTATTCATATTCATCCAGTGAAAACAGCAGTGGCCTATCACAGATTGAAACATAAGCACACACAAACATAAACCACCCACGCACTATTTACTCACAGAGCTGCACCATTGTACCTATATAACTACGACGTCTCAGATGTATTTCCTTGTAAGGGAAATGTGACGTATAGATTCATATCATCAGGTAACAGTGACACAGAATAACTGGGTTTAAAAGATCATACAATATTCATCAATGAATGGTGAGCTCCACTATATTTTTAGAGCTGCCACATTAAACTTTGGTAAAGTGGTGAGGAAGAGCAGGAGAAAATTCTAAATAAAAAATATTGCTGCTGTTTGACTGAGATTAATATTCACCTTTTTGCCACTAAAATTGCAGCCTGTGCTTCTCAAAGAGTTGAAAAACTATATCTAAAGCTGCACTAGTCAACATTCTATAGTAACAATGGATTAAATAACAATGTGAGGTAGTCAAAGGAGCCAATGCCGATCTCACAAAGATTTTTTTTCCAACAGTTACTTCCCTCAGTGGCACCTACAAAGCTTCTTCACTTCCTTTAGGACATTGCTTTGGTGTCGTCAACCCTGTTTCCAGCCACAATAAGCAGCAATTGTCTGTGAAAAAGCTCTGATACAGCAACAATACATTACCTGCCCTGGAGTCAGATATTGTTCTCAGGATTTGATGGAGACCAAAACAGAGCTCAAAGAAGAATTATTATTGGACTGATGGTGAGAAACATGACCCCAGATGGCTGCTAAACATGCTCCTCTTCTGATGTTTTCTTATTAATGTGTCATTTTTCACTAGTTAATTTCCAATGACAACTTTGAAAATGGTAAAGTATGGTATTCGCAAAGCTTTCATATATTTGTAAAAGAAGATGTAATGTAAACCTACGAAATATTTCAAAAAATCATAAAAAAGAAGAAAAAGCCAACTTTAAAAACAACGAACAAGTCATGTGATAGGGACATAAAGTATCAGGGAAGGACACATAATGGCTGATGAGACCAGAGTTATGAAGCAAACACGGCTGTTTCCAATCTTATATTTTCCTGCCTGTCTAGACTAGAATACAGTCCCAGAGTTTTCAAACTAAAATGGTGTTAGCAGTATTTCCCAAATGTCTATTTCAGAAGTGTGAAAAATCTGGAGTGTGGACACTAGGTGAAAACGTAGAAGTCATGCATTTTAAAACGAAACTGTACTGATGTGAACATAGCTTTAGAGACACATCTGTACTTGCATACATGAAACTGAAACTGCCTGCATGGTAGATGGCATACTGCATATTTTGTTTAGTGTTTTGTTTTTGCATTTGAACAGGCCTTCTATATAAAAAAAAAGTAACTTCTGAGTCCAGCTTTAACTCCAAACAGATAAAAACTGTCGATCATATTCTAAACAGAGCAGAAAAGACTCCAGCTTGATAAAACTTTGTCACTGCAGTACACCTCAGTTCACACGCATTATTTCACCACGGACCAGTTTTAACTATAAGAGATGATGCTTCCTAAAATAATACCTTAATAGACCAAGTTTAACGTCTTCACAGAGAACACAAATGCTGTTCCAGCCACAAGGACAAATGAACAGTAAAATGCAACAGGAGCTCCAATAAATACAGTAAAATTTCAACTGGGCTTTCCAGAGGATGGCTGTCTCCGTTTGACAGTCCCAAGAGGAGGAAGAAGACTGGGGCAAGCCTGTCTGGAGCGCTGAGGTGCTGCGAGTGCATTCATGTGTATGTGCATGCATGTGTGAGGATATGTTCACACACGTCTCTCTAGCCAAAACAAGTATATATCTTGGCCTGCTGTGTAGACAGGCAGCGTTACGTTCATCCGCAGGTCAGGAGCTCTCTGCCCCGTGGCCACCCACCCCTGTGGAATAATGGCAGTGGGGGAGTCTGAGTCTGCGAGGGGCCCTCTTCACCCTCAGTGCACACTAATCCTCCATGAGAGTTATCTAATCCTGATTTTTGAGAAAGAAAGGAAATACAATAAGGATTTTTTTTTATATAGCTCAGTTCATTCCAGTTTCTCCTTAGATTAAAGGTGCACTACGCTGATTTTTCAAGTGAAAACCAGCTAATTTGTAATGCCAAGTACAATTCAACTCGTGAAAACAGTTCTATAATGGTTTCTATGGCTCTGGAGGCGCTTTGTAAAGTCTGACAGAAGTCTGATAAAATAAAGTTTTACCATGATGGTCACCATGGTCATACAATTATATTTTATCAAAAAGCCTTAAAGCACTAGAAACTGAAATAAAAGACATGGATGTTTATTAAGGATTTATGTAATGGCACAGGCTTCTCAGACTTTGAGAAACTGTAGTCTGCTGCTACATTAGTTAACGTGTTGATTGGCTTGTTGGTCTGTGGTCCCCATCAGAACTCCATGTTTGCCTCTCCACAAAGAGTCATTAAGAGGTCAAAATTAAAGCAGCACAGGCAGAAATACCCTGATTTCTAGGTCTTACATGTCAGAAACAATAAATCCTATACCTCCTATAATGCTGCTTGATAGCATCTTAGACCTTTCCTGTCTGGTGGAGGAATACATGGTGGATCCTGCTGTAAAAGTAGTCAAACTCTCACAATGATAATGCTACTTGTTTATGTTTTTGAGAAACTTCAGTATGAAAAGTAAAAGTATTCACTGCAGAGAAAAGGCCCTGCAGAGTAATGACAACTACAGTGTTAGAATTATATTCAATGATCATTACATTTTGTATTTTCTTAAAGTAGGGCTAGATTTCTTTTAAGCTTGGAATATTTTATTAAATAATTCATAATCCTGTCTGAACACATACTGTCTTTTGTGCCTATAACAGTTATCTGTATAGTAAATATCTATAGTTTCTCTAAATGCCTATTGTATAGTAAATATAGAAAATATTTTAACTTTTCAGTCAGAATGATAGTAAAGCACAGATATAAAGTGACATGAAATGGAATTAAAGTAAAATACTTCCAATATGTGCCAGTAAGTCAGTAATTGAGTAACTGTGCCAAGTTGTAACCCTCTACCTGTAACCCTCTACCTCTATCCCTTTATCTGTATCCCTCTATCTCTACCTCTACCCCTCTACCTCTACCTTTCGACCTCTTCTGTCCCTCTCAACCCGCCCGGCCAGCAGGCAGATGGGTCCTCCCACATTAGAGCCGGGTTCTGCTCGAGGTTTTTTTCCCTGTTAAAAGGGTGTTTTCCTTGCCACTGTCGCCTTTTGGCTTGCTCTGGGGTTCAGGCATATGGGTTCTGTAAAGCGTCTCGAGACAATTTGACTGTAATTGGCGCTATATAAATAAAATTGAATTGAAAAGTTAAATGACACCAATAAATGGCCAGCTCTTTCAAACCTCATGCCTCCTCTTCTAATGCAGGCACCCTGTTAGAAACCGACTGTAGATCAGTATTCACAGGCTGATTAGTCCTCCTCATGATGAGTGCACTGGGCTGTTTAGAATAAGTGGAGTGGCCCTAATAGAGGAAGCTTATTCAAATGTCTGTTTTCTGTGTTTTGTTTCTGTCCTGCTCACCTTTCTCCTAACTCTGATATCTGAGGTGTGGTTCACTCCAACAAGCCTGTCAGCTTCTTCCCGTCTTGAGGAAAAAATCCATGGAGGAAGACGGAAGTGAGTTGAGATTGACATCTAGTCCTCAAAACAGTGCATTGTTAGGTTTCAGAGTGTGACAGCTTGCATTCAGCTCCTGCTGAATACTTGAGCTGATACTTGTTTTAGGAGTTTCCCCATGGGGCCGACTTGACCTCAAGAGAAAGACATGAGAAAATTCTCAGGCTTGCAGTGAGATCTGTTTATTTGCTGTGTGCCAGACTGTTAAAAGCAGCAACTTTTAAGAATCAAAAACTGGCTTTTCCTCCAAACTCTGCTCGTTCTCTCAGCTCTGACTGCAGCGTGGTGCTTCACTTGGAGGCAGAAATTGATCTTTTCTCATCTCCACAGTATCAGTTTCACTGAAGGCTCCACCTGAGCACTTTTACACTCTGTATCTTTTAGCTGGGTAACAGTGTTGGCTGCAGCCGAGCAGAATGGCAGTGATAGTGTTGTGTGGGGGTTGGTGGTCTGCAAAAAGGGGAGGAGGACCTCACATTTAGCCGCCGTCTCTTGGGAGAGATTAAGCAGTTTAGTCTTTGCTGCGTCTCTCTCTATCACTGCCACTGCCTCCCGCTTCTCCTCTCTATTTGGAGCAGGGCAGTGTACCTTTTCCGTCGTCCTCCTTTTTACACTTTCTGTTCCTCTCTTCTGCTCTCGTTTCCTCTGCTCCTTCTCTTGGTTGTTTTCTTTCCATCCATCCTGCCTGCCTGTGACACTCTGAACTCTTTCACTTTCGCCAGACTGTTTCTGTTTTACACCCTCTCTCACGGCTTTTTTTTTTTTTTTGTTGCACCCCTCCGACCTCTGGACATCCAGCTGATTCTCTTAGCTGACAGCCCAGATGGCACAGAGCTAGTGGGGATGTGCCCCTCCTTCTCCACTGCCCCCCAGCTCCTCTGTCCCCACTCACCGATAGGCTGCTCTGGCTCGGCCATCCCACAGAGCTGATCCCCTGCTCCTGTGTGGAGCACCATGGAGCTCAACCACTACTCACATTAATCTCCTAAACGATCCTGGACCTAAGAGGATCAATACTCATTTTCAGGGAGCAGCATGATCCCTTAATGTAGTGGAGGATGGCTGCTTATCCTTCGCTCTTTTCCCCCTCCTCTTCTCTGTTTTAACTCCCCATTGGAAGAGCAAGAGTCAGCCTTTCATTTCATTTCATGGCCCACTTTAGTTAAGACAATACATCGCTTTTATTACTAATGCCATTATTCAGGTGAATAACACCTGTAAGTCCTCTTCAGGGGGAATTTGAGGGGTCTTCTTGATAAAAACTGCCTCTGTCTTCTTAAACCAAGGTATTATTTTTAGTGTGATCTGGTTGTTTTTATGAAATTCGATCTATGTCTTGTAATTGCCCTCTCTGACCCCACATTCATCCAGATGATAGAGAGGTCAGCAGGACACCTACATTTGTCTAACAGAACCAGCAGCGTGTATTTCCCATTCGTTGCTGTAAGAATTTGCTCCAGTACAAAATACACAAAGATTTGCCAGAGAAAATAAATCACCATTTTACTCCAGTTGCTCTGAAACACATCAGAGATGTCTTCAGGCTATTTCGTATTAGTAGTGGTCACATAATTGTTATTCTTTGTTTTCCACAGACGCTGAAAAATGACTTCATGCTAATAGCGGCATGATCCAAGGAAAATGGGAAAGGTCTGACTTTCCATTGGATAACAGGCATCTTATTTTTCCAGATTCGGTGTGCAGGGAACACCGCTACAACCGCACAGTTAGCTGAGCGTCTCATCATTGATCTTTGCTGATGCAGACTGTTTCTGGGGCCTTTTTCATCAGGAAAGGTATAGCAGGAGAAGGAGGGAGAAGGAGGGAGAGGGGGAGAGTTGGACGCTCTCCCCTCATCGTGGATCTCTCAGGCAGCCTGTCTATTGGTGGAAGAGGCCACCTGGAGCAAGTTTGGAGGTGTTGTTTATGCTAAAGCTATTACTGTGTGTCTGGGCAGCATGCCCTGAGAGCTGGACCACTCTGCTGCTACTGAATTATTCACCACTGAGATCTGCCATCCCATGTATACAAGCTGTCACATGTAGCTGAATGATAAGCTGATTGTCCAGCAATGAGGAGTTTGTTACCTCGTGTCTGTAAATACTTTACAGGGCAGATTTATATCAAGATAGTGACATAAAATGCTGTGTATGGTTAAACGATGAAATCGAGGAAGTGTAATCCAAATATATCTTCCGACGTGGTACTTTCTCCCTGCTACTTAAATCATTTCCAGTGATTACAAGATGTCAGGCTCCCATTAAACAGCCTGTCCTTACAATACAGGACACCCAAATTGAGGCAAAACTGGGTTACACAGTCGAGCTGCTACAATAGACTGAATGATGACAACATCTTACATACCAGAGATCCAGGCAGTAGAAACCTTACAGTCATCTGCTTCGAGAATAGCCACAGCCTTGCAGCAACTGCAGCTCCTCTAACCTATAATTGCAAGTCATGGGACCTCAAGCATCACTTCATCCTCTGCTGAGTTTATAAACTTCATCTTTCCTGTCACTACAAGCAGTCCAGAAGAATTCTCCTCAAACATGTGATCTGGGATTTTTCATTTCTATTTCCACAGGGCGTAGTGTGATAAGCGGTGTGTCTGTGCTTGTGTGTGAAAGTTGGGGTCTGATTGGACGCAGTCTGAACCTGCTGATTGTGCTGGCATGTCTGCATCCTCTTCATCACCACTGCAGTGAGCTCGGTTCAGGAGAACAGCAGGGCCTTTCTTTAGGTGGAGGATTGAATCAGTGATGACAGTCTCATGACCTCTTCTTCTAACACACATGCTCTGTCTGCTGTGCTGCTGCTGTGCTCCACACACACAGGAACACATACATTAAAACACGTGGAAGAAAAAAGTCACATTTCAAGTTGAATATCATGACATCATTTGCACTAATGGTGCTCTGTAATGTGTGTGCTGGCTATATATTGGAGTAAAGTATGGTACCTTACCAACAATATTTTTTTGACAAAAAACAAACCAAATTAAATAAACTTTTAAAAAAATCCAACCTGCTTTACAAAATGGAACATGAAATGAATAATAAAAATGAGAAAAGTAAAGGTGCTAACTTCAACCATAATTTTTTTTTTGCAGTGCTGCCATAGAAGAACCATTTTTAGTTCCACAAAGAGCCCCCTACCCTATGGAACCTGTTTAAAGAACTTCCAAATGTGCCCTCAAAGAATCATCCAAAAATGGTACCTTTAAGCAACATATATTGAGCTCCAAAGAACTTTTGCAAGAACTAGGTTCTTTAAAGAATCATTTTCAATATAGTTCTTCATGTAACCACCTGGTAATATTTCAGTAAGAGGAACTGATAATTGTTTAGCAACTTTTAAGCAAAAAAGTGAAAAGTAAGAATTTGTAGCATTTCTGGGTCCCGTCCATTGTAACACATTTAATATTTTTGGGTTCCAGACTTTTTGTCAGACAGAACAGCATCTTACATGATGCATTTCTCACATTTTTCTTCCTGTTTTATGGACCAAATAACTACAGTTGCAGTTTTAACTTTATTCTATAATCAACAACCACACCATAACTCCAATAGAAATGAAGAACCTCTGGTTCTTTAAAGACCCACATAAAGTGGAACCATCCCCAAATAATATTATTTACTTTTCTTAGAGTAGGGTGGGTATTTTGTAGTTTGTGACAAATAATTCAAACTAGCCAGTCCCTAACACTATCACCTAGGCCCATACCTTTTAATGAGCACTAGAGCAGACAGGAACAAACACCAGCGTTCTGCTCTGAATACACGGTAACAGGAGCAGCGCAGGTACCGCGCAGCTCCGTCCGTTCCTCCCTCTCTCTGCCGGCTCTCCGTGCTGGGTACAGGCAGCGTGGGTCGGTGAGGTGCGGGAAGGTGATGTCGTAAAGCTGAGTGTCGTAAACCAGGTGCGGAGAAGGGGAGGTGAAGGGGAGGGAGGAGGAGGAGGGGGAGAGGGGGTGAGAGAGGAGGTGACTCTCCGGCAGCATTTAGACACAACGAAAGGATCATGGCGGATGGCCCCAGGTGTAAGCGCAGAAAGCAGGCGAACCCGAGGAGGACCAACGGTGAGTAAAACTACTTCTGAAGCGGAGCTTTTCTTTCGGGAGAACGGTCTGGAGGCTGTTCTGTCTGCCGGTAATTTTATCCAAAAGTTTGCCAGCCCAGAAGTCCGGTTTTTAGTAACTGAAAGTGCTGGGAAGTAGCAAGTGAGCGCCGTATTCCAGCCCTATGTGGTGTACCGTTATACCTGGGTCGCGTCTCTCCCTCCGCCTAGCGGTCCGCTGCACCGGAGACCGTTATACGCACCCCACTCCGGTATGAGTGGAGCCGCTTTTGTCTCCACTTTGCACCGCTTTATTTATTTGAATACACTTTGACCCTTTTTTATAGATCCAGCATTCATTGATTTAGTTGCCTTCTGTCGAGTTTTTGAGCCTCCACTAAACTCGGACCTGTTTCTGAGGGGAAACGGGCTACCTGATTGTAGTTGCGGACCTCGGCGGACTGTTTTTAAACTGTTCCGGTTGAAAACACATTATATACAGCTGAGCTTTACTCGAAAACGTTGTGTGTGAAAAACGGAGAACACAACTGTTTGTTCTTTCTTTTGCTCACTCGTAGCAGGTAGCGACAGGACACTGTTGCAAGGCTCACTACAAGGGCTCACATTTAGCCTGATTTAAATCCTCCTGTCCTTTGGTTTAAATTTTGTTTCACCAAATTATGTTTTAAGGGAGAAAAGGGAAGAGACGCGTGTTGTGTTGAAGCACGTTTTGAACAGTTGGGTTTTTCCTCCTGTAACTTATCGGACTGTTTCAGCTGTGCGCTGCTCACATTGTTAACGGTAAACGTCCGGTGTGACAGAGAGTTAACGGCCCGGTAGAACATGGATGGTGATGAGCTCACCGAGGTTCCGGAGAACGAGGAATATCTCACGCGCTGTTTGTGTGAGCAGCGCGAGCGCAGCCCATATAAGGACAGCGGATCCTCTCCTGTCGCGCGCTGGGAATCCTGATTCTTGTTGGACGGTGGACGCGACAGAGTCTCCTCACTGTCTCCGCTCCTCTGTGTCCAAGCGGCTTGTTTTAACAGCATATAACTACATTTTACATGGCTACAGCATTTTACCTGCGTTTTATAATTTCGGTATGAGAATCTCGGGTTTTCGCGCATCTTATTGTGTTGAGAAAATGTTGTTTGTATGGTTACAAAGTGCCGCTACATAACTGCTTCGTTAACGTATTCCTTTTCATTTTATATCACGCACGTAAATGTTAATTTTGTTTAATATCATGGACTTTTGCGAGTTGTTAACGCCTGATTTCCTACTATTTTTGGCCTTTCATTTTTTGCGAATCCGTTGTTTACTCTTCATAGACCTTTTTTAAAAATTTCAATTGAGAAAACAAGTTGTTTTGTCGCGGTAATGACAACATGTGGTGTCCATATCAACCAGTCCTGCTCATGTGTTAGCCTGTGCCACCAGTGTAGCTTAAAGGAACTGAGGTAATGCAGGAATTTCGGTGTTATTTCACTTAGTAAGCGCCGATTGCTCATGTGGTGCTAAAAACAGTACTTCGTGGGTGGAAAAATGCGACCAAACGGTGTTGTGTGTTGCGGGCTGGCTGTCGTGTGAATTTTCTGTGGATACCTGATGAGTGATGTGGAGAGTGCCTTGTTTTCCCCCCCCAATCGGGATTTTAATGTTTTCCATTGTCACTTTTTATAATCGTTTCAATAGGGTGTGTTCATCTTTGTGAAATATTGACGTGTGGACACACCTTAAATAACGGTTCTGCTGGCCAGGTATGGATATTTCTCTGCCTTGTAGGAGGAAGTCACTCTTTCTCTTACTTTTTAGAGGACATCTGTATGTCTTTTGTTACTTTTTTCCTCCTCACTTTAACTGAACGGGATTTTATTAAACGTTTCTCTGTAATGACATAGCCCTATTGATATTTAAAGTCACATACGTAACCAAACAGATGTGTTCCCTGTTGCTTTGCCTCATTTGCATTTACTTCAAAGTGCTGTCAAGGTCTGCTTTTAAGTCCTCACTTCCTACCACCTTCTGACAAGACAGGTGATCTGTCATGTAAATACACCTCCCCGCATTTTGAAAAGTATTCCTCAGTGAAGTTAGATGAAGTTGAAGGCTGACGTTGTATGTTGTCACAGCCGTGGTTTCGTTATAACAAGCTTTAGTAAGGGCTGCTGTCTCTCCTTAATTAAAAGAGGCCATTGCCTGTGCTCTTATAATTAAGGAAGCCCTCAAGTTGTGCGCAGCTTGTTATGGTCAGTGACTTTGCCAGGCTCTTGGCTGGCAGGGGGAGCTGAGATCAAGGTGAGCTCCATTCCCTGCTGTAAACAGAGAGGTGTTAACAGCCTGCAGGACGACAGGTGTTTGCAGTCGGCGGGATACTATTGCTTCCTTTGTCGCTTCTCACCAGTCAGCTCCCCTCAGGAATAGCAGTCGTTCCCTGCAACGGTAATTTAACACAGCAATTTGGGAATAGAGGAATGCGCCCGGTATTAACATTCTTTGCAAAAATAAACAGGGCTGTGCCGGGACAACTTAGTACCCATGCTTGCGAGGTGTTCTCTATGTTTTCAGAGCAGTGCCAGGGAAATACTTTGAAATGACTGTGCACACAGGTAGCTAGGATTTCTGTTTATTTGACAATATCACACGGGTAATTTGTCTCATCCCTTAATCTGTCTTTCTCTCTTCTCTTCCCCTGCATTCATCCCTTCCTCTCCCTCTCTCTCCATCTCTCTTTCTGAGGTGTACTCACACTTGCACCTTGATGAATCATCCATCAAATAAGGAGAATGAGGTTGTGGGCCTGCCATTTGGCAGCAACTCATGTAATGTTGAAGAGCATGTTTATTGGCCTGGTAAAACTATACTTAAACTGTACTTAGTGTCCTGGACTCTCTCATTCTGTCTCCAAACCATTGAATACAACCACATGCTGTATGTTTGTGGAAGAACAATAAAAAACAATGGTTTAGCTGTAGCTACAGTTTGGGTTAGGGTTAGCAATGTTTTGAGCTATAGTGAAGGAGGTGGGGCTTGGCTTTGTAGTTCTGCATGCCACTTCTGCATTTTAAAAGACATCTGTTTACATTTAAAAGGTCCACCCCTGTTGTGTGAAGAGTTTAGCAGAGGAGGAAATTTTTCATTTATATCACGGCTTTTCACCAACTTCCTCAGCAGCTTCATTTGAAAGTGCCAAGTAAGAACAAAATCCCCCCGCCTCCGCTCTCGCTCTGTCTCTTTTTCACTCCTCCTTTCTAGAGGTTGTTCTTTATTTGGGAGGGAGGGGGTTAAGACACAGTAGCCAGGGGTGCTGTTGATTGCCCCCTGACCTAGGCACCCATGCGTGCCTAGAGTATGACTTCACTTTCCCCCCTCTGTGCCATTGTGAGGCTTCCAGCATGTCCAATTGTGTTTGTGTTTAAGTCTGTTCAATGACAGTGGAAGGAGTGGAGGAGGAGGGAGGGAGGAGCTGCTGCTCTGCTCCCTCCTCTCCTTCCATCCCTCTCTGACCCCTTAAACTGTGGGCTCCGTGTTCCCTGTGGAGTCGAAAATGGGGTGGTGGGGGTGGGGTGGTAGAGAGAGCTGGTGAGAAGTGACGGAGGTGACTAAAGAATTAGACAACAGGTGACAAGTGAGGGACTGGTGCTAGCAGATGTACAGCATGATGCACATGGCAGCTTTCTCCCACTCATCTGTGGATTTCTGGATCAAACCTAAAAACCCCAAATGCTTTTATACCCCATGTAGGTAGAGTTTGGCTTCTTTTCCTTGTTTGCTTTTATTTAAGTGTCTGGAAAAAAGTTTTGTTTCAGTTAAGCTTAATTTTCACCAAGGTGGGAAGAGGCCTGTCCTCAGCTGACCATTTGGCAGAATTAAAATTATGTGATGTACGACCACACTCCCACCTCTGTTAAGGCAGCTTAATGATTAGCTACTCCCATGGAGGCTGAAGGCATTAGCCTATAAAAAGGTGCTCTCCCTTCATAAAGAAGGAGTTTTAAACCCAGAGTCAGTTTCAGTAACCCCCTTAACTGCACTTGGATGTGCTTTATTGGGGTTTGTGTGGCTGAATGCTTAAATGAACCATTGTGTGTTCAGGCTTTAGTGAGAAAGCCTGAGGAGAAAGAGCCTAGTTACCTTTGCAGTTTGCCTGCTCTACCTCATACACTTTCAGTGGCAGAAGAAAAGGGCCATTCAGCGGGCCCGGCATGGGGAGGGAGAGCCCTTTTCACACTCGGCTTGTGGGAAACTTCTCCTCCATACTGTGCATGCCATTTGCATATGACCCATTCTTTTCCCAAAGGTCCCCGTGAGGGAGGAATCTGTGGAACGTTCGCAGAATTCATCAAATCCCTCTCTCAGGCGGCCCTCCGGTTCTCAAGGGCCTGTGTTGCAGCACTCTGTTTGACATTTTTGTCTTGGAAATGTAGCTTACATCTGCGTCACGCTTGCTAGCTTTAATGTTAACACCAACGCATCCCTGTGGCATCTCTGTCCCATGTATTTTAAAGTGGCAATGTTTGCTACCTAGTATGCTGCTTTTAATGTCAGGGTAAAGGCTTAATTTGGCACAGCAGGCAGGAGTTTCCCCAAATCCCCAGCATGGGCCATGATCTGCATGACAGCCTCGGAGGCTCCCTAACTGATGATGACGCAGCCATACGCAGATCGCCAACACTGTCCCTGAAAGGACACAGATATCCTGGAGTTACTGTCTTGGGGGTGGGATAGTGGGGGTAGTATGGGGTAATACACACATGAGGCAGTGGGAGCTTGTAGCACTATGTCAGCTCAGTGAACTGAACAAAAACACAACCGTTGCTACAGAGCAAAATGTGCCCCCCCTTAGACTAGCAGCCTGGGTTGCTTTTCTCCAGCGTAAAAGATCATTTGGTGCTGTAGTAACCAGAGCTGCTGCCTCGACTCCACACAACATGTGGAACAGCATCCGCACTGACATGCTTGTTGTTGTTGAGTGAGATGTGTTGGTCTGCAACATCACTAACAGCCTTGACCCTAACACAGATACTGACACAGAAAGTGGTGTAGGCTGGTATTTGATGCAGCGCAGGGAGGAGAGCTCAGTTAAGTGTATCATGTAAGCTAACTGAGCAGAAAAGCCTCCTTTGCCCTCCTCTCCTGACTCCAAAGCAGTGAGTCATGGGCAGACAGGTGTATTTCCAACCTTTTGAACTCTCCAGCTCCTTCTTTTTTCTCTTTTCTTTTCCTTTAGCCATTCTTTGTTCCCTCCTACTCTTTCCCTCCATCCCTAAAGGTGTTGGGGTGAGAGATAGTATTCTCTAGTAGTGTGTATATTTCAAGGAGAGATAGCCTTTAAATTGTTGTCCGGGTGGAGGTAAATATTGTGTATGGTGTGTCCAGTGCTGTCAGTTAATGTGTGTTTTTAATCATCTGTTTGATGGCTGCTATTGAGTCCCTTTGGGTTTGTCTGTAAACCCCTCCTTGTCCCCACATCATCACCACCACCACCACCACCACCTTCTTTCCCTTCCCGCCCATCTATCCCCACCCCTCCTTGGGATCCTCAGTGGAGCGGTTAATGAAAAAGACTGGACTGACACAATAGGCAGAAGGCGGGCTTGGTAAGGGACTGTTACACCAGCTTGTGTTTGTGGCAAAAACTCATCAAGGCGACCCTCTGCTCTAGCTTCATTTCAGACCACCCGATTGCTACTTTTTGTCTTTTTTTTCATGTTTTTTTACACTTGTGTTGGATGTCTAGTCCTTTTTAAATGTGCTTGACCTAATTATCGTCCCACAGTGTCTCTGTCTACAGGGATGAAATTAGATGACATCAGATGAAGAGTAATCCACTGCTATGTATTGTGCTTTGAACACAGCCTAGTGGCTGGCTTTTTGCCAGTCCCTTATGATGACCATATTGATTTTCCTCTCCATAGCACACAGAACTGATAATGGCTCTCGTGAGGGGGTACGCATTCATATTCACATTCTGATTTCAGTAGCACAGCCTGGCTGTGATGTCCCAAGGGCCACAGTGACTAACAAATCGAGTGCCCCTATGTCCCCCAAGCCTGTGCATTGAGCTAGCTTGGCTAGCCTAGCCTTGTGACAGCTCCAGCAAAAAAAACAGAAAAAGAAAACCCTTAGTCACCCTGTTTGTTAGTCAGAGAGAAGACCGGCTGCTATGCTGAATGTCAACATGGATAAACATCCACACAGGATTAATGAGAGGAGAATGGCCAGCCTGAAAATGGAGGGAGGGCAGAATAGAGGGAGGCATGGAGCATCCACATGCCCCATTTAACCCATGAGCTTTTCGTTGAGGTCCCCATGACCCCACCAGCATGACCTAACTGAAGGAGGCAGCCAAGCCTAGGCACACAAAGTGAGTGTTATCTCAAAGAAACTACAGTACGTCTTTGTGAATGGAAAAACACAAAAGAAAGGCAAAGGACAGAATACTACTACTGATGCTGTCTTTATAGCTGTAAACATAATAAGAATAATTTCTTTCTGTACTTAGTGTAACTATCAAGATTTAGTCCATTTATCAATAATACTGGTGTTTATTGTGTATAATTGTCTTTCCTCATGAGTTTGCATCATTAAGTTGTTCTTTAAAGACACTGAACAGGGCTGCATTTAAGAAATGCCTGTTTAATGATAAATGCATATATAAGCAGTTTGTTTCTCATGTCTACCACCTTAGTGTCTCATTTAGCTCTAATATGCAAAGACACAGATTTGGAAATAATCATTAGACTACAGTGACCACCGCTTTCTGCCTCTTCATTTGCAGTTCTTAGGCTTCTGTTCTTGCTTTTACTGAATAATCGATACATTTAGGCTTTCTACTCCAACAGCACCCGTGGAATACAAAAGAAGACCTTCTACAGCAAAGTACATAGTACATTTTTGACACTAGGTCTCTCTCACTCTGGGAACGGGAGTTAAGCCAGTAACCTTTGACTTGTCTCAGCCCACCTGTCCTGGCTCAACTCAATGGTACCAGCGTTCAGGTGTTTACAGTGAAAACATACTGGGCCTCCCCAAGCACGTTTCATAAATACCTGTGTGTGTGTGTGTGTGTGTGTGTGTGTGTGTGTGTGTGTGTGTGTGTGTGTGTGTGTGTGTGTGTGTGTGTGTGTGTGTGTGTGTAATGTGTGTGTAGTGGGTAGTAAAGGGAAGGGAGCAGAGACCATCGTATCTCCATGACCAGGCAATCCTACATCTGTCTTCTTACTCATGCTGACAGGGTCCTCCCCTCTTTCGTTACAGTGGCGCCGGGACTTTTGCCCGCAAGTCAATGAAGCATGGCCTCTAATTGATCATGTTTGGAGTTGTACAACATTATTAATTAGTTTTTGCTCATCACTTGTTTGTTTGTTTGTTCCTACTGTTCCCATTATAAAACCCATCATTAGTTGTATGATGTTAGCTGCATGCTAGTACACTTACAACAATAACAAAGCCACAAGTTATACTTCTACCATAGGCCTTGTTTCAGCAACCTTCTAATTCTTTCTTTCTCAAAAAGTTTCTCACTCATGAGTCCCATGTATTCTCTCCTTTTCTGTCTCTCATTCGACTCTGGCAGCTGTCTTGGCTCTGTTTCTCCAGCACCAGCAGGTGCTGTAGGCATGCAGCAACTCAGCTATACAGCACTCATAAATAACACCTGACAAAAGTATGAGAGAGCCAGAGCTACAGCCAGAGTGAGGGAGGGAGGCAGAGATTGAAAGTTTCCTCTGGCAGGAGAACAGGGTGTGGCTCACGGTCAAATGCTAGCCTTCTCAAGAAGGACATGTTTGGAATAGAGAGTGAAAATGTGAGAGGAGCAAAGAAAAGAGGTGGAATGTGAGCGTTTTTTTACTGTGAATGTGTGAATGTGTTGCCTATTCTTCTGAAGTTTGCACTTCTCCTCAATGCCAACTTTTCAATAAACCCCTTTCATGCAAATTTCTAGTAAATGGATCTTTTTTAACACAAGGCCAGGACTAAGTGACTGGTTAAGTAGGAACTTAAATTTGAAGGAAGGGAGCATTATCTTTTCTGTAATTAGGATGTAAGAACTTGGAACAATGTTAATTGTGCTCTAAAAGCAAATGAAGAGGTCAGAAAAGAAATTATATGCATACTTTTATAATCATCATCAGTAATGAACCAGCACTCGGAATATATGAACCCATAAATCAGCCCTGATCAAGGGCTATTAATGAACACAGCTCAAAATGAAATCTGCACTGTCTGTCAATTTATGCTCTTCAAATTCACTAACATCGCACACACATCCTGTCTCATCAGAAGCTATCGATCAGGTTCTCAGGGCGAAGGTTAGTTTGTCATTTTCTCCTGCCTCACCGTGAACAAAACCAGGAAGTGTGTGAGAGATTACGGCCCAGGATGCAACCTGAAAGCCCTTTATCTCTGTGAAAACAAGAGGCTTCCTGCGGTCCTGCTCCCATCCAGGCCACCTCCCCCCTCCTTCACCCACCCGGCCCCCAGCACCTGTGGCAGCCTATTTAAGGATCCTCATCAGGGGCTACGCAGACCACAAACCAGGGCAGAAAACATGAAAGCCTGGAAAAAGAACCAAAACTGTTGCTAAGACATAGTTCTGGTTGCTTCATGCCACACAGAGGGCAAAGGAAAACAGCATTGCTTTTTAGACATATTCGAAAAGATTTGGCTCATCTGCTACACAACATTTCATGGTTGTGCTCGATCTTCTTGTCCTGCTGAGACTTGGAAACAGGGCTGAAAAACACTACGGCTGTGTCTTCCTAATGACTCTTAGTGCTTCCAGTCACTTCAAGTGTTATACTTTCTCATAATGATGTAATAATTCACTCCCGTTTGCCTATAATGTCAGTGTTGTTCTTTTGACCAAGTTGATGACTTAAATTAGCCACTTTGTGTGCCTCTTTGTTCAGCTGTAGTGAAACAGTTGCCTGATCCCCTGAAAGATTCCTCTGCTCATTTAGAACATCAGATTCTGCCTCCCATTCAGTATTTTAGATGAGTGAGCAATGCCACATCAAAGCTGCTTGGTCACCTAATGTTGTGTTGTTTTCCCAAAACCCTGAGCCCTAGAAATTACTTACTTGCTCCTTTAAGTTGCTGCCACAGCTGGCAAGGGAGGTTTGTCTTGACAGTGGCCTGCACTGAATTTCAATGATCCCCGTCCTCCCCCCAGTCTTATTATGCCATCGCTGCTAACTGGCTCCTATTCACTGCAGTGTCCTGACTTCCCAGAGGGACCTAGATAAACAAGGGCTATTCAGTGACTGAAAAGCCCACCCCCTGCCAGCTTTGGCCTCTCCTTGTTTCAGTGCCAGGCTGCAGCGCGCCTTGCTCGCCACCGACGCCAGCAGCAGTGGGCACTATGCCATCGATTCTTCTGCCCCACACTGAACACTTTTAGAAACATTAAACTTAAGTGTGATAACTGATAAATGCAATGCATTAATGATGATGAAGGCTGGATTAGAGCAAAGAAGGGGTACAATTTTGTCTTTCTGTGTGGTTATGTGTGTTTGTGTTGATAAGTACAGTGTGTGAGGGAGGGAGCAGTAATCTGTAGGTGTGGTGTGATGTTGCAGGCCAGGCTGACTTCCTGTTGTTATAGTCCATCAGGGGTGGGGGATGCTCCCATGAGATTACCCCGTGAGAGTCACATGGTCAGGCTGTATTGCATTTAAAGGCCATGTTTTTTGTGTGCTTCCGTGCGTGTGTGGCTCATTGCGTTAGGCATGGTTTGTGAGTGCATTCCTGACCTCCACCTGAATTCTGACCTGATTGCGAACTGTCTCTGAGTCTCCATCTTTCCTTTTTGTGTCATATTCTGCCCTTCCCTTCATCTTTCCTCTTAATCAACAGATCTCAGAGGAAAACCACACATCTCACTAGGATGTCTCATCTCTATCTCTGCTAGCCAGATGTTTACCCTATGCAAGTCACTTTGTTTGATGCCTACCATAAAACTGCCTGCAAGCTGTACCCACACATCTCTGTACTACAGTAAAATATTTCAAACAAGGAATTGTACAAATTGACCATTTTAATCATTGCATCAGCAGCCCTTGTAGTTGAAGTGACAACAGATATGAGTGTGATCACAGGCAACAGCAGACCATTGGTAAGCAAGAGGGACAGTGTCCCTGAGGCTGTAATGGCCCTCCTGACCAGCCTACTTCCATCACTCCCCGACTCACCAGCTAATTTAAAGCAGTGCCCTTCTAATCGAATGGCTGTCTGATAAATCTATTGAATCAGGACAGATGTCCAGCGGGGTGTGGCAGTGACACAGCGTCTAGACGGGCTGAGAGGTGAGCAGACGACTCCAACGTGATTCAGATCCAAAGGAATCTCACCTCTGCGCCTCTTCTTTACGCCACTGGCTGTGTCTGCTGACGTGGAAAGGCATGTTAACCAAATCAGCATATGAGGGTTCTCAGGAAGACAGAGAGTTTCTTAGGGCACTGTGGACACACACAATGATTCTAAACTACACCCTCAGAAATAACAGTAGAGTTGATTGAAGCGTGCATTATGGTAGAAAACCAGCAGGCCCATATTTGGGTCAGGCTTTATCTAGCCCTCCTCTTGGAAAGGGCAAAGGCCTACGGCTAAATTCCTAATAATTGTATTGGCCCATGACAGATAACGCTGATGTAAAGCTGTTTATTGTTGATGATGAGTCTATTGAACCCAGGCATACTCTTTCTCTTGTCCTTGGGGAGCTTATCCCTGAGGCTGGCTGTGTTTTATTAAAACCCAGGTTTAAATGGACCGGCCTTCTGATCAACAAACAGATTAACAAACTAATAAAACATGCATCACGATATATAGAGAGGCCTCCTCTGAGACTGTTTCTATTAATATACAAATATGGAGGATTACTGTCTGTTTCTCTCCGTGGCCGTGGAGAGGGGATTAGGATCCTGGTCCAGACAGATTGGATTTAATGTGTGTGTAAGACTAAACGATTGCTGTGGTACAAAGCCCTCATGTATGTACAGGCTGATCTCTGCTCTCTGACTCAGACATCATTACATCCTGTTGTGTTTGTGGATTAGTTACATTCATTGCATTTGTGGGTCGATTCTGACCTGTTCGGACAGAAACATCTTATTTTTGTATCATCCATTTGGTATCACACCATGTAGTTAGCCATCTACCGTTCTAAATGTTCATGCATCACAGCCTGGACTAACCTTATTTTTGGTATTATGTAACACTTATTTGCTTGACCAAACACATTTGATGGCCTGTTGCTGGCATTTGTATACCCTCCTGACAATTTGTCTTGATGACTTGATATTACATATATATATATATATATATATATATATATATATATATATATATAAATAAAATAATTAATTGCATAATAATAATTAATTGCACCCTCCTCAGTTCCCTCATTTCTGGCACACCGGTAACTCTGATGAACACTCCAGCCCAGTAGGTGGCGGTAATGAACCTAAAGTCTGTTTGTAGCCATGAAGAAGAAGCACAGGAAGCACTGAGTGAAGTCAGGCACTGGTGAACAGTGAAGGAAGATGCGATTGAGCTAGTTAGGCAGAAAGTTTTCTTTAAAAAGTCTTCCCGTTGGCAGCTTCGATAAAAGCCTGGTTGTGTGCAAATTGTACAACAAAGAGTTTTCTGATCACTGCATCACTTCAAGCCGACGGTATCACCTCAATGTAAAACATGTTGCTGTTAGCACCAGAGCTAACGTTTGCTATGAGTCATGCTAACAGCTAACGGTCATCCCATAATAGACCACTTTTCTAGGCAGTGCTTGAGTTTACAGAAAGTCTTAAAATGTTGAATAAAATCGCTATAATTGCACTTAGATTTGCAGTAATCTGTGAATGTAGCAGACAGATGAAAAATGCAGATAAATAGAAATGAAACATTTTTGTGGTTTAAGTTTTTACTCCGTTGAGGCTCTGCCTCCTTGGAGGAGAAATAACCTAAACAACAAAAATATCTCTTTTAATAACTTAATTATAAAATTTTTGTTTCTAAAAAAATTACATAAATAAAAAATGATATTCCTATAAAAAGAATCATCAAAATTACACCATTTATCAGACCCAGAAAAGATGAAAACAGAATGAATCTCTAGACTTTCAACTTTCTGAAGCTCCTTGAACTACTTATGCTGATTTTATTTGCCATACAGTGGAAAAAACAACTAAATTCAGGCTTTAAGTCATCAAATCACTTTTTTCTATATGTCCCGTTTTCCTTTTTTAAAATAAATTTTAAATTATAAACACGTATATGTCTATTCATTGATTCAACTGTCAACCACAATTTTATTTGAATTGAAAAACTTCACTTATTGTGTCAAATATTGCTATTTGACAAAACTGCAATTAATTACGATTAATTAATTACAAAGCCTGTAATTAATTAGATTGTTTTAATCGCATCCCACCACTAATATATATATATATATATATATATATATATATATATATATATATATATATATATATAGATATATATATAGATAGATAGATAGATAGATAGATAGATAGATAGATAGATAGATAGATATAGATAGATAGATAGATAGATAGATAGATAGATAGATAGATATTTATATATATAAAATACAGTATTAATGGCAATTGATCTGCCCAAATACCAAAATGAGTATGCAAGTTACTCATTAACAGTGGGACTGTTTATGGACATCTTATTGACATTTGAGTCTGAAGCACAAAGCAGGAAAATATGAGCACACACACAAAGCACAGCATAATACATACAAATCATATTGCTTAACTTACAATCAATAATTTCATAGTCTATAGGATGCTTGACACTGAGACATTAGTCTCAGTTCTAGTGTGATGCGCTACTGAACTGACAAATTACTAGATAATGTAGCACAAAGTTTGATTTAAATACTTAAATACAGAGTATTCAGATTATGACTTGTCTCTCTCACAGTATGCCCTGCAGAGGGAAGCTTTTCCCTCAAGAAATGTCTCTCTCTATGAGAATGTTACAGGGGAAGTTAACCAAAGCAGTGGAAAAAGTCCACAGAGATTTGTTTTAATTCCCAACTTCCTCTCATGGAGCCTCTGTTTCAGCTCACTCAGTGTTAAACTGTAGCCTTAAGGTAATCCAGATAACAATAAACTTTACAGGAAGATGGGTTAATGCACAATCATAGGTAAATTGTCAGTGGGATACAAATGACTAAAGTGACCGTGGTTGTAATCACTAAAAAAGTGAAAACACATGTATTCTTTCTCACAGATGTCCTAGAGATAGCACTGGGTGTGTATGTGTCCTTTACCTGCTTTAACATGCGGCCCACACACACACACACACACACACACACACACACACACACACACACACACACACACACACACACACACACACACACACACACACACACTCATACACACACTGGGCTGTTTATCCCCAAGGGCGCCTAGCTAAAGGAGAGAGAGCCCCTTAATCATGTCCCTGTCCTACGCCCTCGTTATCAGCCACGATTAATGAGCTCTCCATTAATGAAAAAAAAAAAACAGGAGGTGCCGACCCCTCCTGTATGAAAGAGACAGGGGCTGAGTGTAAACGCTCCCCAGGTGCAGTGACATCATCTCCTAGGTAGATATGATAGCTGTCACAGTCTGCTTTTGTTAGTGATGACAGGGTGTGTGTGTTTGTTTGAAATGTGTCTGCATGCATGTGTGTGCACATGTGGCCTTGCACTCAGTACCGTGTTTTGATTGTTCAAACCCAACCTCTTGGGTCTAATCCGTTTTGCCTTTGTATATCTGTCTTCCCCTTTTGTCTGTTTGGCTATATGGTGCAAAAGGGGGTGGGAGGGAGGCAAGGGATAAGAAGAGCCTGATGAGATGGTGGAGGAGGAGGTGGAGGAAAGGGCGGCAGGTGCAACGGACACCCGGCGCAATCACCGGCGCTTGGCGAAAACGGCGACAGGAAATCAAGGTTGTCTTGGCAACCTGGCACTATCGATTAAGCACGGTCGTCTCTGAGCTCACATCAGAGTCGCGGTGGGAATGGTGCTGCCTTGGGTTTCAGGAGAAAAGGAAGATGAAGAGGAGTGGGAGGAGTAAATGGTGCACTAAGAGCAGCAGGAAAGGAAGGTTGGACAGTGATGAGTACAGGTGATTGCATCTCACTCAGAAATGGCTCTCCCAAACTTTGACTCCACTCTACCTCTCTTTCCTCCTGAACTGAACATCCACCCCAGCTTTATGTTGCTGTCAATCTCTTCTAGATTTACAAATGCAGAATACTTCTCATCACTAAGTCATTTCCATGGCTGCGGCCTTCTCAGAGCCCTGCAAACATTTAACACACCTGTGTCCCTCCATTTCTGCCTGATTGTTTTGTACTCTCTCCCTGCGTCTGTCACGAAATGTGGGTCTATGCGAGCATAGTTCTCTCAGTGTTTCCAGGCCATTAGTTCACATTGTGTAGTTTGATTTAAGGACCGCATGGCACACATGAAGAGTTTACTTTTCCGTCTCTGCAGGACAAGCAGGTTGCTGTGCAAACCCCTGCCTGCACGCAGCGATTACACCATAATTGTACACTGAGGTGGTGATGTTGCATAAGCCCTGCACAGAAGTAATCGATACACAGTATTGACTTGTTAGGAGGAGTATTTTTGGCTGATACTGCACTCAGTTGGTGTATTTTAGACAGGCCATGCCTCCTTTACAGTTGCTCCCCCTCTCTTTCCTTCTGTCACCTGACAGAAGGTGAAATCACCCAGTCCCAAATCCCTAGCAGATGTGTCCTCTCTCTCTTTCTCTCTTTCTCTGTCATACACACACATTCACACACTGATGAACATTCAGCAAAATTAAAGCAGTGCCCCTCTGCTTTTTTTTTTTTTTTTTAATAGTTTGTCTATCAAACTTTTGGTCATCCAAATGAATTTACTGTCATAGCTGCAGTTGTAACCTGAACATTTGTTAGACATGGAAGCTGTGCTGATGGGGGAGATTTACTGCTGTCTTTTTTTTGGAAAGAGAACAGTACAAAAACTCTCCCTGTCTCCATCCCACCCTCTCGCTTCCTCCTACCTCCCATGGTCAGTTGAATACAGAGTACTCCTCTGTCCTGCCATCTTGTGGGTTTTCCAGCCTACTTAACCCATAGCTATCTGCTGAGCACGCCTTTATATTGTTCTGTGCAGTGTTTTCATTTAGTTGTTGTGGTATCTCATTTTTAATCAGGCACTTAAATGAATAGCTTTACAAAATGTGCTGATTTGTTTCTTTCATTTCTTGTATGTATGCTAAATATGAGGCTACAACCAACTAAGCAATTAGCTTGGCATACTGACAGGAAGTAGGGGGAAGCAACTAGCCTGACGTTGCCCAAATTCAACAACCTAGTAGTACGTCTGAAGTTCACTTATTCACTCATGATATTATTATATAAAACATTAGCTGGTTATTATTCTATCTTATTGCTGCAGCTTGTAATGTCATGCAGTCACCTAAAAATGTAGTACCTTCTCAGCAGTGCAGAAACAAAACAAGTTCAAAAATCTGACAGTGATCACCCACTGCATCATGGATGGATTAAATTATATTCAGACTCATCAGAGTTAATTCACACGCTTAATGATTAAACACACACAATCCAAAGACAAACAAGATAAAGAACTCCGAAAATAACATTTATTGAAAGTAGAAATCAGCTCATTCCACTTACAGTGTGTTTTTTAAAAGAATTCTTTCATGACTTAATAATTTTTCATGAGAACATGAAGACATGCCAGTTTTTAACACTACAATGATGCATCTTGGCTCTAAAAAAAATTAAAAATCAGCTTAAAAATCAGCTTGAGTGGCAAGTAGCTATTAATTTACATGTGTTGAAACTGTTTTTCTTATATTATGCAGCAGTGTTCAGCATCTCTTATAAGCTACAACGGATCTACGTAGGCTGGACTCAGTAAGCCCACCCCTGAGGTTATTACAACACTGAATTTCTAATAAAATTAATCCAAAAGCACAGATATCGTATGTGGCCTAGAGTAATGTCTTACAAGACTGTAGGGGCGCCAAACATCCCCACTTCCCTCTCATCTCTCTTTATTTGGGGCTATTCTGGGCTGGGCTAATGTGGCGGCGGTGCTGCATGCTGAGTGAGTCAGCGGTCATTAGGGCGTGCAGACAGCACTCTGCCGGAGGTCACAGGAGCCAGTCAGTCTAATGATGAGGCCAGTGAAGTGCCAGGGACCTGAGCGTTCAGGACGTTCTATAGACTCATCCAATTAGCCTCCCACAGCTCCGCCCATCGTTACTGTTACACTGAATAAAATTACAAGTGCTTCTCTTTGCCATGTAAGAGTGACAGGTTGTACCAGTGATGTCAAAAGTTTCTCAACTTGCATGCTTGCATTTCCTTAAGACCTGATTGTTACATGTTTGTATACGTGTATTCCTGTTAGGCCAAAGCCATATACAAAGAGTCTTGACTGTGCTTGCATGTGTCAGCCACGGCAATCTGTAGTAACCATCGTGTAACTGACTTGAGCTATGAGAGAAGGGAGAGAGAGAGGGAGGGAGAGAGGTTCAGCTACAGTGCTCAGATCCAGTCATCCTCCCCTGGGAGAGGCTGACTGAACAGGAATGTAAACATGGCAGCTAAATAAACTGCTGTGTGGGGCACAGAGAGAGAGAGAGACAGAGAAGAAGAAGACGAGGAAAGAAAACAAGAGGGTGTATTTAGAGATGTCAGGATCACTCAAAGAAAAGGACAGACTATTACAGGCTAGATCTTCGCAGTTTGAAGTCGAATATATCTCAGAATAAATGGTCTGGATCAGGACAAATGCAATAAAAGGGATTTTCTTTGCCTATTAGTTCGCAGCAGTTGTAATCAAAGAATTTAACCTGAGAGGGGAGCTGACATCCACCGCGCATCGAAGCCGACAAGGACAGCTCAGCATTCCTCCCCCTCCCCTTTTTTTAACACCTTATCTCAACCTCTCACTCTAAAATAAGATGCACTCACACCATGTCACATGGCCCAGCCATCACCCACAGCTCCTCAAATACTCCTTGGTATTTGAAAGCTGGAAAGTGCAGGAAGCCGTGTTCACACTGTTCTGCATTTGTTGGTGGAAAAATTGCTGCCAAATTGGGGTCATCATGAATATCAGCAAACTTAACACTACGTATCACTGTCTTTCAACTTTTTATGACATGAGTCACTCAACTATCACGCTGGTACCTATCTCTATTTTCAGTATTGTAAAGTGTCAGATGCTGTATGAAGTGTTAAGCCGTGGCTCTTCTTTGGTGTGACTGGTTAGCTCTTGAAAAGCTGTCTATACTGCTAAAGGTAATTTACTTCTCATATTCATGAAATTGTTAGGCCTTTGCAGCACCTACACTCCGCATTGCAGTGATCCCAGTGCAGGGGAGCAACGCATCATAAAAAGTGTCTCTCCATTTGTGGCTTCTTCCGATATTCTTCAACTCTACCCCCAGTAGTTGTCTAATCCGTCAGGCTCATTTTGATGCGGTAATCTGACTGTTGAGCACAGGTGCTGCTGGCTGCTGCCATGAGCTCTCTGTAGCTGCCATAACCCAGGGCAGGTGGCAGTCATTATGACAGTGTTTGAGGTAGCAGACTGGCACCATCAACATTCCAGCGCCTGTTTTGCTTGTTCCCTGCCCACAATGGCAACTGATAGACTACTGTTGACATAGTAAGCGATTAAAGCTTGATTCATACTCCTTCAGGGAATGTATGACATAGGTATTCTGTATACCTCCCCAGAAATGTAACTCCTTTTCACATTGACTCAGACCACAACGACTCTTTTACAATGCTCTAGACAAGGATAATGCTTCGGTGAAACAAAATGTAATATTCAATAGGTTGTAATTGTATCTGGTTTGCTCATACTATAAATGCAAGAACCAATATTCTGTTGATGTAACTATATTCAGTTATCTCATTTTCATAGCTCTACCAGTGTGTATAGACTCAATAGGTCTGACGTGTTTTCTCTTTTCTGCATTGCAGTAATTTCTATGAAGGTTATTGTTGCTCAACATTTATAAACTCAAACTTTAACATTGCTTGTAGTAGTAGTATTAATCCAAATATTGTAACATGGCCAAGTGCAATAGCAAAACCTATTTATGAGCAATTTTTGATAAAGGTAAAATATGTTACACAATGCTACATAAATTAAGCGTTATTGTGGTACAGTGGTACCCCAGCCTACAATGATGTTCTCCAAACATAAGGGAATGTGCTTGTGTTGGTGCAAAACTCTTATTGTCCTTTTTTGATTTTTTCAGTGTACAATAAATTAAAAAAAGACCATTTCCACTAAAGTGGTGACTCACATCGCATTTGCAATATCTGTCAAAATAATTGCATTATGATTTTTTTTTCTTGCATACATTCAGATTTAGTTTGAAGTCCACAAAGAGTATCAACACAGTGGCATGTCAGCGTCACCATTAGCTAGCATTTGGGCACTGTAATTGCAAAGTGACAAAAACTCAAGAGCACAAGTTTAAATGCTCAAACAGCAAAGTTGGATAGACTATGATAAGCAAGAGTATAAATCAAGTTTAAGCTAAGCTACCTTGGCACAGTGTCCCACTACCACCTATTACTTCCACCCTCCATCCTATGATGATGGGCACTTTGTCAGAGGCCCTGCTTTACACCCCTCTTCCCAGGTCCTCACCCTTCCCTGTTTTGCTGTTTTCTTTTTACCAGCGTCTTTCATTTTCTCCCAAGGTGGATCAAAGAGAAGAGGTCTGTGGAGGCGTATGGAACCAGACTCAATGTCAACAAGTAGCTTTCTCTGCTTCCCTGCTTCTTAGTGTGCCGTTTAGAAAAATCCCCTTCAGTTCTACCCCTCTGTTTCTCTTAAATGTGATAAATGTAAAGTCAGTGATGGTACAATATTGCATTTATTTTGGGATTGTCCGTTAATCTACCAGTTCTGGGTCAGAGCTTTTGTTTTTTTTCTCTGAGGTTTATAAGAGGAAACTCCCTCCTGACAGGGAGTTTGCTCTTTTTGGAGCCTCAGAGGATTCATCTGTGCTCCCTGCACACAAACAAGCAGCTCTCCTAATGGGCATGGTGCTAGCAAAAAAAAAATATTATAAAAAATTGGAAAACACCAACTCCACCATGCTTCAAGAATTAGTTGCATGAATTGGTTTCAGTCATTCATTTAGAAAAACTGCAAAACAGTAGTTTTAAATTCTAACTCAAACTGGAGAAAACATGGGATCCCCTTCTGCAACACTTGGAATTATCCTAACCATATTTGTATTCTTGATTATTTTTCTTTTATTGCTCGCTTCTCTGTACAAAGATGTTTCAGGATTGACATGGAAAGCTTATTGTATATTTGGTGTGTCCTTTGTAAAGAGTTATTATGAATCCCCCCCCCCCCTTTTTTTTTTAAAATCTGAACCTCTCCTCATCAGTCAGAAGTGCATGTGTGTGTGTGTGTGTGTGTGTGTGTGTGTGTGTGTGTGTGTGTATTGGTGACTATGTTGGATTTTTTGGTTTTGTTTTTATTTTCTAGGGGGGAGAGGGGGATTGAGTATGGGGTGGGAGATATGATTGTTTTCTTTTTTGTTATCACTAATCTGTTAATAAAAATAATACTTAAAAAAAAAAAGAAAAAAAAAAGAAAAATCCCCTTCACATTACCAGAGTCAATGGAAACTGGTGCAGCTCTTTTCCGTAGTGTCCTTGTTTTACACCACATTACATGTACCCCAACAATAGTCTATCACTCATGAGCTCATCTATTGATCTTGAAATTCATCCTGATGTCTTCTTCTCATTCCTCTCTTTGTCCCCCTTCTACCATCTGTCCCTCCTTTCCTATCCCTGCATCCAACACCGGGCACTGTGCCAGAGGTGCTAAACTGCATCTTAACCTGGTGTCTGAGCCTCGACTCATCCTTTATTCATTCCCATTAAAGGAGCATGAGAGTTGTTCTTCTGCCTGTAGTCACTTCTGTTTCCCCCTCCATTAGAAAGACAAACGGCCGCAGTGCGAGTGTACCCACCTAGTCTTCCGTACATAACAAATGGGTGGGCATGAATGAAATATACATGCTTGGTCTCTGTGAGTCCAGTTTGGCACCTGATAGATCGTACCATGGCGCAAGAAGTGCAAATACAGTACATGGCTTTAAGTGTTGTCTGGAATGTTGTGGTTTCAGTATTCTACACTTGTTTTCTTGTTTGTTAAATTTGGTCTTGTGATACTTCAGATTGGCATAGAAAGCTAGTAAAGACCTTGAAATGCTCATTTGAGGAAGTTTGCAATCATCTTGAAATATTTATGCTGGAAAACTGTGGAACAAAGGCACAAAAACCACACGTGCACACAAATACCTCTAGCTGTGGTTTTTAACTGGCATTGCACCAAAATCCTCCCTGGGCTATGAGCCACTAGGTTCTCTTATATATTGTTTCATGTCGAGTACACACACAAGCCAAACAATATCAGCGTCTACCACCTTTACAACCTTGTTTCCCTGTGAGGAGCCTGATTCGGGAAAAAAAGCCCAAGATAAGGAGAGGAGGACAGCAGACGATGGGAGGAGCAGAGCAAGATAAAGGTTAAGAATGGCGATGAAAATGGAGAAAAGTGCTAGGCCAGCGACTCCAGCAGGGAGATGGACAGGAGTGAGCTTTCTGCCCCGCTAGTGGAATTTTGAGGATGCATGGAGGGGTGTGTGGAGGAGGGTGTTGTGCGTGGAAGGTAAATTGAATATCAACATATCCTGTGGACTGCTATCCCCAGCCTCTGGCAGGCTGCATCTCAATCAGTTCACCTAAATGGCACAATTGGTCAGAGACCAGGGGGAGCAAAACTCATCGTCTGAACACTTTCTTTTCTTCGTGCATTTTGTGTGCATTTTTGTACTTGTATTTGTATGTAATGTGTGTGTCATTGCGTACATTTTTGTACGTACACAAAATCTGATTAATGTTGTGCAGAGGTGGACGGGGGATTGGGTGAGTACCTGCTCTGTAATCCAGCTAGTTAGTTTTGGAGGAGCCATTTAAAGTGAGCGTAGGCATTAAAGAGAGGTGGACAAGGAGGTCAGGATTTTCCTTTAATCCTCACACTGCTGTTGACAGAGGAGAGTGATGAGGGCAGAGAGGCAGCAAACTGCACTACTGTGACAATATGTTGTGGGAAGGGTGAGGCTGGCACTGTGCCACTGTTACACTGTATACCAAAAAAAAAAACACTGGGCACTAATTAAAGTCCGTTAACATGTCACTGGGTTTACATGGCATACATAGTTTCACTGATATATACACATGTATGTAGAGAACCATAGACCAGATGTATATTAACTTTCTGTCATGAGTAAAAAAAAAAAAAAGGCAAACACACACACACACACACACAGCCACACAAACATCTAAGGACTTAAAAAACAGTCCAACCTGCTCAGATATCACCTGCTGTCCCATTGTTTCATGGAAACCTTTCTCAATAATGAAATGCTATTGTGTATACAAGTCCAGATCAGACCCACAGACACGCACACACACACACATTCCCTGCCCTAATCACCTGCCCAGTGGATAAGGGGCATTGCAGTAAAGTAGCAGGTGCCTGTCCATCGCAGCAATGCAAGGGCTGATTTAATGGTAATCTATAATCTGTAAGGCTTTGATGCCACCGCCGAGCTTATCAGCCAGGTTTTGTTTGGCCAGGCTCGAAGCGCTGGTTTTAACTGGATGACAGTGTTGCACACTTAGCCTTTGTTGGTTTTTCGGTGCTCCTGTTTTTGTTATTGCTGCTGTTTTTGTTGATACATGAACAGATGGAGGGTTTTTATTGGGTATCTGTGCACAGGCATTTTGGTGTGTGAGTTTGTGTGTTTGATTCCGTAGCAAGATAAAATTGTCTCTCAGTGAAAAGAGTTTTGACTTTTCTTAGGGCTCAGCTTGAGCCTTAAAATAATGATTTCACAAGTTTGTCAATCTTTCCCCCACCCAGTCTGTGCTAGCAATTCTGTGTTAAATATAAGGTAGACTGCCTCTTATATACTACACATGAGAACACTTTGTTTACACCATTTCTCAGGCATACTTCCACTGTCTTACCTCTTTATGTCTCTCACAGTAATCTAGTGTGTGTTTGAGACGTTTGTGTATTCACCATAGTGGTATATTAATTCATATTTGTCCATGGGTCTACCATGTGTGCAGAAAACAGTGGAAATGCAGCAGACACTGGGGCTGTTGGCGGTGACATGTACGGCTCACATGGCGCCAACTACTTTTATTGGACAATAATGGGAGGCTGCCATGGATGACTTACAGGGACGCACCCGCAACCCTCCATATGGAGAGATTTTATTTGAACACAAGACCAGTGGTGCAGAAATGTGGAAGGTTGTGTAAGGCATGGGAACCACAGTATGATATATTTTCTGGCCTCTAAGGCTTTATACTGCAACACCTATAACTGTGTTTGGGTGCGGCTGTTGGATGTATGATTGAATGTGTCTGTGCCTCATGGTGGAAGATTTCTAGAGCATGCATCATAGGTGAAGCACCGTGGAATATGTGTGGTAATACACTTTTTGTACGTTTTAAGTGTGCTATGGATCTACATTGTACTGTAAATTTACATTTTGTTTACACTTATGTATTTAATGATGCTTTTTATTTAATGATGCTTTTCTCAGCTATTTAAGTGTAACACATTTGCCAGAGTTAAACGAGTTGACATTTAGATCTCACGTTGTGACTGCTGATGACCCTAATTTCACTATATGGGGACTCAATCTCAGGTTATTGCTGTGTCCCACACGTTGAATCTATTTTAGTTTGGACGGTAAGGCAGTCATTGAAGAGGTCAGCCCTCATCAGCTCATTATATGGTGTTGGGAAGAAGTTAGCCAGCTAATGAATTAACAGCGTTAGGCTATCAGAGTTACAACCTAGATACACTCCTCCACAGCATTACCTCATTTTGACATTAAAAACAGATTTACACTGTACCTATATTACACTGCCTGTGATGTACTGTATTAAAATTATACATCGTTAAATATTAATTAATTCACATTCATTCTGCTTTACCAACCTAAATGACTAACTGAACATGTAGACCAAGTTACCCCACCTAGACTAAACTCAGCTGATTAACTGGTGTCACCTGCTGTGTTTGTGCGAGCCACACGCTGTCTGGCGTAATTCACAGCCAGACTAGCTTCCTCTGAAAATAGTCACCATCCTGTCTTCTCTGGTAGGTACTGGAAGTGTCATGTCAACTCTGTGATAGACTCTTCCACTTCCTCTTACTCCTGAGATAAAACTTCCCTCTTGCCTACAGGGGCTCAGCAAGAGGAAACCTGTGGAAATACACTGCAATCTGTCTGTGGTGGAAAACTGAGATATTAAAATGTTTGTAAGATTAGTTGTACAGTGACGAATGGAAATTTTGGGTAATTATGAACAAGACAAACACCAGTATTTCTACTTCATGAGTGTTTCTTATTCCTCTGAAGAACCAGCTTCTCTGTTCTCGCTTCTTTATTTTCTCCCTCCCTCTGTTGATGTCCAGTTGGAGCACCTGGGAGGAAGCAGCTGTAGGTGGTGATTACAGTTCAGAGACTCCAAAATAACTTCTCCTCCTCCCTGCATGCTCTCTCTCTCCATTCTCTTCTTCTCAGCCACCCTTCCCCAGCCTCCTTTACTCTGAATCATCCCATCATCCAAAAAACAAATAGAAGAAGTACAAAAAGAAGAAAGACAAAAGAAAAAGAGCCTAAATGCTCTAAATTGCCTCCATTCTCTGCTCTTAGTCCCACGGGGACTGCATTAATGTGTGTTCCTATGTGTGTGTGTGTTTGTAGTCATGTAAATAAAGTGACTAATACACACCGCCTGGCTCATCAATATGGGGAGCGGTGGACTCAGCTCATACAGATGAACACAGGATGAATAATGTTAGCGGAGCATTGCTGCATATGACCACCTCTCTCTCCACCCACCTCCAGTGTTGTTTGTGATTCTATGTGTGTGTGTGTGTGTGTGTGTGTGCGTGTGTGTGTGTGTGTGTGTGTGTGTGTGTGCATGTGTTTACTGTGCTAAAGCTCCCATCAATCACACACCCAGGACCTTTCAGCAAGCTGCACATGCACACTAAGACACTAACACTTACGCACTACTGCTAGAATTATTAAAAGCCAGAGTGTCATCACTGATCTGCTTGACAACATTTGCACGGGCAAATGTATATATATATATATATATATATATATATATATATATATATATATATATATATATATATATATATATATATATATACATACTGTAAGTCGTACTCATGTCACTGGGGTGACAAAAAGAGCTAGTCCTTGGACAGAACTGTCTTTCTTTCCTCTTCCTCTCGGCTACAGAGTCACATCCCTGTAGGACAGAAGGCCAGTGTTCAGGGTCACACACAGCCCAGTGGAATTCCCCCTGAACAGCAGGGAGCTCACAGAGGCAAAATACAGCTCTATTTGACCCTGTTCAGCCTCTGTACTGTCAGACACACAAAGAGCAGGCCCCTCTTCTATTCATGTTGGACTTCTTGCTGAATCTTACCCCTACAACTGTAGGCGAGAATGATTATTCAAGTCACAGGACAGAAAATGTGTCAAGAACCAATAATAACAGTAATGTGACTGGTTACATCAGAACTGATATTTACTGCACTATGGCAAGAGTTAGCTACATGGTAAAACTCCAAAAGGGACATTTTGCCTTTGGGATTAATTTTGGCAAACTGGAATCACAAGCACAAGCCACTGGTTCACTACAAAACATTAGCACAAAAGAACAAGAGAAGTTGTTTTGATCAAACATCATGTTTACAGATGTAGTTTTTGCCCCTACGACCAAACTGTTATCAGATAGAGGTCTTAAATGTTTGTACTTTGGGTGTACTTGAAATGAAATTGAGAGCAGACTTTCTCCCAGAAATGTCTCGCTGTTTCACTGCTCAGTGACCTCACATTATGGGTGACATCACATGGGATAGTCCCGAGCGTCCAGTCCAATGATTGCACTGTGCTTGGGTAATCGAGGTCCCACCCTGTTGGCTGTTGCATGCAAAGAAACCCTGCTCTGGTCTCCATCTTTGAGCCTCAGGGAGCAGCAACCAGCATCTGACCAGAGCAAGAAAGAACATGACTAAGCTGAATGAAGGACAGGACAGGTGAATGTAACTTGCAAACAGTAACAGCATTATTTGGTTGGCAGTGGCATTAGTTTGAACATAAATCAATTCTACATCAGTCTGGCTGACTCACTTCTGTTCCTGTTCCATGCTCAAATGCAACAGTTCATTTTTCTCCTGTTTACAGTGGTGGAATACACTAGGCGAGGTGATATAACAGAGTACACAGCAGAAGTGTTTGACTCACTGTAGGCCCATTACCATAGATGGCGGAGGGGAGTGAGAGATCTGTGCCTATTGATTGCCCCAGCTGGACTGTCGATACTCCCCTTCGAATTCTGACACAGCAAACTAATGGTCTCCCCAGGCCGGTGGCAACCAGACGCACACCCACGCACCATCCCAGCACCTAAGGGTGTAATGGACAAAAGAGTGCCCATCAATACATCAATACATGATGACCTGCATTTACCTGCTGCCTCGGCCATTTCACCAATCAGCTCCGTTGAGAGGATGCATTAACAATGGCACTGCTCACTCAGCCTGTGATTTTTCATCTGTCCACCCCTGTTCTGCTAATCATACTGTATGTGTTAGTCATAGCAAGTACAACCATAGTGAAGGGAGAGGGTGTAGAGGGGCACAGTGGACTAACCTTCCCCTTTACACAGTTTAGAAGAGGTTTTGCAACATGTATATACAAACAAACATGTACTCAGTCCTTCTCACTTGGTTTAGCAAGACAGATTTTCATAGCTGTCCATCCGACAGTCTGTCTGTAGTCCAACCTCAGGTCATTTAACAGCAAGGTAATGGTGTGAGCAGTACTGGTTGACTGCTCCTCAGCTCTAGTTGCTCTGGAGGCTGGTGTTGGAGGGGGGGCAAGCCTTCCTAATCACACGGGGAAAGGCCGCTTTGCCTGGGGAAAAAGAAAAGACATAAACGGGGGCAGGGAGTTGGTGGAGGATTGAGGTGACAAAAGAGCTTTTGTGGATGTAAGTTTATGGCGTTAACCCCTTTCTCTCCCCGCTTCACATGAATAACAAGAAAGCACTGTGACAACTGAGCAATGGCCTCGGGCAGCATGTTTGACTATTCGTTGTGTGTCAGGGGTAGTGCAGGATGTCTGGTCTCTGAAGTCTTGTGACAGAGCTGACATTCTGGAAGTGGGAGATTGGTCAGCTGTTGTCACGAATGCCACAAAGAGGAGGATTTTCTATAAAAAGGAAGCGCTATTGCTGCACTTTTGTATGTTAGTGTCAGAATTAGTGAAGCCACAGTAGGTTGTCAACAGAGATCTTGGCCATGGCTTCACTGAGGTGTGTTGACCTGCTGATTACTATAAATGCGGAACTTGAGACTGGTGTAAAATGAGATGGAACCAATGAACAAAAAGGCACTTCTGGGTTATTTCTGCATGTCCACCTGTCCATGATTGTGTGCAACTGTGTCAAAACATGTATGTGTGTGCAGCCTTTTGCCCTACGGCCTCTCCCCTCAATGAGACATCTGTCAGGCAGAGCCACAGCCTCAACACCTGACCTTTACTGAGGCACACACACACACACACTAACCTAATGTTGTCCCTTGTCCTTACTCTTCTAGTTTTATGTCTTTATTTTCTTCTTAAGCTGTCTTGCTGTCTCTTACTGTCATTTTATCATTTACTTAATTTTTCTCTTGTAGCAGCCACCCTTGTTTCAACCTTTTATGCCTCTTTTCCCCAGCCTCGATCTCCCTTCTATGTTCTCGCTCTTTCTTTCTCTCAGTCTCTGACAGTTTGTGACACTCCCTCCCTGGGGCAGCCATCACTTCAGATGAGCATCGTATGTGACAGGCCAGCTTTGTCTTTTTAAGCCATTAGCAATTCCTCTCCTCCCACCTTGCCATCATTCCCCTCTGTTTACCTTTTCTGCCCTCTTTTTTTATGTTGGTCTGCGCACATCTCTCGCTGCTGACTGCCAATCTTTGTTATTAGTCTACATAACAGATGCATTCTCAACCAGAGTGAAGAATTGAGGAGTGTGAGTATCTGACAGTGGTGATGACTATGATGTTCAGACTTCTTAATGAACTGAAGTTGGATTTGTGATAAGTCTGTGTAGTATGGTATGCTTACAGGTAAGTGAGATTTAATGTGATTTGCCAGTTGGAGAATTGTTTGGCTGTGTACCTCCCTCCCTCTTCATAGGCTAGTGTAATTCTCCCTGCTCTGTACTCCCCCACAGTAAACTGTCAAGCCTAATACAGGCAGGAATGTCCAGTCACCTGCTCCTAAAATGCAACAGCCCTGTGCTACACTAACCTAATATAGACCTGCACTACACAACCTGGTTGGATAACATCGTTATTGCTCATTGCATATATTTAAACACACACCTCAGTGTGCCCCAGCTCAGCTTTTAAGCCACTGTGTGGAAATTATGCTATGCAGTTTTTAATGATTCTCATTCTTATTTTTTAATCAGTAGATTTTCCTTTCCTACATTTTTCTTTTTAATCAGGCACAACTTAATCTTTATGATTCTTCAAATTAATTCTAAATCTGTGATACTGCACATCAAAAACCTGCAGTGCTAACTGGCACAAAGAATGACTAATAGCATTTCTAGCATGTTACCCATAGCTTAGAAGTAGTGAGCCATCTGACCCATGTGTATATCCATGACAAAGGTTGGATCGAGTTGTTAAACTGGATTCTATTGTCTGACAATAGAACAGTTTGGCTGGCAACTTGTTGATGACGAATGATTATCACTGCTCTGAATACATTTGACCATTGTCCTGCCCTCATGTTAATGCATGAGTGAATGATTTTCACGTGTGGCCTCAAACAGTGTCTGCTGATCCAGTCGTGTTGCTGTCATTAGTGCTGAAGTGGCTGGAGAAAAAGGAAACAAGCTATGTAATGAAGTTTGATGCTACTGATGTAACTGGCTACATTTAAACGGGCTGAATACCTTTAGGCGGTCGCTCTAATAATACCCTCACAGAGTCTCTACTCAAAATGTCAACCCCAGACACAAATTGGCAAAATCAAAGGAGAGGAACACCATTATGCTACTGTGCAGCTTTCAAAACCCATCAGTCTGTAAATGCAGCCCGAATAGAGTCTGACAGCAGAGGTGACAGGGACATTTTATTTTGCCTGCAACACTCCAATGAGATCTGACAGAGGCTAACGCAACATTAGCCAGGTTTGGTTTCCTGCTGCTATTGCAGATGTGTTGCACTTAACAGCAACTAACAGAAGGGAAACAACTGTTTACCCAGGTGTGTGCTGAGGGTTTTCTGTGCAGGATAAATATTTATGTGGCTGTTTTGTTGTTTCTGTGTTGGAGGTGATTTTCAGTGCAGTGGGAAGAAAATGGAAATATGATAAAGCTCAGGTAGCATAGTTTGTTATTTAGCGTATAGGCCTGATAACGTAGTTGACAAAGGGGAAAAACAAAGACAGATCAAGCGTGAAGAGCTTTAAAAAGGAGCAGAGGGGTAAAAGAGAGCAGAAGGAAGGTGGTTGCCGGAAGCATGACTGCAGGTTCTCTGGCTTACCAGAATCTACAGCAGATGTTTCCTCTCTTCACCTCTCTTTTTCTTCCTCCCCCTGCTTACCCACCTCCTACATCACAGTGTTCTCGGTCACCTGCCTGTACTGTATATAGCTGGGCTGGTTGACTGGGTGGGCAATCTCTCACCACAGACCTGCTGAGTGTTTGAGAACTAGAGCAGGCCTCTTCTCTGACGGGCAGAGAGAGGGATGTAGGGAGGGAGGGTTTGTCCAAAGATACTCTAAGTAGGTAACACACTAGGTACATGTTTGCGGGAGTTTTCTAGGGTACCATCAGTTTTTGATGACTTTCTGTGTCATGTGAATGTATTAACCTACAGAACCCCAAATAGTTTCTAGGTGTTTTTGCTCGTGTCAGATTTTGTAACACAACCCACTCCCACTGTTCAGCCAAAAGTCTGTAAATTGTTGTCATGTCATTTTTAGTCACAGCTGAGTCAATCATGGCTTCTAATAGCACTGAAGTGCCAAGATTTTGAATAAATTAAATTGACTGGTAATGTATCACTATATTTAGCTTAGATTTGGTTGTTTTTGCTGATGAAATGGAAAGCTACATGACCGCTGGAGACTTGAAAATCTGATTATTCTTTCTGCTATTCTATTTCTAGCTCTGATAAATGGAGTTCTTTCAAAAAAATAACAGTCCTGTCAGACCTGCCACCAGGATTTGGGGTTTAGATTGTTAATCATCTGATAGTTTGTCATGAACTTGTATGATGGATATGATGTTATAGTCATGTGACCATCCAAAATGATTAATGATCCCGAGCATGTCTTTTAACAGCTTAACGTACAGAACACACACACACACACTCTCACTTAGGTGTACCAGTGTTATTACCTTGGATGGGCTGTCTCACCTCCAACATAAACATAGATTGGAAGATGTGTAAACTTGGTGGCCGGGCATTGCTGTGGATTGTGTGTGTGTGGTGTGAAGACACCCGCCAGTCCCTAACAACCCACCTGGCCTTATTTAGAAGAGCTAAGAGGAGCCAGAAGCAGCAACTCTCAGAGGACGCCCAGTGTAACAGAATGTGTGTGGCTCATCACCATGCTCATTAGCCCCGAAGAGAAATACCATCGCCAGCCACTGTGATTCGTACCCAGAACAGCCTGTGACTCCCCCTCGGTAGAAATACACTCTATTATCTAGGTTTCATTTAAGTACAGCAGCACTAGTAGGACTAACCCTGAGTAATAAAAGTGTGTAGCCTAACAAGCAAAGCACATAACAGGCACGCTTTAGTAATTTTCTTTTTGAAGAGCATTCCACACTCTCTGAGGTGCAGTTTAGTCTTTGTTTTTTTTTTTTTGCTTTGCTTTTCCCTCCACTCATTAACACCCACTGATTTCCTTTACACTTCGAAGTGTCATCATGCAGATTAAAAGAACAATAGCTCCATTAGCATTAGTGTTATCATGGAAAGTGCTCATCAGATGGGAGAAGAGTGACCCGTGGAGGCTCATTAGCTCACGTGCTAAAACCTTGATCAGTGCCATTAGGAAGACAAGAGCCCATTGTCTTCTAGCTCACCTCTGAAATGATTCCCATGAAAAGCTCTGCTCCACAGGTTGTTGAAGTGATTTGACTTTGATGCTGTGATCTTAATAAATTGTATATGTTATGCTTGTTTTGTTATTTGCCTAGTTGAATCCATCAACACAACATTTTGACATCACTCGCAGTTATGCCAGAAAAAAATAAAGTACTGCATTAAAAGTGACTAATTTACAGGAGTGCTCGGTGCCATTTTTACCTCAGGCCTACACTAGTGCTTCTGCTTTTTTGCCTTCCCAGTTGAAGTTAGAACAGTGAGTAAGAGTCATTTGATGTTGCTTGGGGAGTTTTTAGAACAGCATGTTGTGCTGTGTGTATCTATGGAGAAACAAGCCGGGATGTGAATGGTCCTAGCTCTGTGACTAGGCTCATCTTACTAGGAAACAGTCTCTTGGGACCTCTAGTGCCCTATACAACTATGTGAAGGAATACTCTTATGTGTTCACAGTTATATCTCTAGAACCAAACCGCCTTTGCCTGACCTAAACGGCCTGTGAACAAGCTAACCATGAAAATCCCCAATTCTTTTGCTTTGTTATCGGTACTTGAGTTGACCTTCCTGACTCTGTGGGAGGAAGGCTGTTGTTTTAACAAAACCAGCAGCGTTTACCTCAGCGCTGAATGAGGCGCCTCACCTTGAGACGGCATACTTGAGGTTTTGAATGGCACTGCTTTGTTTTACTTCGGTTCAAGTTGGGTTTTTTTGTAGTGGTTGGCTTCCCTGAGAAAATGGCATTGCAGAGCCGCAAGGGCAGACTTTGTGACGGCAGAGTTTGTCCTCTTTGAGAATGCCTGTGGTAGTTTCACCGCTGCCTGCTTGGCCCTGAGCTCCGAATGAGATAAGTGGCGTACCTCAATGAGGGAGCCTGTACCAAGGCTAAATATAGAGACAAAAGAGGGGTAGAAGGGCAGACAAAGAGTTGCTGCTGGTCGTAATGAGTCAATCTGTCTAATCACAAGCAGAACAACAGCAGACCTCACAATATGTGTCAGTCAGTAGAGTGAAATTAGTAGCAGGGAGCGAGCAAACCCTTTGATCTGTCTCTTTAAGAGCCAAACTCAGAGAAAAGTGTTTTGGTTGGACATTCCAGACATACCTCCTACACATTCTGGTCGGCTGTTGGCCTGCACATGAGAGGTATAGGTTTTAGGTTCCTTACAGATGTCCTCATAGGTAATGAATCAAGATAAAAGCTTACTTCAGCTGGTAAAGTGTTTGTTCACAGGCTATATATGTTTCTCTGTGCCCAAATCTACAGCTCCGTTATTAAGCCAGTCACTCACACCTTGAGGGCCTCAAAGCACAGAGATAGTTTACTCCCACAGAGGTTGAGATACTGCCATTCCTATCTGACACGCCTCAGTGTAGGAAAGTACAAACTGAGCAATCTGCTGTTGTATGAGTACTCCCTTGCAATGATTTTTAAGTTCTTGAAATTATTCATCAGTCAAGCCAAGATTAAATACCAGTAATCTTAAATGAGTGCCAGCATGTTTACACAATTACAAAACAATTCAATTCAATTCAATTTTATTTATATAGCGCCAATTACAGTCAAATTGTCTCGAGACGCTTTACAGAACCCATATGCCTGACCCCCAGAGCAAGCCAAAAGGCGACAGTGGCAAGGAAAACACCCTTTTAACAGGGGGAAAAAACCTCGAGCAGAACCCGGCTCTAATGTGGGGGGACCCATCTGCCTGCTGGCCGGGCGGGTTGAGAGGGACAGAAGAAGTAGAGAGGTAGAGATAGAGGGGTAGAGGTAGAGATAGAGGGATACAGATAGAGGGGTAGAGATAGAGAGGTGGGGGGGTGGGACACAAGGACCATAAAACACAGCCACACATCTGAAGCATCCAGCATCCAGCTCTGGGACCAGGGACACTCGGAGAAAGGACACAGAAAGAAACAGAGTGAATGTAATGCAATAATGGTATATATAGTAAATACATAGGTAGTTAGAGAAGGGCTCAGTGCATCCAGAGAGGTTCCCCAGCAGCCTAGGCCTATAGCAGCATAACTAGGGGCAAACTAAAGGGACGTCAAGAGGGGAAGTCAGTTGTGCAAATGAAAACACCAGCTCACCCCGTCAGGGTCACCCAGTCAGCCCTAACTATAAGCTTTGTCGAAAAGGAAGGTTTTAAGCCTGGTCTTAAAAGTAGAGAGGGTGTCCGCCTCCCGAACCCAAACTGGGAGCTGGTTCCACAGGAGAGGTGCCTGATAACTAAAGGCTCTGCCTCCCATTCTACTTTTAGAGATTCGAGGAACAACAAGTAAGCCTGCAGTCTGAGAGCGAAGAGTTCTGCTAGGATAATATGGTACTATCAGATCTTTAAGATATGATGGAGATTGGTTGTTAAGAGCTTTATATGTCAGAAGAAGGATTTTGAATTCTATTCTAGATTTAACAGGGAGCCAATGAAGAGAAACCAATATAGGAGAAATATGATCTCTCTTGCTAACTCCCGTCAGTACTCTGGCTGCAGCGTTTTGGATCAGCTGTAGATGTTTCAGAGAGCTATTGGGACAACCTGATAATAAGGAATTACAGTAGTCAAGCCTAGAAGTAACAAATGCATGGACTAGTTTTTCTGCATCACTCTGAGACAGGATGTTCCTGATTTTCACAATATTTCTCAGGTGGAAAAAGGAAGTCCTACAGATTTGTTTTATGTGCGAGTTAAAGGACATGTCCTGGTCAAAGATAACACCGAGGTTCCTCACAGTAGTACTGGAGGCCAATGTAATGCCATCCAGAGTAACTATATGCTTTGAAAGCAATTCTCTAAGATGTTTGGGGCCAAATACAATGACTTCAGTCTTGTCTGAATTTAGTAGTAAGAAATTATAGGTCATCCAGGTCTTTATGTCCTTAAGACAATCTTGCAGTCTGGCTAGCTGATTAGTTTCATTTGGCTTCATAGATAAATACAATTGAGTGTCGTCAGCATAACAATGGAAATTAATACAGTGCTTCCTAATAATGTTGCCTAAGGGAAGCATGTATAATGTGAACAGTATTGGTCCTAAGACAGAACCCTGAGGAACTCCATGATTAACCCTAGTATGCTCAGAAGAGTCATTGTTGACATGCACAAACTGGAACCTGTCTGATAAGTAGGATTTAAACCAGTCCAGTGCTGTCCCTTTAATGCCAATAGAATGTTCTAGTCGCTGTAATAAAAGTTTGTGGTCGATTGTATCGAATGCTGCACTAAGGTCCAATAAAATAAGTATAGAGACCAGTCCATTATCTGACGCTATGAGAAGGTCATTAGTAACTTTCACCAGAGCTGTTTCTGTGCTATGATGCACTCTGAAGCCTGACTGAAACTCTTCAAACAGGCTATTCCTTTGTAAATGTTCATATAATTGATTTGCAACTGTTCTTTCCAGAATTTTAGAGAGAAATGGGAGGTTGGAAATTGGTCTATAGTTGGCTAAAACATCTGGATCTAGAGTGGGCTTTTTAAGTAAAGGTTTGATTACAGCAACCTTAAAAGCCTGTGGTACATAACCTGTTACTAGAGAGAGATTAATCAGATCTAACATTGAGGAATTAATTAAAGGTAAAGCCTCCTTGAACAGTCTAGTTGGGATAGGATCTAAAAGACATGTTGATGGTTTGGATGTAGAAACTATTGAAATGAGTTCAGAGAGATGTATGGGGGTGAAAAATTCTAAATATCCATCTGGTCTTACAGCCAATTCTAAAGTATCTGTACTCGATGATACATCTGTGACATTTGCCGGAAGGGCCAGATTAATTTTTTCTCTAATCGTAATAATTTTATTTGTAAAGAAGCTCATGAAGTTGTTACTGCTCAAAGCTAAAGGAATACAAGTTTCAACAGAGCTCTGACTCTTTGTCAGCCTGGCTACAGTGCTGAAGAGAAACCTAGGGTTGTTCTTGTTTTCCTCTATTAAAGATGAATAATATGTTGTCCTGGCATTACGAAGAGCTTTTTTATAAATTACTAGACTTTTTTTCCAAGCTACATAAACTTCCTCTAAATTAGTGGAGTACCACTTCCTTTCCAGCTTTCGGGACGCCTGCTTTAAAGTCCGCAGCTGGGAATTATACCAAGGAGCAGGTCCTCTCTGAGATAGAACTTTCTTTTTTACAGGTGCAACACTATCAAGTGTTGTACGCAGTGAGGCTGCAGCATTATTAACAATATAATCCACTTCTGTGGGGGTAAAATTATAATATTTCCCTTCCATTATATCAGTAAGTGGTGCTGGACTAAATAGAGAGGGTATTATTTCCTTAAATTTAGTCACCGAATTGTGAGACAGACATCTACTGTAATGATATTTATTCTTAACTCCTATACAATCTATTGTTGTAAATTGAAATGTTATCATAAAATGGTCAGAAAGAAGAGGGTTCCGGGGAAATACTGTTAACTGTTTGATTTCTATGCCATAAGTCAGAACGAGGTCAAGGGTATGATTAAAACTATGAGTTGGTTTATTTACATGTTGAGAAAACCCAATTGAGTCTAATATTGAATTAAAACAAAAACAGTAACTATTCAGAATTTACAAAAAGAACCTGTGTAAGGGACATATGGCCTCTCATGTTCTGTGCTTCTGACAGATCAGTGACAACACGTCTGCCAAGGTGAGCCCCTCCAGTAAAGTAACACTGGACCTGTTTTGGGAGTAACCCACCCAGTCACCCATTCCTTTGCAAGTAATTGATACAGGCTGGCAGGTGTCATAACAACACAGGCGTCTACGTCCAGCAGGCTTATTTAAGTGTGGCTGACATTGTCTGTCTGGCACCATCATTCAAGGGACTCTGGGAACTTTGGAAGGGTGGACTAGGGTGGCGAGTAAAGATAAGGGTGAAGAAATTCAATTGCATTTATTTAATCTTTTACCAAGGTATAACTGAGGGATTGCAGTCATTGCCAGCCATAGTGTATATCTGTAGCATGTTGCGAGGATGTGTAGGTGAAGAGTAAACAACATATTGAGAGGCTTTCAGTTCTATCAGCTTGTCTGCTACTGTAAGTAACACCTAAACTGTTTCTTTAGGTGAAAGCCTGGCCTATCATGTGATGTGATGGATAATTAAGGAGAGTTATGGTGAGGCTATTGAATTTGCACCGACATTGTCTTATTACCCAGCTTCACAAAATGTGTCTGTGTAGGAGGCTTTTGTAAAGTTGTGATCTATAGCTAGGGGTTACAGACCTTACAGATCTTGAAGCCAAAGCCATGCTTACCGGCTATTATTTCCTCAGGTGTTCAACAGATTGCAACCTGTGTAGAAAAGCAAACTTTCAGAAGAAAGCTCTTCACCTCCTCCACCTACCAGTGCTTTCTTGCTAAGATGTGTAGGAGTTGTCCTCCTGTTGTGTGCTAGCATGCTAGTGCTAATGAGGCCAGCTGTCCAAACGCTCAGCCGGTCAGCCAGAAGGGACTGCAGCCTTTGTTGATGCTAGGTGTTACATCTCCTGTTGGAACACACACTTTTGTTTCAACACCGCCAACCATTTGGCACAGGAAGGCCGTCTCTGTTCACCCCCACACACACCACCAGCACCACCCGCCGTCCTTTACTCTTTCTCTCACCCTCTTTGCTGTACTTTGCAGCTCCCATTTTTATTGTCCTGCTCGCCGTTGCCACCTCCCGTCTGCACACACCAGCACATTGATTGTCTCTCTACAGCTTTATAGTTGATCATTTTCTCTTGACACTGCTGGCGGAGAGTTTTGCCTTTGTAATTGCTGACCTCAGCTCCACACCTGAGTGGCTGTGGCCCTAAACAGCCTCTCAGACTCATCCTAAAGTACCTTCTGTTTCAGAATGAAGTGTTGCACCCTGTTTTGGGCTGTTGCTTGGACAATACATCACCTGGCGGAGCCACTCTTACAGAAGTGAGAGTTAGACATAGGGAGAGAGAGGCAGTGTTAGGAAGACAAGAAAGAGGGGAGATAGGAATAAGTACAGACTACTTCATACAGTCTTACAAAATAATGTAAATCTAATTAATTAGCAGTTTATGTGAATAGGATCCAAGCTTTTTGTCTCCCAGGTCCTCAATTGTTCTATTGGCTTCTCTGTTAGGAACCTTATACAGATATTAACATGTTGTCTAGATAGCAATACAGGTACAAAGGATGTGGATAACCCAGTGACTGAGCTGAATGTATCCCTTGAAATGTACAATAGCATTCACATCATGGTAAAGAAAAAACAGATAATAGTGTGGAGGGAAACAGCGGGAGGAGGTTGCGAATGAAATAGCTCTCATGATGAACCCCAATAGGATTTCGCAGCTGCGGCACAGCAGTGATGACCCTGTGAACGACTCACCAAATAACAGTGTTTCTCCCTCCTTCTCCGCCACCTTTCATCCCTCCCGCCCCCACACCTCCTTCCTCCCGCCTCCCCCTCAGCCTGAACTTGCATGTCTACCGAGTGTGTGTGAATACCAACCGGTTGTAATGACCTGCACAATGCACAGAGAAAGGGAGAGACCTCACCGAAACAATTCTCACTGATTGAAACCGAGTCTCACGATTCTCCCAGATACGCCTCCTCCCTACAAAAAACATTTGCAGCCACTTCAGAAAGAGGTGGGCGAGTGGGGTTGGGGAGAGTGAAGATAGAGTAAAAAAAAATGTTCAGGTGCTTTGTACTGGCAGTGCATATTCAGCGAGTGAATGCAGGTGGTGTGTGTATGTGCGAGTGTTGCGTGCAGCATGTGTGTGATGTGAGATAAAGTAGCCGGAGAGGTAGTTTCAGTGCTGCAGCCCGGGCCCTCTGCTGACTGGGCTGCTCTCACTGGAGAATTGATTTGGCCTCCGAGTGGATCTGTAGCGCTCTCAGTGGAACAGAGGGATGCAGGAGGGGAGGGGAGAGAGAAATGGAAGGAGAGTGGGTGGAAGCAACACAGGTGGAATTGAGAGATGGAAGAACACGGTGGAAATGAAAAGAAGACACAGGAACACACACTCAGCGCACACTCACGTCTGAAACAGACAGTCGGTCAGGAAAATTTACTCCCCGTAATAACCCTCTCTGTAGGCTGGCTGTCTCAGTGTCTCCTGGCTCCTTCAGCCCATAACACAACCGACCAGGTCACATCGACTCCCACACAGCGCACACACCACTTCAGCCTGCAATCTAATGATCTCACACACCAGTTCCGTATGTGTGTCTGCACATCTAAGTGTGAATTTTCTGTTTCTCTGCAACATGAAACCTGTTGTTCCGGAGTTAGTTTTCGCTCTTGGAGTCATATCTTCCTTTGATTTTACCACGTTGAAGCATCAAAAACGTCGGCTGCATTATTTTTAACAGCCCCCATTCACCATGTTAGTGCTACAGCCGTTTTATTCTTTCCTGCTTTAACAACCATTTTTTCCCCATGGGGTCATTTCAAGTTTCATCTAATCTATTTAAGTTGGGCTGTGGCTTGTTTAATTGGTGTTTCCAGCTCCCTGCCCCCTCCTCCTTCAACCATTCCCTTTAATAGTTTTGACATTTAAATGACATAGTACATATATTTAACCTCGCCAGTTCATAGCCTTTCACATTCAGTGCTCATAATCAAGAAGCACATAGAGTACACCTCCCATTATTTTTATAACAGATAAAAATACTAAATGAGTGTAGCTTCTTCACTCTCCTTTAAAGATGAATAAAAAAAAAGACCAGTCATTCTAATCTCTGTCCCTCGTATCTCCTCTTGTGTAGTGACTAACTACAATAATGTGGTGGAGGCCGGCTCAGACTCAGATGATGAGGACAAGCTGCACATCGTGGAGGAGGAAGGCAGCCTGGCGGATGGGGCCGACTGCGATAGCACCCTGCCAGACGAAGAGCATCCTAGAGAGCACTGCTGGGACCGAGGTGAGAATGTAGGGCGTGTTATTATTATCACATATTGAATCATACAAATACGCACCACTTCATCGTACCCACCACTTCCGCATCGTTCTGAGACATGCTCCACTTTTCCACACGGTGAAAAAGTTCAGCACAGGCGCTCATTGAATCTTGTTTTCTGCTTTGAAATCTTATTTTCATAGATTGTGACAAATTATGCCAGTAGGGCATAACAGCAATTGAATCACTAGTTGCCAGAATTACCTTTAGACAAGTGCCAGTTTATTGAGTCAAGGTAAAGCAGTGTCTTTCATGCCACTTGTGTCCTCAAAATGATACTGGCAGATTGTTCACTTCATTTCAAGTATCAAAGCACATAACATTTTAAGATATATATTTTTATAACGTGTCTCTTTTCACTGTCAGTCCCGCCATCATCAGGCTGCCAAAGTATCTTTGAATGCCATACTTATTCTTATCTGCTCAGAAAAAGAGCGTCACTTACCAGCAGATAAATGCAAATGTGTCGTATAGCCTCTATATTTTTTGTTCAGTTTGACTGCTGCTTCATTTTGATCTCAGTTCAGAAATACCTCTGTGACATCTGTACACGGTAAAGTACCAGGCTTTGTCTCATTGTGAAACAGAGTGTAAGGAAACAGGTACTACATGCAGAGGGTTTCCAACTAAGGCAGGAAGCATGATATTTAACAAAGACAATGCCAACAGAGAAAGAGACCTTCAAGTACAGAAAATAGCCTCGTGACCAAAGAGCCAGCAGAGAGCTTTACGGCACGGGTGGGCATTGAAGGGGCCGCCGTGAACTCCTTTTTACCTCAAACCATGTGGAAGTGACACCAGAGGCAGCTCACCGCCACAGGAAGGGCTGACGTCACCCCTCCTCCTCCCTCCAAAACAACAATTGCAGGTGCTGAAGGATGTTGGTGTTTCAACCTGGGCTCAAGGCCTCTGTGCTGTGCTGCTGACCTCATACTGCATGTGCATATAAATCTGTGTGACACTGTTAGTTTCGAGCTGGTGCCAAGTATGCGCAACACTATGACAAGCCTATATGAAAGGTAATTAGATATTCAACCGCAGGAGTATTTGTTTTTGGGTGTTTCTGCTTGCGGATTTTGGCTGGATTTTTCAGATGTGAGACTGTAGGGATTTTGATTTAGCAAGAGGTCAGGTTAGCACATGTGAAAATGTCCAGTGACATATCACTTTCAGTTCAGGGAGGGATTTTTGGAAATTCCTCTTCAATTAGTGCCTTCAGTTTCAGTTGCACGGTTTCGGTTGCACAGGCTCACATGCATGTACACAGTCAAACCACAGACCTGTGCTGAGTGCGGCCACCTATTCCCCAGACTATGCTGTCATTTTCATCAGTGATGTCCAGCTGTACCTCCTTGCAAAAAGGGAAAGTTGAAGGAAGAATAATGTCATTGGTTTTGGCCAGGACTTTTGAACATTAAACACTTCAAAAGCATGAGTTACACTGAAACTGCTCAGTGAGCTGGCTGTGCTCCACAGTTATGCCTGATCAGGCATATTTTCTTTTGGCTTCACTACTCAAGCGCACGCACGCACGCACGCACGCACGCACGCACGCACGCACGCACGCACGCACACACACACACCTCTTTCTCACACTGTCTCTCTACCCCTCATCTAATACATCAAGCAGCATCTTAGCTGTCACTCTGTATCGGACTGATGAAACACGGGAAAGCTACAGTCTTAAACAAACACACGTCTTTCGTCTCTCATCCCTTCATCCCTCCCTCTCTTGGTTTCCCTCCTGAGAACAGAGTGTCTAGTGCAGCCTTGAAAAGTGACCACCACCCACTAATCTTCTCTTCAGTGTAGCCCGGTTTGCTTCAAATTAAGGCCTTGACACCCCTTCTCATGAGACTTCTGCGCTCCAAAAGCATATAGGTGGTTTTTCAGCACTTTGCCATCTCTCCTTTCCTTTTCTTCCCTCGCCTCTCTTTCTTTTTTTATACTCCCTGACTGTTTCTCTTGTTCTGAATCATTCCTCTTGATTATATGGTATCATGGGTCCCCTGCTTGCTGTCATTACTCATTCACTCCTAAATGATTATGTAGTGGTGGAGCAGCCCAGTGTTGGTGCAGTAAACTGCAGCCTGCTCTCCTCTAAGAACAGGCTGTCTAACTCCAGGGGAGGAAAAGGTAGAGAGAGTGTTGACCTGGGAGGGCCGCTGCTTTACATTTAATGAGTTGTAGAGCATGACTACATCTCAGAGAATGGGCAGGGTGGAGCTTTGATATCATGAGGTTCCAGTGGCACTAAATGACAGTGAAAGGCCGAGTTTAACTGTGTGGAAATATAGTCTTTATAAGAAGCTGCTTGTATGTTGAATCCGTATGGCATGCACTTCTGCTGTTATGCTTTACTGCTCATTCCAGCCTGCAGTAAAGTTGGAGGGCTTTCCCTTACAATGACACTTACTGTATACATGCTGTTTCCTTACTGTTGGCCTGATGTACAGTAATGAGGTTTGATGTGCCTTGAAATTTGCCTCAAATCCATTGTAGGCATTTTTGCAGCTCTGTGGATGCACAGGAACACCAAAATTCCTGTGTGACTTTTGTCAGGCTGTGATGGTAAAACTGAGCCACTCACAGGAAAGGAAGACTCTCCAGAGGATTGGAAAGTTTGTCCTGTGAAGACACACAGCACAGATATTTGATAGCTCTAATCCAAAAATAAGCAAATCATCCTGGATATGGAGATACCTCACATTTCTTCTCTGACTGGTCTCCTGTTGATTTGTGGTACAGTGGAACACCTTTTCTAATCACTGTAGAATATCTGAATTGTTTGTGCGAATCCTGATTGCTGATTTATGTCTCCCATCCAAGATAGAATCTACAAATGGGTCTGGATGCACAACCACAGGAAACAGTGGGGGCAAAGGTTGGCCAGGGCAGGAAATGCATGATGGGATACGTTTGTATCAGGTTGCAGAGATGTGGGCAGAGAAGGATGTGAAAGGAACAAGGGAAAGAGAACAGGAGAGAGTGGGTGGTCTGGTGATATTGTTCGATGACATGCTGTAGTTGGGTTACGCTGTGCAATAAATACAGAACAAACTACTTTTTTAGATCAGAGTTGCAACAGAACGTCCTGTTACAACCTCACAGGACATGAATTCTGCAGCTTTTTAGACTGATTTTCTACTTATCAAGTGGTGCATTCACTTCCCTGCGTCAGCACATAAATGGCTGTGTGATGCTTCATGTCAGGGGAGCAGCCTGATAACAAGGAGCCGCCTCAGCAAGGCTGTGAACCCTTTTGGCGTGGCTCTGTACTTAACAGAGAGCCGAGACACACACACTCACACAGAGTGAAAACAACAGCTTGTCATACCTTTGCACCACAGACCCCCAACTGGGACTCTACTTCACGCACATGCTCAACATTTAGTAGCCCAGAGGTATGTTTGTGTGTTTAGATGCTGCTTTTGTGCGTAGAGTTGGAGCTAAACACAGTCGGATCAGCACTTCCCCTCATGCAACACGTTTTTCAGTATTTTTCTTGTCAACAGCAATCATGTCTGTGAAAAATAGACTGTTAATTTAAAGGAGAGGTTTGACATTTTGGGAAATACATTGGTTTGCTTTCTTCTTCAGTACCTTCAATACATTCATATCTGTCAGTTAGGTACAAGCCTACAGCCAGCAGACAGCTTGTTTACTGCAGTGTGAAGTCTGGAAACATGGCAAACAGCTAGCTGGTACACTTTTTGAACCCAACAGGCACTGGCTAGGTATTGAATTTCCCATCTAACCCTTAGCCAGAAAGCAAATCAGCATATTTCCCAAAAGTATTTCTTTTAAGATCGGGTGAAAAATGTGGTAAACATGTCTACGGGTGTAACTGATGCTGCTGAGGTCATGGTAAAAAAATTACGTGAAATGTGGGGACTGTGAGACTCATATCTCGGATGAGAATTCCATAATCTGACTTTCTCAGCACCTGCTGCTGGCTTCTGCTTTACATGCACATGTTCACCAACAGACAGCTTCTTTCTCTGTATTATCTCCCCTGGGCTTGTTACAGGGCGGGAGGTTTCTTCAAATGGTCTTTAATAACCATAGCAACTAATGACAGCGTTCATATTGTTTTGTGGCTTTGTTAAGGTGCACCAGAGGAAGCTAGAGTAAGGCTGTGTGTAAGAGTACTGGTATTCACTGTGCCTCAGTGAGTCATGAAGTACTACACCTGTTCCCATCTCCGAGGAGCGCACAGCTGGCCCTGTCCTTCAGCACACAATTCACAAAACACAATTCTCAAGTCTCTGCAAAGCAGGGGGAAAGTTTAAATCAATCTATAAAGCGCCTGCCAAGTAAACACCACCACAGTATCCACAATAGGCTAACTTTGCTTTTAGCTGATAGCTCACCCTTGTAATTATTCTCTGTAATGATACACATAGGCACACTAACATATCCATAGAGGAATAATGCTCTGTTTAATTGCCGACATGCTATACCTGGTTCCGGCAGCCACTTCAGGAAGCGCTGGGAAAGCAGAGATAGAACGAAGGAAGGAAGCTTTCATGCATCCCAAAGTCCATCCTCAGGTTACACTTCCTATAAGCAGCAGCTTGGTAATTAGTGATCGTTACTAGCTAGCCAGGCTCGTGATGTTGAAGAAGAACACACTCGGCTCCCACATACAGGTTCTCATTTACTGGGATATTAAGCACAGACTGAAGGCCAAGCCCCTCCAGAGAACAAAGTGAGGTGTGTGTGTGTGTGTGTGTGTGTGTGTGTGTGTGTGTGTGTGTGTGTGTGTGTGTGTGTGTGTGTGTGTGTGTGTGTGTGTGTGTGTGTGTGTGTGTGTGTGTGTGTGTGTGTGTAAGAGCATCCGTTCCTGCATCATATCTATCTGTTGCAATACATCAGGACAAGATTCATCACCTAATTATTAATCTCAGTCTCACCAAGTACCTTATCTAACATTGTGAATGAATAGAGGCTTGTCATTCAGTTTCTACAAAGAGTGCAATGCTCATACAGCAGCCTCTGGCCTCTGATGCTAATTAGTTTTCTCATCCTATTGTGAACAACAGCATTCAGGATGTTGTTTTTTTTCCCTTGACGCTGCACACCTCATTCTACACTGGTAAACATTTAATGATCAAGAGCAGAGACTGTAAGATCCAGTTCAGCAGTGACACTTGCTGTAACGTTATTGGATTATCGCATTTCATATACAAAGGTTAAGGTTTCATATGTACAGCCTGCATCAATAGAAAAACATGTTGAAATAACAGGGTAATCAATAATACCTTTTTGCAGGCATGACTGTAATCAGTGTGTTTGTCCCTTCACAGTGAAGGAGGATTGTGTTTCAGATGGTGAGGATGACGTGAGCACAGACGCCCTGGTAGAGGAGATGCTCCAGCAAGGGGACACAGCCGTGATCTACCCAGAGGCTCCGGATGACGAGCCTCACCGTCAGGGCACCCCTGACACCAGTGTCCACGATGAAAACGGTACAGCACATCACTACACAGCATCTTTATTAATAGGGCACACAAGCACGGGACAGCATCCCTGAATGATGTGTACACATGTTAAAACACACATCACTATTTCCACTCACAGTCACTGAGCTCTCACACTATTACTGTACCTACTCAGTAATTACTCGCCCCCTGGGGATGGCTCTACCTGCTCCCTGTCTCACCTCAGGTGTTAACTCCACCCCATTAGCGCCACTCTCCAACATCATTACACACAGTGCTATTTGTTAAGGGCAGCACACAGGGGCCTTTATGGCTCCTGGGCTTTTGGCTTTTACCTGATACAACTGAGGGGAAAAAAGAGAGGGAGGAGGAGGAGGAGGGTGTCCGGGGGGGGGGGAAGAAACAGTAACACCTGAGTAAATTTGTCACGTCTGTGTGAGCTCTGACTCACGGCTACCTGGGCGATAATGTGTGTGCATTCCCATCTCGAGGCCCTCACCTGTCCCGCAGGGGAACTTAATACATCACCTGTTAACACAGTAATGCTTTACCTGTGTGGGAGCCAGGCAAATGAGACCCTCTGTTAAACAAGTTGGATCCAGGCGGGTGGCTAGTGTTTACCAAGCTCACTTTTCCTTCCATGCGTGGGTGTCTTTGAAATGCTTTTTACGCACAATAGGCAATCAAATTATGGAATTTAAACCATGTGAAAGGTATAATCGCTGGTCTTTGTGTCAGGAAGAAGTACAAAAGAAAAAATGAAATGCGGTAGTGCACTAGTAACCCAGTGTGCTATTTCTTTTTACAAAAGAAAGAGCAGTAATCAGTTTTTATTCATCTGGTTACCTGTTTGCTATTTACCGGTGAGGGAGGATCTGTCGGTGATTGGTGACATAGCAGAGGAGGGCCGAGTGTAACATCAAAGAGCTTTCCCTATTGACTGTGTTTTTAACCCTGTCTTCTCCTCCTCCCACTTCATTCTCACATATGTCATGACAGCTCTTTTCTCTTTTTTTCCAACCAGGAACTCCCGACTCGTTCTCTCAGCTGCTCACCTGCCCATACTGTGCACGGGGCTACAAGCGTTACAGCTCCCTGAAGGAGCACATCAAGTATCGACACGAGAAGACCGAAGAGAGCTTCAGCTGCCCTGAGTGCAGCTACAGCTTTGCATACCGCGCTCAACTGGAGAGGCATATGACGGTCCACAAGAGTGGACGGGATCAGGTAAAAACTGATTGAGCCACTAGTCCTGACTGGACACTGCCACCTTAAAATGTGTAAATATCAGTCTACACTTTTTGTTTTCAAATATTTTTAGTTTGTTTAAGTAGAATACTACTCATATATTGCTGTAGTAATTATGGAGTGACAAAGTCAGTAAGCGCAACCCGTCATTGCTTAGTCCAGCTTCTTAAGCAGTGTTCACACATGATAAATAAACATGAACTTTTGCCCTTGATTGATTAATGACACTGCAACATGAATTAGTAGCAGTTCAAAGGTTGTGTTTTCATTGTGTATCTCATTGAACGATCCGTCTCTCATCATCTGACAGAGACACATCACACCGTCGGGAGGCAATCGGAAATTCAAGTGCACTGAATGTGGCAAAGCATTTAAATACAAGCACCATCTGAAGGAGCACCTACGCATTCACAGTGGTGAGTGGACGACCCCTGTCACCATGGCAGCATATTGTGTGCATATGGGTGTGTGCATGCACGTGAGCAGGTCTGTGCTGTGCGTCTTTGTTGGTCACAGATGTTTCTTTCTAAACTGAACCAATATTTATGTTTAATTTATGTTTTAGTCAATTTCTGTATTTAGATATCTTTCATTGTGTTGCAGTCCATTGTGTGCTCTTCCTTAATGTGCCATAATTGTGTTTCTTTTGGCATTATGGAACAGCAATTAGAGAAGGGCATTTCCCAATGGTGCCATTACATCAGCGTTTAAGCATCATTGAAATGCATTAGAGCTTTTTCCTGTCATACTGCTCATAGCCTAGCTTGTTCATTTAGCTTCATTCACTAATGGAAATCTGTTTCTCCCCCCCCACCTCTGTCTTTCTCTCTGTTATACACATTGCGGCTTTATTCAGGAGAGAAACCCTATGAGTGCTCCAACTGCAAGAAACGGTTCTCCCACTCAGGCTCATACAGCTCCCATATCAGTAGTAAGAAGTGCATCAGTGTCATCTCAGTTAACGGCAGACCACGCTTGGGGAATGCCAAAACACAGACCCAGGGTCCATCACCTGTACTGCCCACACCACCTTCAGTCCTCCGCACCCAGATTAGGGAGAAGCTGGAGCACAGCAAGCCCCTACAGGAGCAGCTGCCTCTCAATCAGATCAAGACTGAGCCCGTGGACTACGAATACAAGCCAACAGTGTTAACATCCCCAACTGTGACCGCCATGAATGGTGGGGTTTTCAACGGGGGAGCTGCAGCTCCTCTACAAGGCACAGTCCAGGCCGTGGTCCTGCCCACTGTGGGGCTGGTGTCACCCATCAGCATCAACCTGGCAGACCTGCAGAATGCTCTCAAAGTGGCAGTAGATGGGAACGTCATTCGTCAGGTGCTGGAAAACAATGCCAAAGGCCAGGTGAACTCGGGGTTAACCACTGGAACGCTCCACACCCCACAGCAGCAACTCATCTCAGCCATCAGTCTGCCTATTGTGGGTCAGGATGGAAATGCAAAAATCATTATAAACTACAGTTTGGACCCCAACCAAGGCCAGCTCACAGCCCATAACCTAAAGAAAGAGCCAGAGCCAATATCACCCAGTCAGACCACAGCCGACACATTCAAGTCCCAGAAACTTCCAGAAGATCTCACTGTCAGAGGCAACAGGACCGATGAGACTAAAGAAAAAGAGGAAAAGACCACTAAAACTTGTCTCCTGTGTGATAACTGTCCTGGCGGGCTGGAAGCGCTCCACGCCCTAAAGCACTGCAAGAAGGATGGTCTCAGGCTGAATGGAGCAGGTAAGGATAAGTCAGAGTCTGCTGTTGCTGCCTTGCTGTCAGAGGGAGGACTCTGCAACCAACCCAAGAACCTCTTGTCACTGCTCAAGGCCTACTTTGCCTTAAATGCAGAGCCCACCAAGGATGAGCTGGCCAAAATTTCCAACTCAGTCAGCTTGCCAGTCCATGTGGTAAAGAAGTGGTTTGACAAAATGCAGGAGGGTCAGATATCATTGGGTGCTCCAACACCTCCCTCAGAGGAAGAGGACACCTGTGAAGCTAACCACGTGGTGTCTCTGGGCCCAGGGAAGGACATAGCCACTATAAGCTCTTCTGTGACCCAGGACAGCCCTACAGAAGCTACTCCAGCAGAGGTCAACGGTACTCACAGTTCGCTGACTTCCCCTTCGCCACTAAACCTGACAGCTGGAGGTCCCATCCCAGCTGAAGCCCCCCAGAGCACTGAGGGACCCCTAGACCTGTCGCTGCCAAAGCCAGTCAGAGAGGAAGCTGAGAGAATGGTACCTAAAGCTCGTGTTTACCCTTCTCCTTCCTCTGGCTCTACCAATGAGGATGAACCCCTAAACTTAACTTGCACAAAGAAAGAGGCTTCGCCACTCTCAGCCATGGGCACTAGCCCCATTGCACTGTACGCCAGCCAGCCAAGTGCCAAACCTGTTGACATTGTGACCACAATGCAATGCTTAAGAGCACTAGCCACCAACAACAAACAGACTATCCTGATCCCCCAGCTGGCTTACACCTATACCACTACAGCAAACAGCCCTGCAGGGACCGAGACACACGAAACCATCCACCTAAACGGAATCAAGGTGTGCTGCCATTTATGTACCCCAACTTCAGCAACAGCTGAGCTTTTCTTTCTTTGTTTAAAGTATAATATGACTTTTTGGGATATGATATCATTCATAATTTGATAAATATCAAGTTAGTCCCAGCAGCCAGTTAGCTTAGCTTAGCACAAAGACTTGAAATGGGGAAAAACGATGCCCTGTCAGAAAGTAACAAAATTAATCAGGCTCACTAATTAACATGCTATAACTACTTTGTGTACTTAAGTGTAAAAAAGTACATTGTAGTTTTATGTGTGGTCTTGATCTTGATTAATTTTTCATATTTTGATCACTAAATTTGCCAGGCAGTGCAAACATAACTTGTAAGATTTAGATGCTGGTGGGTTGTATATTGTTACTTTGTGACAGAGCCAGAGTAGCTGTTTCCCCTGTTTCCAGTGTTATGGTAACCTAAGCTAAGTGGCTGACGATAACTTTATATTCCCCATAGATACAAGACTGGTAAAACATCTTTTCTACCCTAAACTCCAACTCTAGCTAAGACAGTTTTTAAGCATTTTCTCACCATGCCACATTATTACTTTAGTTCGCACTGTGTGCTTTCCAATTGCTGTGTGTCCCACTGTATATGAAGGAGGACAGTATTTTTAAATTGTTTGTAGTTTTATTGCTTATCTCAGCAATTAAGTTTTTGTTCTTTTGTTTATGCGGGGGTCAGCCACAGCAAAACGATTTCACTCTAAAGCAACTGATAGTATAGAGAAGGATTCAATGTCTGATCCAGCCATTTCAAGAAGCAAGTGGATTGAAATCAAGTTGATTTTTATCCTTGTCGAGAGATCAGTCAAACCATTCAGTCCAGACATGGTCCAGATCATTGCTTCTTATTGTTCAGAACCACTAAAACATGATGGATAGTCTGAAACCATCCAAAATCTAATCAATAAGTCATATATAGAAATGTCAAAATTCAGCTCTTTGTAAAAATGATAGCCCTTAATAGTTCTTCATTGTGCAGACACCTAATGGGCCTGTAATGATGGATGTAGATCTCTGGGTGTGTGAGTGATCTTCCTGGGCTGTCACCCAGAGGACATGAGGCTGCACTTTACTGCACAGTCCTTATTGATCTGTTGGAATCTGTTTAAACGCCGCACCTCTGCCTGCTACATTGATTTATTGTTGTTGTATTATACTTTTGTGTTAAGTGGATTGGCATAGACCTGCCTTGTAAAAACAAGCCCCATGTATATATCTGCTCCTTAATAATGCCAAACATCCTCTTTGACTGCAGCAGCTTATGAGTTTTAGCAGTCCAGGGACAGCAGGACGAACCTGTAGGCCTGTTTGGTGTGTCTGGTCAAGGAAAACATTGATAGATGTTTTAGTGAGTAGGGTGTGATTCAGAATCATTTCCGCAGAATATGCATTCACTGGTCACTGGTATTCTGAGTCATTAATTTTGTGCTGTTGCTTTTAAAAAATAATTTAGTATTCCTAGCAGCGTGTTAATGTGACTTCTCATATTTCCCAGGAGGAGAGGCAGGACACGGGCTCAGAGGGTGTTTCCACGATGGAGGAGCAGAATGACTCAGACTCAAGCCCTCCAAGGAAGAAGATGAAAAAGACGGACAGCGGCATGTATGCCTGCGACCTGTGTGACAAGATCTTCCAGAAGAGCAGCTCACTGCTGAGACACAAATACGAACACACAGGTAATTACAAACACGCATGTGTTTCCCAGGCCTACACGTGAACACAGCCAAAAATCACAGATGGAATATAAAAAAAAAAGAAAAGAAAAAAAACTAACTCGGAACCGGAACTTGTCTCACCGTCTCTCACTGTTGGGTCCTGGGAAAGATGAGTCACAGTGCGAGGGAAAGGGGGATTTTAAGTTTCAGCGCAAAGAAGGGTGGACACCACCATTCCAGCAGGTATTACTCAACATGCACAGAAGAGGTCTGAGAATTTCTTTCCGCCAACTCCCCACCTCTGCACTGCCAGCTTCTCATGTGAAGTACCAAATGTTGCAAGAAGTGAGCTCTGGTAGTGATTTGGACTCTGTGAAGATGATGATTCTGTGGCCAAGCTCAGGTCAACACTCTCAGAGGCGTTTTAGATATTTTTTTCTTTATTACTCTGATACCTGGCTTGAAACTACAGTTTTCAGCTCCAAATGACCTCATCCTAGGTGAAACTAGCTGCTCCCTGCTTGGATGAAGTTTCCTTGAAAGTTTTGAAGCACAATTGTTGTGATTTTGTTGTACTGTTTTGAAATGTTCTCCTTGGATACATTGATGATAGATAATGTTTTCAGTTTTCAGGCTTTGGCAGCTTTCACACAACAGTGTGGGGGATTTGCTGTGATTGCGCTGAAGTGTTTGTTGTTTTCTTTCCATGCCTATGCTTTTTTACTCAACACAAATTCAGTTTTTATTAAATCTGTTGATGCATATTTATTTTCTTTTTGTCTGCAGGGAAGCGACCTCACGAGTGCGGCATCTGCAGCAAGGCCTTCAAACACAAACACCACTTGATCGAACATATGCGGCTTCACTCGGGGGAGAAACCGTACCAGTGCGACAAGTGTGGCAAGCGTTTCTCCCACTCGGGCTCCTATTCCCAGCACATGAACCACCGCTACTCTTACTGCAAGAAGGAGACACAAAACCAAGCAGGGGGTCAGGAGAGCCCTGAGGAGGACAGCGAGGCCCAGGCCGAGATGGAGGCCCTGAGCCGATTGGAGAAGCTCCTGGCCAACCCCCAGCTGGACTTGGACGAGCGAGGGAGCAGCACCAGGGAGGACGAGGAGAGCGAGGAGGAGGAGGAGGAAGGCGTGGTGGACATGGACGATATCCAAGTGGTGCAGATAGGGGATGAAGGAGGGGATGAGGAGGAGGAGGCAGAGCAAGAGGAGAGGAACGAGGAGGAGATGGAGAGAGTAGTGGTAGACGGGGAAAGAGAGGAGGAGAAAACAGAGGTAGAAGAGAAAGAGGAGGCTGACACAAGGCAGGAGGAGGTGCTTGTGAGTGTTCAGGAAGAGGAGGAGGACAACATGAAGGAACAGGAGGCAATGGATACAGGGGGAGGGATGACTGAAGAAACAGAGAGGGAGGTAAGAGAGGAGAGCGGAGGCGAGAACAGGAACATGTTTTCTGAAGACGAGAACCAGACGCCGCAGGAGAAAGGAGATACTGACTAAAAGAGGAACCAGACTCCTCCATGAGACACAATCCTCCTCCTCTCCCCGCACAGAGGAAGAACACAGGAGATGAAGTCTGGTCACTCTGACAGTTCGTTTCAGTTCACTACTGTGTAGAAATCCAGGTGTGCCTGAAAAAATACTAGTGACTTTTCCACAGGAGAACAATTTCTCACTGTTAGAAAAATCCATTTGTAAAGAAAAAGATGAAGACGAACACAAATTTTAACAAACGAAGGACATGCATTATACAGACTTTGGAAGCTAGAGCCGACACGTTTTAGATAATGTTTTATTACTAAAACACCTTGGGTCATTTCTTTTTATCAGTGTTACTAATTTTATCGCTCATATTTTAACCTTTAAAAGCTGTACAGTTGGGAGATATTTCTATATCTTTTTATTGCCAATGAACAAAAAAAAGTCAGTATTTTGTTAAGTTGGAAGGAAAATAAGAAAATCCTGTGCACTACAAGTGGCTTGGTTTACCTACGGATTGAGCAGTTGAGTTGTGTTGTCTACCCTTCAGTATTACCATGCTAGATATACCATGCCATCACACTAGCAGATGTTAGCATTGCAATTATTTTTCTGTCGTTTTGATTGGTCTGTGAGCCTTAAGAAGAAAAACACTGAAGGATGGGCAGATCTCAGCGTTTAGTTCCTTTTAGACTTTAGATGCTTTTTTTTTCGAAACAAATCAGTATTTTAATAGGAATCATTTGACATTTTGGGGAATAAACTGATTCATTTTCTTGGTGACAGCTTAATCAAAAAGGCCAATAACACTTTCATGTGTTTGGTAAACGTACAGCTACAACCAGCAGCTTATTAGCTTGTTATTGCTGGAACCTGTGCAGCAGTTTAGCTTGGCATAAATATTGGAAACCTACCAGCACTACTAAAGTTCACCAATTCACATATTATTTCTTGTTTGTATGTAATCTGTACTGTAAAATAGTTTGGCACATAACCCCCATAAAACTGCAACCCAGCATTTTTACACATCTAAACAGGTGAAACAAGGTATAACGTGTACATTTTTGAGCTTTGGAGGTGTTTGCAGGTTGCATTTCCTGTCTTTATGCCTCATTTCCACATAGCTCTGTCTACATATTTCACTTTAGCCTCACTCTAGAGGGATGGATCATGTGAGCTCTGGTGTGTGTGCAAACTCTCTCCGATTGCTGTGGAGGAGTTTCGATCCACCTGTGAAGAAATGTCATTTCTTGCATTTGAACACTAGAGGGCATAGTTTGTATATCATGCGAAAGTATGAGCGTAAAACAAAACTCGTGTGGAACCAAGGCGTAATGTCACTTTTCCAGCACAGCTGTCTGGATGTATTTGTGAAAAAATGTAAACCTTGCGCAGGATTTTATACCAATGTGTAACTGGAAAAACTAAACGGCTAACAGATGAACAGGCTGTTCAGTCACTTGCCTATGTTTCCAGTCAAATTCTGTATATGTAACCTATAATTATAAAGAAATTAATTTACCTAGTTTAGCACAAGCTAGCTGTGTAGCATATGTGAATAGCGGTTCATACGTCTTTGAACAAAATATTCCTAGAAAATGGCTCCACAACAGGAAGGCCAGCCTCCCCACTTCATAATGCTCCATGCCAAATGTTCAACAAAACTGGGTGGTAAAAACTGAAAAATATTAATCTCATCCAAAAAGAAATACATTTCTTGCATTGAGCACTAGGGGGCATGGTGTTTATATCATACAGAATTAGTGCCCACATGTGTCAGTGTACTAATTTTTACGATCCAGAATTTGTCTTGCGGACATTTAAAAAATTGTTACTTTTGCTGTGAACATCGGATGGACTGGACTGTACGTCAGAAAGTGGGAAAAACAAAAAGGTTTTTTAGATCAAATTGTAACTAGTTTAGCATGTCCTAGCCGTTCTTACATCTTTAAACAAAAAAACTGTCTCCATACCTGGTAGTCTAGCCTCCTGCACCATGCAACGTTGGTCCTGTTTTTGTCATGGTAATGCTCTATGCACATATTCAGTAAAAGTGGATAGTAAAGTACCTTCTACTGAATTGTGGACACCAAACAAAGCTATGTGGAGATGAGGCGTTTGACCGAGCCCAGCTAGCTGTTTCCTCTCACTTCCAGTATTTAAGCTACGCCAACCGTCAGCTGTCAGCAAGAAAGCGAATAAGCAAAAATGTCCAACAAATGCTTTAAATGTTCAGAGCGAGCATAAAGGGGATGTAGAAAACTGTCTGACCTTTCCTCTACCTACCCCCACTCAGAGCCTTATGCAAAAAAAAACAAACTAAACAAGAGAAGTATGCATATCAAAGTGCCATTGAATATTGCTGTTGAAGCTTAGCAGCTATTATCAGGTATTGCCGGGTCCCAGATCAACCAATAAGCCGGAATACTGTTGACTTTGTCTGGCCACAACACCTGAGAGAGTAGAATTTAGCCTACCACATACTCATGTCGTAGATTTTAAACGAGTTGCTTTCATTTCTAGTCTGAGCAACTAAAATAATTACAATGCACATTTCTTTTTTCAAGTGAATGATGAAGAATTTCTAATTGTTAACTGTGTCCTGCCTTTTCAAAGCTTATTCAGTGCACTTGTTTAACACACCATGAAATGCTCAGATGTCTCTTCAGGTAACAAATATAGGCAGATCCCAGGAGTTTAATTCACAATGTTTTACCTGTCAGTATTATTTTTCGTCTCTTATGTTGTTTTATGTTCAGTTTCAGTGTGTGTACTGTATGTTTTCAGCAATGGCAGTATTATCCCACCCCCAACGAGATGGGTATGTCTGTTTAGTCATAGAGAACTTTTATATTTATGTCTTATTTTTTATATTTCTTTATGGTTATTTATTACACTATGTAGTGTACAATACTGTAGTTTGTATTAATACGATAATATATTTTAGTATGGAAAAAAAAGAATCAAAGGCAAATAACTGCAAGCCTGGAAAAATAAGACTCCGGCATACTGAAGTATGTTTTTCGAACAAATGAAAGATGTTTTTCTTCGAGAAAAAACACGAAACTCGCACCCTGCAAGCCTGAAAATTGGAACCTGTGACCTCTCTGCATCCATTCTCATGTTAGTTTAGTTTTCTTTCCCCTCTCTAATATGAAGCTACTGAACTTTTGAAAACTAATTGTATGTCTAATAGCATGAGTGTGTGCTGTTGTATTGAAGGATGATCCTTAACCACGCAAATTGTCCTTTTTGCCAAGCCAAAATAATATTGACGTATGTTCTTATGTTTTTATTTGTGCCAATTTGTTACTTTATATGTCAGTGTTACAACCATGCCCAGTTTTATATGCCCCTCCCCTTTTAACACCCTCATCTTTTTTTATTGTGATTATTTTTGTTCTTCTTTTTGTTGATTTTTTATGACTCCCCATCTCACAATAAAATACATCAATTACAAGCTGCTCAGTTTGTCATGATGTTGTATTGAGAGTTTAAAAATCATGTTTGTGTCTATATCCAAGTCAGGGACCACTTCAAAAATAGAAAAATAGACAAAGCAGATTTAGAATATAGCCTAATGTTAACACCCTTATTAAATTAGAATTTAATAGTAATTATTATTCAATTAAAATATTTTAGTGCAGTGTAGATAGATAGATCGATAGATAGATAGATAGATACATAGATAGATTTGCCCTGCTGTTAGCTTTGCAGTCACAACATATGGACAGCCAAATGAAATTTTAGTTTTGTTACATATTCCTGCTGGTTTGTCAATAATTAAACACACAAATAGTACACACTCTACTGTTCAAAAGTTTGGGGTCACTTAGAAATGTCATTATTTGTGAAAGAAAAGCAGTTTTTTTCAATGAAGATAACATTAACTGAATGATGAATCCAGTGTAGACATTGTTAATGTGGTAAATGACTATTCTAGCTGGAAATGGCTGATTTTTAATGGAATATCTACTAACAAGTACAGAGGCACATTTCCAGCAACCATCACTCCTGTGTTCTAATGCTACATAGTGTTAGCTAATAGTGTTGAAAGGCTAACTGATGATTAGAAAACCCTTGTGCAGTTATGTTAGCACATGAATAAAAGTGAAGTTTTCATGGAAAACATAAAAATGTCTGGGTGACCCCAAACTTTTGAACAGTCATGTATCTCCCTTTAAATCAGAAGAACTGATGTTGTGTGTAATACTGAATTATTCAAATATAATTACTAACAATGGTGGCTTTGCAGCCCATGTCTTCAAGCACTCCTGGTACTTGTATCTAGTTTTTTGCAAGATATTATTTGACCGGCATAGCTCTTTTCTCTTTATCTCACATAATAGAACAGAAATCTGTACAAAGTTTTTTACTGAGGGGATTCTGGATATGTCTTTTTTCACTCCAGGCATCAGACAGTACTGTCCACAGACACAAAAAATGAATAAATATTTGCCATATTTTCAGGAATAAAATGTTCAGTAAATTGGATGGGAATAGCATACACTGCTCCAAAAAAATTAAGGGAACACTTAATCATCACAGTGTAACACCAGTTCAACTAAATTTCTGGAATATCGATCTGACCAGTTAGGAAGTATAAGTGCTTGTGAATCCGCCCCTCTGTGGGTTAATAATTTGGGTTTCCACTGTTCATTCTTAAATAATTTTGTTCTCCATATGTCACAGGCTGGGCTCAGCCCCGCCCCTCTGTCGGTCACCGTTCCCCTGCCGGTGTGTCGCCGGTCTGTGGGGCTCTCTGCAGCTGCTGATCAGTGGATTGGTCGCAGCTGCGGGAGCCCCACACCTGTAGCGCATTTCCATCGGCTGCTATAAAGACCGGCTTCACATGGCAGGGGACGGCGGATCGTACTTCACAGTGCCAGGACAAGGGTCGAGACCCTCAGCCCTGTGAAGCCCAACAGCCGCCGGAGCAACCTGCATCCTTCCCCTGTCGTCCTTGTGAAGGACTGGACCCCTGCCGCCCTAGCTGAAGTCAGGGCGTGGACCCTTCCCTCCTGCCAGGACTGCACCGACCGGCCGACATGGGTCTTACGGACTGCCGCTCTCCGGAGTCTGACCCTGTCTCCCTCTATCTGGTGAGTGAGTGTCTGGCGATTGCAAAATTATTCTGTAATAAATTGAGTTAAACCTGCTTCCCACTGTTCTGCGTGGTCTCTCTGGGGTTCTCTAAAATTACTTACACCGTGACACCATAAATGACACAGTATATATCAGTGAATTAAATGTTTCCTTAATTTTTTAGCAGCAGCATTTGTACAAACTCGGTAAGAACTTTCAGAATACACACTGAATAAAAGTGTAAACTGTGGTGTATGTAAGTGCTGCTGAAGGTGAGATTTCTGTCTCACAGTGGGAAAAGGAAAAGGCTTTAAGGAATGGATATCACCATGAAACCTCCCTGAGTTTTTACATACATTTTTCTGCTGTGTAGTATGCACAGTAATTCATAATTAAGATTCTATATGAGATAATTACATCAAAACATGAATTAGTTAATGCTTTCCCTGATCATCAGAATAGAAGCATGACATCCAGAAGAAAAACAAAAAAGTCAAATGGATTGTGTCGGTGTTCCCAGGATACAGTTAGTCAGAGAATATATTTGTATGTTTCCATAGAATGAAAGTTTTTCACAGATATTCCACAGGTGACAGACACATTTCCACCACCATCCAACAATTCTGGATTTATGATGCAGTATTTCAAATAATCATAAAAAACACTGATCATATAGAAATACAGAGGAGGCTTGGGAGACTGTTCCTTGCAGGTTTGAAGAAATTATTGTGAGTATTGTTGTTTTAGTTACAATTTGAATAACTGTCCAGCAACTTCCATGGAATGTTTATATGCCTGGATATTACAAAGGTCACCTGTTTCTCACAGCTAGTTAGAAGAGCCAGTGGTCAAGATAAGGAATTTAAAAAGTTAATGAAGGAAAATGTTTAGGAATATTTTACAAAATGTGAACTAAATCTACAGTTTTACACTAAACTGTGTAAATATATATAAATAAAGGCCTTGCACAGACCCTCAGTGATCAGTCCTTCCAGTCCAGTCTGTCTGGTAGCAGCCCTGTCCAAGGTCAACTCTATTGATCCAGATCAGGTTTCCAGGAGGGTCGACCCTCCTCCTGCCTCCCCAGCCCCTCCACCAGCATGAATTAGTAATGGAATGGTCTAAAAATCCATAGTCAGTGGAGGAGCTGAAAATGATACAATAGCTGGTGAACATATTTGATAGTTCTCTGCCTCACTGTTTTCTTTCCGTCTTCCCAGAAGCTGGTCTCACTCTGTATCCAAAGGAGAACTTTGGTGCCATGTTTGGGAAAGTCCATAAGTCAAAAGAAAGTTTATTTGAAGGGGTGGCAGGTGAAGGTAGGAGGGGTTCAGCTTCTCTTTGTCTGTGGATGGAGTGGGATGGGAGCAGCCTGTGTGATCGTACTGCAGCTACCTGAGCGTACAGGAGTGTTTGTGAGAGTGTGTTGGGGGAAGACAGAGAAAGAATAATCTGTCAGAGGTTTCACTCTGCCATCATGTTAAAGGGGCCCCTGGGGACATTTTGGGGGGGGGGGGGGGGCTGCTGGTGGAATAATGCTTTATAGGACAGCTCACACTGTAACATTATGGTGTCAAAGCGTCCAGCAGCATCTTGTAATTGTACCTATTATAAATGTCTTTAACAGTGGTCACAGCTCCGCTCTGAAACCCAACTGAAAGGTCAGCCAGTGTGCAGCCTGTGGCTCCATGTTCAGGATGCAGGGACGTTTTACAGGCTTTCAGGCCAATCCACGACTTAAAGCCAAGATATTGCCATATGTTCTGCTGGGCTCAGCATTTCAAAGGAAAATTGAAAAGCTATAACTGCTAAGAGGATATGGAGTGCTCTTGCCAATAATGGTGCAAAAGCCTGATGAAGTATCATAGCTGCCGGGGCTCTGACACCGAGCCAAACCCGGGGGGCTGAAGCTCCCCAGGGAAATTTAGAGAAAAGCCGTGAGGAGGAGGGGGAAAGAAAAACTGGTGCTCAGGAAATAGCAGTCACTTAAATATCATGTTCATTTACTCAACCACTAAATAGCAGAACGTACACAGAGACATTATATGTGTGTGAGTGTGTGCATATGTGTAAAGGGGCAGGTTAATATGCCACTTCATGTGACAAATTGCTGTTTCAGAGCTCTGTTTTAACACTCCGGTCAGCAGAAGCTCATAACTGAAAATCTGTTTATCAGCCCACGGTATGAGACACACAGGAAGACAAACGGAACGTATTTATTGTCTTCACAGGCCAGCACATCTGTCAAACAAACAATTACACATTCAGCTCAAAATCACACCTCAGCTTTCTCTTAACCACTATTTAGCAGCACTTTATTAACATGGCTGGTGTTGTAATCTGGAACAAACGGAGCTAAATATATGGTGACAGCAACCTGAAGAACAGTCTTAACTTTTAAAAAAGTCAAAGGCGTGATGAGTTCAGGTGCAGTGGGTGAATCAGCTGTCAATCACAACTGTCGGTCAGCGAAGAGAAAGCAGAATCATGGCCTTCACACCTCAAAAACAGAGCGATCGTCTACAACAAATGACCAACACACTTATCAGGCTATTGAGACCATAATCAGTCATTCATAGAAATGATCGAGCATTTCTAGAGATATTGACTCTTTTTAAATGATCCATTGAAGCCAGCATCTAGCAGCAGGTACTTTGTGTTGGACTCTAGCTATATAGTTGTATCTGTGTGCAGTCACTTAAAGTAAAGTAACCTAACATAATGTAATGACAATAGAGTGATATTACAACAGAAGCTAACATTAGATATCATAAAATTAGACATAATGACGGATCATTTAGGACAGCTTAGTAATGCAGGATGTAATGTGATGACGCACAACACAGGCCATGTGCCGACATAAGAGATTAATGTAGCGCAACATTAAAACATAATATAATAATAATAATAATAATAATATATAATATACTGTATGTTAACATTGTATAAAATCAATCACAATGTAAAAAAAAACATGACAAAGATGAATAACAAGACGCAACAAAGCATAATGACATAATACAAAACATGCTTTTAGATGTATTCATAGTTTTATTCAACTATGTGAGCACATTAGCAGGAAGAGGTGTGTTTCTGGCCCACTGACCCCCTCTGTTGTTCCGATTTGCTCTTTCACAGGGCAGACACTGCTGGGCCCACAATACACTACGATGTGTTGATGATCATACTAATGTTGATGTGACCTCTCCCTCTAAGTAATCCTCACTTACCCACAGCTGTGAGACAGTTCACTGTATGTCTTGTAAACATAATACTGCTTAAGATGGAATTTATTTAGCCTTGATACAGCATTACAGAACAACATAAATATATCACAGATGTATATAAATATAACACAGATGTAACAAATGTAACAGCACAGTAATGTAATAAATAATGTTAAATAACATAATGTAAAGTAGCTGCAACATAACATAACGTTATGTTGCAGCTACTTTACATTATCTTGTAATCATAAGTATATAATAAAAAATGGAAATAGAAAGTCAATGTCAGCAATCAGTGGACTTCTTACCAATTTAACTTTGACTTGGCTGAATTATTAGTACCATCATAACAAACAGCAGTGAGACTGTAAGATACACTACACTGCACACGGAACGTGGCAGAGGAGCTTTTAAAAAGCTTAACATACAGTGCGACTACATACGATGAGAGATGCAAAGACAAATAGGTGACTGGTCAGTTTATTTGACTGCACGTTATGAAAGATATTCATTTATTCACCCTGTTTAGTTAGAATAAAGGAAACAATCGGCAACATCTGCACACAGGAATGTGTCCAGCTGCAGCAGTCAAAGGACGGCAGGGTCACCAGGAAAGGAGGTCAGTGTCTCTGTGTGTGTGTGTGTGTGTGTGTGTGTGTGTGTGTGTGTGTGTGTGTGTGTGTGTGTGTGTGTGTGTGTGTGTGTGTGTGTGTGTAGTAAAGGGTTGATTGGATTGTTCTGTATTTAGCTTGTACCTCAAACATCTCCCTGGAGAATTACCCTTCAGCTACAGTAATATGAAACCAATCGTTAACCATGTTGAGATCCACTATAGTTTTCTGTGTCCTTGTTTAGTAGAGAGTCATTATCCTAGATCCTGGTCACCTTTTACCAATCACCTTAATCACAAATAAAAGCTTTACATTTCCTCAGCGCACGCACACACTCACACACACTCACACACACGCACACAAGCACACATTTTTCTGCTCTTGCCTTCCAGCTGAATCCTATTACAGTGTTTCTCAGAGATAAGCCCTGGTGAAATCTATCTATAAATGAAATTTATGCATCATCGTTTAAGCTTGTAATTGCTTAGAGACTCTATTCATTTTATTAGGCATCATATCTTCTCTATTCCTGAACAGAACGTGTGTTAGGAACTGTGTTATTTTGTCCTCTTTTCAGCAGTTTGGGTTGCTTTGTAATAAGGACAATGAGTTAAGAGCTGTACATGCACTCATTCTCAAATCTCTCACTTTCACTCTCTCTCTTTTGTTCACACACACACACACACACACACACACACACACACACACACACACACACGCATATATTTAGTATTAATGCTCTGGCAGTTTCATGCTTTCTTTTCAGGGTGAGGTTCAGGGCTGACTTTCACCACTTCCCCTCCTCGTTACCACATCGGGACTCAAGTTGCGCTAGAAAAACACCAGCGCAACCACAAGCACCTCACAACTCCTGCATCTACACACACACACACACACACACACACACCCACAACGCATAAATATATATATATATATATATCTCTTTCTACACACATTCTACACACATACATACACACACTCACAGAGAGTGCAAACCATCCAGTGTTTGCAGGTACGGCCGGCCCTCCCACACTGCCGGGACAACATGGAGCAGCTCTCAGTCATGACTAGAATAACAAGGAGCTGCACAGAATTCAATTAAATGGTCTGCTCTTTGAAAAGCTACCACCCACCTGCCATGCACACACACACACACGCACACACACACACACACACACGCACGCACTGCTGTAAGTAACACACCTCCACCCAACTACCCACTCTTGTGTGCTTTGGTCCTCCCACGCATACAGGAAACACACACACAGGCAAATATCCATTTCTGCTCTCTCCTGAGTCTCGGCTGTGTGTGTGTTGTGTGTAATCCCATTGTCCTGTCCTCCTCAGAGGAGCCCGGACCTTCAAGTGTCGCCTCCAAAGCTGCCACCTGATTGGCTGCTGGAGGTCAGTGGATAAGCACATAAAAAAGGCGTGACATCTCTTTACACTGCCTTAAATGTTCACCTTTTCGACGTTACAGGGCCCGTGTGCTTCAAGGACTACAGTGCCTTTGTGTTCCTCCATTACTGATGGTAAGTGGCTGCGCTGATATAACTAAATTAAAGAAGCTCGTAGCAGCTCTTCTACCTGCTCACCTCAGAGATGAATCCTCATCTGTTTCCTTATGAGATTCTGACACCTTGTCTTCATTGTTACCATCGCAGTCTTCAGAGAGCTTCCTCCTCTCAGCTGTTGGCTCACAGAAGGCCTTACTGTGGATGTTCCTCCCACCACAAAAGCACAGAAGTATCAAACTAATTTGGAGAGTCTCTCTAAGGAAAAATCCTCTAGCACAAAGGAAAGAATATGCTCTCCTGTTTGGAAGAGAAGACTACAACTTGAACATGCTTTCCTGCAAATGTTCACCCTCATTTTATGACTGTTTTGTACTTGGAATTGCACGTTAAGGTGTTCAGTTCAGAACCAATGTCCCCAGGAAGCAATATGTAGATGTAGGAGGTGTGTAGGTCACTTCTCCACACTCAGGCCACACTAGCAGCTTAAGTCTCAATGTAAGTTATTTGTTCCAAAATAACTCTGACAGCTGTTAGATGGATTGACATGACGTTTGCTACAGGTGTTAATCTAGCACCATCATTCAATTCAATTCAATTTTTCAATTCAATTCAATTCAATTCATCCATCCATCCATCCATTATCTATACACCGCTTAATCCTCACTAGGGTCGCGGGGGGGGGGGGCTCTCAACAATCACTCTCACATTCACACCTACAGGCAATTTAGAATGATCAATTAACCTCAGCATATTTTTGGACTGTGGGAGGAAGCCGGAGTACCCGGAGAAAACCCACGCATGCACAGGGAGAACATGCAAACTCCATGCAGAAAGATCCCGGGAAAGCCGGGACGCGAACCAGGGATCTTCTCGCTGCAAGGCCAAAGTGCTAACCACTGCACCACTGTGCAGCCCCAATTCAATTCAATTCAATTTTATTTATATAGCGCTAATTACAATCAAATTGTCTCAAGACGCTTTGCAGAACCCATATGCCTGAACCCCCAGAGCAAGCCAAAAGGCGACAGTGGCAAGGAAAACACCCTTTTAACAGGGAAAAAACCTCAAGCAGAACCCAGCTCTAATGTGGGGGGACCCATCTGCCTGCTGGCCGGGCGGGTTGAGAGGGACAGAAGAGGTAGAGATAGAGGAGTGGAGGGGTGGAGGTAGAGGGATAGAGGTAGAGAGGTGTGTGTGTGTGTGTGTGTGTGTGTGTGTGTGTGTGTGTGTGTGTGTGGCGGGGGGGGCATAAAACACACAATTTGATACATGCATGATAAGACAGATGATACATGTAAAGTACAACTAACATGGAAACTGATTATAGTTTACTGCTATGGTGTGCGGCTCTGACATTAAATATACTACATATATAGCTGGTGGTAAATTCAGAAATATGTAGATGAGCAAATCAAGTATAGTAAGGGCGATGCAGAGTAGATTGGTGGAAATGGGCAGCTGGAAGCAGTGGGCTGGAGGAAGGTCAGCAGCAGCATCCACAGATGGAGAATAGGCCAGTTGGTGGGAGAACAACCACACATCTGAAGCATCCAGCTCTGGGACCAGGGACACTTGGAGAAAGGACACAGGGAGAAACAGAGTGAATGTAATGCAATAATGGTATATATAGTAAATACATAGGTAGTTAGAGAAGGGCTCAGTGCATCAAGAGAGGTTCCCCAGCAGTCTAGGCCTATAGCAGCATAACTAGGGGCAAACTAAAGGGACGTCAAGAGGGGAAGTCAGTTGTGCAAATGAAAACACCAGCTCACCCCATCAGGGTCCCCCAGTCAGCCCTAACTGTAAGCTTTGTCAAAAAGGAAGGTTTTAAGCCTGGTCTTAAAAATAGAGAGGGTGTCCGCCTCCCGAACCCAAACTGGGAGCTGTGTTCATGTGTTCAAAATGTCACTAATCAGTCCACTGAGGTCACAGATGTCATACAGTCTGTTATTATCATTACTGTTGCTGTGAAAGTTAGCGAAAATGCATTCAACATACCATTGGTTAGTCAGTTTGTAAAACACATGATGTGAAAATGTTTTTGTCTTGGAGTCCCAGGGAACTTTGACAAGACATACAGCAATATATCACAGTGCAATATCACCTAAATGTCAATTTAAGTGATAACTGAGATGATAAATGAGAAAAAGCACTCAGACAGCACATTACTCCGCCAAGGCTGTTCATTCCCCCATATGGCATTGTCAGAAATGCAGCATTTTATTTTATTTTTTTATAAATTCAGCATTTGTTTATTAGTTATTGATGATCAGAATGGCAACATAGAATGTGGACATTTAATATAGATGTACCCCCAAACAAAATGACCTTGTGCTGACCACAGGCGTGTGACATGCATGTGTACGATACTGAATCGTGTGACCTAAATACGTAGCGGGTGGTGGGAATTGATGGGACTCAGAAAGCCCCACAATTTAATCAGATGTTCCTTGTATCATTTCTGACGGATAAGTCCTGATAAGTCCTCAGCGGTGGATTTGTAGTAGGATCACAATCATGTGATCGTCAGCAGGCAGCTGACGTAGTGTTCACTTGTTGTTATTGTTACAGTGACACCCAGCCGCTATCTCGCAATGATAGAGAAATCTTTAACAAATCCGTGGATCCAAAATATAAATCACTGCCAAAATTGAATCACTTGGTCCTTGTGTCATTTCTGACCTTCTCTGAAAATCTCATCCAAATCTATTTGTCCATTTTTGAGTAATGTTGCAAACAGACACACAGACAGACAAACCAACACCAATCGTCACATAACTCATACCTTAGCAGAGGAAATAACTGCATTACTTCGAAGCTGAACAGTAAGTATTTGCTTTGATGTAAAGTAAAAAAAAAAACTGTCTAGATTTGCTATGTTAAAACACAGATCCCTCAGTAGGAACTCAGGAAGCCAGCACATCTTTTACGACTAAGATTCAGATCTCTTATTTTTTCAATGCTTCATATTTTCACCTTCATTTAAAATCACAGAATCAATCCACCTCCACGTGGACAATAACAAATTTCTGGAGAGATATTCTGCCAGTCTTCAGAAGGTTTTCTTTTCAGCTGCTCTTTGCTGAGTAGTTATGTGTTTTCTCTTTAAAATACCCCAAATGTGTTCTATTGGATCCAAGTCATATGACACCCTTGCCATTATTTTCATTTTTTTCCTCTTTAGAAACTCTTATATGATTTTGGCAGCATATTTTGTAATGTTATCATGCTGGAATATTTCTCTTCTGCCAAGCTTCTGCAGACTGGGAGTCATCTTCTCTGTGAGTGTTTTGTTATATTAACAAACATTCATGGTACCATCTATAAATGTCATCTCCCTAACATCTTTTAAAGTCATGCAGCCCTTCATCACCCTTTCGTCTCCATCCTTCACTGTTTGGACCATTTTTCTGTTTTCTGTGAGTCTTGCAGTTTTGTGCCAAAGACCACGGGGGGTGTTTTTATTGGACACCTTCCATAGAGGTATAGGTATAGTCCTTCTCACTGTCTGAGCTGTCACAGAAACTCTGACTTCCACTGATAATGTCTGACGTCTGATGCACTGTGACTAGTTCTGCCCCTTCTGATTATTCCTGCAAATGTGCTTTCACTGATTTTTAGTTGGTGCCTGATTTTTATACAGTCTGACAGTCAGATTTCAGCTGCTCTGATAATTCTTTTCCATATGGAAAGGGTTCTGGTGTTCACTAATCATTTTAGAACCATGGTCATGCAGTTTCAGTAACTGGAAATCACAGGTGTACTCAATTTAATTTCAGTGATCACAGATGCATAAATAAATATAACAGTTTGCAAATGTTCATCCTCCAGAAAAAGAACAGAGCACCCTTAGAAATAATTTTAGACCCTTAAGTAAGAAAAAAATCTGGGGAATTATAATATTAAAGATAAATTAACAAGTAGAACAGATACACTACCATTCAAAAGTTTGGGGTCACTTAGAAATGTCCTCATTTTCAAAAGAAAAGCAGTTTTTTCAATGATGATAGCGCTAGATTAGTCGTAAGTCCCATGTAGACATTGCTAAAGTGGTAAATGACTATTCTGGCTGGAAACAGCTGACTTTTAATGGAATATCTCCATAGGGGTACAGAGGAACATTTCCAGCAACCATCACTCCTGTGTTCTAATGCTACATTGTGTTAGCTAATGGTGTTGAAAGGCTCACTGATGATTAGAAAACCCTTGTGCAGTTATGTTAGCACATGAATAAAAGTGTGAGTTTTCATGGAAAACATGGAATTGTCTCGGTGATCCCAAGTGTAGATTTTGTAAACATTTACCCTCAGCCCTTCAAGATGACCTGAGAGTGGAAAGTCACACGGGTTTATGGAGAATTTCTAAAATGATACCCACAGCCGTGTCTCTGAGGGTGGAAGTGCTCTGTTGACCAGTAGGAGAGGAGAAAAGTCATGCAGTAATCGTCCAGATGTGATACCGCGCTGAGAGTCACTCAGCAGCCGACAGCTGAACCCAGATAAAGCAGCTCTCAGCCCTCTCACGTTCAGGTCGCCTCACCACTGAGAGCTTTTCTCTCTTCTGCACTCTTTTCTCCCTCCTCATCCATCGCTCTTGTTAGGAATGTGTCCAGTATTGCCGTCCCGCTGTGCCCGACCTTTGGCTCCTCCCCAGGTGTACACGCACCGGCAGAGGTGGCCTTTCACCTCGGCCTTTCTCTGACTCCGCTGGGAGATGTCGCTGTGTGTGCGTGTGCATGTTTCATGGGAGTGTGAGCAGAGGTTAAAAGATGGGATGTTCTGTGCATTAGCAACCTTGGTCATCACCGCTGCTCCTCTCCACCAATACCTGCCCCTCTGCCCACCTTACACCTCCCACATAGCTGCATCCCTTCCTCACAGTCTGTGTCCATTCACTCCTCTCCTCCTCAGCACACGTTTCACCCCCACATATGAGGTTTTCCTGCTACTCCTCCAGTTAATCGGTCCGAGAGGCTTGGACAGCACCTGTTGTTTTGAATCCAGCGATTATCAACAGTTTGGTCTTCCTCCCCTCTGCTAACAGCAGAGACTAACAGCTCCGGCTGAGCTGGTGTTGTGTCTACTACTCAGGCTCCAGAGACTCCATGGCCTTTTACGTAACAGTGTAAAAAGTGCAAATAATGAAAGGAGTCCCTGATTGATAATTACAAACCAAGAAGGTTGTTAGTGATTATATCATATCATCACTTCTGCATTAATTCCTTGCAACAAAAAAAATGTAGAATCTAAGAGCCACAGTGGGTTTCGACTGATGATGATGATGTTTTTGATGATGTTAGAATTTTCTCATGCAGCAGATGAACAGCATAGAGAAAAGCAGTAATTTAACCCCTTATAAGTGATGGAATTCATTAGTTGAGTGTCCTCTATTGACACATGACTATAATGAAGCAGAGCGTATTGGTGGTGGACATGCAGTTCCTTTAGGGGGATTCTGACCAAGCAGCGTTAGAGCAGTTGTTGGAATGAATTTTGCACTAGAAGATGAATATTATTTAGGAGGACATGAGGCTCAGAGTGTCTCACTCCTCTGATTATGATGATGATTACTGTGTTCTGATTATTGTTTATACTAATCATGACTGTTGACTGAAGTGAGTGTTTTGGTTTCAAAACATTTACTCATCCTTTAAATTAGGTAAAGCAGATTCTACAAATACATTCAAATTTTAAAGAAATTGCTAAAACACATTAAAAATAAAACAATCTAGGCTTTCGTTTCCCTAAGTCATGGCTTTTATTTGAATAAAACAATAAAGATGAACAGACAGACAGTCTTAAATCAAGGTTAATCTGTATGTTGAGTAAGAACATTCCAACAGTTTGTAGTGTGCTGCTATTAGGTGGTCAAAATGCTGCACTGTATGTTCACTACTTTACACAGCAGACTACAATGAAGCCTAAAATTCCTGACAGCAGTTTCCTGATATGGTTCAGAAACATGACTTGTATATCCTGTATCATACAGGCGATCAGTGCATGGATGTGAAAACAGGTGTGATGCTTTCCTCTTTTTTTTGCAGCATTGGACCTGCCAATACCAGGTATAGAGAGTTACACTAATCCCACCTTTGAAGAAGTGCAGTGGTTACAGTTTTCATGTCATTCAGGATAGATTTCATATTGGCAAAGTCCCTCAGGTTAAAGTAGCACGTTTTTCCCACATAGTTTATATGTTTGTCATATGTCAGTGCTCAGTCAAAGATGACACCAGGACTCCAGCACTGGAATGAAGGTTGGCTGTCACTGACCCTAAATGGCTGGTTCTGCTCATTGTGCTGCTGGAGGGAGCAAACACTGTGAGTTCTGTCTTGCTGTCAGCAGAGACAGCTCAGGATGGATGTTAGGTAGGTATCACATTAGTATAAATGTGGAGGGACACATTACGCTTGTGGAAGAGGAACCTAAAAAAGAACGGAAAAATTGGGCCCTAAGACAAAACCTTGAGGTACTCCACAGGTGATTGGGAGCAGTAGAGGAGGAGCAACTTCTAGTGTTATCAGAAAAGGAACTGTCTATAAAGAAAGAGGCAGACCATTAGAGCACATTGCCCTGAAGGCCATCCTGGTCCCTGACACACTAATATGAAAATATCTTTAGAAATGCCTGTGATGTTTCTAATCAGGGATGGTCAGTGTAATACAAAAGCTTATTAAATACCCTCTATAAGAAGATATTTCTGATTGTATCAATTTAAAGTCACACTAAACAGTATTTCTATATGTTCAGGGGCAAAACTCTAAACCAAGCTAAAAGTCCAACATGTTTGACAGAGTTTGGTGTAACGTGTTAGGAAACTATGTTCATACACATCCATTAGATTTATAGTAGCATTCATTTAGAGTCATGTTTGTTATTACCTGATGCTGTAAGTCCAATGTTCACTTTCCTTTAACCCTTGTGAGTGATTGGACCCTACACTCTTCCGTAAGTTTTTTTTTTTGCCATTTTTGTCATTTTGAATAAGAATAATAATTTCTATTATTGTTTATATTTTTTTGTCCACACAAGAATGATTTCATGTTTGAAATATGTCTATTTTTTACTTCATGATGCATTTTGAACATTCTGACAATTGAAAAAGAAAAGTATTTCACAGAACAGCAATAGAATGTCAACATCCATTTTGTTGACATTTTTCCACTCTTTTCCTCCAGCTGTTGCTGCTCTGCATCCCTCCAAGTTTGTGTACTGCATTACCTCTTGTATATTATCAGTGATAAAGAGTTTGGGGTAGTAATACAAATATTACAATTTCTTTAAAAGTGTCAGAGGGAACTTAAAAATTTGAATGGAATCATATCAAAAAGAAGTTTTTTGATGAATAGCTGAAATATGAAATGATAAAATCTTTTCATTACAAAGATATTGCAAAAAAATGACCTCACTGGGTCATTTTTGACCCACTTATGCTTCTAGCAAAATAGTGAGTTTTAAAATGCTCCATAGAGTTGAGATAAAGTTGATGAATCACTAGGTTTATTACTGAGATCCACATGCATATGTTGCACAGCGTTTGAACCGATTACATAAAAAATATTGATCGGTGAGGCTTTAAAGTGCCATCAGTTTCAGAAGAAGACAACTCTTTTAGCAGGTGCTGGCTTTGGAAGCAAGTAAAAGATTAAAAAGCTCAAACTGTTTACTTCCAATAGACATCAGACTGTGGTGTCGTGAAAATTTCTGTGTGCAGTTGCATGTCAGTCTATGATTTCAAAGCAATTTCTGCCTCAGCTACACTTCCCCCTCATCTTGGGCAACTTCAAAGTGTTTATTTTAGAAATAATCTGAAGATTTCCAAATCTTACTTGGAGACATCGTCACCTCGCCCCGGGGATGCCAAAGTGGCTCGTCTCACCTCTGTTCCTTAAACTGAAGTGAAAAGTGCTAAAATTCGAATTATAAGGTTTCTACATGTCAGTGTTCTGTCAGTATCAAGAGATTGTGAGTGATTTTTGTACCGAGGCTCTGGCTGAGGCTAATTCCTATCATTTCTCAAAGTATCAATCATATGGACACACTTTCATTTGCTCTTCTTATCATAACCTTTAAAATGACAGTAGAAATGAGACTCCGAGCCAGATCAGAGGGTGACAGAGGGAAATGAAGAGAAGGACCGGGGGTGGGGGGTAAAATGAAATGATGAGGAGGGATACTAATCAGTGCAGACAGCACCTATTCTCTCCTTCTGTCTCTGTCTGTCCCCATTTCCTCCAGCTCTTTTCATTAAGACACCAAAGGCCTCGTGTCTGTGCCAGCGTCCAACTGCACCTCTGACCTTCTGATCCCCCACCGGGGCCCCCCGTGTGATGGTTCAGGGATGTTTGTATTTCCTTTTGGCCAACGGTCCACCCCTCCAGGCTCTGTCAGGCCTTCTGTCTCTGTCATCATTCAAGGGAGAGGAGGGGAGGGAGGGGGAGACATGAGGGACAGCAGCAGTGTTGGATGGGTGTAATTGATCCAGAATGAGGAGCACTTTGTCCTCAAAGGTGAGTGCACGAGTGACAAAATAAGACAAAGAGATATCATAAAATCCCAAAGAGTGCATGTGTCATGTGTGTGTAATCTAAGCCGCCTCCCCCCTGCCTCCCACCTCAGAAAGGAGAACAGGTTGGAGCCCCATCTTTCTGTGCCAGATGGCTCCACATTGACAAATCAATTAGGCTTCACCTCATCACTGGGGGGACCAGGGGACTACAAACCTACCCGCCCCCACCCCCACCACCCTGGAGTCCTCGGTCAACCACTCCTCCATCTCTCTTCGCCTTAATCACCCCCCTGATCCCCAGAAAGCCTCGCCTGGGTAAAGGGGGCGCGGAGGCAGGGAAAAAAAAGATAAAACAAAGAGGCTGGCAGCACATGAATCACCTAGCATCAATATGGATGACTTCCATGCTAATGCAGAGGGGACCAGAAACAGTGGCGAAAGCTTGATTTTGTCAGTCTGTCTGTGTGTGTGTGTGTGTGTGTGTGTGTGTGTGTGTGTTTACAAGCTCAGTCAGAGCAGATTTGCCATGTGCTGAAGAGCCAAATGTCTCTAGTTGTTTTTCGTTCACTGTGTGGAGGTGGAAGAGGAGGAGGGAGATGAGGAGGAGGAGGAGGAGGGAGGGTGGACATTCAGGGAAGTTAATCCAAGGAGAATAAACAGCACAGCCTGGAGCAGGTATGCATCTGGGTCGCTGAGCGGAGGCTCAATCCATGTTCTTCACTACACCCTAGTGGGAGAGGAGAGACACTGCAGGGAAGAAGATGGACCGGTCGGCTCCAAATGTGCATAGAAACCTCTTAATGAAGTTCATTCATGTGTGATCTGAAACTCAGCAGTCTCACATCACACAAAGTTTGAAAACGTTTCCTCATGCCTTTATTTTCCAGCATGTAATTCTTTGTCTGTTCACATCGATCTGTTGCCTCTTCGGCATCTGCAGCTGCTACAAAACGCAGCTGCTCATCTTCTGACAGGAAAAAAGAAAGAACATAACTCAAGTATCAGCCTCCCTCTCCTGGCTTCGTGGAGTTTAAGATTTTATTGTTAGTTTGTCAGGTTTTAAAATGATGAATGCCACCTTTTTTTTTGCAGAACTCTTACACATTCATGCCTTGGTAAGAGCACTGTAATCAACCACCCAGATGCTCTTGAATGTTCCAAAATTTCAGCATAAAAACAAACTAATACAGAGAGAAAACTTCTGAAACCAACTTCTTCTCTTTGGCATTTGCCTCAAGTAGAGTTGGACTCCCTGACTCTATCTCCTGTTGTGTTCCTTACTTATATTTTCATCTTATTTTATTGTAATTTTCTTTCCAGATTTTTCTTTTCATTGGCTTTTATTGTTGGGCTGCTTTTTTTGGTTCCACCCAACCCTTTAAAATGACAAGACAAAATAACTGATAGGGTTAGGGTTAGGGTTCAGGTTAGGGTTCAGGTTAGGGTTAGGGTTTCATATCACAAAGTTGTGATTTAAGATTTTAAGAGTATCCACAGATAGTTTCACAAAGCTTCGGAGGACTTCTGAGACAACTCACAGCTAGAGGGAAAATAATGCACTAGATTAGACATTAAATTTCGCTTTCTGTTTGTCACCAGGTTTCTAAAGTTAGATTTGGCATCCTTCAGCATAATCGATGCAATACCTCAAAGTGTGTAGCAAATGTGTGGTTCTGAGGAACTAAATCTTCACATTGAGGGACTTTCAGTGCATTCACCTCCTTCAGCAAACAGGCCTCCATCCAGAGCAACATTCATATGAAGCTGTGTTTCTGGCCACTGTTTCAATATAAGTTACATTTTCAGTCTACTTTGAGCTCTGTCGTGCTCTTGAACTGCTCAGTGAAAACAAATGAGTTTGATTTTAAAACGTTCTACTATGTTCATGAGCTAGTTGGTGCTGGATCAGCTGCATGCAGTTGGTTTGTTGCATGTTTGGATAAAGGTGCAGCAGGTAAAATCAAAACAATGAGCTGAGAGACGATAAAAGTCGACCTCAGAAGACCTTCCACATTACATGTCTGAACCAGAGCTAATAAAACAGCAGTGATGGATAGCTTGCGAAGCTTGCAGTCCTGCACAGACACATGAAGAGGAGGATGGTGAGTGTGTGAGGTAAGAGGTTATGAAAGCAGCAACAGAAAGATTGGATTCTGACAGTGCTGGCAAATTTTTCCCAGTGTGTCATCTACATCACCGAGTGGAAGCCTGATGAAGAAGTGAGGGGAAGGTGGGAGGCAGGTTTACGGGTTGGGAGGGGCAGTGGGGTGATGGAGAGATGTGTGGGTGCCCTCCTGGCTCGGCTCAATCCCTGCGTCCCTTTACTCATACGATCTGGGGGCAGCGACGAGGAAGAGAGGGAGCGAGCTGATGCTGAGACCCCTGGGGAGAGATTAGCGCTGACAGCACAACAAAGAAGAATTATGCCACGGGCCCTCAGCTCTTCGACAAATTCAAATGTAATGTATGGCTTTAACTGCGCCAAAGGAGGATCAACATAATATATGATCGACCCACTTTGCGGTGCGCTCCGTTGGCAGTGATGTAAAAGCGATTTATGCCCGTAAAAATGTGCAGGCTAATTAAGTAAGACGTTGGCACAGGAGCAAATCCAATGAGCTTATGAGAGAGCTGGCAAACTAGTGCGGCCCTCCCTCTGAAAGGTCTACCTGCGGTGAGAGCTAAAAACTTCTACTGGATTTCAAATCAGAGGTAGAAGCGGTCACAATCGAGAACTACCTGATCATATGTAGACGTCCACGTGTGAGGCTGTTGATCCTTCAATTGAATTCCTGTTTGTGATTTGTTTAGGGTCCCCCTCATACAGCGTCGGGGGCCCAGGGCCTCTGTAATTACGCAAGGCCTTTCCACCAATCAGACAGCTGTGGTGAAAAGGCTGTGGATGAAACGTCCTAATTACAGCCTCAGTGGAGAACGGCTCCACCAGGGGAATACATGCGCTGTTAGCTAACAGATTCCAGAGCCAGCCATGTTAATGAGACTGAGAGGAAAAACAGCAAGCCGTCATCCCCCCTTTTCACATTAATCAGAGCACCTAGTTCTTCCTTTGTTTCACTGTCAGTACTTATCACAGCCAACCTCACATCTCCATCCAGGTTGGAGGATCACTGCTGCCCTTATTTTCCAAACAAGACACTTCTCTCTGTGCAGTCGGCTGCACCTCATTCCTTCATCAATTAGAAGAGATACACAGAACATTTTCTGAGTGTAATCATCACTTAATGGCCCCAAGAAGCCATACACGCCACTAACACATAACTGCACGGTCTCCAGGGGGAGTGTTGCTGCAGAGGGAGGAGGGGCAGCAGCCAGCTCAGCCCATTCCTCTAATGAGCTGCTGAACAGGTCGTGTCACAGACCTACAGAGGCTGACACCTCCGGCCCGTTTTTCTTCACCTCGTGAGGCTGGCTCACACTGTATTTAGTATGAAGATCTGAGCCTAGAGGAAGACGTTTTAACCACTAGTTGACAAAGCCAAAGGAGAAAATGTGTTTTTTTTTCAGTACTGAGTTGATTGAAGCCCCACTCCACCTCTGCATACATACAGCGCTGTCTTTGTGTTCTCACTCTCTATCTACAGTTAATTTCCCCAGACCCCCATAGCAGCAGCTGCATGGAAGACCTTAGAGAGGTGTAACATGGGGCCTCATCTCCATTCTACTACTCACACTCCTTTTCTAAGAGCCGCCTCGTTTCACTGACAACAGGAGAAAATACTACAGCAGCAGAGGCTGTCAGATGCTGTCTAGCAGGTGAGGAAGAAGGAAGGAGGCTGGCTCAGACTGTCGAGGTGTGTGTCTGCTACAACAGCAGCTGTAACTGTCCAAGGGTAAATAAATAGATATTCTGGAGAGGGGCCATTATCTGTCATGGAGCGCTGATACAGTCTTGCTTTGTATTTATTGCCTACTTAATGGACTTGATTGTATTACTGAAGGTAAGGAGGGGAAAAAAATCCATTGCCAGCTAGAAGGTGCTTTCAGCATCCTGCAATTACCTTATGTAAATCCTGGCCTGGAATGTTGATCCACTGCTATTTAAAATGCATTGAATTTCCATGGAAAATGATCCACTCCTGCCGCCTGAAGCTCATTAATAACAACGACGAGCCGGGCTGACATTTGGAATACTTACACGCTTACTTAGCATTGCCATGCATGCGAGAACACAGCCCAGTCTGCCACGCGCTGCAGCTATGACAGCACATTCACAAAAAGGATGGCTTTGAATTAAAGTGCCGCCAAATGAGTTATTCCTGCGACAGGAAGTGGTTCTTCTTCTCGCACATGATGTTATGCTTGTAGGTGTTTACGCAACCTTTGATCATGCACAGAAGTGTGCAGGCTTCCATGAATATGTGGAAATAGCTTTATTCCGCTGCATTTTATCGTGACATTAACACACTGTACCAGATTTGATATTGTTCATCAAATGAGTTGTAATGAGTTCGCCCAAAACAGTGCTATCTATGCATGGATGTAAGTTTGGCTTTATGTGTGCAGGTACTGAGATATCGCTGGCTTAGATTTCTGCCTCCATCCTAATATAAAGCACGTTAATGGAATTAGATCTGTAGTGTCGCAGCTGTGAGGCATTTAAAGGCCCTAACCATTTTACACATGAAGTGCTGCTTTCATGTCACATGGAGCACTGTTCAATTCTCTAACAGCACTGAAAGAGTTTTGTAATGCCTCATGAAGTCAGCAGGGTTACCTCTGATTTGGTTTAAAACATCATAGACTCTGGTGGGTGGGGAGGGGGTTGCCATTCAGATGTGACAATCAGTGTTTACTCTGTATTTGTATACCTCGTGCTGTATATCATACTTTCTAAAATGTTCAAAATGATCTAGATATAAAGTTGGAAAAGACTGTATAAATGATGGCCATAGCCACCATGATATCCCCTATTGGTTTGTGGATTATTGTTTGGAAGTTTGGAATTTGTCCATTGCATTGCTTTTTTGAAACCAGATGTGACATGTGAGAGGTGGATGTGACTGAGAACTTAAGGACACTCTGCACACCAGTACAGTCACAACCAATCAATCACAAGGTAGAACTTTAAGCATTTATTTCCCTCTAAATGGGACCACAATTTACCAACTGATCATCATGCTGTTTTTCAAAATCTCTTTAAATTGATACCATAAACTCATTAGGAAAATCTTTACTCTGGTAAGAAATCTAAGGAGAAGTAGGGTCATTTTCTCATAGACTTGTATACAATCTGACTTCTTTTTGCAACTAGACGAGTCGCCCCTGCTGGCTGTGAGAAGGAATGCAGTTTTATGGAGCATCTGTGTTGGCTTCACTTCTCTCTAATCTAATAAAAAACTATTGATCCGTAGTTTTATGAGTGAGACGTATATTACGGATTCAAAATAAATGTTCTCAGACACTGCTGCTTCAAATTTGTCCGTTCTTTTTCTCTATTCTGTCACCCATCAGTCTTCAGACTTAGGAGCTGCAAGGCTAAATCTCTGGAAGGCAATGCTCCAGAAATAGTGCCCACATTTGCCTGAATAGTCCTCAAACACAAGCAACGACTGCTTCAGTAGAAGCATTTTTCAACTCATCTAAATAAATACGACTCCCTCATCTGCTTCCTATAAGGCTGATAGCACATCAGCCCTGCTAAGCAAACGAGAGGCAGCAGAGGAGCCTGGTGCCTCCAGAAACCAACAACAGAAGGTCAGTGCTTCAGCTAGTGCCACAACATCACTGTATCGGTGGTGCTGCTGAGAGAATGGTGAGATGGATGCACAGGAGCCAGTTAAACATCAGTCCTCCTGTCAGGCCGGCTGTCTGGACTGGACTTCATCTGTCAAATTAATACCACACCAAGTCTCTCCCATATGCAAATGATCTATTAGAATCTCAGACAAGCTTTTGGGGGTGCAGAGATATAAGGTTGGAGCAAATCCAGTTCAAATCTCAACAATAAAACAATGACTCAGATTCTGTTTAAAACTGCACTATTGTATATTTTTATATTAATGATATATTAAAGGTATTATGTTCAAGTTATGACACATCCACACAGAACTATTAGCAAACTGGAGGTTTTACAGAACATTAAGCATCTTTCCAGCTGAGGATTTTAGTCTGACAATCTAAAATTTCAACACTTTTTTTGTCTTTTTTCTTAATCTGCTCATACTTTAGTATATTTTGCTTTGTCAACTCTTTCTATTATCTTTATGTTATAATATAGAATATATACACTAGCAGTCAAAAATTTGGACACATTCTCATTCAATGGTTTTTATTTAATTATTGTATACATTGTAGATTAATACTGAAGACATCAAAAGTATAAACGAATACATATGGAATTATGTAGGAAATAATACAAATAAAACAATGCAGTTGAATGGCAGGATGTGTCCAAACTTTTGGTTGGTAGTGAATCTCTTACAATGATACCAGGAAGTATTCAGTTCATTTGTTTCAATGAGATGACCTGTGTATTTGTATTTTGTATATTTTACATGAGTCCATGGATACTCTGTCTGTTAAAAACAATAAAAGCTGTTAAACGTGGAACTTCAACATACTGAACACAAGCATAAACACAGCAAGTAATATTTTAATAAATTCTATCCATCTTGATGCACCACACAATATAGTGGTAAAGATAAATGGGTAGCTTGAGTGTAGAGTCACAGGCATTTTGGTGGACAAGATCATGTTGCCAGACATCCAGACAGAATGTAACCGTGTTTGGACTGGAACAACATCAGCTAAAATAGGACGATACATAATCTAGAGGTATTAGGATGTGTGTTGTCTTCTCAAAACATCAAGTGATGATGCTGAATGAATGGGATATCAATGGGTGTGAAGATTTCATGTCGATAATGTTTCGACATTGAGATTCTCATTGATAAAATTCAGGTGTGTTCTTTGCTCACACCTTCATGGGCTGCTCTCCATAGAACACTAACACATTGACATTTCCCTGTACTGTATCGAATGCAGTTCATGCCAGTTAGACTCATCAGTGAAAGGAGCTGTCCTCTATCTTTCTTGTGACTCCCAAACATGAGTGGCTGCCCAATGGAGCTGATTATGATGCCGTTCTGTCGTTAAACTGAGGCCTCAGTGAGGAGATCACAAAGCAGATCTAGTAGTGGAGCAGCTCAGAAACCTTCAGTGCGCAATTAGTTCATATTAGCTGTTCTAACACCACAGAAATTAGAGTTTTAATTTCTTCTCAAAGTCAGCGAAGAAGCATGCTGCACTATATTTTAGTTTAGTCTCATTTAATAAGGTGGACTCTAGCTGCAAACAAAGTTACGAACCACCTGGTGAACATGGTGGAGCATTTAGCAGCTAAAGATGCTGGAGATCAGAATAGTGTTACAAAGACGAGGACCTACATTAACTGGGGGGTGAGCGCTTAATCCAGTCCAAATGCTGCTCTGTAACCACTGGTTAAAAACACCAGACACGCTTGTCCACATGGGATCTGACGGATGAATTTTGGTATCTATGGCTTCTTCAAAGTGTCTGTAATGCTGTTGCTGCACTACATCTCTATGAGGCATTTGCTCTCTGGGCTCCTGGTAAAAAGCAGTGGGTAAAGCACAGAGGTCTTTACCACAGAGCTACAAAACCTCCCAACCATTTTGTTCCTCCAGCCACTTTGCTGACAGCCCACCTGCAAATGAAGAGGGGGGAAGCACTGAAGATCCATAAATCTTTCATGCGCCATAATGGCTTGTTCACATTACCTGCCCACACCTCAGCCTCCACGGAGTGAGCCGGGCCAGCTCTGAGCAGATCAGCTCTAAAAACCACTGTGAGCATATGGAGCACTTCAAGCACTCAGAGCCTCCCCGGACCTGAGCTGTGGTCGCACCCATGAATTATAGAAATGATCTAATTGTTTTCTCATTTGGAAATAGTGGGGGCCCTCTTCTATGTGTCTCACTTTTAACAGCCTGTGGTTTCCAGCGGGGCACATGATTAGGTGCTGCCTACCTCCGACACGTTTGTTGAATCCAAGGTGGTCCGTCCTGTCAAAACAGAGCCAGAGCCGAGGTAGAACCCGAACCTGTTGCAATAAATTAACACATAGGCAGAGAGAGTGGAGGGGGCGAAACTGGAGTTCAAAGGAGCAGTTTCGATCAGAGGAGGGCCGAGAGTAAATACACATAAAGCAAAGCTGGGAATTGAATGAAAAGTTCCATTTCAGCTCCCTAGAGAAGCTTTGGAAGACATTTACTGCCAGGAAATAGTGAAAACTAGAAGTTTGGAATGACAAAGGTAAAATACGGAGTCCGAGTTTGGACCTGTACTAATAATGGTTGCAGTATTTCTCTGTGATTTATCGAGTTAAAATTATGAGACTAATCAAAAAGCTGATTTTATAGGTGTAATTAATGTGAAATCAAATTATACCGTATATGTCACATAGGATTTACCAAATATGATGTAATATCAGTATCTTGGAAGTGCTCTAACACACTGCTGCAGAGAAGCGCTTCATTCCTGAATGAAGCTATTTTATACACAGTACAGGTGAGGTTTCTCCCCTCATCTATCAAAGTGAAAGCTTGTTATCATTCACTTTCAGATACTTGACTTTATGTTAATGTTTCTTATAGTGTCATAGAAAGAGCTCCAGTGCTTGTGCTGTTTGTCATGTGATGGGAGGAAGCAGAGAGAGAGATAATGGATGATGCTAAGGAGAAAAAGAGAGTCTGTTAGTATTTCAGGCTGCACTATTGATGGATTCTAATCTCCTGACAGTGTGTCTTGTGGATTGTCCAACACGGACATTGTTTCCTCAAAAATTTGCTGCTGCTGACTTTTTGAAAACAGTCTTTTTTTAATCTGTGAGCTCCACAAACAAAAGTCCTTTAACATCTATTACATTAGAGAGGTGCATGACATGAAACAACAGGCAAGGATGGAATGGAAAATCGATGTAAATAGAAAAGAGAGACAGAAAGGTTAAATGAATGATACTATTTAATGACTAAAGTCTTACTGAAGTGTAGAGGTTCAGAAAGTCTTCTTAGGATGTTTCTAAGCGTGTGACTGTGCAGTTTGTATATGATAGAACAGTTACAGGGTGCGGCACCATGTCAGTGATTATTCCTGAGGAGTGTCGAGCACAGTGAACACCACACAGGATTTCTGGAGAACTCAGAGCTTTCTACTGCGTTTGAGCACCATTTAAGGAAAAGCATGTAGAAATCAAAGCACCTCCAAAGTCCAGCAACGACACCTTCAGTGACAGTTATTTTAATGATGAATTTCAAAGATGTGGGTAACTGAGAATCCCCTGGTCTCTCCTCATAACAAGAAATGTTTCCAGCACCATTTGTTTTCATGATATACGATCATGGCTGCACAGTGGCTTGGTGGTTAGCACTTTCGCTTTGCAGCTAGAAGATTCCCGTGATCTTTCTGCATGGAGTTTGCATATTCTCCCTGTGCATGCATGGGTTTTCTCCGGGTACTCCGGCTTCCTCCCACATTCAAAAAACATCCATCCATCCATCCAACCATCCATCATACACCGCTTAATTCTCATTAGAGTCATGGGGTGCTTGACTCTATCCCAGCTGACTGAGGGTGAAGGCAATGGACATCTGGACAGGTACTAGTCTCTCACAGGGCTACACATAGAGACAAACAATCACACTCACATTCACAGCTACAGACAATCTAAAATCACCAATTAACCTGAGCATGTTTTTGGACTGTGGGAGGAAGCGGGAGAACCCAGTGAGAACCCACACATGCACAGGGAGAACATGGAGACTCCATGCAGAAAGATCCCAGGGATCTTCTAGCTAAAGCACCAACCTTCAGCAGCAGACTGAGACACCCACCCTGCAAGAAGGAGCGCTATCGCAGGTCCTTCATCCCATCTGCTATAAGACTGTACAACATCAGCATCACTGGCTGATGCTAGCATATACTGGGCTCATATCATATCACCCCAAACCATAAACTTTGCACAGAAATTCTTGCACTGCTACATCTTTGCACTTTAAACTTATTTTTTCCATTCTCATCCCTGTACATGTTGTAAATATTATTACTACTATTTTATTACTATTACTATGTTTATTGCTACATAAGCTGCTGTAACAATGTGAATTTCCCCTGGCATGGGGAGGAATAAAAGACTACCATTATTTTATCTCATCTTAACCACCAAGCCACTGTGCAGCCCACAGTCCAGAAACATGCTCAGGTTAATTGGTGAGTCTAAATTGTCTGTAGGTGTGAATGTGAGTGTGATTGTTTGTCTCTATGTGTAGCCCTGTGATAGACTGTTACCTGTCCAGGTGTCCCCTGCCTTCACCCTCAGTCAGCTGGGATAGACTCCAGCCCTCCATGACCCTAATGAGGATTAAGTGGTGTATAGATGATGGATGGATTGATGGATGTTCAAGCTGTCGGCAAAGTCACTAATTTTCAAAATCACAGAGGAGGACCCTTACAAACCTAAATAGATAATAATATATATGTCATGTGTATCCTCCTTGTGGACATGTACAAATCAAGAACTGGCCTTTGAACACAATCTATACATTTTGGAACCTCAGATGTGACAAAATCGTATTTTAAGTTTAACTTATGGCATAAATTAAAATGAAATCAAATCAAAATGAAAGCCCAATTGCTTCCTAATCCTAATTATGGCTTTAGAAGACTGTAATAATTGTACTAATATTAGTAATATTTTCCCTTTTCGTCATAATGATGACTTTACATCTTAATAAATTCACAAATTCTAACAAATGTTTTACTTTGCTCATTATTTTGACTAAAAACCAACAAATCAAGTGTTCATTATTTTGATCCACAAGTATTCTTATTCCAACCTTTCTATTTCCCTCCTCTCCCTGGCAGAAACGGGCTACACAGAATCACACCACCACCAGCTGACACACACTCACTCACACCTGCAGGAAAACAAAGCTAAATGAAACCTCAGAGTGGCTCCCAGCAAGCAGCTTTGCTCAGCACTCGCTCCGCCTTGTGCTTCTTAATCAAAACTGGCACTGTGGCAATTACCTAATTAGACATCAATTAATCCACACCCTTCAGGTCTGCAGCCACGTTTGACCTGAGGAGTAATGACAAAACCGCCTTCGAAGAACGGAGAAATCAGATTAATGGAAGTGGAGCGGCAGAGGTTGTGCTGCATTCGAGAAATCTCCAGAAATACATGGCAGTTCATTTCATAATTAACAGGTAGGAATATAATTGATTGAGACGTGAAAGCTTAATCACTCATTTCCAATAAGCAGGATATCAGTGTTGAGTAGATTAATTCAATTATGTAATTAAAGCCGAAGGAAGAGGAAGCTTTAGAGTTGATTGAAGGTTAAACAGCGGACTCACCTTTTCTTTCTTTATTGTCTCCATCCAACAGTTAACTTTACACTCAGATGGTGAAAACACACTTAGTTTGTCTTTTTTTTTATTAGACATAGCAATTTCACAAACAGCAGTTAGCCTGAAAATTACATTCAAAATGTGCAGCTGACCATGCACAAACACTCCAGATACACCTGCAAACAAAAGTAACAGTCGATCACGTGTTTTTTTTCCTCACAATCTGTATATTTTCATGTTTTAATTCAAATTTACAAAATCAAATTGTTCACTGGTTCACCATCAAAGCATACATACCTCAGTCACTATAACACATCTGAACAGCTAGTTTGTGTCACCGTACATATGCTCTGAAAGGGTTTAAAGGCTCTTTTTTGCATTCTAACACCCATACACTCCCATACAACAATATTTTCAGTACCGCTCCTCTTCTCTGAACACTCTTTAAGATTAGCTTAAGTGAGGAAAAGGGTCAACAATTCATATGAAATGGTAACATCACAGTTCCCAGAAATCCACTTTGCTGTTTTTCCAGTAACACCAGGGGTTCAATGATGTCTCCTGCCACTGAGGCAACTGACAATTCATGAATTAGCACAGACGACGAGCCCCCAGCAGCTTAACGGAAACTTTACCAAAGCACGTTAGACTACACGACACACAGTTTGTACAAAGTGGTAAGACGAGGATGCTTCTGGTCAGCTTTAGTTCCATTTAGGCTAATTCACTCGCACACACAGGAGGAGGGTTCGTCCTCCGTCGTTCAAGTCACGAGGTTAATGGCGAACACTGGTTGAAAAGGGAAAGTGCGGGTGTGGAGAGGGGGTGTCACAAAGGTGAGTGGGACTGTGGGAAGTTGAGGGACACGATCTGTAACTCCACTTCATTCAAGTGCCAAAAAGACAGTCTGTTAACACTGATTATTTTTTCCACCTGATCCAAAAGCACAAAGGGCTTACACATCACAGACAAAGCTCCACGACACAGAAAACATCTCCAGTTCAGATTCAGTGAGGTGAGGAGGTCGCCGATTCGGCCTTTTAATGCCACAGAAGCAGCAGGATTCCCACTGCCGTCCACAAAGTCCGCTCGGATTCCACCAGGAGGCAGAGAGTGCAGTCGGCTCTGCTTTGACGTTTGAATTACTGGCCACAGGGATCCAGTGTATGAAAAACACCTGAATACTCAAATCCACCAAATCACATGGACGTCCACACATCATCACGGCACCACTCTGAGAAACTGTCCACCGTCCGGCACGCTACTCGCAGCAGGAATGGAAACTGAAAAAGCGAGTGAGATCTATACACCTTGTTTTTAAATTCATCTCCAAAACTTCTGTAAGTGCAATACTTTCGTAAACTGTCAATGAAAGGAACTTAGATTTGCTTGGTCCACAGCAATGCTCAGTTCAGTCAAAGAAAAAACGGGAAAGTGGAAAGAAGTCCATGTTTGAAAAACCCAGCGTCCTCCTCTGAGTGGGCGCCTCTACCTACCAAAAATACTTTCATACTCGAGCAGTATGAGCTCCACTATCTGGTTCTGGTACACCATATGGACCGCAATGTTTCCCGTCTCGGTCTCAGGCCGGAGCAGTGTGGGTCCGAACACAATGGCCACACTCTGGGTGGTCATACGGTTGGCCTCTCCATGGTCTATCACCCTGAGGGGAAGGAGAAGTAGAACAGGAGGAGATTTAGAGATTAAATATGTCATAAATGGCTTTGGATGAGTGTATTTGTTTGACAATCCTTTGGTTTCAGTGCAGCTTCAGGGTTTCATCTAGAAAAACAACATTACTGTGCTTCACACACATCTTTAGGGCTAGAGATGGAGCGTAGAGGCAAGCCTCTCGACACACACTGTAACACTACAGAACGCTCCAGGCGAGAGCATAACAACCTTTTTAAATAGAATCTACATTCTTGCATTGCAGATGCACAAAACAATAACATATTCATGGAGGGAAGAAAAAAAGGAAGATTAAATCCGCCTGCTGATACACGTAGACCTCCATACACTGAATGTCATGCTATAAATTTCCTCAAGAAACACCACTTCATAGGTACTGAATTACAGCAAACCCAGCGCCATATAAATGCAAATTGGAAACCTAGGCAAATGTCATTGTGAACATATGATATTGCCCCTGGCTCCAGTGGGCTAAGAATACACGCTGGCTTTAGTTTGTGTTTACCCACAGGCTGATCAGTCTGAGGAAAGGTAAACACAGAGTCAAACAGCTGAACGGGTCAGTCCTCAGTTTGATCTGCATGCATGGAACTCATTTAAGTGTGTGTACGGCTATTCCATATCTGAGGGTAGATTAGATGGAGGTAGTGCCATATCACAAAAAAGCTTCCACTGACGTAACCAAATACAGTGAAGTAGGGCTGGATATCAAAGGTGCAACTGTGAGAAAGAGGGAAACATAATGAACCTCATTATAGGAACAGACACAGAACGAAAGCACAATTTAATGAGTTCGTCTTTAGTATTTTCTTTCCTTGGTGTCATCAGACAATTCCTGTAAGTGTTCAGCACTTGATTATTTTATATTTGCAGTATAGCATACAACTATAAATGTAATCCTGCATATAAATGGGATATTTAGAAATGTGCCTCTTCTGAGTTAATTTTCAAAATCTAATATTAAATAATATATTATTGTCATTATACCTTAGCTTCAAAAACATAAAACCCCTCTTCAGCAATTCATTAAAAAAAGCAACTCTTCCTCTGTGTTTGAATTAAGAATTTTGCAACCATGAAATGTAATTTTAAAAAAGCTCCTGATTTAATTGAGGAAATCTCTGATGTAACCACGTGTAAACTCCAAAACACATTTAAAAAATAGAAAAAAATAAACCATTTATCAGAGCTCGTGACTGTAAAAACAGACGGACTTATCAACTTTTCAACAGTCCTTCATTTCTGTCTGTAAAGTTAACTAAATCTAAGCTTAAAAACAATGTTTTTTTTTTTTTTTAAACTCCCTTTGTTCTACATGTCTCTTTTTAAAACTGGACTGTTTGCACCAGCTCCTGTAAAAAACTAAAACTTCTGTGGTCCATGGTGCAACTGACAACAGCCAGTGACAAATATTCCTAGACTTTTCTGATTCAGTGCAGACATATGGTGATATATTAGAGAGACTGAAAGGGAAATAAAGCATACTGAGCAGCTTTCAGTATTCACTTTCATATTTCGATGTGATACACACATTTCAGTTTGTGCTCAAAAGTACTGAGGATAAGCAGCAATAAAAGGTCACAAAATATGACCAGTAGGAACATCAGTCTCCCTGAACATCTTGTCAAGCATTTATTACCTCTAAATTGTAGAAGTAAGCTGCATAAGATGGAAGAATTTCACCGGTAAGCATTACTTATTTATGGTTTTTATATCCTTCAGTAAATGACAGTGAGTAATAATGCGTCTCTGCACAGTTCTTACCTCCGCAGGTGTTTGAACAAGACTTGCATTGTGTCGTGGTTGGGTTTTGGCAACTTCTTGATTAAGTCTTTGACTGAATTCACTCGCTGCTTGTAGTCGGAGCATTCTGAAGCAGAGAAACAGTCAGTGAATGCACAAGCATATGCTGCCATCTTGTGGCCACATTGAGAATAAAAACACCATCTGTGTCAAGTTTAAGAGGATTTCAACTTCTACAGTGAGGTCAGCATGTAAATAATACAAGAGTATTTTAATAGTGTCAAGTTGTGCTATAGTGTATCTGTGTAGTGGTCCCTATATGCAGTGAATCAGTTACTTACTGATGGCGTTCACAAAGTCATTGAAGGATCCGTAAGTGAAGAGAGGCTCAGGAAGCTCCCTGAAGAACATCTTGAGAGCTCCGGTGGTGACGTGGATGTCCTCCCACTTACTGTCATTCAGATCCACCTTCTCATCTGAGAGAAGGAGGGGAACCAAGCAAGACAGGGAGACAGGAAAGAGACAGTAAATTGTTAATACAAGTCTTAATCCCAGTGAGGTGACTGCTGACATCACACACACAGAGGCTGCACAGTTGGTGGTCAGACAAAGCTGCCATCGTACCGTGATTCACAGCAAAGCGGAGTTTCTGGATCACCGCCAGGTTCCCGCTCACTCTGTACAAACCGTCAATACTGAGCCCTGCAGGGGGAGGATGAGAAGAAGGGTGGACAGACAAAAGCAGTGAGTGTAAATGACAGGACTGTGTTTGTGCTTCCTGAAATGCCAAGTTGATCTCAAAGAGAGAGAACTAACAGAGGCAGACTGATCAAACACTCTTCACCTTGCATCACCACATACCTTCTGCTGCTCCTCTACACACTGCAAGAAGTCGGTACGAAAACGGTCTGGTTGATGCTTGAAAGACGGATTGATTATGTCTGATACAGAAAGTTGAAGCACCCAAAGCAAAAAATTCATAGAAACTGCAACAAATTCCTGATTCAAGCTAAGCATGATTCAGTGTGGCTCAACACACGGAATTGTGGGAAGTGTCATTCATGAGATCCCCACATCACATAGCATAAAGGTGTATCATAAATGTCCATATAGTTTCTAATCATAAACTGTCAGCTTTGTGTCACGAGTAGTTACTGATGTTTGGGTAACTTAACTGAGAGGGGCGAAGCTACAAAGATTTTTAGTTTAACCTCATCAGAAAGGATTTTCAATGATTTAAAATCTCAAAAATGTAAGCGTTGTTTTTGTACATTTTGTGTGAACTGATGCACATATAGATTCAGGTAAATCAAGGAATCAAAAGCTCAAACTGGTCATTCTTTACTGGAGCAGTGATATCCACTCAGCTTTCAGTGTATTGGCTCCATCTAAACGTTTTAGACAGGCGTTAATTCAACTGTTTGTTATTTGGAGGATGCAGTTTGTAGTATAGTTAAACTACTACTAAATCACATTACAAGTTTTAATAAAAAAGTTCAGTGTTCCTATAAAAATCAAAAACTGTGCCTGTTTTACAGTTGACTGCAAACCCTGTCAAAGTCGTTTCCTTGGGCAGCAATACTCTGCTCCCAGTACATCTGAAACACTTGAAACACTCCCTAGTCCAGTTCTGTAACATGTCAGGCACCATATGTGACTTTTGGTTTTATTTTGGTGAAGAGGAAGAAGTCACAGAGATACAAATCTAATGAGTAAGCTGGGTGTGGAGCAACTATTATGTTGTTGTGGCTAAATAATCTGTGCCAACCCATTGTTGGTGTGTTAAAGTATGTTGTTAGGTAAGAAGTTACTAAAAGACTAATATCCATAGAAATGATCCCAAGGCAATAAATGTGATGCTGTAAGTGACTGATGTGATAATTACCTCATAATCACTGTTTATAGGTCTAGAATTGTACTGAAACAATCAGACCAATCAGGACACACACTGAAGCACCACGATGTCACTGACATATGAATGATGTTGCCACTGATTACTGGTGTGCGTTTAAACAGCGACACATCAAACAAAATGATCTTAACTATCCTCTACATTAGAATCACGTCCTAAATTAACCCTGCTGTCAAATTCAACTGCATTTCTTTTGAATGTTTTCATTTATTTTGAATACAACAGATAAGGGTTTTCTGTGTTTTTCAAGAAATCGTATTAGAAAATCCCAAATAGTCTCTCTTCTCAGTCAAACCTGCTGCCTCCAAATGAAGTCTAGGATTAGACTGCAGTTAATATTGGTAGTTCTCCACTGCAGGAACTTGGGGGCTGTTTTATTGTGGCCAAAATGTTTGTGTGTTCTCTGATTGCAAGAACTGCCCCTGTAGAAGTTCTTTACTTCTGAGCAGCCCTGAAAACCTACTGGGTGGGACCGACACTGATTTGTTGAACTGCTGATAACAAATGCTCATTAATTAAACCCTCTTGATGTCCTCATGGAGTAGAAGTCTTCTCAACTCTAACATTACCATCTTTAATGTCAAATTTTCCCAATTGGCTGATATTACAAACCCTCCCTTCTTCTATTTCCTATGTATTGATAGAACTGGAATTCTATCCAGGAAGTTCTACTTGTCGTTGGGTGGTGTACTAGGAGTCAACCTTGTGGTTAATGCTGTTGGATGCTACACTGCCACGAAAACAGAAAGGTTGAAGGGGCAGATTAGGGGGCCGTTAACATTCATGGCGCCTTGTACAGTGGAAAGCTGCCTTATAAGTCAATATGTGATATTGGGCACATCTGTCTATCAGTATGAAATTCAGAAATGTTATTAAGTCTGACCTAAAAAGGTGACATTTTATTGTGACTTTTATGGAAAAATAAGCAGGGTTCTAATCCGCACAAGACATTACACTACCATCAGACTAATTAAAGGGGAGCAGGAACTGATGGTTGCTGCTCATACCTGTGTTCTCCACATGGTCGATGCACATTTTGACAAAGTTGGGCACTGATGTGTTCTCCCGTTGGCACAGGCTGGTCAGACTGCAGCCAAACACCTGATCTGTGAATAGACAAACACATTTATTTCTAATTTCATCTGTCCACTGGAAGGTGACCAGAGACACACTGCATTGAAACTCTAGCACACATTAACTCTTTTCAAACAGGGGTTCTGTAGCACTGCAGCTTTGAAAGTTTCTCAAAATGAAACTGTGACCCTGTTTGACAGCTCACCTGTCTGAGATGAAGAGAAGTACTGAGTGACTTGTGACTTGTTCTTAGATTTTGATCCATCCTGTCTCCACATTGTGGATAAAAAATAATTATAACCAATTAATGTAGTTACTGTTGTTATTCTGTGTGTAAATGCATTCAACTCTCTGAATCCTGGATGGATCCTGCTTGCTGTCTGTCTGATGCTGCAGGTATTTAATAAAATCAGAGGAAAAATTCAATCAAGCAACTTCAGCTCTTATCAACAACTTGTGCGGGGGAAAAATTATGTTATTTTTTGGTGAGTATAATTAATCTGAGTGCTTAATGTGTGTTTAGTTGTTATGGACATGATGGGATAGATTTGAAATTATAAGGCAAAGTGGGTGGAAAAGGTATTTATTTATTTTGCCACATAACAGTTATTTTTGCTCTCTGGGATGTTTTTGGATGAACATTAGTACTGAAATGTTAAAAGGTCTTCTCTAATTTGTTTCACACACTCAAAGAACTATTTCCTATGATTGCCAAACCGGTACAGTGACTAGCCGCAGTTCAAACTCAATGAAATGAATATGGAAATGTTAGTTATATTTCCAGTGTAGCTTTCACAGGTAAGTGAACATGCTGCTCATTCAGACATGAAGCCAGTACATTCATGCCTTCAGATTAACAGAGTGCAAGTCTGAAAGGAGCTTTTCACACGTCTCTTCTTGAGCTACTGAACTGGATTCTGACCGACTACCTTTGATATATCCTTTGTCTCGGACAGCCTGATATGTGGGACGACGTGTCAGGAACTTCTTGAGTTTCATCCTGGTTTTCTTCTGGTCAGATGAGTCCATGCTCACAGAGGTCTTCATCACTGAAAGAATCGTTCAGGATCTGAGTGCTTTTCCTTTAGCCAATTATACAAACAGATTTATGCCCCAATCAAACAGCAGCGTAGGGACATTAGCAGTCTCAGCTCGTCTCACCTCTGTTCTTCTTGGAGTCCCGGTGGTCTTTCTCCTTGTCTTGTTTCTCTGCTCCTGGAGACTCCGGCATGTCCTCCTCAATGGCTTCATCCGACTCCCACGCCTGGACAAGAGGAGACACAAATATATACTGTTAGCTTAAGTCAGCTTAGACTGGATTTGCTCTTAGATCCCATTCATTCCATCCAACTTTGTAGTGGCTTATTCACACTGCTGAGTATTTACCCTTTCACTGTGGTTTGTTTAAACAGGTGTTAAGTGTGATTTCAGCTCTGGTGGCACTAAACAGAGAAAAAGCCTGTACTCATATCCCAGAGATGAGAAGTGGCTGAATCACAGGTGAAGCTTATGTCTCATCCAAACAGTGTATTGATGAAAGCCAACATGAAAGGTGGCAGAACATGAAGATGCCCACTCACATGTGTGTTGATGGTCTCTGTGAGAGCCCGGTACCAGTCATTGATGACGCTGTCGATCTCTGACTGGATCAGCAGCTCTGTGCCCTGACGGGTCTTCAGCTAGGGAAGGAAAGGATCAAGAGTGAGAATTGCACAACTAAATAATGTAGAAATGTGACAGCAGGTCCACTGTATGCGATACCTCGATGACATGTTTCTTGCTCGACTTGTCCTTGGAGGCCCACTCCACCGACCCCCCACGCAGATCAACAGTGAACTCTGGCTTCGACTGATTGCTGCCGAACTTCTGGAATCAATAATTAAGATACAGCATAAGAGCCAATTTCACAACATGATGCAACACAAAAGTACATCTTAGGACAATCTGTGAGTGAATTGGAGGATGTAGTCATGTAAAAAACAAGAAAGACAAAAGAGTTTCATTCCAAAATGCTATGCAACTTTTTTGGGATGCAAATTTCTGCACAATTTTCTGTAGTGTAAAATCATGCCAGAATCAGAATAGACACTGAACCTTCTAGAATGTTCAATTAAGCAATAAAATATAGAAAAAACATTGGTTATATTCATTCATATTTGCATCTCTATCTTCACATACAGCGCAGCGTCTTGGAGACTGCTGCTGCCATCAGCTGTCAGGACTTTGCAGAGGCTGCCCTTTGGAATTGTGGGTAACTGCTATTATTCTAAAGGAATCTAATAACGTATCCATAAATGATGTGCTTGTGTCTCTTCTGTGCTGATTGCTGAGCTGGGCTAATATAGCCTCTGGAGGGGCTGGAGGTCAAAATGTACGTCTGCTTCTAGCCACACCTGACTGTAGAGCAGCTCAGGTGTTTTCTTTGCTGAAAATATGAGCCACCACGTTTTCTGCTGTGTTATGTTTTAATATCATCTTTCCTCCTGTGGAATGGAGCTTCAGGTCAGCAGTCAGATGGTCAATGGGCTGGTGACACTGTTTCACCCATTCATAAATACTGTAAACACTGTTTTGAAACTCTTTATGTACAGTCAAACATTTTTAGTACTGTCTAACAAGAAAGGCAAAAACATTATTAGTTCTTGTTATTAATATGTGCATATTAATATACACAGATGATTTGACCTAAACTACTTCAAGCATTTTAGACACCAAATTAAAGCATTTTTTTTTAAAAAGCAAATTTCACCAGTGCTGTGATTAAATTGTACTTTGTATAATGTAATTTAGTGCTACAGAGAATAGTGATAATCACAGTGGGCCTCATGCAAAAATATTTTCGTATTGTCACTCTAAATCTCTCTTTTGTTTACACAAGTGTTCCTCGTCAGATTCAACAAACCCTCAAAACTCCAAAATGTGCAAACGGTGAGACCTGATCAGACACTATCTCTTACAGGCTGGTGCATGAAACCTTCCTCTAAATTGCAATATAAGGCCTTCATTTGTGCTTTGGGAGGTTTCCTCCTTGAACGTTAAGTCAGATGTCATAATATAACTAAAAACAATTTGTTAAATTGGAGGAGGGTGTAATAAAGACATGTCACAGTCACAAAAAGAACCGAGAAAACTGTGTCACACATCTGCATTATATACTCAATACAGCTCTTCAATGTTTTGAATTTTTTTAAAACTTTGGAATTGCAGATGTCAGTCATTCATGCCAATGAATTCAGTTAAACTTTTTTTGTACTCTTGTTAGTTTTCTAAATTTCCTTTGTACAGTGTAAAACAAAAGTGAGTACAATACCACCAACTGTTAAATCATTCTAATTTGTACATTTTCTCTATAATTGCATTGATTCTTTATTGAGTAGCAGGAAATTTGTTCATATATAAAGTTAAAAATGAACAGTTTAGATTCATTATGTTAAAATACAGGCACTACAGTAAGAGCTCAACACAACAAACTTGTGCTTGTTTGTCAGAGCTACATTGTGCATGGAGCGCACAATGTTGCTTGCGCTAAAGAGAAAAATCTACAATGAGAAAACTAGTGAATGCAGAAAAATAAGTTATGATTTCTTTTGTTTGTATAAGTGCTTCTTGTATGAGTCCCAGTGTTTTTACGCATTTCCAAATGTAGTTCCAAGCACTAGGAAGAATGTAGAAATTTAATATCATTACTGCAACAAGAATGCACAGCTGAATTCTCATAAGACTCAAAAATACCATAGTTAGGAGTAAGACATTGGTTAGAATAAAACATTAACTTTTTATATGTTTTCTTGCAAATTCAAGAAAACAAAGCCACAAACGCCTCATTTAATCTTTCTATCCAAGTGTTTTTGTCTCAAGACTGAAATTTCAATTAGAATCAGGTGAATCAAGCTTCACAAACACATCAATCAGTCTCCTGGTCAGTCAAAACAGGGGTGAATAAAAAAAAAAAAAAAGACAGGCAGGAGCAGCAACGCATGCAAAGAGAGGGACATACAGCAGCAGCCTGCACAGGCCTACAGTTCACATAGGAGACAGCAGGACGGGGCTTGACTGAGCGCTTCCAGTTGCTAAGAAGAGTGAGGAGCAGCTCTGGGATAGAGCCGCTGCGGTAGTATGACTTCAGGGAGGAGAGGAAAGAAGAGGAGAAAAGCAAAAAAACAGAAGATGACAAACTTCACAGCACAGATGGCATGAAGACAGGTGACTATGCAGAGATACAGAAGAGAGAAATGTCACAGAAATGAAAGGAATGCTCATAAAAGTTTAGAAATTCTGCTGAAGCATGAGCCTCAGGGTGCTGATAGGATACGTACCCAGGTGGTGCTGCCCCCCTGACCCTTTGCAAAGAGCAGGGAGGAGCCCTGCAGCACAGTCCACGAGGAGGTCCAGTTCTTCCTGTTAGGATCAAAAATAATGAAGACATTCAGGCTCCATGAATTCAGAAAAATCTCTATTAAGTACAGGGTGTCCCTAAAGTCTGGACACATAGGCAAAAATACATATTTTCAAGAAATGAAGATTTTAACAACATTTTAGTCAATATATTATTTTTTTATATATTGAAATTAATAGATATTTGACAATTTATCAAATATATATTCAATATAATAACCATATTTGATCTGTGGAGGCAAAAAAATAGTGTTAATGAGATTTCCTATGTGTCCAGACTTTAGGGACACCCTGTATATCAAGCATTGAAAAAGTAATAAAACTAACCTGACTTTCTTTCCATTCTCTGTGATTTTGGTGACATTGAGGACTCCACACTTCTCTGAAGGCTGAGGACAGAGAGAGACGATGACAGGTAAAAACCTGATCTAAGTATAAAAATATACAAACACTCTCACACACTAAAGCTTGACAGCAAATGGGACATTGTTGAGATTAAAAGCTGATGTGTTAACTAATGCCATGTCCAAATATCACCAGCAGATGGCACACATACTGCAGCAACGTGTTAAAATTGTTGTATTATTGCTGGTGAAAATCAAAGTTTTAGCATGGTGTTAGATTTGATGCAGTTAGAATATAGCATGCAGCAGATGACAGAAACTAGGCAGAGTATTCAGAAGGTGAGAGATGAAAAGTGTTTTATTTGGATGCAGTGAAAGCAGGAGGATGAGAAGTGCGATATGGTGTGCAGTGCAAGCTGGGATACTAACGGTTGAGGGGTGCTTAGGAGATGAGGGGCAGGAGTCAGAGTCTGGAGAGCTCTGTTTGGGCACCGGAGCACACTCCTACCAACAAGAGGCACAATATGATGAGTTGCTAATAACTACCAGCTAACTACAAGAAGACACATGAAGACAGTCAGTCTGAGGTTAGAGAGGAGAAGAAAATGGATACGGAACCTGGAGTGAAATCAAAAGATTGTGTCATTGTTAAATCAGGTCATCAGAAGATAAAAGACGGGTTAGGATTCAGTAGCAAACAACATGCTTTTCATCATCTAAGAGAAGTGTATTAATTCACAGATTTTCAGTCCAAGATGTTGCTTCTTTCCATCCTGCTGTAACTATAATCCACGACAGGAGAAAAAAATTTTGATTGGGTGAGCTACTGGCTGGACTGAATCTTGCACAGATGCTTATTCTAAAAGTCACGCTGACATAGAATCAAAAAAGATCAGCTGTTGATTAGAGAGGGGCTGTGGACGGTACCAACTTTATCACGATACAGAGAGAGACGGAGTCTCTTCTTTTGCGGGTCTGAACCAAATCGCCAGAGTTTGAAGGAGAACTGCAACAAAACTGCCACAAAGTTAGCCTCTGATACACAGTTTTTACTCTTAAAAGTGAATAGGTCTGACTGATATCACTAAAGGCAGGGCTGCAGAATGATACTGGCGTATCTTGCATCCCATTCTTTGAATGAAGAGTCTGAATGAAGACTGACAGATAGATAACATCTGTCAAGCTAACATTTACAGTTTTGCCTGTTACATATAAATAAAACACTTGAAATAAAGAATGACAGTAAAGGCTGAGGTGACATATTTTTGAAGACTGTGAGGTAACTGACTAACTGCAGATCATGACGCAACTCCACTTCACCTCATAATTAACTTCATAAAGTTTTGGTGATTTAAGACTTGATATTTGCAAAATCTTAACCTGAGGTGAAATTAATTATATCTTCAGTTTATTTCACTGAGGTTGTTTGATATCATTCCTATAAAACGGAAACAGGCTGCATCCTCACTTGCTGAACATCTACACATTGACAGTCCCATACGTAGTACACTCTAGTTAGTAGCTGGCAGTGGGCTGTTCACAGAGAAGCCTCTAGTTTCTCCACACAGTTAATGCAGCTCACACAACTCAGAAAGATATGAAATAAGTGGTGAAAATTTACCTGGAAATAGTGAAATAAGGCATTTGAATGTCAAACTTATCTAAGATGGGTCCAAGTGATTTCACATGGATTACATGTACTGTTTTCTAAAGTGGAGCATATTAAATGTCACATCGCAGTCCAATATGTTCATTTACTTTGCAAAGAGAAAACGGTGATTAATATTTCATTTACTGTGCTGCTCTAACACTTGCTCAGCCATTGTGATTAAACATAGTGCTTCTTCTTCACTGGCTCAGTCAGTGTCTGAGTCAGAACCTGTCTGTCCACCAGTCTCTCCTCATTCTGTTTTTTAAAATAATCAGCTATAGATGTTTCACCTTTAGAACATGGTAACAGACATGGATTGCTCCTCATGTCAGCCAGGGAGAGACAAAATGAGCCAGGGAATACAAAAATGTTGTAAAATTTGTTGTTGTATATCGTCGTCCTGCTCCTTACTCTGAGTTTTTATCTCAATTCTCAGACTTTTTATCTGATTTAGTGCTCAGCTCAGATAAAGTCATTATTGTGGGTGACTTTAACATTCATGTTGACGTGGACAGTGACAGCCTTACGACTGCTTTTAATTTAATATTAGACTCAATTGGGTTTTCTCAACATGTAAATAAACCAACTCATAGTTTTAATCACACCCTTGACCTCGTTCTGACTTATGGCATAGAAATCGAAGTTAACAGTATTTCCGCAGAACCCTCTTCTTTCTGACCATTTTATGATAACATTTCAATTTACAACAATAGATTGTATAGGAGTTAAGAATAAATATCATTACAGTAGATGTCTGTCTGACAATTCAGTAACTAAATTTAAGAAAGTAATGCCCTCTCTAGTTAATTCAGCACCATTTACTGATAAAATGGAAGGCAAATATTATAATTTTACCCCCACAGAAGTGGATTATGTTGTTAATAATGCTGCAGCCTCACTGTGTACAACACTTGATAGTGTTGCACCTGTAAAAAAGAAAGTTATATCTCAGAGAAGACCTGCACCTTGGTATAATTCCCAGCTGCGGACTTTAAAGCAGGCGTCCCGAAAGCTGGAAAGGAAGGGGTATTCCACTAATTTAGAGGAAGCTTATGTAGCTTGGAAAAATAGTCCAGTAATTTATAAAAAAAAAGCTCTTCATAATGCCAGGACAACATATTATTCATCTTTAATAGAGGAAAACAAGAACAACCCCAGGTTTCTCTTCAGCACTGCAGCCAGGCTGACAAAGAGTCAGAGCTCTGTTGAACCTTGTATTCCTTTAGCTTTGAGCAGTAACAACTTCATGAGCTTCTTTACAAATAAAATTATTACGATTAGAGAAAAAATTAATCTGGCCCTTCCTGCAAATGTCACAGATGTATCATCGAGTACAGATGCTTTAGAATTGGCTGTAAGACCAGATGGATATTTAGAATTCTTCACTCCTATACATCTCTCTGAACTAATTTCAATAGTTTCTACATCCAAACCATCTACATGTCTTTTAGATCCTATCCCAACTAGACTGTTCAAGGAGGCTTTACCTTTAATTAATTCCTCAATGTTAGATCTGATTGATCTCTCTCTAGTAACAGGCTATGTACCACAGGCTTTTAAGGTTGCTGTAATCAAACCTTTACTTAAAAAAACTACTCTTGATCCAGATGTTTAAGCCAACTATAGACCAATTTCCAACCTCCCATTTCTCTCTAAAATTTTGGAAAGGACAGTTGCAAATCAATTATATGAACATTTACAAAGGAATAGCTTGTTTGAAGAGTTGCAGTCAGGCTTCAGAGTGCATCATAGCACAGAAACAGCTCTGGTGAAAGTTACTAATGACCTTCTCATAGCGTCAGATAATGGACTGGTCTCTATACTTATTTTATTGGACCTTAGTGCAGCATTCGATACAATCGACCACAAACTTTTATTACAGCGACTAGAACATTCTATTGGCATTAAAGGGACAGCACTGGACTGGTTTAAATCCTACTTATCAGACAGGTTCCAGTTTGTGCATGTCAACAATGAGTCGTCTGAGCATACTAAGGTTAATCATGGAGTTCCTCAGGGTTCTGTCTTAGGACCAATACTGTTCACATTATACATGCTTCCCTTAGGCAATATTATTAGATAGCACTGTATTAATTTCCATTGTTACGCTGACGACACTCAATTGTATTTATCTATGAAGCCAGATGAAACTAATCAGCTAGCAAGACTGCAAGATTGTCTTGAGGACATAAAGACCTGGATGACCTATAATTTCTTACTACTAAATTCAGACAAGACCCAAACATCTTAGAAATTTGCTTTCAAAGCATATAGTTTCTCTGGATGGCATTACATTGGCCTCCAGTACTACTGTGAGGAACCTCGGAGTTATCTTTGACCAGGACATGTCCTTTAACTCACACATAAAACAAATCTGTAGGACTTCCTTTTTCCACCTGAGAATTATGGTGAAAATCAGGAACATCCTGTCTCTGAGTGATGCAGAAAAATTAGTCCATGCATTTGTTACTTCTAGGCTTGACTACTGTAATTCCTTATTATCAGGTTGTCCCAATAGCTCTCTGAAATATCTACAGCTGATCCAAAACGCTGCAGCCAGAGTACTGACGGGAGTTAGCAAGAGAGATCATATTTCTCCTATATTGGTTTCTCTTCATTGGCTTCCTGTTAAATCTAGAATAGAATTCAAAATCCTTCTTCTGACATATAAAGCTCTTAACAACCAATCTCCATCATATCTTAAAGACCTGATAGTACCATATTATCCTAGCAGAACTCTTCGCTCTCAGACTGCAGGCTTACTTGTTTTTCCTAGAATCTCTAAAAGTAGAATGGGAGGCAGAGTCTTCAGTTATCAGGCACCTCTCCTGTGGAACCAGCTCCCAGTTTGGGTTCGGGAGGCGGACACCCTCTCTATTTTTAAGACCAGGCTTAAAATCTTCCTTTTTGACAAATCTTATAGTTAAGGCTGATTGGGTGACCTGGGGGGGGTCAGCTGGTGTCTTCATTTGCACAACTGACTTCCCCTTTGTCCCTTAGTTCTGCCCCTAGTTATGCTGCTATAGGCCTAGGCTGCTGGGGAACCTCTCTTGATGCACTGAGCCTTTCTCTATCTACCATTATATTTAATATATACCGTTATTGCATTACACTCACTCTGTCTCTCCCTGTGTCCTTTCTCCGAGTGTCCCTGGTCCCTGAGCTGGATGCTTCAGATCTGTGGTTGTTCTCCCACCAACTGGCCTATTCTCCATCTGTGGGATGCTGCTGCTGACCTTCCTCCCGCCCACTGCTTCCAGCTGCCCATTTCTACCAATCTACTCTGCATCACCCTCACTATACTTGATATGCTCATCTATTTACTGTTTGAATTTTACCACCAGCTATATATGTAGTATATTTATGATAGAGCCATACATCATAACAGTAAACTATGAATCAATTTCAATGCTAGCTTGTATTTTGTATGTATCATCTAGCTTATCATACATGTATCCAACTGTGTGTTATATGTTCCTTGTTCCCCACCCCACCCCTTCTCCCATCCCTCCCCTTTTACCTCTACCCCTCTACCTCTACCCCTCTACCCCTCTACCTCTTCTGTCCCTCTCAACCTGCCCGGCCACCACTCAGATGGGTCCCCCCATATAAAGAGCCGGGTTCTGCTCAAGGTTTTTTTTCCCCGTTAAAAGGGTGTTTTCCTTGCCACTGTCACCTTTGGATTTGCTCTGGGGGTCAGGCATATGGGTTCTGTAAAGCGTCTTTAGACAATGTGACTGTAATTGGCATTATATAAATAAAATTGAATTGAATTGAATTGAATTGAATTGAATTGAATTGAATTGAATTGAATTGAATTGAATTGAATTGAAAAAAAGTCCTACTTTAGACTGCAATGGCTGATGCAGAAGCTATCTGAGTTGGTGGGAGCTGACATAACAGCCTAATGATTATCATGTATTTTCACAAATGGGACCACATGAAATTTTAACTCACACTCTCTGACTAGTGCTATGTCAGTCTAGGGCCAATACGTATCAAACTCGGAAAAGTGCCAGTAGGTAACACTAAGTCAGTTTTTTGCTAGTGTTAATTTAAAGTGGGCTTTCACTGTCTTTTATTACACGAGGCAGACCTTCCTTTCACTTGAATAATTAACCACTCTTTGTCCTAATAAAAAAAAAAAAGAGAGACAGATTAAGCCATTGTAAGCCTTTCCCTCTGTTGAGCTGAAAGCATCATTAGCACTTAGGGATTAAACTCACTGCAAGTGCCGATAAGAGAGACCACATGAAAAACTTACAGTGACAGGACAGCCTGTGTCTATCAGCGTAACACTCTGTTTAACCCACATCAGCTCTCAGATTTTAATTCATTGATAAACCTCCTACCTTATCGTTGAGGTCTAACACGTAGGTGCTGTGCCTCCACTTGGTGAGGACGATGGGATCCTGCTGCTTCCTCTCCAGACTGCGACTCTTAGGAACCTCACCAGACTGAGGGGAGATATTGTACTGCAGACACAGAGAACAAAGCTCAAGTTTGCTGTCCATGAAGGTATTCCAGCAGATCCTTCAGTATCCTCTCTCCCCTACCTCTCCTTTTACTGTCCACAGAACCATTTGACAGAGGAACTTCCCTTACACAGCAGGCATTGTTTTCTACAGCCACCTGTAAAGTCCACTGAATGAATGCGTGTCTGCACTAGACTCCGGTTCATTCACTCTGAGAATGGAGCGGTCTATTCTGATCTGTTCTAAAGCCTTCAGATTAGTGGGGAAGGAGCCACTAATAGTCAGTCACTGAGAGTTCTACACAGACTTGGCTCATCTGTGAGCTCCTCAGACACTCATCCACTTACAATAGCAGGACCTGTCTTAAGATTACAATTAAAGTGTGTAGCAGGGTAGTGGCGTTAGGTGATGTAATGTGAGAAGATTTTCCTTTTTCACAATAAGCTTTAAATGGGACACAACTGACATAACAGGAAAGACAAAAGCACATGGAAAGGTAATATTCAAAAGGTAATCTTACCTTAGGCAGTTCCCATTCTGACCTGGATCCATCAGCACTGTAGTAGTAGGGTCGACCTTGTTCATCCACATGCTTTATCCACTGTAAACACACACACTGGTCAGCATCAAAGAAGAAAATAAAATATGCACATTTGATGAGAGTGTCATTACTAGCGGTGACTGTAGAGTAATGTGACAATGCTGAGATTGAGCTGAATCATCTAAACTCTTCAAAGTGCAATGTAAAAAAAACCCCAAAAAAACAGATTCCACCTTCTCCTGTGTGTATTCAGACACGTAGAGGGTGTGTCCATGCTCATCCAGTTCCTCAGACCAGCCTCTAGGGGGCGATCCATACTGGCTGTCAGACTGGCTGGAGTGGGTGCTGTGGCAATTCTCCTCAGAGGACAGCGGCTGTGGAGAAGGAGGCTGAATGAGATGGAGGCTTTATGACACCAGCTACAAGTGAAGCATTAGCAGAATATACACAACAAAACACAGATGACAACATTACAACACCAACAGCAAAATCTGCATTTGCTCTGGTGCTCAATACGTATTTTGTGGTATTTTTTAATCCCCTGTGGGACACCAGGGAAATATACATTTGGTTTACCAGAGTATTTACTACTTCGTCATTACTGTTCAGAGACAATTGTTGCCCTTGTCACATATACTTGATAGTAGCTTAACCTACTGTTTAATATTGTGTAGTGGTGGGACGCGATTAAAAAATGTAATCTAATTAATTACAGGCTTTGTAATTAATTAATCGCAATTAATTGCAGTTTTGTCAAATAGCAATATTTGACACAATAAGTGAAGTTTTTCAATTAAAATAAAATTGTGGTTGACAGTTGAATCAATGAATAGACATATAGGTGTTTATTATTTAAAATTTATTTTAAAAAAGGGAAAATGGGACATATAGAAAAAAGTGATTTTGATGACTTAAAGCCTGAATTTAGTTGTTTTTTCCACTGTATTGCACATAAAATCAGCATAAGTAGTTCAAGGAGATTCAGAAAGTTGAAAATCCAGAGATTAATTCTGTTTTCATCTTTTCTGGGTCTGATAAATTGTGTAATTTTGATGGTTCTTTTTATAGGAATATCAATTTTTATTTATGTAATTTTTTATAAACAAAAAGTTTATAATTAAGTTATTAAAAGAGATATTTTTGTTGTTTAGGTTATTCCTCCTCCAAGGAGGCAGAGCCTCGACGGAGTAAAAACTTAAACCACAAACATGTTTCATTTCTATTTATCTGCATTTTTCATCTCTCTGCTACATTCACAGATTACCGCAAATCTAAGTGAAATTATAGCGATTTTATTCAACATTTTAAGACTTTCTGTAATCTCAAGCACTGTCTAGAAAAGTGGTCTATTATGGGATGGCTACACCGTTAGCCGTTAGCATGACTCGTAGCTAACGTTAGCTCTGGTGCTAACAGCAACATGTTTTACACTGAGGTGATACCGTCGGCTTGAAGTGCTGCAGTGATCAGAAAAGTCTTTGTTGTAAAATTACCACACAACCAGGCTTTTATCCAAGCTGCCATCAGGAAGATTTTTAAAAGGAAAATTTCTGCCCAACAAGCTCAATGTCGTCTTCCTTCACTTTTCACCAGCGTCTGACTTCACTCAGTGCTTCCTGTGCTTCTTCTTCATGGCTACAAACAGACTTTAGGTTCATTACCGCCACCTGCTGGGCTGGAGTGTTCATCAGAGTTACCGGTGTGCCAGAAATGATAGAACTGAGGAGGGGGCAACAAATTACGTTAATATGTTTAACGCGTTATTTTCGGTGCAATTAATTAATTAATTAATCGAAATTAACATGTTAACGTCCCAGTCCTAATATTACGTTTTTATACACAGAAACAAATACTGTGCATGGATACAGAAACAGATGGAAAGGGGACAACATGATAGCCGAGTGGTCAGGGTGGATATTATAATGGTGCAAATGTTTTCAAACAGTGAGTCTCTGGTTTGATTTCCAATTAGTCCGAACCCATGCTGAATGTCAATTCTCTGTTCTCCTTCCTCACATTTCTCTCTTATTGTAACTATTAAATAAAGCTGAGAATGCGAAGAAGATTGCAAGAAGATTGATACCACTCTCAGAAGGATATGGGAAATACTGTAATGTCCGTGTAGTTTCTCATTCATCCAGGTCATGGTTATCCAAAGTTGTTTAACGTCCAGTTGGATTGATTTAAACAACTTTGGAAATACTGTAATATTCTGCTGGTGTGAAATAATCACACTTTCATTGGTTTGGCCTTCATGTTTATTTACTGAAACATAGTCAACAGAATGGGCTACTGTTCTGGCCGTAACCCACGCCAGCTCAACGTTACTCGCCTCGGTCCCAACAACAAGGGGCAGAACACACACCATAACTTCCCTAAACTTGCCTAAAAGTCTCTGCCAGTCAGCATGTACTCTGTCTTAAAGGAACAGAACGTGAATAACTCAGAACATTACAATACAAAGCTGCAGCTAGCCGTCAGTTAGCTTAGCAGTTTTGCTATGCAAAATATGAAAAACAGTTGGACTTTGTCAATTTGTTTTATACATTAAACAAACGTGCCACAGTGTAAAGTGTTAATTTTGTTAATAAAGTGACTTACCGGCACATTATTTTACCTTTTGACAGTCAAGCTAGCTGTTTGCCTCGATTGCCACATTTTATGCTAATCCAAACTAAGCTAACCAGCTGCTAGTCACTGCTTTATACTTAGCACACAGCCAAGAGAGTCATATCAGTCTCTATTTCAATTCAAAAAAGAAAATCAATAGAAGTACTTCTCAAAATTACCAAAAGCGTAAAATCTTACTTCACATAGTAGCTAGTAGCTGTAGTATTAGTATTAGTGGCTATTAATAGCCACTACTATTGGTAGTGGTAGTGGACGGCTACCATTCCCTTAAACTGACCCTCCAGTTGTTGATTTAACGGCATAATTTTTTTTGCCATGAAAATAATCTCCTGCTACCTTGAAATGCCTTAGATGTAAGGGGTCAATCTATATGGGTTTTTAAGGGCTGATATCCATACTGACTATTTGTAATCAAGGTGACCAGTAATCAATATTTAAGGCAAAAATGAAAATATTGGTGTCATAATTGAGAATAACCAACTCTGACACAAAACTTTGTTGAAATGCACTGAAGATTCCACCATCCCAGCGTCTGCTGAGTTGGGCGGATCGATCCAAATATCGATATCGATACCAGCGTCGGTACTGATATTGAATGATACCAGTGTAATGATATCGATACTTTAGTTTCAGTTTTTGTCCTGTATGTCTGAATTGCTGCGACTTCATCAAAGAGGTGACCTGACTGACCGTCAGAGATCCTTCTGTCACAGAGTGCAGCAGACTGCATACACTACCATTCAAAAGTTTGGGGTCATTTAGAAATGTTCTTATTTTTGAAAGAAAATCAGTTTCAATGAAGACAACATTATTATAATTAATCATAAATCCAGTGTAGACATTGTTAATGTGGTAAATGACTATTCTAGCTGGAAAAGGCTGATTTTTAATGGAATATCTACAAAGGGGTACAGAGGAACATTTCCAGCAACCATCACTCCTGTGTTCTAATGCTACATTGTGTGCTAACACAATGGTGTTGAAAGGCTAATTGATGATTAGAAAACCCTTGTGCAGTTATGTTAGCACATGAATAGAAGTCACCTATGACTGTTCATAGAAATTTAAAAAACTACTCTGTGCTACTTAATGACAAGTTGTATATTGGAGTAATCCAGCCATACTTGCTCAAACCAGTTCTGTAAAGATGACACTGCAGTAAATGGAAGCGCCACATGGAGGCAGTGCTGGACAGTTGATGAGGAAATGGCAACCTGACAGGAAACCACGATTTCCTTTTATCAAAAGCATTCTTGTTTCCTACCTTTGACAACCACAACAGCATTTTAAAAGTCCTTTGAGGTTCACCACACCTTCACCACAACTAGTTTATTTAACATGAGCTACCAGAGAGTCCATTTACAGACTTTCTCTGTGAGCACCTGATTCCTGTGTTTCAGGCATGTGATTGCAACTACTGCTTTCTTTGGTCAAACAGGAGTGGAAATGGTGATGGTGTATTTTGTGTATGCTTCATTCTTAGTAAGAAGTCAATGTGGGGCATATAATCAGGAGTCAGAAGCTCTCACATGACTTTTTATGATGTTTATGACAAGATCACAAAGAGAAAAGGATGAATTTTAGCATCACTTCAATCTCTGGTGTGACACTAATCCGGACACTCACCTCACTCTCTGCTGTGCCACGGCTGTCTGCTCGGATACTGCTGGTGCTGCTGCTGGTGTCCCGGGTGCGTGGCGGCTTCCAGGTCCGCTCCCCCGTGGCTCGGTTGTAGTAGAAATGCCTGCCGCTCAGGTCTTTGTGGGTCTCCCAGTCACCCAGGATGTGGAGCGGGGAGCCTGAGGGGACGGGCGGCAGGCTGGACTGGGAGATCTTCAGCTCCTGGAGGTTGGTGTAGACCGGCGAGTCGGACCGGCCCTGACCTGTAGGTGACGTTGTCTGGAGGGAGAAGAGGGGAAAGGACGGTCAGATCAGCAAATCTCAGGTATTCATTCAAGATTTAATGTAAGATCTGCATGGTCTACGTTTTCCTGTTTTCAGGCTGATATTCCCTGACTTCTCCAGGGAATTTTTGTGTTCTGACTTTCTTCTGAAAATTCTATAATTTTCCAGGAATTCCATAACCAGAAGGAGCCACGAAAACACTCGAATGTCTGCTGAGATCTGTTGGAATGTTCAGTACAGCACAAAAACCAGCAGCTATCACATCCTGGACTCCACTGTGTAATGTGATCAGTTGAGATGTTTGTCGCATCAAAACTTGAATTAAAAACAAGCATACTGTATTTAGCTGCCAATATATAAAACTGCAGCACAACAAATCAACTCCTCTATATAAAAGAATGAGAGTGAGGTGAGTGAGTGTCTCTGACAGTCTGCATGGCAGGATGCAGCTGCTGATCAAATCAGGTGCCACATGTGGTCTGCAGATACTTTAAATCCATATCAGTCTGATTCTAACTGGGTGCTCAAACCACAAGGACTCAATAATGTTATGTAATCATTTATCTGGCAGCTCAGAGAACAGAGAGAAACGCTAAGCTAATAAAGTGCCACTGGTATTTTAATGCAAGCCATACAATAACAGACAAAAGATGAAGACTAAAGTGTTCTTCAATGATTTGACCTCTCAAATGAGGGTGGAATAACAAACATCTGGATTTCTGAGGTTCCTCTCAGAGGTCTGGACCAGTTGTTTGGGACTGCAAGTAGCTGAGGTATATAGTCAAAGGTGACTTATTCTAATATTCTGCTATTTCACATGGGGCATTAAAATTTATCCCAGTCTCCATTATTAATTCTACCGCATTTATATGTTTGGTATGGTGACATCCTTTCTAAACTAATAGATAAATGAGTATTGCTTGTTAAATAAGGCTGTTGCATTACTATGTTATACAGAACTAAAACAGATAAATAGATTCAGTTACATGCCTGCTGCAAGGATTAAACAGTCTCTTTTCAGTAAACAGAACAAGCATCCTCTTAGCAACCATGCCGCCACAAATATTGCTCAAAGTTGCGCAACAAAGGATTAGTTGAAATAAAAACGATGGGGAAGCAAGCAAAGATATGCATGTTGCACGGCAAAGGCCAGAGGAAGCAGAAGCAGAGATAAGATACAACCAGACTTCTGTGCAAACGTTGGTGTGAAGTGTTGATAAGGGAAAAAAGACTTTAATCAAACTGCTAACAAAGATGATTAATAAACACCATGTTTTGCAATGAGAGCATTACTCCATTTGATAAATTCAGGGGTGTGAATTGTAACTATCCATCCATCAGCAGTAACAGCTTAAACCCAGGTAAACTATGGACAGCTCACCACATCACAGGGCTAAAACAAGGACACATTCACACTAATTACCTCCCATCTCTTCGGAATAGAGGAGGAAACTGGACCACCAGCAGAAAATCCACAGAGAACATGCAAACTCCACACAGAAAAGATGCAGCCTTCAAACCCAGGCCCTTTTTGTTGTGAGGCAACAGTAGTAACCACTGCTCACCATGCCACCCAATTTGTGAATATACTTGACAGGTATTTGAGATTCAGTTTCTTTTCTAAGTAACCACTAACCATAGTCAATGCAAAAAAACACTACATGGCCCCACAGTGTCAGAGTGTCAGTGCAAACACTCATCAAACACAGCTTTTAGGTGGTCTTTTAAAACTTGGCAACAACTGAAGGTCACTCCACAAAAGGCAGAAAGCCACGTTTCCATGGCTACAGCTCAGAGCATTTAACGTTCTCTGAAAATATTTTGGGGTTTTGGAGCTGAGTCCTACAGACCAATGCCAGCCTCGTGTCTCTCCAGAGAAGATCCAGCAGCACATGTACAGAAAAGAATTAGGTATCAGAGACTGTGCCAGCACTGCACCTCTCCTCTGTTTGTTACAGGTGAGGAATGTGAGGGGAGACACACTTCAGTTAGCAGGATTTGAACCGCTTTCAGGACACAGATGGGACTTCCTGCCGGTCTTGGAATAACAGGAATATTTTTCACATAAATTATTATTTAATATCCTGCACACATGCTGCAGCAAAGCAAAGGTTTCAGTGGCGTCCTGCTGTTTTCAGTTAGGTTTGCCCAATGATTCTCTGTTTCAGTCCAACACACAAGCAAGTGACTCAAGCAATGAGACGAACTACAGAGATGATGGTTTGGCTGAACTTGGGTTCAGACTCATGCCGCACAAGCAGAATGGGGCCAGAATGCTGCAGCTTTAATTGGGTTTTGAGGGAATAATGCGCTAATGATCAAGCCTAAATGTAAATGATTGAGTGTGGCTAAAAAGCAAGGCTGGGGTCAAAACTATTTAGATTCCACTCAGCCCAAACAAACCCGACTGTATCCGGTGGAGAAGTAATTAACATGCTTTAACGTCCATTCAGACAGAAGATAAATCAAAACATTTTTCAGCGGTTTCTACTTTCAGAGAGTAATTCAACAATCACTGTCGACAGAGAGGAGTGTGCACACGGTTTATTGCTATGAAAAGCAATACGGGTCCACTGACATGCACCACATGCCACAATCATTTATTCTCATTTTATTCACGCTGCCTTCAACTGCAATTTAAAAGGCTATTTTGTATTGCACCAACATAAAGCTACTGCATGATTTAGAAAGTATGATCAAAATTGAAGTAGTAGTGGCTGACATATGTTGTACTGTCATTAGATCAAGCTCCAAAATCACCACATTCAACACAGCTCAGTGCAGTTTTCACTATGCTCACGAGCTATAATCTGAGACTTGACAAAGCTCTGTCTCAGTTTCCACAGGCTGAGTAGCAGAAAAATTAATCAGAGGGTGTAAAATAGACAGCTTATTAAAGAGAACCCAACCAATAAGAGTTCAGAAATGTCTGATTAGGTTGAAGACCACTCCAGTGAAAATCATTACCACCTTGTTAAGCAGAGCAGAGTTGTGGATGAGCTGGTGTGCTCGAGCTGTGGAACAGATGAGAGGTGGTGGAGAAAGGGGATCTGCACATTCTAAAGGATACAGTGGTGTAGAGTAGGGCCGAACGATTGGAAGAAAATACATAACTACCATTTTTCTGACAGATAGCGCACACAGTGTGCAGCTTGAACCATATACTGATCACTGAAAGTTTGCTGCTTGAATTTAATATGCAGTGAAGACTTACATCTAAATCATGTTAAGCAGGAAGAGATGATTTTCATGAAAAAAACTTCGGAATATATAACACTGATACACAGGGATAGTTCTTGAATGAAAATGTCATTCATCTCATTTATGACAAAAACCTGCTGATGAATTTCTACTCATTCACAGTTGCACTTAGTGTAGTTATAAGGCATGCTAATGACGGCTGTTATGCACTAATGTTGTAGCATGAAATGAATGAACCTTTACCAACCTCACGAGCATAAATAAAGCCAAACTACTACAACAAAACTAAAACCGAACGAAAGCAATGACTATCAATATATTAGTCAAGCTGTCACATTTTTATTAAAAGAAAAAAAGAAATGACAGCTCCATTAAAACTAAACACAATTTCTAAATAGAAGTGATGTCAAGAGACAATATAAGCCCTCTAGTATTCAAATAGGCTGTTGTGTATAAGAGAGAATTGTGCACCATATGCTGAGACAGAAGTGTAACATTGCTGGAATAGCAGTAGACAGCAGAAGCAATCCTTTAAATGGCTCATTGAAGTCAGCATAAAGTGTTTCCTTGGCACACTGCAGTCACAGAGTATCTGCTAATTTCAGACTGGCAAACTTTTGGTAGGACATTATTAATGCTACCTGGAATCTAATTTAACAGTGTAAAGAGAACAAAGCTGATGGTGGTTGCCAGCGCTGATGGAAAGTTCTCCAGCTAGAAATGGGCAGTCTGAGAAACAGGACAGAGAAATTAATTGTTATACAAGACATGAAATCCATTTGTGCTGGCAGAGCAGACACCCTGTTCTATATTGATCTAGTGGACACAGTGCAAAGAAACCTGACAACCAAACTATCACTGTTTCAGACTAGCAGAGTGCACATATTTCCACGTCCATCATGTCTCATTTCTGTCACCTTGTATCCAGGGCTGCACACAAACACGTCGTCGTCATCCTCCCCGGCTCTCCTGTAGCCTCTGAACACACTGAATGCACGACGCATGGTGATGCACGGCGGCCATCAAGTGTGACAGTACACGCACTGTGGTTTACCCCCCAACACTTCTTTCTTTCTGTTCTTCTCGCTTTGTAACGTTCCTCTTGAAGGTAAGAGGAAATCTGAGACCTGACTGTGACATGAGGCAAAGGGGAACATGATCTCTCTACCTCACAAATGCACACAGACACACACCGCACAGTACACAAACTCATCTGACACAACAGGAAATGGTACTGAAAAAGTCTGAGCTTCCCCTATCGCACTGCATTTCTCTGTGTTTAAGTCAAACTCGCCGCTGACACACAGAACTGGGAGTTCGGACTGTTTTACCAAAGGCCAGCGTCTATATTTAACCTGACCAGAGCAGACGGGCTCAGTGTGTCGAGGAAAGATAAAACCACTGATCTCTACTACTGTGCAACTCTGGTCTGCACTCATCTTTCACCTGAACAAATGAATGCTATGTGGCTATTCTGGCAGTAATGTATTCAAAAAAAGTCAAAGGGCAATGCAAGAGACTATGATAGAGAAGAGGAAGGAAAAGAAAGCAAGAGTGAGAAAGACAGAAAGAGGTGTAGTGAGAAGTTTTAAAAAAATCTGTGTAAGGCTACGTCCATACAAATACTGTAATACAATAGTATGTTGTAGCAAGTTTCAGAAATAATCTCTGTGCATACTAGCATACCTGAAAACATAGACTGGGCATACATGTGCTGGTGTAATCAGGATTCAAAATGCATAATTAAATGCATAAGGGTTGCTAGAATACATGACATGGTCAGCAATGGCATGTTCTCCACGCTGAACTACGGTAGTCAAGGCTTCGATCGTGTGATAGATAAATGACGACACATACTTTATGATGAGGCCCAATCAGAAGTAAATATTTGTGTTTATGTTGTTGTTTCCTAAAGTCACCTTTTCCTACCACCCACATTAAAACACAACACCAAAGTTTTCAAACCAAAACAGATTCAACAAACTTTCCAAAAGTCTCAATTTAAGAGGTCCAAAAATGCCAGATGAGAGACTACGGCTACGGGTAAATCTAGCAGGTGTTGTACGTTTTAGGATGTAAAGACACTTGTGTGGACGCAGGCAAATATCCTTCACCTGCAGAAAAATAGTGTTAAGGCTGAGACAGCTGAGAAGTGTCAATCACAGTATGAAAAGATGGATATTCCCCAAACATTCTTCAATCAGGTAGCAACGCAGTGAAGACCTTTAAAAGTAAATCACAGAGTTTTCATCTTTGAAACGTGCTTTACACACCATCTGTCTAATTTTTTGTTGTATTGTTTCCTATTGTTTTTATGCCTGCAGAAAGAGACTTTGATCTTCAACTTTAGTAAAAATCCATGAGTATTATACATTACGTAACCATAAAAACACATCTACTCTCATAGACCCTGCAGAAAGTAAATGCCGATTGCAGCATTTCAGGGTTTTAACAAACTGGTGATGATATGACCACATTGTTAGTGTGTTTTCATGTTGATATCTACCTGACTATCAAATGCTGTGCTGTGAAAAGTCAACAGGGTTGCAGACAATGCACAGACAATAAAAAGGCACACATAAGGTTCAAAAGACATGAAGAAAATGTAATGTGAAGCTACAATTATCCTCCAATACCACCATATTCCAGAAGTGCAGCCTGCCTGGAGTGTCCGGAAGAAAAAGTTGCTCAGAGACATGGCCAAGTTAAAGAAGGATGAAACACAACCACCACTGAGTAAGACTCAGTTTTAAACATCAAGAATTTCTGAAGACAGATTTTCAAAGGTTTTATGGACAGATGATACAAAAATGGCTCTAGATGGAGCTGACTTTCGCCTGTGGCTGGATCCCTGACGGACACTTAGTGTCAGTGTCACAATTGGACTTTTTCAGGCAGAAGATGAACAGAAAATCTGACTCCAATCTTACTGTCAGTTTCTGGATGACACTTTCCTGGAGGCTGTGGTTGCTGCTTAAGCTAAAGTTGACTGTTAATGGATCAAGAAACTGGCCGACTGTGGGGGAAAACTCATGATAACTATTCAAATGAAGGTTGCTACTGTTCACTAAATATTTCTGGAAAGCCATAAATGTTACTTGTCACTTAAATAGTTCACTGAAAAATACAAATCTCACTTTGTCTTTGCTAGACTTTCAAGTTTAAAGTGCAGTAACATTTTGGAGTGACTGAGATCACTGTATTTCTAAAACAATTAAATAAATCCTATTGAATACGATTTAAATACTAATTGTACACACAGTGTACATGTAAATATGATGAAATAACATTTAATGATGAACATGCAGACAATTATTGTGGTGCCTGTTTTAATATTCATTAGCCCCTTGTTTTATCATTTTTCAGCCCTCAGCTGCTGTTCTAGTTCTGAACCAGATATTGACCCTCAGGAGCTGCTAGGGACCAAAAGACAATAATAGCAGAGTCAATATTGGATGTATTTATCATCAGCTAGCCACACATGACTCCAAATGAATGCTAATATTGCTCTGTACCTCTGGATAAAAAAGTGTGTGTTTACAGTGCTGTCCTGAAGAACATTACAAATATTACATAGTATTTAGAGTGTGATTACAAATATTACAAAATATGAAACAATGCTTCAGTCAGGTAAAATATTTTTCACTTTTTCAAATGTTCTTCATTCATGGGTACTCCTATTACAAATATACATGTTTATCTAAAGGCCAGAAATACTATAAACTACACCAGGCCGCAGTAATGAGAACTCTGGTCAGTTATTAAATGTTCACTTCTGTGGTCACAGAACGAGAGTTCTTCTCACCATTCACTGCAAGTAGTCTCAGTGACTGCCTGATCATAAATCTCAGCTCACTGTTCATGCTGTACTCTCATGGGCGGAGTCCCGGTTGAAGTGAGTGAGACGTGGCAGAGAGCTGGGAGTCCTGGGATCAAGACCCGGGGTCCCTGACAGGTAATTAAAAATGGAAAGGACCTGAGGGGGCGGAAGCAGATCGCTCATACAGCTCGGGCGAGGGAGGTGTAAATGAGGGATGGAGGGACTGAGAGATGGAGGGTGGGAATGAGGAGAGAGGGAGAGATGTGCTGCTGAATACAGAGTGGCCTTCACAGCAGCAGCAGCAGCCTCCCTGCACCGCCGTGATAAATGAGTTTCAGACTACTGACCAGTACAGTATAGGATCCCCACAAACTGCATTAGAATGCATTATGCAGACTAGAGAGTGTGTAGGCAGACCCAACATGGAAATGTGTTATTAATTCAACTCAGAGGTCTAATGGAGAATGTAAAGGCAGACAAGAACAGACACACATAGCAAAAACAAAGGAACCGATGAGAACTGGCTTGCTAATGGAGCCCAATGAGATTATGCTGTATTACAGCTCACTGTAGCCCTTGTATTTATCACCATGTTGGGAATACCTTTCCATGATTCCCCTCTCCTCTACCTCCCCTCACTCCCTCCAGCCAGCCTCCTCTCCCACTGTGCTCGTACAATCACTACAAAATGACTGTGCCTGGCAGTGCGCTGTAAATTAAACCATAAATAATTCTGTGTGTAAAGAAGTGCAGGTCAGGGTGAGGGCAGTGGAGATGCAGGGCTGCAGTTACACGTACAGTCCACTAGGTGTCTCTCTTGGGTTGGAAGCATCTATGGTTGGAAGGGCAGGCTGGGAGCAGGGGCTGGTGAGTGGGTGGGAGTCTCCATCAAACGTATCTGGCCATGAGGAGAGTAGCGTGAGGGGGAGGGGTTTCTCAGTGCGCACATGGCAACCCACTCTGCAGCATCTCCATGCTGCACTTAGAGACATCAAGGGTATCAGTGCAGCAGCTTGTCCAGAGCCTTGCTCCAGTTCAAAACACTGCTTTATTATGTGGTGAATCTCTATTGCTGTGCTGCACCTGATTCAGAAACTGCAGCTGATTCAGAATCTATAGCGGACACAGAGAGCTGCAGTTGACCGGATCCTCATAGAGACAAAGAAACTAGAACACACTACATCAGTTCTCCAGACTTTACACTTGCTTCCAGTGTAACAGAACAGCAAATCTGACTACTTGCTCTGTGCATAAATTACTGAACTGCTTAGTCCAAAAATATACCTGCTTATACAAAATGAATCTGCCATAATCTTAAGGGGTCAGTACACATTTACACTTCAGAGGGGCACAAATGAAGGTGAAAAACCTGTCGTCATAGTCTCCTCCTGCCTGCATCACACTGCCTCTCACATCTCTCTCGCAGAACTCTGCCTTTTTATGTCTTTATAGTCTGCATGTGGAGCATTGTACAAACACCTGAACGGAAAGGACAATAACAGCGCATGCTTTTGTACATTCTCCTGTTTAAGACACTCATGTTGTTGCACTTGTGCAAGTAGCTGTGTGAGATGAAAGTAGACAGCTTGACAGAAATCTTCACACATGGACAGCTAGGTAGAGATTCAGCAAGAGGGCACGATTGTTAGATTTTCTTTTCTCTTGGGTGCAGCTCCTGTTTATGATTCTTATGTCAGAGTTTCTGTTAAACAGTCTGACAGCACTTGATTTTAAGCATACTGCTGTTATTTGGTCTTCAAGAACAAAAACTGGTGCTGCTTCAAATAGCAGAGTCTGACCTGGAAGATATATCACCCAAAATTAGTTTATTCCAGTGGTGGGATAGCTCACTGAGGTGTTGATTCAAATGTATGGAAGCTCTGTGAATTGTGCTGCATTTCACTGACAGGTATGTCTAATATTTACATTTAAATATATTGATGAGGGCAGATTTTTCACAATTATTCTAATAATTCTGTTTGTACAGCACTTTGCAGCTTTATACACATAGTAGCATTAGTCAGACCTCAACACTTCTTCCACAGATCTAATCTAAAGGTGACTATTTCAAAACTGAAGGCTGCACACACGAATAAAACACAAGCTGTAACATGTGACTGCCTTGACACAGCAGTAATGTTAAAATAATTATTCTGTTTTGTTTAAAAGGTCTTCCTCTGATCTGTCACAGATGGCGAGCGTGTCAATGTCACACCTCAGAGCGTTACATAATGTGATTGTGTAATTGAATTAGATGAAAGCGGGTTAAAGGAAGTGCGGTGAGGCGGGGTGGCGGGGAGAGGCGGCATGGTGACGGACAGAGCTGCATCCGTGACCATGGCGACTTACAGCCAATCAGGCAGTCACGCTGAGGAGCGTTTGAAGCTGGGCCACGAGGGTTAGAGGGGGAGGGTGGGTGGAGGGTGCACCACCTCAGAGCTGATGCATCAATCTGATCCCTCTGTTCTTTCATCTTTCTGCACTGACCTCTTCTCCCCGCTGCCTTCATCTCTCACTTTTGTTTCCCTTCTCTTGTACACTTTCCCCTCCCTTCCTCTCCATGCAGCTAACACTCGCTACTCTTTTCCTCTCGCTGCATCCTCTGATAATCATGCACTCAACCTCTTTGGCCATTCTTTACTCTTTTTTTTTCTCCGCCAGCGCCCCACTGCTCCCTCCCGCAGTCACCTCCTTTCCCTCTGCTCCAGGAGGTAGGATGCTGCTGCTGATGGTTGTGTCCATATGATCAGATTAACCTACATTTCCGCATCGCTGGCCATCAGTCAGACCACATTCGCCAACTCCTCCATCATCACATTTGTGGCATTTCACAAGCCAAAACCCCTGTCTCTCTTCACAAGCAGACGCTGACATACAGCAGGAATGTATCAACATTAACATGAGAAAAAATGCGTACAAGCACACACACACACTCGCACGCTGCTCCTCACTTTCCTTAGCAACCAGTTCCAACCTTGCACTGCAGTTCAGAAAGCCATTCTGTTAGAAAAGACCTGAGATTCAGGTTAGGAGAGAAGCTGCAATAGTGAAGGCAGGGAAAAAAGTTAATAGAATCCTATTAGAATATTGACTTCACTGACAAATGCAAACTCTCACACAAGTCAGCAAAACATGACCAGGGTTTGTGAGTGTAAGGAAGGAAAAATCTGAGAAACCCTGAGATGAAAGTGAGTCAGCATCTTTTCAGTCGTGGGGACGGCGACAGCTACTTTCATTTCATGGATCAGAGGATTCGGTGGGGCTCACAACCTGACAGAGATGCGAGCAATTAACCTTTTGGTCCTGAGCTGATAGCGCTCAGCTAAAATGTCAGTTTGTGTCTGTGGAAAGACATCCCAGTTCTGATAAAGCACTAGAAGCTTGTTGGAGAATAACTGGTCTAATAGACACTGTTGCTGCCTGGATACTGCAGACAAAGGAGCTTCAAGGCTGCAAAAATGGTTTAATCGTGTAGAAAACAAGCTGCCATTGACAGAAGATTTAGAGCTTTTGTGTCAAAATGATCTGTTTTACATCATTTAAGATGATTTTACAAACTCTGAATTGTTCAAACAAGATTTCTGCAAAGTGCCTGCCTTCTGTGAGAGGAACAGAAGGGGTTTACTGTGCCATGCACTTCCTCTCAAATCAGATTTCCTCTTGAAATGTTAATGAGCAGGAGGGAGAGGGTGGATTTTGAGGACGGGTGAAGCCTGCAGCCATGTTCAGTCTCATGTGCATATGGGGAGACGCTGTCGTTGGCCCAGAACCAGTCTGCAGCACTGCGCTGCACATTGTACAATATGAGAGCGCCTGTAAGTGAGCTTAAATAGAACACGGATTCAAACAATTCATATCTGGGACAAGATGTCTATGGTTATTTTATAGGCACCCAATATTTCAAAGGGTTTGGCTTGTATCTGAGACTAAATGTTAGTCAGGGTGTGAAAGCAAACACAGAGGAGTCAGAATCAGCCTGACATCTCCTTTTTTAGTCCCAATCATTTCTTTAAAGCATTTGGAGACATTCCTGCTCTGCTTGAGAATGTGTGTATGTGTCTGGGTATGTATTTCAAATATCACCAGGTCAGTGCATACAGCTGCTTGACTGTGCAAGTGTGTGCATGTGTGTGCGTGTGTGTGCGTGTGTGTGCGTGTGTGTGCGTGTGTGTGTGTGTGTGTGTGTGTGTGTGTGTGTGTGTGTGTGTGTGTGTGTGTGTGTGTGTGTGTGTGTGTGTGTGTGTGTGTGTGTGTGTGTGTGTGTGTGTGTGTGTGTGTGTGAGAGAGAGAGAGAGAGAGAGAGAGAGAGAGAGAGAGAGAGAGAGAGAGAGAGAGAGAGAGAGAGAGAGAGAGAGAGAGAGAGAGAGAGAGAGAGAGAGAGAGAGAGAGAGAGAGAGAGAGAGAGAGAGAGAGAGAGAGAGAGAGACACAATTGGATACCATGTTTTTGCATTTGTTACTTTCTGTTATAGCGTGTATGATATGATTTGTGTAACATGCAGCTTCAGGTGGTCACCACCTGTGTCTCTGCAGCACCTGGGTATGTTATGTCTCTCTGTCCCCTGGTGTGTTTCTTTGTTTTCTCAGAACAGTCATCAGATCTGTTCACCCTGGGTGCACCAAGATTCTTATGGCCTGGTGACACACACAAAAAAAAAATCAATGTGTGCCTTTTTGCAGAATCTTTGGTTCTGAATACTTATTGCAGTTACGACAGAGTTGTTCAGTGAACTGCTGGATGCAGCAATCATCACATCACCTAGTGGTTTGTGAACAACTGCTTTGAGGCCTCAAATTTGGCATTTGAACATCTTTTGAAATTAAACATGACATCAAAGTGCTTCATGGTCTATTTCCTTACATGAGACAAAATATTACTAAAGAACAATCATGCTACATTGACAAAGTCATGAAACTAGTGATTGAGACCATAAACTAATTGGGAAAATGTTTATTTTGGTAACAAATCAAGTGAGAAGTAGAATCACTTTCTTATAGACTTCTAAGATATCAGACTTCTTTTGAAACTACAGGAGTTGCCCCCTGCTGCGTGTTAGAAAGAATTAAGTGAAAAGTTCTTCTGCATTGGCTTTACTTTTCAGACTCTTTTCTTTTATATACAGTCTAACAACGAGCTTGCGATCTGACTGGGCTAGCATGGTAACAATAACTCTAGGATTTTTTTTCTCCTGGAGTTATTGCTTTTGTGCTTCTCTCAACTTTAGTTCACCCATGTATACTATTTTCATTTTCAAAAAGTGATATAAGAAGGAAAAAGATATCCAAGCTCATGAGATTTCTAACAGAAATTGTTAATTTACCTTGTTTGCTATAGTTTATTCAAATAACAAATCTGTACCACCAACAAGCCACCTCTCTGACAGCGGGGGTTAAATAAAAGAGAATGGTGCAGCACAGATTATAAGCTACAATAGGTTTCTTCATTCTGGACTCACTGACTTGCCACTCTGTTAAAGGTCAATACTGTCAAGACTGCTTGCTATTGGCCAGCAGGACAAATTCACACGTCATACTATTCCAGTTGCACTTTAAGCTAAAAACGTGTGCATTTACTTCACTCCTGCGAACAATTTCTACTGGAATAATTAAATTCACCACAAAATTCACCATTTTAAATGCTGGTGTGACCTTGCCTTTACTCTGAGAAATACTTAGAGAAAAGGACTATGGGGAACATGGTGAAACAAAGAGAATGCATGTGCACATGTGCATGCTGTGCAGAACCCTACGTTTCTCTACTCTTTGAGGGGTCAAAGGCCACAGATCTGCACAGCAGGAGTGACTCCCAGACCCCCAACAGTCTGTCCAGTCTGGGTGCTGCTCTCCCACCCCTCCTCGGCCTCTTGACCTCCTCTTTCTTTTCATTTCATGCCAAACCTGGACTTAGACACAGTACTTTCACTACAAGCTGAGAGCCAGCGTCTGTGCTCTCCGATCAAAGTGTGAGACACACAGCCAGACTTGTGGGACGAGATGACAGAGCTGCGCTGCAATCTGTTACCCACACAACCATCCAATAAAAAGCAAGAACAGGATGTGATGGATTCTGCGTACACTCCTGAGAGAGAAGACAGAACGGGAAGGGGTCTGATAAATGAATTCTGGCTGCAGAAGTCAAACGACCTGCCAGCACCCTGACAGCATCAATTTGTTCGGTTTAGTTGCAGAGAGGTTTTGGGGAAAAAATATCGATGACGCGCCGAAGGAAAATTCAATTTCTTTAATGGAACCAGCATTGCTAAATCTTACTCTTATTACTCATTTCGAGTGGTGTTTTCAGCACAAAGACTGTGTGTTCAAACTCGCTGCCATTGGGTTTTCTCCCACTGCAGGGCCAGAACAAACAGAGGGGCTGTTCTGACAACATTAAGCATTATACATTACATTCTGAAACCTCTGACTGTAAAAACTTGGTTAATTAATGTCAACACAGATGGTGTGCCTGTTTTCATGTCAGTTTTTAATTTCTGCACTAACATCTCTAGGACATGAAAAGACCAGCACCCAGGCTACACATGAAACAGAGACATTTACAGCTGGTGTCTGATCCATGCACCCGTGGCTCTGGCTATTAACAGAGCAGAGCAGCAGACAGGGCCACTGCATTTTAAGAATTATTTTGCTTCCAGAATTTTTATTTTTTCTCCATTTCTTGGTGGCAGGGAACATGGTGCTGAAGCAGAAGCTTAGCAGCATTCCTGTGTGGCTGACAGCTGACAGCTAAGCCCCCAGTTAATAACTAATCCTGCGCTAATGCCTTCAGCGTGATTGGTTCAAGCTAATTACACCAGCTCCCTTCCCTGGGTGCTGAATGGCTGGCCAGGCAGGGCGGGGCCGAGGTAAACACTGTGTAGACCTAAAGTGGAAGTTTTGGTTGTAGAACTGAAAGGTAAATAAGTATTCTGACAATAAATTAATTGTTCTAAGTTATTTAAAAAAAAAAAAAACAGATAATCCAGATGTTTGATGGTTTGAGCTTCTTAAATGTGACCTTTTTTTCTTTGCTTTACACACTAGCACCATTACTTCACATTATTTGCTGCAGCCACATGATAAAACACTTGAACATGGGAAAAAGTCAGGCTTTAATCTACAATGATCTGCCAAAATTAAGATTTACAGCACTTTATTGCAGCAAGCCATGATTTGTACAAAGTGTTGATACTCGGACCCTGTTTGCCATGTGAGGCCATTAGAATGGCCATTTTGCTGGCAGTAGAAGGAATCTCCATTAGGGTCAAGGTGCCGGTTGCCCTAATAACCCTGCACCAGGTGAACCAGAATGATCCTTTAATTAAGACAATGGAACAGCTTTGTTGGGCATTATAGACAGCAACAGTGGAGACAACAGGAAGACATGGACTGATGGATGCAGTCAAGGTGTCATGGTGTTCTAACTCCTAACCAACATGGATTTCCTACACTTTGGTAAGAAAACAGCCCTAGTTAGTTTCAGATTAGATCTGTGAAGACCTCCACTCTGCTGTTAGGAAGGAGGGAGCAGCACAGAGTCAGTGTTGCACCACTAGCTTAAATTAAGCCATCAATAACAGACATTTACACTTGATAGTTGGACGTGGACTGGACACAAGCAGAAAACCCTCCACCACATGGAGGAGAGTGTTACTGGAGAAGCCTACACGGGTCAACCCAGATGCAGTACTCTGCTGGTTACTAATTCGGTGTGAAAGGCCTATTAGCTACCCATATCAGTTCTCAAAAGCAACACTGGAATAGCACCAGAGGAGACAAGTCTCCAGCTACACACACCACCAGTCCCGGTCTAGCCAACTGACACCTCAAATCCATTTATGTCTTCAGCCAAAGATGGGACTATTTTTTTAGTATAACATTACTTCATACTGGATACATGTTATTGTACCTAAGTGAATGTATTACCAGGCAGCACAAACGACATCATAAAAACACATAATCACTCTGTGACAGCTCATTATGCTTTGGAACCAGCTCATATAAAAAAATATAAATTAAAAAGCCTCCAGCAGCTTTCTCACTCTCTCTGTCTTTAGCACTGGTCTGGGAGGTAGCTGGCTGTGGTTTATAGAAGGTTTATTAATATTCCCTAAAATCTTTCTGCTAATCTGCTGTGTTTATGTAGAAACAGATAGAGAGACTCAGTGGGTTTCTGAGGGCTGAAGGAGGGGCAGAGTGAATCACCACTATAAAACAGCTAAAATAACTGAGTCCAAAATATTTAAAATTAGGAAAAGTACAGAACATTAAAACACTGAAACCATCTTTAACATACTCACAATGTTTATATGAATACATTAAACGAACAAAGTAAATAGACAGCCAAACATAATACCTACATGTGAATGTTTAATATCTCATTGCAAAACCATGGGGCACTAATCTGCTGCCAGAACAGCCCTCACTCTTCTGGTTTTAGGATTTTCACCACATCTTGGATTCTGGCTGCAGGCATTTGCTCCCATTTAGCCCCAAGAAGTTGTTGAGGTTGTTCATCGATGTTGTTGATAAGGGGAGGTTTCCAATAATCTGCCGATTTAACAATGTACTCCGATGACACTATCAGACTCAGACAAACTGTTCAAAACAGTTTAAAACAGTTTATCTTTCATGTAACAATCAGGTGCCTGCAATGCCCACAATGCAACTTGTCTGCTGATAGTGCAAGGTGTAGGATAAGGCTAACATCTGTGCAAGCCTTTTCTTCCACATCAGCTTGGGAACACAATTTTCATTACGGGCTGGGTTTGTACAAGGGAAACATGGATTAACCCTATCTATTTCTACCTGTGGAGTTTTAATAAATACAACTATTTATTGGGTCTGTGTTGGTCATCCTAATTTAAAATATCACTATCATGGAGGAAAGGCGTGTCCTGTCAGGCACTCTATTGGAGACAGACTCGAATTTCCTATTGCTCCGACAATGTCCCTAAATACTGCTCGCTCTTTCAACGATAACTTGCCTTTCAAAGTTAGAAATACAATGCATAAATACATGATAAAATCAGATGAAATGTCTTGGTTCCATTGTACAAAATAAGACTAAAATAGTGTGGCAAGCATATTACTGACAGTCAGAGCACACACATGTAACCACTGACAAGGACAAGAGCTGTGCAAGATGAAACATTTCGGAAGGTTTGCTCCGTTTCTCAGTGCTCAAAGATGGGTTTGGCTGCAATAAATGTAGAGCGTAGTTTTATAGGGTTGGTTCTTTTGGCAACAATAGCAGGCAGATCAGGAGACATATGAATATAACACGAATAATACTTTCTTCAAATTTCTGCAAACAAAATGCTACTAAAAATGAAAGATGGCAAATAGGCTTTTAACAACTAATTGTGGGTGGTAATTGAAATAAAAGTTACAATTTTTACTCAGGAAAAGTATGTATTTTCATTATATACAGCTTGAATTTTAATTGTAGCTTTCCTAAAATACTAAAAAAAAATTCCAGATGTCATTAATTATACAATTAATATGTATTTTTTTAAAAAAGCAAACAAATAAAATAAAATAAAACAAGTAAAATAAAAACAACCTGAAAGTACACTATCATATAAATTATAATCCTATGCTTGAGCAGCAAGGTGTTTGCTCTGTGGGTACCAAGCCCAACCAAAAACCTCATTTCCAGTGCAATGGCATGTACTGTTCATTAGTTCTTAAACAGCCCAACATGTTTTGCATTTAATTGCACTATTATGAGTGTGTTAAACTGTTCATGTCTTCGTCTGCAGCATCAGCAGCAGCCAGCGTTTATTTCTAATGAACACGACCAGAACATGAACCAGAGGTCACTTCCACTGTCAGCAGAACAAAGCTGGAACATTTGCACTGTTACATTTTGTGTATATTTTCTCCTCAGACTGTCTACCTTGCCAAGTCTCTTGTCTCCACACATCAAAAACACTTCCCATGAGCCTTTGTGGTTGCAAGAGATGAGGAGAATGTCCACATATCTCTTTTGACACATCTACAACACACTCACAAACACACACTGTTTATAAAAAAAACACTCGGCGCACAAAAGATTCAACATGTAGTTGAAAAACATCACTGATACGAGGAATAGTCACTCAGTACGTCCTGTTTTATTGGACTGGATTTCAGAAGAAGCAGATTACATGCAGTAGTGGAGATTTTGCCTCCGTCTCATGAATTAATGACTGTGATAAACACGGTGATATACTAACACCTTATAGTACAGTTTGTGTGTGTGTGTGTGTGTGTGTGTGTGTGTGTGTGTGTGTGTGTGTGTGTGTGTGTGTGTGTGTGTGTGTGCAGTTATGAGTCCTTAGCAGCTGAGAAGAAAATAACGGGATGTGTCATGCAGTTCACTGCAATCATGATTATATGACAGTTTCTCAGCTGAAACTAAACCAATGTTTCAAACTCTTCTAACTATAAAGTCTAAAACCCATAAATATGTTAAAAAAACAAAACTAGTTGTTACTAGTCAACTCTTGCAAGAACAGAGCAGGTACACAGTTCTAAAAACTCTCGTGCTGCATACACATGAGCACATCAAGCTGGGACTGTGACAAAAACAGATCAAGTTACTGTCTTCACAGTGCAGATGCCAAATATATCAAGAGTCAGCTGCAGTCAGAGCTGAGATATCAACATGTTAGATAACTCTGACTCCCCACCGACATTTCGCCTCTGGTGATAACTATTTGACAGATTACTAAAGCCTGTATGTCCGTTGATACCACACTGATCGCATGTCTTCATTTTACAGAAGATCATACGCATAGTCAAACAGTGCAAGATTCATATACTCTCATTGATCTACACTGGAGAAATGTCTTTCTCTTATCACCACTGCAGTGAGTTCAGAGGTCAGGGTTCCCTACAGAACACTTTAGAATCTATGTTCTGTTCAAGGACACTTTAGCAAAGTGGCTGGTTGACATGAGGGTTTTAGATTCAGCATTGCTTCTTATATAGTTCAATCACACTGCTGCAGGACATTCAAGACATCCAGTATTTACTTTATGTTAAACAAGACAGATAAACCACAAAGGTGGTTTTATTTTTTTAAATGACACAATTTGAGGAAGAAGCTGTGAAACAGACAGAACCATCGGACTTTCAAATTGCCGGCAGACATTCTGACGATGTGTGAAGTGTCATTTTGTTGACAAATTAATCAAACCTAAGTTAAAAACCATATTTGATCAATGTCAGTCTGTACTTAAATTCATTTAAAAATGTCCACAAAAAAGTGTTTGAAAGAGATTTTGTAAAAAAAAATAAAATAAAAAAATAATAATAATAATAATAATAATCTGCATTCATCGTTGCAACCACAAAGAAAACAAACTGACTCAACTGTGACCAACTGTCACATGACAAATATTCAGAGGCTTTCTGGGTGAACTGCTGGCTATGTGTACATAAGACAGATAGGAGATAAGGATGGAAACAAATTTCAAGTAGGAAAATATCTAAAGCCCAGAAGCTCTTTGGGGTTGTTAGGGTTAATTTGCCATTTCATCTCTGGTCTGGGTTCATGTACTGAATGTATAAATATATGTATAGAAATATAAATAAAGTCAAACATGTATACCAAGGACAAAAACACATCAGCCTGAGTTTTAACTACAACAGCACAAGGGAGACATTATTTCTACTGTTTAATAAAGTGAAAAATTATTACAACAAACAGACCAATTAGGACAACAGAGCAGGTTGCAAAGACACTTATATCACTCATTATTTTGCTTGTTGTTGCTACATTTAGGGATATCTCTTCAATTTTCACCAAAAGACAAACAGATGTATATCAGTCCAAAAGCATCTGTATTCAAACACAAAATCTACCTGTTTCTACATGTGTCAAATGACAATAGGCAAAATAAATCTAAAACAACCTTTACAAACACCTAATAAAATCAGAATACAATGAAAAAATCTATCCTATCTGGACTTATCACACTGATGTCTGATGAATTCACCCTGGCGACAAAGGTGTTAGCTATGGTCTCTGTTGGTCAACATTCACAGGATATAAGGGACAATTTAAAACAGTGCAGAATAGGGATATTAGGGCTGCTAGCTTTCCAAACAGATGGCAGGTTTGGATTTGCATGTCAATAATAGTACCGTAAAATGCACCCATGGTTTGAATCACATTACAATACTGTCACAATACACTGCCCACAGTAATGGAGGTGTCTTCCATATTTTTCATGCTAGACTAACTAATTATATTGATAATGGCTGCATTATATTCATGCATGCCTGTTCTGGGTGCTGCTGTAATCCTTTTAGCAGCAGACAGTTTGGGTCACGACAATAGCAAAAGCACAGGTGTTACTAATAACATTACTGAGGGCTCTGTTCCATTCAGGTGTCTCAGTAAGTCACCAGCAGGCAAAGCAGATCTTCTTCATGGCAGATATCTTCACATCACAGCAAGGAAAGCACAGGTGTTTGTTAATAACATTAAATAACAGTAATGATGGCTGCACTCCATCTAGAGGAGGTCCTAGCTCACTGATTAGTGACATATTAAATGGAAGTGAGCCACTGTAAATGTTTTCATTCTATCTGTGCTTTCTTAGCTATATCAAGTCGTACTGTCTGCTGTGAAAAATGCTTTACCAGGATGTAAAACTTGAGCAGCTAAACAGAATTCAGTCAAGTTCACCATTTACACATGCTTTTCCTGCTGGGACATGCAAAATGAAAAAGGTCCACACTGTAACTGCAATCATTCTACTCTGCAGCATTTTATTTGAGTTATTAAAGAAAAGTCCAAACCCTGTACAGTGCTTTCTTTTAACACTCCCACAATGCAAGGCGCCAGTATTTACCACTGTGCTGCTCCTACCACAGCTGTCAATTATTCATGAACACCACTCAAAATGAATTGCCTTTTACAGAGCGATTTATTGAATGTCTGTATTATATAGGGAGCAGTAAACGAGTGAATGAAGGAGAGAATTAGGACACAATCCTATTGTGCATTCAGGAGCTAAATGGAACAGAGTTATCATTAATGATATCGCCTACAACTTCTATGATAAGTCTTCATGATAACACTGTGACTGAAATGGAAAACACACTTGTTAGAATTACTGTGGTGTTCTGATGTTTACAAAGATTTGTAAGTAATGGTGATGAACAATTGTGTAACATTTCGCACAGACTCAGACTGGCATGAAGTTGAAGAGTCAGAAAAGGCAAATCACTGCTACAGAACTAAGAGATGTTTTGAGCACATGAGAACATATGCTGACACGGGTGCCATGGTACCAACAGCACATGTATGTATCATGTATTATTGCCATTTTAAATGATTAGATAAGATGTGAAAACCCTGGTATAGTAGCAATAGGTTTACACATACATGCTTTCGTCTATTTGCTGCTTTACTCTACAAAAATAGCTTCCATTAAAACAACAAAGGAGTCCAGGGAAGAGGACATTTTAATTGTATTTTGGGAGAAGTGAGTCCTCATTTATTTGCATTTTGACAGATTGTGACAGAGGTTGATGGGCTTGACGGGGCAGGCTCAGGGGGCTGGTGGTAGTCGGTCTGAGGTCTATTGATGCTGTGCCACATGAAGTGTAGAGACAGCACGGGAAACAACGGGTCCTGGTACAGAGGAAAACAATGGCCAGTCAGCCTTCAGTCACTGCAGCTGAGCAGCTGACAATGACAGGGTGGAAAAGAGACGTGGAGGAGAAAGGACAGAAAAATGGTGGGACTTTAAAGAGGGGCGTGAAGTGTCACGTGGGTTATTTGGTTCCTCCAGAAGGGAAGGAACCGGCAGAAATATTGTGACAGAAAGAAAGACCGAAAGGCCGGCAACAACAGAGAATAATGAAGCCACAGTAGGTAGACTTGATAACTGTGGTTACCGTGGAGAAGTTGGGGGGTGGAGGAGGGTTAAGCCAACATGGCTGCAATTAGTAGAGAATAAGGGACGACTCTGTACATTGTTGTGTCTCAGTCTTTTCTCTTTTTTGTGCTCTCAGAGGGCAGGTGTGTCAGAGACAGGGCTGTGGAGAAAAAGCAGTTATTCTCTGTCGAAGAAAAGCTTTAATCCTGAATACAATCACCTGTGTGCACAGACATGAGCAGATGTACGCAGCCTGAAGGCACTGTCACATCTCACAATATCAACTGTGTTCACTGACAGAGTCGATCCTCGTCAGCAGGCCATTCAAGTTGAACTGCATTTGCCCTGCAGTTAAGTGAAGGTCAGACTCTCTCTGAATCAGTTACAGACTCCTTTGATGAGAGAAGATACTGCAAACAACTATCAACCTCTTCTCTCTTATGTAACCCCAGAGCTTAATAATAGACAGCCCAGGTTTGCTAGTTTCCATGAGGACACTCAGCATATATCCATCTATGATCTAGTATACAACTAGCATTAGCCAAGTTATGTTGTTAACAATTAAATCCAGACGAGCGACAACTTAAAGGAAAAACCTGAGCCTGAGGGGATCTGGTGGCTCTTAGATGCTATGAAGGGTGTTACACTGCCATGGCCTGGGATCACTGAAAGGTAACTGCAAGTCAACAGAAAGCTCTTCTGAATGATAATGTTTACCATATGATGAAGCATTTCTATCCCGATGGGAGGGTCTGCTACAGGATGACAATGTCCCCTGTAGTCAGGGTACTGAATAGTTTGATGATAATTCAAACCCATCAGATCTCAACACAACACCCATTGGAGATGTGTTAGATGTGTTAGACAGTACTCTCCACCACCATCGTCATCATGGTTGCTTTACACCTTACAGAAACACTTATGATTGCTTTTCTTATTATCGAACCCTAACCGTCTCCTGTCTGCATATATGTATTCGGACTTCACACCAGCAGATGAAGTATTTAGGTTTTTTAGTGCAGTAAACCACAAAGTAAAAACACAACAATTTACATTTTAGACTAAATAGATGCAGCAAAATATACACTAACGTTCAAAAGTTTGGGATCACCCAGGCAATTTCATGTTTCCCATGAAAACTCACACTTTTATTCATGTGCTAACATAACTGCACAAGGGTTTTCTAATCATTAATCAGCTAACACAATGTAGCATTAGAACACAGGAGTGATGGTTACTTTAAAGGTTCCTCTGTAGTCCTATGTAGATATTCCATTAAAAATCAGCCGTTTCCAGCTAGAATAGTCATTTACCACAATAACAATGTCTACACTGGATTTCTAATTAATTTAATGATATCTTCATTTAAAAAAAAATGCTTTTCTTTCAAAAATAAGGTTCTAAGTGACCCCAAACTTTTGAACGATAGTGTATATATAATAGTTAATCAAAGACTGCAGTGTCAAGCTACATGAATCACCAAATTAATGTGCCAGCAGTCTTCAGTCATCCAGGTAGGATAGGATCAACCCACTTTTAGAGTGGAAGATACAATTAGTGTCGACAAAATCAAGCTTTATTCATACAGCACAAGTCAAGCGGCAAGTGCAACTTCAAGTGCTGCACATAAAGAATTTATGCTAACATCTTGGTTTTTAGCCTGGTGCCTGGGACTGAGTACCAGCGACTTCAGTTCAGGGGTCAGTTTCTCTGCTCTAGTGATGAAAAGTGGGCTGGATGAAGTTCTGAGTCATCTAAGAATTAACATCTAAACTACACTTGTGAATGACATCGAGGCAGCTTCTTTCTTCAGGAGAGTTAGTGAATGTAGAATTGAGTATTATCTGCATTAATAAAGTTGACACTGTCCTGGGGCAGCATATAAAGAGGACCGGTCCTAGGATTGATGGTTACTGTTTTGATAACTGTCTTTCATTAGCAGCTGTGGTAATGTGGTGGAGTCTGGGTTAGTGTAATGACTGCTTGTGGCTGTCAATTCAATTCAATTCAATTCAATTTTATTTATGTAGCGCCAATTACAGTCAAATTGTCTCAAGATGCTTTACAGAACCCATATGCCTGACCCCCAGAGAAAGCCAAAAGGTGACAGTGGCAAGGAAAACACCCTTTTAACAGGGAAAACGTCGTTAAACGTCAGAATTTCATGTATCATGTGAGCTAGCTAGAGCCAACGGGTGAACAGTATGTTAATGTGTAATGAAAAATAATTGTAGTTGTTTCAGAAAGCTGTTTTATGACAATATGTATATATTTACTTTCATGACATTATTACATCAAGTTTTTTAGTGGAAAAATCACACATATGGTTGATTAGTTACTCTGTAACAATGCAGAATATTTTATAAGGTGACTAAATTTAAGATGAAATGTTTAAAGGTTAGCCTTTAAATCCAATAACTAAATATCTGTATTTAAACATTTCTCCCTGAAATAAGGTGAAACAAGTTTAAATTGGCATAAAAATACCATGTAAAGAACAAGAATCTTTAACCTATATCTTGCAGAAGTCTCAAAATACAAATAAATATCTCCAGAGCTGATGAAAAACTGTACTAATCATGTGAAATTCACATGGATAAATTACAGTCCATCAGTGCAACTCTTCTGTGATTATAAGAGACCATGACAAGAACCAAGACCCAGTCACACCTGCTCTACTTTTCCCTCAGCCAAGTAGCCTAAGCCTTAACACATCCAGTCACCCACTAAGCCATTCTGTAGGACAGTGCAGAAAAACTGCTACTCACAATATAGTGTGGACTCCTCAGGTATGAAAACATGGTCCAAAAAGACGAGTCCGGTCGGGGTGAGGAGGGTCCTGAGGAGGTATGTGGAAAGGGCAGGTAGTAGCTACTGTAACAACCTCACTGCATCCAGACTGTCGTCACACAGATCAGAAGAGGCCTCAGCGACTGATTAAAGGATCTTAAGAGATCTATTTAGGGCCATGGTGCTCTCCTTAAATAGGAGCACTCATTAGCTGAATGACCCGAGTCTCTGAGAGGGAGGGAGGGAGGGAGAGACCAGTGATGGAGGAAGGAAGAATGACAGAACAAACAGTAGACAGAGAAGACAGAAAAAGACAGAGTGGATTGCTTGACGGGTGGTCATGCTCGAAGGCCATAAAAGGTCAGAGTTCATGATCCTGAGGTCATAAAGTCTGGGGTTCACACGCTCCACTTACAGCGACAGACTCTGCAGTGAAATCTGCACTCAAAACAGAAACAAATCAAAAGCAAGTCTGAGGGTCTTATCTCAACAGTGTCTGAGCAACACAAAAACAGCTCAACAAAAGCCATCTGAATCCCAGTTTTACACAGCAAATGACATCCAACAGGCTGCCATCCTTAAATTGCCGAAATCCACTGTATTTGTTCTTCTTTGTCGGGTGTTGGAAGAAGATTATCAAGATTAGATTTTGGAGTTGTGTTGAGTCTGCCACCAGCTGTGTGTGAAAACAAAGTGATCACAGCTGATCCCAACACCCCTTTCAATGCTTCCTCCCAGTCTGTCAATGGAAAGGTCAGCCAAAACAGATGAGGATGATGACAGATTAGAGCCATTATCTACCTCGTCAGTCGCACGGCAGATTGGTGGGAGGAGCTATCTGTCAAGTGAACGTCACCATTTTGTTGTGATGAGACAGGTGACGGAAAGTTTCAGTGAGAGTGTTTGTACTGTGGTGTTTATCGCAGGTGGAAATCCTTAAAGGTGTCAAACAGTCAGGCACTGCTGCAATAAGGGCACACGGACAACCACAGAAATGTATACTGAGCAGGAACAGGTGTAATGTTAAGACTGGGACTGTGTGTTAAAGTTAGAGGCTGACCAACATGGTTTTTCCAGGGACAACACAGATTATCACTACTGGATTAGATTGTCAATTGACATTTGGAACGGATATATTTGATGTAAAAATGAAAATCTTTATGTCAAAATTTAAGTCAAGAAGCTTCAATGCAAAACTTAGTTGAAATGCCTTTGTTTATTTGTGTTGAATTAGCAAAGAACATTTCAACATATAACCTTCAATGTTGATTGGCTAATATTTGTCATGTGCACCCAATCAGATGGTGCTGTGGCCAGGACAAGATCACAGTGTGGTGACTACAGATAGAGAGAGGTGGCCGCATCTGAACCAAATTAGCATGTTTTTAAATTTAACCCATTGGATCTGGAACCGGTACGGGACAAAACATACGAATCATTTGAAAAATGCTGAATATCAGATCCAATAATTGGCCAAGCCAATAATCAGTCGACCCCTAATTAAAAAAACAGGCTGTTTGAGTTCCATCCTAATTGTGTGCCAAAAATCCTCTAGTGCAGAAAATGAGTACTAAAAGTCAAAAAGCATGTCATATTTTATTTTGCCAGTGTTATTGCATATTTAGTATGTTTAGCATGTGAAATTTTGTACTAATTAGTCATGGATAATAAAGACTGAATGACTTGGTAAAAATATTTAATTGTACTTTTTCTGCCAAATATTTTAATTGTGGTGCGACTTGCGACATAATTATATAAAATCCTATTTCAGTTTAAATTTCATGATGTAAAGCATTTATTATGTGATGGAGCATTAGCACAGAGATACTATCAAAAAGTGTGACTGTCTCAGAAGGAGGATGCCGTGAATTTGTAAAACAACCGACACATCATCTGGGTCAGATGTGCTGCATAGTTTATATCCTAAGGGACAGGCATTGTGATTTGCTAATTGCACTGTTTGGAACTGCGACTTCGATTTGAAGTCAATTCATTGTTCAGCCCTTGTTTGTGTGGCGATTTCTTTTCCTCTGCTCCGTTTTACTGCCTGTTGTCACCTCCTCACACAATGAGCAGACAGCAGAGTGACTTCAGTGGCCACAGTTGGGAGGATGAAGCCGACATTGGGTCAGAGTTCACTGGGGCTGACACAAGCAGAGCTAGTTATCCATACATCTAACAAAGTCGGTCACTAAGAGTCCAAATGAAGAACACCTGTTGATGAAGCAGTAAAGTATAAACCTGCTCAAGTGCAATGTCTTCCACTCTTCTCCTCACAGAAAATTCATTGTCCCATCCTCAATTCCTACATTTTTCACTTCAATCCACCACACAAAGCATGTTATGCTCATCGCAAATTGCTACGAACAAGCTGAAAACCAGCAATAATTACTGGGGGTGTAACTTACTGGACATGTACTAGTATTTGTTCTGACCTGTTCAGTAAAGGACATTCAGTTCACACACTTCTCCTCAGTGACCTGAACAATTACTGTCGCAGGTCTGTTTACAGACATACTCCTGAAACAGAAATTGCAGAATATTTTGGCAGTGCATCAGTTATTTTCTGTCACCTACCAGGGTTAGCACTGAATGTTTGGCATACACAGTCATTTCTATGAATCTTGTAAAACGTGTTAACTCACATTACACATTTTAATCAGCCTTCAAGCATGGTTAGAACCTGTGCCTTTTCTAGAAACATTTGACACATCACTCACCACAAAACAGTGGAATATAGTAGCTTTCAGTAACTATTAATTAGTCCAAAAATATGTAAGTTATTCTAATGTTGTAAAGGTTTTAACTATAATCAATTATTATTAGAAACAATGAATGCATCCTTTATTCTGGAGATGGTTAAGGCTCTCCAAATATTGGTATTTTATCAGAAAAATAAACTTGTCAATCTGAAGATGATAGAGTTTTCCACTTCATATTTTTGCATTGCGTCATTATCAGGAACAGCAAATAGATAATTATTGTTTTTTATTGACTTTGCAATGTCTTCCTGGTGCATGTCTAGTACTACTAGTGGAATTTAGCTACCAAATAATGCCAAGAAACAGTATAACTATCAATCACAATTTATTGGAGTCCCAGAAGGTAACATCTTGGAACCAGTGAATGTTTAGCATCCTTTCTTAATGAATTAAAGGATGAACTGACAATGAAAATTCATTTTTCCTCAAGTCATCATTCCTTTCGAATGTAAGGAGACTGCAGTATATGGTGTCACAATGCTTGTAAATGTGCCATACTCTATATAAAGAGTCAATTTATCTGCCTTTCAGAAAGATAAATAACATGCAGCACTGGCTTTCTTTAGTCAAGATTCTGTTGTGATACTGTCATGACAAAAGAGCTTATTTCTATCAGTGAATGGAAGATATTATCATGTGATGCCAGTTAACATAATTTTGTTACGCTAACAAATAATAAGTAAATCTGGTTGTGATGTATTATGTGTATTAAGTATAAGCAGTACAAACAGTATCAAAAAGCCTTGGATCTATCAGAATTAGTACTGAAAGAGTTAATTAACCAACATTTACTGCCTTTCTACATTTTCTAGCCTTAGAAACCGGGTTTTGGATTTTAGCTCGGACAAGGTATGGTAAACTAGGAACCAAAGACAGACATGTTTTACTCCTCTCCAACATTTAAAAACAAAAACAGGTAATGAGTTATTAAGAATACAACTGGCATATCAGTAATGAAAACAATTTATAGTTCCACAAGTCAGTTTTGAGTTGTATTGCACTGCACTGTTTGATCTTCATTTAGTGCCAGAGCACCAAACCTGACAGCACAGGTAAGTCTACTTTGAGTCAGAGTTGAGTTTTCATTATCTTCATGTTTGTACTTTAGTTGCTGCTTTATTCCTTCAGAGAAGCCTCGCAGCAGAGACAAAGATGAGTATGTCTGTCAAACGCATGATGACTCATTAGTGGTAAGAACAGAGTGGGAGCGCCTTGCAGCCGCCGAGCACACAGGTTGCAGCGCATCAGGGTATTAACCCCAGTGAATCAGGTTAATTGAAAATCAAACGCAGCGAGGAGTTCTTTTATCTCACAATACCGTTTCAGCTTTAGGTGCAGCGGCAAAATAAGGAAAAGAATGGCAAGCTGTGGTGTGAGTCAGTGTGTAGCTTACAGTGTGTCACTGTGTGAGGTTGTGTTTGCATTATGCATATGTATCAGTGTGTTTGCATTCATGTAGCTGATTTCTAATGCTCCGAATTTAATGATCCTCCTCTCCAGAATGTGACCCAGATAAGTGCCACCCTGCCACCCTGGAGGTTCAAGTGGCATAATTCCACACATCTCCCTCTCTCTCTCTCTCTGTTGCCACACTCCAGCATGTCCCTGTAACCCTCTGTGGAGTGCTATAGGTGCAAGAGGTGTGATGGTGTGCAGGCGTGCACGTTAGCATGTGACCATGGGCTGAATTTTTAAGGCTGCTGGCTGCTATCACCCTCAAGAGCGCCGACCAAATCCCTGGTGAAGCTGAGCGCCAAGTGGTGGTGTGTGCCACTTCAACATGCGACAGCCACCCACAAGGGAAATGGAAACTTCCTCTCAGACAAAACCCTCAAAACTGTAGTCTGTGGTAAACACACACACACACACACACACACACACACACACACACACACACACACACACACACACACACACACACACACACACACACACACACACACACACACACACACACACACACACACACACACACACACACACAACTAACCTACAAACACTGACAGATAAATGGGAAGTGTGCGTTGTGCTTCAGCCTGAGGTGAAAGACGGGTTTCTTAGAACAGAGGCTGGAAGGTGTTGAATTGTTAATGACAATTTGAACAACTACTACTCCACATAGGTTCAAATGTGTTCAGGCAAATATAAACAGACTGAAATGCCTTGTTGCTATGTGTGTTTTTTCCAGTTGCTATGTAAAACATCTTATCATTAAAATATCATACAGAATCTGCATGATTTAACTGATACCCAAAGAACAGAAGCAGTTCTTCTTTCAAAGATTATGACAGATAAAAGTCACAGCAGTCGTGGCATTTACAGATTAGTGAGAGAGAAGTGCTGAAAGAGGAGGGATGGAGAAAAGAGTGAGGGGAAAGAGACAACAGGAAAAAAAGAGGTGACGGAGGTATGATGGAGGTAGGGGTTGTTTTTAGGGTACAGCAGACAGTAACAGCACATCTGGGCTGGGAGAGGCTGACAGCAGGGACCCCTGCTGAGGGGACCGCTACACTCACAGCTTGTCCAGAATGAGGAAATGAAATTACCTTAGCAGAGTGAGAAAAAACCCAGAGCACAGCGGGGGGGTTGGACAACTCATTCTATTCCTCTCCCTGAAGTAAAGCGCAGGAAGAGATTTCGAGGAAAATAATAACAACAAAACTGCCCAGTTATAACACTGATTTGTATTCTGGCAGTCCTCAGGACGAGGGTAATCTAACACTCAAATATGTGTAGCGTTTATGAATGATTAAAGACCTGTTGAACTAATTATATGGATGGGATGCAGTTAGTACTGGTAAAGGATATGCAATAATTCAATAAATAAAACACATAACCCACATTATCAAGATGTACCAAAAACAAGCCAGTAATTTTGATATATTTCGATGATGTAGACATTATTATTATTACATTAGTTGGACAAAGCAAGCAATTCAAAGATGTCTCCTGGGGCTCTGGAATTTTAATCAGCTCAAAGCAAAGCATCACAAAATGTAAAAGCCCAAAGTGACATCTTTAAATAGCTTTATTTATATGATTATCTGTCCAAAATCCAGAGATTTTGGACAGATAAATGCACTAAATACGAGCCGGATATTTGCCAATAATTGTGCCGGAATTTCCGGAGCCCAAAAATTGCTATTCAGACCGGTCCTAATTAACTCATAATTAAAATAACCCTCAACACAACATATGACATCTTTCTTGCTTGCTTGGCCTGTTTTTGTAGGGACAATGTTCTTGTCACGCACTCAACGCTGTGCGTGTCCACTCTGCACATTCTCAGACATCATTTGTTAAAGTCTGTGACCTCCCCGATTATGAAAGTCAATGCATTGATTGGTAGTCACTGTTTGAATTCATGCATCAAGCAAGGGTACCAAACATGTAATGTCTATGCCTTCTCAAACAAGAAAACATGTTTGTTTTCTGTCTTTCATCATGATAAACTGCATATGTTGATTTCTTCCGCTAACAGCCAGATGAAATAGGGCGCAGATATTGCTGTAGGCTCTAGAAACTTGATGGGCATTTGTCACTGTAGATTAATTAATAATGAGCAACACAGCCTGTGGTGACAGGGACAAGGAAAGTGGGCTACTAGGCTACACACAAAATTAAAAGGACATATTTAAACCTCCGACCCCTCTACCCATTGGCCCACATACCATGACTCAGGATGCTCGGCTGTGTGTGTGTGTGTGTGTGTGTGTGTGTGTGTGTTGGGAGGAGATGCAGTGACAGAAAGATGCATTGTGTCCCATTCATACAGGTCATTGGTCACTCAGCCCACAACTCAGAGGCTGCCAAGCCAGGCGGCTTCCCCTCTTCGTGCCCCCGTCCCTCTGTATATCCATCCAGAGAAAAGTTCCAGTAGGGGAGCAGCCACTGTAAAAGCCATTGTTGTGCACAGTCCCTGCCAGAGAGAGGGCTGCCTTGTCATTTATACTGCCCAGTCACATGCTTAGGGTCTTTAGAAAAGTGACTTACATCATCAGCTAGCCACTGGCCTGCATGTCACACTGAAAACATGACCACATACTGAACTGTGGACTGCCTGCCACCTCCAGATTTACATGTCAACATATTCTTCCTGATCAGACACCCACCTGCTGCCTCTAGACACATTTATTCATCTCAGACTTGACAGAATTCTACTGCCTTTATTTAAGTCCAGACATAAGAAACTAATGGCTCAAAAAATACATGCTTTAATTTTTCTCAATAAAACACAGGTAAGATCCAAATAAATAATCATACTGCTCTAGCTTATAATTGCGGAACCAGCTATCGCATCTCTTTCCCGGGCTCTAATATGTCCAAGCAAATGGGCTTGTTCTCTTTTGTCCTCTGGGTGACCCATAAAAGGGTCTTGGTTTGGTAATTGATCGTCACAGGGCTGCTTCTGTAGAAAGCAATTCAATTTCTGCTGGGCATGTTTTGCCACATTAACGAGAATGGTGCTTTTGTTTTGTCGAGCCAGCAATGGCACGTAAAGGCAACTCTGTCCGCCAAACCCTGTGTGAACCATTGACAGAATGTGCATCGGGCAGGGCAGGAACTGGGGCAGTTGGTAACCTTGAGCCATGAGGTGGTCCTCTCCTGCTGAGTGATGCTGACAGGGATCTGGAGCATGGCTGCCATTGGGTTGGATGGGAGTAGCGATCAGGGTCAGTGGGTTTGCTTCAGAGTAACAAAGGGACACTGGAAACGGGCTCTGATGAACCAATGAGATGGCTCAGAGAAGCTGTGTCCGCTGCCTGTTCAGGACAGGGAGCCGCAAATGCAGAAAAGTAATGAGCTCAGGATTTTAAAATGTTAGTTTAGCAGCTGCGGAATCAAGAATATGTTGGGTTACAGAAATAAGGGCAAAAAGGACTACAAGGAGAATAGTGTACATGTTCCTCAAACATGTAGATGTTTATTTTGCTGATACGACCCACTCCGCATGAGTCTTAAATAGGCATGAAACTCACCCAGTTAATTTGGCAAGACGAAGAACATGAGTAACCGAAACATGTATGCAGGTAGACAGTGTAAGAATAGAGGGTGTGGTAAGTTCTGCTGATCCTCACGCCCTTGGAGCTTAAGTGACATGTAATTTACACTTCAGGGTTTCCTCTACATTCCTTCTGCAGCGGCAGCCCGCTGCTGCTAAAGTCCCAGCGCCGCTCCTTTAAATTTTATATACTCCTTTAAATACTCCACCGCCGCGTGTCTCCACCTTCACAGCAGTCCTGCACTGTGTCGGGTACTCGCGAGTACTAAGGTAAACTACAGATAACTGTGGTGCTCTCAGTATCCACTCTTTTTTTGTGTGTGTGGTGACGGTGCGGTGCGGTGTGGTGCGATGCGAGGGGGGGAGCGGGAGCCTGCCGCCGCTGCAGGAAAAAAAATCCTTGAGGAAGCACTGCACTAGATAAATAAAACTGACTTAGGAAGTTAAGTGATATTTCCAAACATCTCATAACTGGTCTAATAATTCAGTAATGAGCACTGCTAACAATGACATGTACATTCTGGAAAACTGAGATGTAGCTACAGTCAAACTAGTTCAGATTCTTATTCAATTTTGGTTGATTTTGTTAACTATATCACCATATTTTGCTTATAATAGCCACATCCAAGTACTTTTAATTTGCTACTGCTCTGATTCACTTTTATTCCCCAACTGGCTTCTTCTAAGCTGCAACAGTGGACAGGAATAGGGGGTTTTGTAGTATTTTGAAGCATATAACATAGAAAACCAGCACAGCTAATAAAAAAAATCCCAGAAATCAAGTTAAGACATTTAAACCTGATGAGGAACTACAAAAACAAATCTTTGAAATGGACCTCTAGTGGAGAAAAACATTTTTCACTGCTCCTTATTTAAAGAGCAGGTTTCCTTAACTTTTTAACAGCACATATTTAAATATATTCTAACAAAGACCTTAGCATTACAAGTTTTCCTTTGATTTATTTTTAATTATTCTCTCATTTAAGGACCTTTGTGTGAAATGGCTTTCCACTGACATCATGTTAAACATATCTAAAGCACTACAACCCAATGAGCAGTGGAGTGGCTGCCGTTGGATTTGAATATGTCTCCATGGTTGCAAACACCCACTCATTTCAGATCAATAGGGGCTCAAGGGCCTGGGGATTGGCTGGCAGATCAACAACAAGGCTCTCTACTGGCCACCAGGAGGGGGTCCTGGCCCAGGCCACAGAGCAGCCACATAACCCCCAACTCCAAGAAAGACAGATTACTCGCCTTTCAATTACCTCCAAGGGTTTCTAGCAAGAGACACAAGCAAGAAGAATGAATCTGTGAATCAGGCAACAACAAAGACATGGAACCAAAACCCTCTCCATCCCCCTGGAATGTGTAGGGAACCAAGAGCATAGCACACTTGGTGCTGGACAGGGCAGGTTTTGTAATTTGCCACACCACAATGACTAGAGAACAGAGCAGATAAACACACTGTTCTACAAGATGAGAATCGTTGGGACATGCTGGTGTGGGATGAACAGGAGTTTGGGGAGGGGTGGGGGTTTTAACCCAGGAATGTACTGTACACAACCCCTTAATCCAAATTTGTAAGAAGATTGCATTCTAGTCGTGTATGTGTGAAGAGGCGGGGGCGGTGTGTCCAGGCTGACCTGTAAGCCCCTCTGTCCCACAGTTGCTGGTGCATGAAGCTTACCCAGTGAAGCCTATTACACTTTTCAGATGATTATGGCACTCTGGCCTGGTCTGTCTCTGTTGTTTAATCCATACAAAACAATGTTCCAGTAGCAGCCCCTTAACTGGGGAAAAGTCCAGACACAAACACTTTAGTGTACCATATATACTGCATTATGTAAAAGCTTATTCCCTGGTGCACCCAAACAGTCATACAGAAAATACAACAAAGTAAATCCATTGCACTCAGATGACTGACCTTAGTCATGTACACTGCTGAAACTATGATTTTCTGTTTAAATCACTTATATATTTGGCTATATATCTGTTTTGTTTTTTTTGTTTTTTTTAACAATTTAAATTGATTCTCCAAAAGCTCAGATTAAAATGTATTTAAAAATAACACTAGCTCTGGTAGCTCAGTATAATCAAACTCTATCTACTGATGTCAGTATCTATGCACTTATACCAAAGAAGGGAAGTGAAAAGATGTATACAGTCATTAATGAGGTATGCCCGTCTGAGCAGATGGTTAGCAGGACTGGGGTCAAATGAGCCCTGCTATCTGAGGTCCCTTCACTGAGAAAACACACAGAATGGAATTAGTCTGTTGAACCTCCATCAGTGGTAAACAACCATGTCATGTGACTGTGGAATAACAGAAAGAAATTACAGGAGAAGTGAAAGAAGCTTTGCCAAATATATAAACAAATTACTAATTGTGTTGCATAATCCATGTAATCTTTAAAAAAAAAATCACATTTTTGTAGCCCAAATTGTTGTGTATATATTTGTTGTGTTATGTAAAACTATCTACTAACTATCCAAGACTAGTTCTGATAGCAGTCCCATACTCTTCTCTTTAACCTTCTGAATGCCAAAACCCACCGGTGGGTTTTTAAAGGCATATTGTCTTTAAAAGAGAAAAAAAAAATCACTAAAAAGCATTACTTATTAGAGCCAGAAACAGTCAAAGCTAAAAGAATTGTTGCATTTTCAACTTCCCTACAGTTCTTAACTGCTCATCTGGTTTTGTCAGGAAAAGTAGTCAAATGCAAGCTTAAAATCATGACATTTCATCCAAATCAATTTGTTCTATGTTTCATTGAAAAAAAATGCACTGTTTGCACCATTTTTTTTAATCTGCTCACCTCAGCAGAACTGAGAAGCCATCAGTGACACAGCTATTGGTTATGTGAAAAGATTTCAGAGACATTTCAGCTGAACTACAGGCAGTGTGCTTTGTTGTGCTTTAAAGACAGAAGAGGCATGTATGAAAACAAATTGAAAATACAAGTAGTAAAATATCAAGTCAACTTTTTTCAGAATTGGTAACATCTTTGGGGACATGTTGAATCCAGGTTGATTTTTGGGGGGTAAAATAGGTCATCAAAGAAGTTTATTATAACTGTGTCATACTACACAGAATATATGTTTCTCTCTACTTCAAGCTATAGTATCACTGCTTGAAATAAAGCTTTGGTTTGTATTTTTCAGAATTTGTACCATTTCCAGATTAAATAATTTTGGAGAACTGGTGTATTAAAGCCTCAAAAGATGTGCAAAAGGGAACTGAAGTTGTCAACATAAAGAAGTGCACAAGGCTGGAAAACAGCATTGGAACTCAAACTCCCAATCACTCATGTTTGTTTTGTTTGTTCCCATCGTAGATAATTCTGACCTGACAAGGTTCACCATAATTTAGAGGGGAAAAAAAGATTTCAGTCTTTGAAAATGCAATGCAGTGTTTCCTTTAGGATTTCTTCCCAGCAGCGGCGCTGCTCTGTTCCGCTCCGACATTTTCCAGGATCGCAGTTGTTGAAGTCTCCTTGCTCCTCAGCTTTAAACATTAGCTAGTCTATACACTCATGACTGAAACTCTGTAATCCTTCCCTGACAGAATGATCAACGAGTTGTCATTCAACTATACAAAGAGGTGATCAAACTGGCCAATGGTACTGCAGACCCAGCAGAGCATGGAGGGAACACTGAGACATCCGTTACTGCTGGCATATCCATTTCATTAATGGACGCTGGGAGTGCCTCTCTGCCAATCAAACACAAGGGCACTGAAAGGTTGCTGGCCATGGAAGTTTCTTCCTTGTACTAGAGAGAACGCTGATCATCCTCCCAGTGTCTGTGTTTTGCTGTTGAGTTATTTATGACCGGCTTTGAGGAAATGTGCAGAGATTCATATTGTGTCCCCAAAAGGCAGAGTTTGGTTAGAAGACTCCTCATTGAACTGAGAACCCATCTGAGTGCAATTACAGGATGTGTGTTGATGCTGTGTTAAAATTGGACTTGCTGTTTGAATTGGTTGTTTGGGTACAGAGCTGTAAAGCTGGCAGACTGATCCAGACTGATCCACAGTAGTATAGTGTGCACTCTCTCTATATCCCCTTTGTTTTTCTGTGTAGCATCTCTGTGCAGCAACAGCTGCGAGTGGAAAGTTCTGCGGACAAAAACCCAGAGTTTCTAGAAAGTCAATTCAGCAATAAATGACTGTATGAGCAGCTCGTCCTTGACTACAAGTGTACAAATGACCTGCACTACGAGAACTGACAAAAAAAACTAAACAATCACAATAACACATCCACTGGTAGAACAAAATGTCCGTCAATCTACTGCCAAAGAAAAATCAAAAAAATTAGCAGCACAATGTGATATCATGCACCAGTAAGTCCTCTGCACCTTTCCACAAGCCTGTACATTCAACCAACAGCTGCTGGGTGAGAGACCAATCTTTCTTTTAACAGTAAATGACCTCTGGCAAGACTAGCGGAACTATTGCAGCCCTCATCGATTCGAGGCTCATCCTTTGTCTCTTTGGCAGCCTCGCCAAGTAATTAATGACAGCAGTGGCACATGACAGAGACAATACGTGCCCCTTGATGCCTCAAGACTCCTACGCTCCGATGCTTCTACCAGTCCTCCCACACACTGGCAACCAGTAACCAGCTGTACCTCTCCTGAGGAAAGCAGCAGGAGTAGGGAAACAGTGGATGGCTCACAAATATTGTCTTTGATCTGCAGTAATGTGCTGTAGTGTTGCACTAAATCACTGATAAATACAAGCTGTTATACAGAAAGACAGAGCACAAGTCAAAGAGCACCAAATCACATGGATGAGTACAGGAAGGGGGCAAGACGAGAAAAAGATACTTTGATTAGACAACAGAACTGCTTTGCCCCTACAGTGAACTCAGCTGCAGCTTGATATCTGCCGAAAGGAGAGTAATTTCATAGAGAACAAACTGTGCAGGATCCTCTCTGACTTTACAAGCAACATCCTTAATCACATTGCTTCTTGAGTTCTGTAAATGGATAGAAAAGATGTGAAATAAAAGACAGCACTGCTTAAAAGATATGACAAGAATTTTGACAAGATTTGCAGCAACTTTAAACTTTCAGTGAGTTCTTCTGCAGGCAAAACACTAGTGTGGGCGAATGGAGTAGAGGGAACAGAGTTCAGTGGTATCAGTGTATTTAAGTATACCAGGATAGTTAGAAATCTCAATGGAACATTTTTCAATGCAAAAAATAGACTCTTTTTTCTATTAAACCGATGAAGAAATACTGTATAGAGGCAGCTGGGCTGAACAAGATAGTGACTGCAAGTGGAGACTAAGAATACTATTAATTAATTGCTTGAATAATTTTTTTTAAGGTACTTGAAAATATATTAACTGGTAAGGCAGAAGACAAGGTACATGATTGTCAGAGAATGTATTGTAGATTAGTTGCACTACCTGGTTGTTCCACCAGGTGGAACTTGTAACTGTTCAGTACTGTAGAGACCTGATGAGGCGGTCACTGAGAATACAAGTAATTCATGTTGGCAAGCAGAGAGCCTTGTGTGAGTTTAGCTATTAAAGCGGCACTGTGACAAAGACTTCTGAGGTGGTTAATGGGTACCAGCCAGAGCTCACATTTGCTTAACAAGTCAAAGCAAGATCAAACAACTTTTCTATAGCGTAATGGTATATCTAAGTAAGTTGTATTGCTGTATGTTAGATATTTGTTGTCAAAAATAATGATTAAGAAAACTGTTTCCTATTGGTAGACAATATTCTGGCACTAACTGAATTGAATATGGAATGAAATGGGCACTGTGATGCATGGGTCAGGGGTTTTTAGTACACAGCTAATTCACATTGCCCAACCACCACAATTTGCAACACCAAACTGGGGATTGGCAGATGTTTGTTCAGGACTAATACCAATACTAATGAGCATTCAAGGAATCTGATAATAAAGTAGCACAAAGTAGCACATTCAAAAATTAACTGCTTTTATTGGGAGGTGGTTAAAAAAATAACAATACCACTCATAAAAAAAAAAGTTAAACATAGAGGGGGGATGAAAAGGTGGAACAGTATTTATAATGTATTTGCAGTGCTGTTTTGTTTCTTTCTGACTCATCCAAACTTCTGATATTTTTCATTAAGACTTCCCAAACCCACAGACTATGGGTCGACTCAGTCAAGTTCTGGGTGTTAAGTTGCCACATATAATTTCATCTTGAGGTGATTCCTTCCATCTACAACACTTGCTCATTAGCCATACGATTGTCTTCCAATTGCCTGTCTGCCTCTATCACCCACACATTGTCTCTGATTAGCTCACATGATGTTTTAGTTTCCGCTGCAGCAACAAGTGTCATCATGTCCTCCGGCAAGAATCTGTGGTTGCTTATCATCATGCATGCTAAAATGACTTTTATCAACAGCAGCCCGGTTTTTACAAGTTTTACCATTATATATCGTTTACCCTAGTGAAATGTCAGGAAGATATGAAAAATAGATATCACTCAAGCCTCGAGCAATACAAGCACAAAGTCAAGCACTGTGTGGAGTGATGATTCTCCACTTCAGCTCTGCGCTTACTGTCATCCCCCACGGTGCATTCAGGTGAAACACAAGAACCCGGAAACAAGGCCACACCAGACAGAAAGCTTTGCTTGATACAGCAGTGGACAATAACACTTTTATACATGGAAATTGATATCTAAAGACTTTACTGCCATTGTGCTAATAGCCATGTACACCTCACACAGGCAGCTACTGACAGACATACGAATGGAAATAGTTCCCCAGACTGTGATCACTGTCCTCAGACAGTTAAGCAGAAGCATAGCTTGACCTGTTCGCTCATCCAGAGCAGGAGGCCGCTGGGGGGAAAATGACTAGCAGCTGTTTCAAAGGCTCAGGACACAGCCAGCATCAGTTATGTAACTGTGCACTGAGATCCCAGCGCCCTGAGCATCATCACTTGTATGCAAACACAGACTTCTGTGGATAACACAGTGGGGAGCGGTCAAGTTACTTGCTAAATAAATCCCACACAAGAACACCCACACGTGCCCAACACCATATCAAACACAAAATAGTACACAGAGCAGTTGGTGCTGTCAGTCTGAATGTTTCAAGGTGAAATGCCACAGGCAGAAAGCGCTGCAGTGCTTTAAATCACACCAATAATGTGTACACAGGCTGGACGGGGAAGACCCACAGCTAGGGAGGGAAGCAGAGAAATAAGTCAGCCAGGTCATCAAAAGCAGGCCAGCTAGGCCTCCTTACCTTCTCTGGGTACATGCTGTCCCCATCCACCGAGCTACAGCAGTGACCAGGCCCAGAGAGAGGAACAGTGAGCGACAGATGAGGGACTGAATAAAGCACAGTGAGCAGTGGAGTGAGGAAAAGAAGAGGGAGAGAGAGGGGCCGAGCAAATTAAATAGGTGATGTACCCCTGTCATCCGCTATGTGAATAAGCAGCACGCTGCATCATAGGCTGACAGGCAGAGTAGCTTTATGGACGCTGGAGCGAAGAGAACTGCAACCAACAGGGCAGACAGAGAGGAAGAGAGAAGTCTCTCCTGTGTCACCTGTGTTCTGCAGTTAAATGAACACTCTTGCACTTTATAAACATCTATTCTCACATTTATCACCTCACCTTGGTATAGTTGGAGCCATGTGACAGGCTTTTCTGTCTTAATTGTGTATGTGTTCTTTACATCAATCTACTATGGGGAAGATTAGTCAAACAGATTTAGTGCTCAAACGCACCACAAAGGGAAACAGCATTTATTTGCAACCTTTGCACGATGAGTGTTGCAGGAAGCTTGGTGATGTTTTGACTACAAGCAGGCTCTACCTTGTCAAATAACTAAAATGAGTGAATTGCTGTCATTTCATAACTGTCCTCCATTTTTTAGGGCAAAGTCAATCTCATTTGGAAGAGAAACTGTGGACATGATAGTGAGGAGCAGTTAATGGTTTTCACAAAAAATGAACACATCACATCAAACTGTACAGCTACAACAATTATGCCTGACACCATTTTTCTGTCCCTGTTCTTGAGGAATTTCATGGGGTTGGTCAGGCTCTTGCACAGGAAGACTGAAGCTCTCAATCCCACTTGCAAATTTCTGATGAGTCAGGTGCAGAAAAGCATAACTATGGTCTGGAATCAGAATATAGAACTTTCCAGTGTTTTTCTTAACTTATGACCACTATTGGTAATTATTGTAAACTCAAGATGGTGTTCCTTATCAGCTCAAACAGTCAGCTACAAATTTCTTAAAACTAGAAATGGTTTCAGAAGGCCTGAAGTTTCCAGGTCAGCTGGTCAGTTGGTTTGTCGACATACTGTCATCTGATCACATTTTTTTTGGTCAGACTATCGGCATTGTTATTTTCATAAGGAAAGAAGCACCACATCAACAGCCTTCCAGGAATAATCCATCATTTTTGGCAATAGGAGGAACAGACAAGCTGTGAAGATCCCTGCATTTTCACAAGCTTGAACTGGCCCAACCTAATAGAGACTGTTAGGTTCAACTCATTTACTGTTTACTGAACATTTATGTAGAGTTGGCTCCAAACTAACTGGCTCCATGTCAAACAAGTCATCTTCATAGCTGCGTTTAGATAAAAATAGAAGGCCAAAATGTTGAGTGTAAATGTAACAAACAGCAGTTTGTATACCTCAGCTCAAATGACATGGTAGGTCATTTAAAAACACCAGCTTGTCTGTGTAATATTTCTGAATAGTTCTTGTGCTGAATCACCAGTTAATGTAATTGTGGTTTCAGAAACGGCATGAATATGGGCAGGTGCATTTTCATTATAAAATACTGTGGGTTCAAACAAGTTTATGACCTGTAAAATACTAGCTTTTTAAATTTATGCTAATAATGCCAGCAGGTAAAGTGCACTTAAGGCTCTGTGGTCCATTGAGTTCATCTAAAGATAATGTGCGCATGTTGCCTTGCTACCAATCAAACAGTTGAAGACTAGGTATAATTTCAGTCGACCAAAATTTTTTTTGGTTGTCTACAGCTCTACATTTTACGGGGTTCATGTGGTTGGAATAAACCACTTTAACTGTACTCATCAGATATTCAAGATTTCATTGTTTTCTATTGACAGTCAAGAGGTGATGAATACAGGTCTGTACTTCTTTAACCAGTGCTTAAGTGCTGTTTGAAACTACAAAGTATGTTCCTGGCTGTCTAGGCCATCTTGTGTCCATGTGGTATGCACCCTAACCACTCAGGAATCAGGTCGTCCTAAAAAGATTTTTTACAAGTCAACGAGGTTCTCCTTTTAAAATATTGGTTAAATTTAAAGAAAATAAAATTTCGCACTGCAAAAGATGATCCTTAGCGAAAAGCTACCAATAGCACTGATTTGGTTTCAAAACTGACTAGGAATTAAAAATATGTTATACATATTTCACAGATAAGAAAGTTTGTACTTACTAGCTTGCTAAGCATTAATAAGGCTATGTCATGGAAACAACTCTGTGTGTTCGAGGGAAACTGACACAAAATAAGTCTCCATTGTGACTGTGTTTTGGAAGAAGCCCTTCCGGAGAACTTCCTTGTTTTGCAGAAGGTCGATAAACTCATAATGGATGTAACTGGTGTTATTTGTGGCAACATGGACAGAATGAGGAAAGAAGTATGGGTGTAGCTTCTTGTTGTAGGTGTTGTCCCAGTTTTAAATAGCTTCCCAGAGTCTTGTTCATGTGAAAACACCACGTGATTTTACCTGCATCAGCTGATCCACTCGTCAAAGTGATTCCACTAAAATGATGTGATTTTTAAGGCTCCTCCCTCCACTGTGAGGAACATCAGTTCAGCTTTTAGTTTGCCTCTAATCCAGAGTATGGCCTGAGTAATCGTTGCACTTTGGAGTAGGAGTTAGGGAAGAATTTAATCAGCAATGGCAGTGATGAAACCGATTCCCCAGATTGAACAGTTTCATTGGTGTATCAAATAGTGCTGCAACTGATGATTCTTTTCATCGTCCATTACTTCCTTAAAGAATTAATTTATGGTTTGGTATATAAAACAGAATTCAGAAAACTGTGAAAAATGTCCATCAGTGCTTCTTACTACCCTAGATGATGATCCTGAAATGTCTTGTTTTGTCCACAACCCAACTAATCCATTAATTGCGGCAACTCTAGTGTGAACTGATGATCTGTTTGCACTGTATGTACAGAATAAAACACTGAAGTAAACACTGAGCACTCTACTACATTTTGCAGGCATCACCGGCTGCCTTAATCCACAGTCACTGCTCTGAAAAATCTAAATCTCTTAAACCTAAACATACACAATGAAAAAAATAGAATGTAAATAAATCTTTTTTTCTATCTCATCTTTAACCCAAACTTGACGAAAAGAATTAAAAAGACACAACAGACACAATTCCTCTTAACCCCAAAACTAATGTCAACATCAGATCTTGTGGTAGTATTCAATTCTCAGCCCCTTGTGACTGGTGGGTTTAATCCTCTTGTTATATCACAGAGGCACGGATCAGGATGGATGTGAAAAAACAAAAACAGTGGTGTGGACCAGGAGCCCATCATTGAAACCACATCTGAGCTCCAGAGACAGGTGGGCAGAGGGGAATACGAGGCTGACAGGAGAAGAGGAAGCAACACAGACAGAGCGAACAAGAAAAGTAGAAGAGAAACTGAACGGCCTCAACAGAGCAGAGAGAAGAGAAAGAATGCAGACAAATGCAGAGGAAGACTTTCACACGAACACAGCAGATGCACTATTTGCTCAAGTTTAATATTAGATTATTGAAAGGCCCGGCGCTTCACTTTTGAGGGAAAAGCAGACCTTCGCTGACTTAGTTCGCCTGCTGCCTCACTGCATGTGAGTGTGTGTGTAGGCACTGAGGCAGGAATGTCAAGTATGCACTGGATAACAAGCAGGGGCCTCCTTTTCAGTCGGTCCGAGAGTAAGACACGGCACAGTTCCAGATTACAGGGCGCAATAGACAGGAGATGGTTACAGCACTGCACATATCTGCAGGTATTTACTAGGCACTGATGTAACAGGAGCATGCACTTTCTTGTACGTACTTCAAAAGCTGTAAAGCCTTTCTGCAGCAAATTGTAGACTGTGCAGTCAAAGAATCCATTTAGCAAAACATGTAATTAGCAGGGTATTGTGGTATTGGTTGTTTAGGAACAGGTCGTTTCTGTACAGTAAAACCAAGTGCTTTCCAGGACCCTCAAACACACAGAAAGGCTTTCTCAACAGCCACCCTGTTGCTCTTTATATGAACAATACACACATTCTGCTTCACGTGGGAGAAAATTCACATCACTGGACAATAATGACCCAATTCACTGCACCAAAATAGCAGATGTACACAGATCAAACCTTTCTGGGAGTGAATGCATTTTCAAAGTGCACTTAGGCGTCCCAACCAAGCCTACATAGCAGTAGATTTCATTACACTGCTGAGCCCCTGATACAGAGTCCCAGCCTTTGCACTGTTGCACAAGTCAGCAAACATACAGCTTAGCAGAAACAAGTCAAAGAGCGCCTGTGCTCCCACCGTTTCATTCACAGATGGAAAGAAATAATGAGCTATCCATCTACATCTCACCAGATGCTCAGACATTCATGACATCCAGTTTTAATGCTCTCTTCCATCTTTAATGGTGACCTTGTAATGTTGCTCTTTCAAGTCGTTCATCTCTCCGTGGCAGCCATTGGGAGGTTCATGGCTCACAGGCTGCAACTAATCTCCAGATTCACCCAAACATGAAAACATATCTGTCTGGCCTCCTGTCCCCGGCTCTCTGACATCCCATGGGGGGCTACAAGCGACTGTGCCGGGGCCTAGGGCCCTCACGCTTTGTCCCTGTCTCACTACACCCTCAGCCACCTCCCTCCCTCCTCCTCCTTCTTCTCCCGGCAGTGCCAGCAAGCAAGAGGACCACACAGTAGGCTGAAGGCAGAAAGACTCTGGCCGCGACTCAGCTGTTTCCTTTTGTTTTTAAACCCTTTGAGAATCTGTCCGGATGCATTTAGAAGCCAGTTATGTCATTGTGGCTACAGGCATCCTTAGAGCAGGCTTTCCAGGAGATTTCTCTGAAACAAGACATGCAATGCTGAAAGACGGCTTATTTTAAAGGGAGTGACTGATCCAGCTTGTAATCTCAGAGAATTACTGGTTTCATTACTGACATTGAGCACACAGACGACGAGGAGATACTTCACAGCTAAATGTGCTGGTATTGTAAAAGACAGGGAGGGTCCAGCAGTGGCTGATACCTTGTTTGCAGTGTGACTGTGTGAAATGATAGAAAGGTTGGGGTGTGGGGGCCTGTCAAGGTCTTTCTAATCAGACAGTGAGTGAGCGCAAGGCAGTCCGCTGGCTCCACGCTGCAAAGCCACAGACACAAACACTTCCAGAGCCGCCACATCTTCCACTGGTGACACATCTCTTGAGAAAGAAAACAACAATCTGGCCATTCACACAATCCCACAAAGCAGCCTTCATCCCCTCATTAAGCCGCTGCACTTTGAAAGCCGCTTCCCATCAAAAAGAGAGGACTCGGCTTTCCCCACTTTTAAGGAGATATGAGTAAAAGTATTCTAAAGTTACTCAACTCAAAATAACTTTCTTTGTGGTGATGAGGAGTGTGTGGTCATGTTTTTCTCTAGAACTCTAAAATAAGCAATGCAGCAGCGTCTTAAAAACAATAGCTGCAGAGCAAGTCAATATGTTCATGTGAAAAACAAGCTTTAAATCATATGGTTTGCCACATTCTTTTAGGAAAATAAATACACTACCCTGCTGCCAGGCTCCTGAGAAGTGAGGAAAAGAGGTTTATTTTGCCAATCCCTTAAGAGCATAGGAGCTGTGCTCTTAGAGGAGAGGGGGGAGGACTGGGTAAGTAAACTGCGTTCAGGAGGATGGGGCTGTGTGACCAATCCAAGCAAACCCTCGTGGAGCTGAGGAGGAGAGGAGTGGACTGTCAGCCTCTGCTGCTGTCAGAGCCTCAGAGATAAGCAAATTACGCATGGAAAGCATGGAGAGACACGGAGGCGTTAATCACCACTCTGACATCAAATCAAATCAGTTAGAGGTGGCCAGCTGGCACCTGAATGGAGCCATGTCAGTGATGCATCCTTCAGATGGATCCATATATCCTCCCATCCATTCATCCAGTGGCCCCTTCTGAGTGAATGTGTACAGCAGGGTGGATGAGAAACTGAATTGATGGTGGATGAGCAAACTGAGCAACATGACGCAGCTTCTATGTTTTATTCTGTTTAGTTATCAACATCTCTACATTTTTCCACTTGATTGCAGGTGAATTTTCACTAATCTGCTCCAATCATACCTATAACAAATACTAAACTACATTTCATGGTCCACATCAACGACAGTCCGCATTCAGTAGTGGCCAACATGTAGAGTGTCTGGTTGTACTTGGAAGCCTCACATTCTAGTACAGAAATAGAAAGTGTGCATCCTAATTATAGTTCAGTAATACACTCCTCACACTTAAAGGGCCTCTGCTCTGTGGCTCCCAACAGCACTGTCTGCTAAAATGATGATCACACTGGACAGTAGGAGAGGAAGCTACTGGCACCAGGGCCTGGTGTCTCCTAGCTGAATGTTATTTCAGTCATCAGTGGTAGCATTCAGCACCAGTTAGAGATGCAGTGATCTAACCCAATGGATGAGAACAGTGACCTTATTAAGATGATCGAGTATCAGTCAAATGTGACCGATCAAGTTAAAATACAGCTTCGTGGTCATGTTATTAGAAAAACCAGGGATTCTATTCATTCACTCAGTCACAGCAAGCTGCCAACCCATTCAGTTTTTAATCACAATATATGGATCTATAATTCAAAGCTGACAGTTGTAGTTGCTTTTACAGTGTCTGGTTGTGATAAATTGAAGGATCTTTTTACAGATAACATACGTTTCAATCTTGCTGGTGGATGTTGGGGTTCAGAGGGTTAATCAGAGGGACATTTCGTTGCCACTGCCTACTTTTTGTAAGGCTAATGTAATATGGCCATAAATAGGCAATGGGTGAACTACATTGGAAAAGTTTCATTATAAAACCATTAGTAGTAATGGGAGGAAAAACACCTGGTGGATCTGTAGAAACAATTAAAATTGAAAGCATAAGAATTGCAAGCAGAAATGTGGGTCAGGGACAGGATGTGTCACATTACTTTGGCAGCTCTATGTATTTCAATTATTTCAATTACTGATAGTTGTATAGCAGGTTAATTTTGAAACAAGGTGAGTTATCCTATGTGGACGTTGTGTCTATAGTTGTAAGTTAATCACTGAATTTCATGCAAAGATTGTGGCTTAGAAGTAAAAAAAATATCTATCTATTTGCTCTCAGTGGTGTATTATTCCACTATATAAAGTCCTGTTCAATGTAAATCTTGGACACAATTCTTTAGTAGTTATACAATAGAGATATTGTACATTAAATCTGTCGATATGTACATTTTTTTAACTCTGAAATATGCATCAGTGCAAGAATCTCGTGTCCATCAGCACTAATAACTCTGTAAACTCAATTCTTACAATGCAGTATTATCACAGCAGGATCCTCTTTCTCTCTCTCACAGGGCCAGTTTGCCTGCAATGACAGGAAGCTGTGGAAGTAGGGAGTTGAAAGAATTGGGTTTTCTGCAGGGTCATTCACTGGCCTGGCAACAAGCCAAACAGAACAAACTAACACAACACCACAAAGGCACAAAGAGAGAGGGAGTGGGTTCCACCTGCCCCGGCGACCACAGACAGCGCTGAGCTTGACAGGGAGCTCTGGCTGAATCCTGTCTGCTGTCTGTTTCTTATCCGCCCCGCCAGCTCTACTGTAGCCGGACAAAAAAACCTCCACAGACTTGCCCATGCAAATGTAAATGGATGAGAATGAAATGTGTGTTTATTTTGGCCCGTTTGATTTGACAAGCGTGAAATGAATTCTAAAAGTTTGGTGAAGGCCCGCAGCTACACAGAAAACAACCCTTTTCTTGCCTTGCTTGGGCCTGTTGAGGTATGTCAGTTCTGACCCACAAAGCTTTTAGCAGTCCTACATTTGGGGCTCTGAAGTTGTATATGACAGTAGTGTGCTGCCATTCTCACTTTTCTTTCCTTCACACAGCGCATCACACATGGCGTTCACACTCACACATGCTCTCGCTCACACAGTGGTCTCCACTGCAGGGTGACTGGGGGCTACAGACTGATCCTCGGCTGATATGACCTACTTTCTATTCAAGCCAGTGTCTCTTTGTTCACTCCACGTTGGAAGAGGCTGCTGCAGCCTGTGGAACAAAGAACACAAGCAGCACTTGGAGCCTTCAAACAAGCTGACCCTGCCTAGATACAGCCGCCCCAAAAATGGCTCATGAAGGCAGCGCTGCTTGGACTCCCACTGTCTTCAAATCTCCTCCTTTTTCTACTTTGATCTACCACCGCTGCAGATGAGGGAGGATAAACCCCAGTTCCTGCAGTCTTGCAGTCATCCTACTGGCTCAGAGTGATGAGACAGATAGCATGGAGGCGGAGGAGGCCTGAGTTATCAGTCTGGGAACTGGAAGGACAGGGGGAGGGAGGAAATTAATTTTGTGTTTTCACTGGGGGGGCCTCAGGAAGACTGGATCCTCACAGATACCATACCCCTTGCAGAGATAATCTGTCTCAAATTAGCTTTGGGTACAATAATACCTTTACACATCTTCCTGCAGTACAACATCAACAAGTTTGAAAAGAAAAAGTGACAGCAGGATAACAAACCTACACAACCAAGCAGTTGTGTTTAGTATTTCCTTTTATTAAATGTACCTGAAGACTCTCAATTACAGAACCCTCCATTTAACAGCAAACTGTGAACAGACCATTTAGTCTTTAATGACCTAACTGGAACAGCTGCCTCTCCAAAAAACATACCCATCTGTACAAACCAGGCAAATTACGCTTCAAGGGCAACAGCAGAAGATTTTAATAAGCACGTGCAACTGTTGATGCTTTCATCAGATCTGCCAAATGATGCACAAAATTGTTTGAGGTAGAGAGGAGCAGTGGCTGATGAATGAAGGCAGCTCTGCAAGAGACAGTAAGTAGAGAACCTGTAATCTGTGAACATCCAATACAACAGAATCTGATGGGAACAGGGGCAGTTATTTGTAGCTTGACCAGAGAATAAATGAGCAGAGGGTGAGAAATAAACCGGGGAGAACTGAAGAAAAGGAGAGGAAAGCACATATGGGAGTACAAAGAAGTAGAAAACAAAAGTGAGTCACAAGAGTGAGTAGTTTCTGTTTAGAGAGACTGTTTGCAGGGATAGAACTATAGCTGTGACCTTGCATGGATAGTGTTTGATGCCCAAACTGACACTGAGATTTTTGTGTAGATTATATCATTAACCTACCAAAGAATACACAAAATCAAGACTCACAGATGCAGATCCGAGACAGACGGCATTTCTAAATAAAGCAGCATCTTACCTGCATGTGTTCTGTGGAGCTGCTGCTCAGCTCGTCTCCAGACTCTGAGTCATTGCGGAGCTTGCTGAGCCCCTCTCCTGGCAGCTCGCTCGGAGGGGAGGTCTTGTCAGCATCTGGACTTTTGTTGTGGTTGTTCCCCACTTTGAGAGGAGGAGAATCAGCCCGTGTCCGTGGCAACGTGGAACTGTTGGCATGGTGATGGTTGTTGTTGTTGTGAAGAAGTACCAATTCAGCTACCAACTTGCAGTGATGAGGGCTCCCCACATTCTGGTTAGCATCCTTGGCCAGAGCGGGTGGCGTGACCCGATCAGAGGATGGCGAGGGGGTGGAGGAGGGGGACGGGCGCCCAAAGCTGGACATTTCTGGCTGAGGCCTGTTCAGGTTCTCGTTGGAGGCCCGGCAGATATCCAAAACGGTGGGCTTGGCCCTCAAGGCGGGTTTCTGAGGCGGCATGAGCGCCCGGCGCACCTCCCTGACATACTGTGCTGGCACGTAAAACGCCTTTGTACCCTCCTCCTTCCTCACTTGCCACCAGTCCTCGTTGGTCTTCTTCACCAGCATGTAACACTCTCCCTGGCGAATAGTCACCATCTTGTCTTTGGCCTTGTACTCGTAGTCGTACTCCACCTCGATGTAGACCTGGCCTGGGGCAATGGGCAGCCCCTCTTTGTCAGCCATGACTGCTGGAACAAGCGCTTGAACTCTGACCTCAGCTGCTCAGCGACCCAGACCTGGAGGGCTCCTCATGTCTGTCTGCAGGAGATAACACACAAGCTTTTTTCAGCTAAATATCACAAGCTATATGTTTAAAGGGCATGGGACATGAACATACACCCACTAAACCACACAAAGACTCTCATATTTCATGCTACGGACCTCCCAGTCTGTCGCACTCCAGCATATTACTCACCTGATAGCCACAACCACAAATTGCTGCTGCTATAACACACTCACATCCACCACCAGACAGACATAAAGTACCAGTGAGTCAAGTAAAGACTACTGCAGGTAAACTCCTCCTCATGATCACCAAAAGCCACAACAGACAGTCAGCACTGATTGCTCTGGTAACCGATATGACCGCTAAGGATATCGAGCCTGTAACCTGATCAGCCTCTGCGGAGCTGAAGGTGATGACAACATGACCCCAGCATGCGATTCAGTGACTACAATGAGGCCACACTCCCTCATCCAAAAATAAACTTTTATTGGAGTCCTGTGCTGCAGTTTGGCATCATTACTCATTAATGCAGCAACAGAACACAGTCAGGAACCTTTTAAAAGCTTGAGGTGATCTTCTCACTATATCATACGCAGTCGGTGTGTGAGTCAGAGGACAGCTGGGCCCCTTGTGATTCCTGCAGGGTTTGTTTTGGGATGAGGCCTGTCATTGATCCGTCTGTCAGAGAGTATCCCTTCATCGGTTAACCTAAATAAATAGCGAGACTGTCGAGCCGCGGCTCCCCTCATATCAAATTCTCCTTCTTCCTCCCTGAAATAGCAGCCGCCATGGACTGACATCCTGGAAGTGCAGGCGGTAAAAGCAGGTGCTTTTAGTGAGGCGTGAGAACATGCTGCTGAATCTACCAGGGGCCCATCCTTATGTAAAGGAATACATCTACACACTGCAGCTCAGACTGACAGCTACACACCCAGAATAGATTTACAGAGCTGAGAGGCGTCTGGTCCAGACTGGGAGCCCTCAGAGATGTTCATAATGAGCTCAAATTGTTTCTGTTTTATCTGTTTCAACACTATGAAGCACACACACACGTGTTACATCATTTGTGTGTGTGTGTAACAGCAGTCCAGTCCAGGCCTGTCTCAACACAAGCCCCAGTCATGATGTCAACACACACATGCCCAGACCTTTATGAATGAATGAGTGTCTCTGGAGTAGCAGCCTCTGTCTGTTGTAAATATGGTGTGTTTGAATGAGTGTTGTGCACAAACCCTCATGTGACCCCCTCCTCCAAACAGCACACAGACACGATCCACAGTTCACACCATCAGCAGAGGTGCCAGAGATGCAGTCAGGAGTCTGTCAGAGCTTTCAGTCACGCACATGATAGCAGCACTATCAGTGCTGGTTGTATGACAGCAACCGTCCTGACCTCCTCACAGCGAGCTCACTGCACAGATTGTGTCAGCAGTGTGAGTTTAACTGTGTCTCTGATACAGGGTGTAATAAGTGATGCAATGGTGCCGGAGTCAGGAAATGTCACACTGTTAGTTTGTCAAAGATAACTTATCCAATAGATTATGGTTCCCAGTATAACCAAAGTAGCTTCCAGACTGTGTCAAACAGGTGATTACTAAAGTGGCAAAAAGACAAAGCAAAAAAATGAAACTAAATATTCAAGTGTGGACTAATGGAGGCATAACAAAACCCAGAGTTACCACAAAAACCAGACAGGATCTGGCTGGAGATCAAGCATGACATCAGCCATCTTGGCAGGAGCCCAGAGCTCCACTACGACGAGTCACTTCTGTTAACCATGAATTAAAACTGACTCCTCAGACAACAGAAACTTACAGCTCCCTGTCTCTGTTCTCCACTGCTGTGGTATGTCACAGTTCTGGCAGAGAACCTGGGAGAGTAAATTTTGTTGGAAATGAATCTCCATCACCATGAGTACGGTGAAGTCTCATAGGAGTGTGCCAGCCAACTTGTTGCTCCATGGAGATTTAAAATGATGTTGTGAAACTGCTTGATTTGGACCTCTACAACCAAAAGACATTGTTTTTTCTATGGTTTCAAAAGTGGGGCCATAAGATTTCATCGTTGTAATTCTGCACACATCTTAAACCAGAATCAATAATCGGAGATGATTCCCTGTGAAAAATGAGCTATTCTGGAAGAAAATGTTCATAAAAAAAAGAGTATCCAAGCCCGATCCCCATGGCCCTGCAGTGCTGCACACCAACATGAGGAAATCAGTGTCATTAAGTTACAAACATCCACCTGTATATAAGTGGCATTACGGCAGACCACTGCAATATAAATGTGGGGTGTAGATGGCAGAGCATGAAGCTGCGCATCAACAGGGAGATCACGACCTGAGCTTTCCTCTGCATACATCTGCAGACCAGCCAGTGTAGCAGCAAAACACCCTGAGACTGCCTTTGTCCCTGTGCTTCATTCAAAACAGATGTGGCCGAGCAGCATCCACTCCAACATGTGCTGCTGCTGCATTTCAATCCATCTCTGCGGCATATGCGAACGAGCACCGCATGGGAATGAAAGCAGTGGAAAAGCCCCCAAAACAAGCAGCCTGGGTCTCCAAATTGTAGGGGGGCTGAGAGGGGACAGCATGCCTGGGGCGGGTGGTGGACAGGGGGAGGGTGGGGGCAGGGTCCCTTCCAGACTGCAGAAATACAGCACAAAGGAGTTTAATCCATTCATGACAAAGGGCTCCTAGTCGGCATCACCAAGGATTCCCAGGAGCGAGGGCAGGGCAGGAACGTGAGTGCCGGAGAACCCCCACCCCGCCGGACAAACAGCCCAACACACCGCGGGGAGAGAAGCTCCGGAGCCCCGCACACTGATGCTATCACGTGGAGGGTTTAATTACCCACCTGGCTCTGTGTCTAGAAGGTGAAATAACGGAGGAGTCGGTGTTATCCTCCCGCTGGGAGACGTTTCTGTGACAGTTTCCAGAGGCTTCGTGTGCGGACAAAAGCACTGCAGGTTCACTCGGATACGAAGCTCCGCTCTGCAACAGCGTGCATAGCAACTAAGTAACTCCGCTACAAGCCAATAGCCGCTCACTGACCGCAGCGCCGCGCACAAACCAGCCGCACTTACCTTCACAAACTCCGCTGCTGTCTCTCTGTGCTTCGTCTCCACCGCAGAGCGACTCAGGAGGAACTTTCCCACCTATTTTAGTGTCTGCTGCTCAGTCCGAGTCCGCCGCAGACCTCCGCTCTGCCGCTCTGTTCGCAATCCCCCGCCTCTCTGCGCGCCGTCAAGTTGCCACAAGCAGCTTCCGGGCTCACCTGTCAAAATAAAAGTCGCAACCTGCCTGGAAGATTCTTATCTGGGGGTAGCCAAGTGTAAAATAAATAAATTTTTTATGTCTTCACTATCAGTACTTTCCCCTTTAACCTGAGAGTATTTTTTCCAGACAATGAAAGACATTTTTCATTTAATTGTTACTACAATACAGTTTCTATAATAACAGCACAAAGTCAATTAAAGCAATTTTGCACTGCTGTATATTTTTGCACGTCTTGACTTTTTGTATGTGCTTTTTCTTTTTACACTGCTCTTTATATTGTCAATGTTTATCTACCTCAGTAAGTATGAGTAGATGCAAATGATGTTTAAATAAGTGCCTTCATTAAATTAAGGTAATCACAGTATTTGTGCATATGACATTAAAAGTTTTTAAATCTTGTCAATAAATGTTCTTATTTCATTTGGGGTTTTTTTTCTGTTCAGTGAATTACAGCATTATTTCGACGCCATAATTTTCCCATACTGTCAATTAGTGCAAACGTGATCTCCATTTTAAATACCTTTGTCACCCTGTGTTATGGTCCTGTAAGGCAAATTATATTCTCATAATAACTATACACAATTATCATCTTATAGGAAGGCCTCACACAAATCCATAAGCAAGTGGATGCTAGGTGGTCAACAATTCTGATCAGAAATAAAAACTTGCAAGCATCCCCAAGGCATATTAAATGACACATTGTGCAAAATAATAAATTACACAATATAGCATTTTTCAGTTTGTTTTGTCTAGATTAAATCTGACGACAGGATCAAATGAATACACATTGTGTTTATTTTCTGTACTTAACATTTTGTAGGGTTTTATTTTGACACAAAAATAGACTTAGTTTTGGTTGTTTAACTTCAGGTTGATGCAGTACCGTCTTTCATCCAGCAGACTGCTCTGTTTCTCTCACCCCGCCCGTCTGTCAGCGCTGATAGACGGCGTCGAGAGCTCCACGGCCGGCCTGCCCTCTCCCGGTGCATCACTTCACTGTCCGCTGCTTCCCAACCTAAGGTCCACGGACACCCAGGGGACCGCTCTGTTAAATCAGGAATAATTAAATCACACTTTCTAGGCTACCATTGCCACTATAAGAATGACAGTCGGCCCTGTAAGGATTCACCCTCAGAACCAGGACTTTGGATTCTTCGGTTAAGTCACATAGCCTAACCAAATGTAGTGGGATTAATGTGTGAAGATCCCCTCCCTCTCCTCAATTGATCTGGCAATCCCAGCAGGGAGTTTCACCAAGCAGGCAGGCTCATGAATGATTTAGTGCTCGGATGATCCAGGAACACAGCAAGTCTTCAATGAAGAACACTGACTCAGACTATAGGAGCACTGAAATTAGCCTCAGGCAATAAATCTACAAGTTTACATTACTGTAGAGTTATGTATGCATGTCTATGTAAAAAGCAGAGCACTGTGTACAAGCACAGCCTGTTGGTGTAAGGAGGGAAGAGACGGACGTGTAAATTCAGTGAACTCAGTCTGGTTTGTAAAACCCAGAGTGTAATGTGTATGATTGGGGACATGAAAATGATCATGACATCATAAAGAATTCAATGTAACTACCATTTAAGGCCTTTAATAAAATATTTTACCCATGTCTGCTAATTTAAAAAGCTGTTTTTAATTTTAAAAAAAGAAAAAAACATCTGTTTACAGTATGTTCAAAAATCACATTTTTACACTGATTAGAGTTTTTTGAGTGGAAAATATATACAAATCAGGCATAATATTCTGACCACTTACAGGTGGAGTGAGTAACATTGATTATCTCTTTGTCATGGCATCTGTTAGTGGGTTGGATATATTAGGCAGACATGAACATTTTGTCTTCATAGTTGATGTGTTAGAAGCAGAAAAAATGGGCAAGTGTAAGGATTTGGGTGAGTTTGACAAGAACCAAACTGTGATGGCTAGAGGACTGGATCAGAGCATCTCCAGAACTGCAGCTCTTGTGTGGGGTGTTCCTGGTCTGCATTGGTCAGGATCTATCAAAAGTGGTCAAAGGAAGGAACAGTGTTGAACCAGAGACAGGCTCATGGACAGCCAAGGCTCACTGATGCACGTTGGGAGGAAGGCTGGTCCATGTGGTCGGATCCAACAGACGAGCTACTGCCATTCAAATTCCTGAAGAAGTTAATGCTGGTTCTGATAGAAAGGTGTCAGAATACACAGAGCATCACAGTTTGTTGTGTATGGAGCTGCATAGCTGCAGACCAGTCAGGGTGTCCATGCTCACCCCTGTGCACCGCCAAAATCGCCAACAATGAGCACGTGAGCATTAGAACTGGATCACTAGGCAATGGAAGAAGGTGGTCTGGTCTGATGAATTGCATTTTCTTTGACATCAAATGGATTTGCAGGGTGCGCATACTTCGCTTATCTGGGGAACACATGGCACCAGGATACACTATTGGAAGAAGGCAAGCCAGCAGAGGCAGTGTGATCCCTTAGAAATGTTCTGCTGTGAAACCTTGGGTCCTGCCATCCATATGGATTTTACTTTGACATGTACCTCCTACCTAAGCATTGTTGTAGACCATGTACATCCTTTCATGGAAACGGTATTCCCTGATGGCTGTGGCCTCTTTCAGCAGGATAATGCACCATGCCACAAAGCAAAAATGGTTCAGGAATGGTTTGAGGAGCAGAACAACCAGTTGATTGAGGTGTTGACTTGCCCTCCAAACTCCCCACATCTCAATCCAATGGAACATCTGTGGGATGTGCTGGACAAACAAATCCAATCCATGGAGGTCCCACCTCACAACTTCGAGGACTTAAAGTATCTGCTGCTAACATATTGGTGCCAGGTGTCACAGCACACCTTCCTGGTCTAGTGTAGTCCATGCCTTGATGGGTCAGGGCTGTTTTGGCAGCAAAAGGAGGACCAACACAATATTAGACAGGTGGCCATGATGTCATGCCTGATCGGTGTATATGCTATTATATGCTTTCATGCTAGAAAAAAATCATTAAAATGAGCTTTGAAGTTTCCATTTATTAGATCTGGAATTAAAATTTGTGGACCAGCAGGCTTAAATCACCAAAATAATGAAAGGGCCTTTCATTTTAATGATAAATACAACTGTCCTTCTTGCCCTGAAAAATGAGAGTGCTGCTCAAGTTTCAGATAGTAAGTGAATTCTTAAGATAATTGCAAATACAGGAAAAAAAGTCAGGCAAAGATAAGGCAGACTGTGCAGAAAAAAGCTTGTTTTAGGTCTACATGTGTAGTGTCTGTGTCAACTCTTCCACTCCCTGCAAAAAAACAAAAACAAGCAAAAAAAAACAAAACAAAAAAAACTACAGCAGCATGTTGACCCATCAAGATGTGGTTAAATAGGTCACAGATACATCTTTACAACACTCTGAACATGATAGCAATAATCATAATTGACAGACAGATGAGTGATCTCCACTGTGATGCTGCACCACAGCTCCACGTCCTGCTGTCTGCAGCAGCAGGTTGCTACAAAGGAACTGTGGAACTTCCAAAACAATTATAGTTCATTATTCCAAACTGACTGAATACTTGATTAAATCTCATAAAGGGCTTTCTTTGCAACTAGTGCATCAAAATGTCATATTTTGAATGATCAAGATGAGACAAACAACGACAATTTCAGCCTTAATGTCCATTAAGGTCTGATAAGTGTATTCATGTTGGTACAGTGCCGGCTAATGTCTTTGTTTGTTGCTAACATGAGTGCATGTGACAGAAATCACCAGTATCGCAAGTTTTGACTACTTGAAAGCTTAGAGGTCTTAAGGCTTAACAGAGTAACTGCACAGCTTAGGCTGTACTTATATACAGTAGGTACACATTTTGACATTGGAAGAATGGTGCCATGATTCCAGTTCAATGTGTTGGTCTGGGTCTTTGGCTTCATGTCCTCAGCTGTAGGTGAAAACACAAAAAGAAGAAATTAAATGTACACTTTATCTTTCTGGATTAGAAAAACACAAGAAAAATGAAGGGAAAATCTAAATCTCAGGATGTCTGGCCTGGCTGAGCACAACTGAGTAATAATGTACATTTATTAGGCTATCATATAGCAGAGACTGTGAAGGGACATGATGTCTTCTTGTCTTGCCTGTTATTGCCTCCTCCCTTAATGCCAGTAGGCTGGTTGTTCTGGATGAGGTTGGACCTGTTGACGCTGGTGTTTATGGGAGCTCCTGGCAGTTGGCCTGGTCTGATGGGTTTAGCTGTTTAGGACACAGACAGGCACAATGGGTCATTTCCACAGTGAAGTCTGAGAGGCTCATGCTAAAATATTAAATATAATATTAAATATTAAAAGCATTTGTTTTCTTTTTGAAAGTTAGATGAGAAGTTGGACACCACTCTTACATCTGTGTGGGAAAGTCTCTCTCGAGTTATTTTTTTTAACCTCTAAAATCTCATCCCTGTCTATCAAAGTTGCATATTCACACCTTTTTCATGAAAATAATCATCTTCTTTCTTATAATGGTTTAGATGTAGCTCTGCATGATTGCTTCTTCTAGAATATGCAGATCTATAAAGTCCCTGCCTCTCTTTTCACTCATCCCTCCACACTCACTGCAGCTCGAGCACACCAGCTCACCTACAACTCAGCTTAAACACTTTAAAACTACTCATGTAATGATAAGCTGTGATATTGCAGTAATATGGCCATACATGCTCTAACTGGGAACTGATGCTAAAGGAGAGTAATGATACAGAAAGTCCCATCCTGATTGGTTCTTTATGTTTGTTAAGTATGAAAACCTGGAAGTCTGAGTCAACATAAACTGCAGTTTCAAAGTGGAAATTCTTGTACTTTGAAGGTTCATTTTCATTGGAGGGGTCTTTAAGTTAGCTTAGCATAAGATTTGGAAACAAGAGGAAACCATTAGCCTAGTTCTGTTGGAACAAAGTAGTATTCTATGTGTTTTACTTTTGCTAAGTTTTTTTTAATGCTAATTTATATCAGGGATCGTATAAAAACACGATTCTCAAAAGAGATGCTATTATGTGGTCTCAAACCAGCAGCCTTCTAATTGCTATTCCACTTCTCTCACCTCTGGTCCACCCAAGACACGCAGCTATTATTCCCACCAGCCCACAATAATGCAGCAGCCTACAATCAGCACCTCTTTAGCCTCCAAAGCTGCTAATTTACATGATGTATGTCCTTTGTTAATATGCACATAAATGTAAAAATGACAATTAGTTGTTTTAGTGGGAGTTTTCTGCCTGATATAATACAAGAAAACCTTTATACTCAGCTATTGTTTCCAAGAAATAGTTATGACATGGAACTCTGATTTGTGAAGGGATTCAAAAATGGACCAGAACATGCTAATTACTCAGCCTTCAAGCTTTTTTTGTGTGTGTATTATTGACATTTGGACAGAGCTATGCTAGCTGTTTCCCCTGCATCCAGGATTTATGCTAAACTCAGTTAGCTGCACACTTTATACTTACTAAAAGCACAGATATCATCTAACACTCTGCAAGAAAACAAATAAGTGCCAAACAGCTCCGTGTGATATTAGATGTCTTTTGACTGAAAGGTTTGCTTGGTTTTGACTCATTAAAAAACCTCACAGACTAATTAAATTAATTTGTTCTTTACAGTTATTCAACACATTGACTTGTATATTACTGCAGGTGTAAGATGTAGATATAAATAAATAAAATAATCTACCTATCACAGCTGAGGCTCTCCTGCCCATGTTTTTGGGCTTGACTGTGTCCTTGATGCGCTCCACCTCCTGCTGGTAGCGCTTACGGTCGCGGGCTGCGTTCTCTTTGGCCTCCTTCAGGGCAGCCTCCAGGCCTTTGACCCGCTCAGCTGTGGCCCGCAGACGCTTCTCCAGCTTAGGGATCTCACAGCGAAGATCAGCGTTGTCTCGTACCAGCTGCAGACAACAGAACAGAGAAGACAAAGAGTAAGAAAACAGAGCATTTAGCAAATACTAATGCTGGTGAGAATCACGTCTATGATGAGCTTATGGAAGAATCACTGTGCTGACTGTGTGTTTGCACAGATTTATACCTGCTTGTGAACTTTGGTGAGCTGCTCCAGGTTGCTCTCCAGGAATGAGATCTTTTGTTTCTGTGCAGTGCTGCCCTCTGTGTCCTCTGAGTCCATCTGAGCGTTCTGTCCAAGCACAGCAAACAGCTTCATCTCTACACTGATATCTACACATGCTGTATTTCTTGGCATTCAATCCAACTTAGTGACAATAAAGAATTGTGTAACCAATAATCCATAGTCCAAAGCACCTAATTTGTGGTTAAAATGAAGTGTTAAGAATCAGATTTTGGATGAGTACAACACCACAGTTCTATTCTCGTATTCTTGGTGTCTTCCAGGAAAGCCTGCTCTGCCTCTCTGTTTATCTCACCAAGCCCCAGCCTGAAGGCTGCAGATGAGCGCCATGCTGAGGGCCCAGATCCCTAATTTACAGCTGCTACCTTTGAAGAATCAGATGGCCTACTTATTGCACACACTTTCTGTTGTGTTCCCTGGATTCATAAAAATTTCATCATGGTGCAAATTAAATGGAGTGCAGATGGTGCATGAGCGAAATATGGAGCTGTTCGTCTCATTCCAGGTAAACGCTGTGGTCTCGGCAACAGGAGCTCCTGTGATGTTATACCAGACAGGAGACTGAAGCACACACAAAACCAGAGCACAGGATGATGATTATACTGATAATGAGGTGTGGCAACCTTCATAGAACAGGACAATACAGAACTACTGCAAAACGTGGCCTCATCACAGGCCTCATTCACACCTGGTTTAAACATGTGTCTCAGTCCAACATCCAAATAAATACATCATTTCTGTTCACATAGACTCATTGTGTTGTTGCTAATTGGCAAAAGACAGCACTATATTTATAGTGTCTTTGCCACACAAAGAGTATGTAACCTGGTTTACTTAACCCTCCTGTTGTCCTCATTTACCGGCACCAAAAAATATTGTTTCCTTGTCTGAAAAAAATCCCAAAATTCATCAAAAAAATTCCCCAAATTTCTGAAAATTCCAATAACTCCTTAAAAGTTTCTCTTGAAGGTTTTATTATTATTTTTTTTAAATCCCCCAAATTTGGCAAGAACATTCTTGTAAATATTTTCCAAAAATTAGCAAAAATCTTCCAAAAAAAATCCTAAAAATATCTAAAGTGATTACATATATATCAGTAATACTTCATACATTCACCAAAAAAATCAACCAAAATCCAGCGAAATTCACTGGATTTTGGTAATTTTTTTGTGAATGTTCTTAAGAAATATTTTTAACATTTCTTTTTTCCACCAAAAAATGTTCAAAGATTTCCCAAAAATGTTGAAAATGTGGACATCAGAACTTTCACTGCGAAAATATATTTTTTCCACATTTTCAAACTTCAAAACGGGTCAATTTGACCTGCAGGACAACATGAGAGTTAAAGGACATTAGTTCAGTAGCTATCCTTCACTATGGTCCAGGACACTTCCGTGTACTCACTGCTAAAAAAAAAAAAAAAAAAAAAATACATATGTGGCCCCAGACCACCTCTGAATTTAATGAACCATATATCAGTGTGTCCTCATGCATATTGGGTGCATCCACACATTTACTTAGAGCTGTCCACTTGTGATCAGATCACCTAAGATACATGTTAATACCAGGTGAAAACAGGACGACAGGAACACTGTGAGGACATTTTACCTTTTTCAGTCTAGTGGCCAAGTCTTGGACAAAGAGCCTCCTCAGGTTGTGGAGTGTCTGTAGCTCCCGGGCCTGAATGAAGAAAAGAAAACCAAGCTGAGAGGTAGGAAAAGCTATGTTTGGGAGCATTAAAGCATCCAACTCTTCCAGGATATGTCTACTTCTAATCAAATGATAGGAGCTGTTGGGTCTTGTTGCAGGCAAATTAGTGATTTATATGGTGAAAAGACTCTAATCTATGAGGCTCAAAGCTCACAGCAAGTCATGGTCAAGAAACTATTGCTTGTCACTTTATAGAAAACAACATACATACAGGTAATACTTAGAAATACTGCTAATTCAAAGTGAAACTTCTTAGAAAATGGAGTTAACTTTGCTGTTGTTATGGCAATCATTCAGCAGGACCTCCTTATTAAACCATCATGAAATAATAAAAGACAAAAATATGGGGAGCTATAACATGACATGCCATGTAAGAATTTAAAGCTGAACACTACATCATGTGAACCTATTCTACTCTGAGATTCACTGTTAATTTACTCTTTTATATTGAGTCGTCCTTTTTAGTCTTGTTCATATAACTCAGTAATATACAGTAAGTTATTGTCTATGAAATTACAATCTATCTATGTTTTCATACAGGTTTTGGTTTAACAACAGGTTCAACAACAGACACAACTTATATTCACTATGCTGACTTCCTCATGCTACCGTGCTGATGTTCAGCAGGCATATTTTTTACAATGTTCTCTATCTTAATGTGCTAGATTTGTAACATTTGCTTTGAAAATATCATTACATGCAGGTAACTGATCCTGAAAACACATTTTAAAATCTGACTTCATGATGAATTAAAGGAGCACAGTTTGTAACACGTCTCACAGAAATCTATCCAACACTAATGTAGTTCTTTCACTCAAAATCTCAAATGTTAAATCCATGGTGGAGCTGCAGGAAGAATTCCAAAGTCACTTTCCCACAGGCCATGGATATCTGGACATTATTTTCTGACAATTCATCTGAATGGGAAATTTCAGTCTGGACCACAGTAGTCTGGACTGACTGAACCACTGACCTTCTGGCCAGAAAAATTCAACCACAACATCTCAGGTAATTTGGTGTTCCAGCTATGCTGAATAATCTGCAGACCTCACTATGACTAATCTGCATGGGGACTGCTGTCTGTAACATTAAAAAATCAGTGTTTGCAGTAAGGTTTAAAATTGGAAACTGGAAATTGGAAACTGAACACAAACTTGAAAAATTCATGCTACTAACTGACCACAGTCTCCTCCAGTCCTTTCAGGTCCTGTCTGGCCTGCTCTCGTCTGTCTTGCATCACCCTGGAGGACATGAGATGGGTGTTAATAAGAGTGAATACTGGCTATGACAAGAAAATATATACAATATTCCCCCCTGACTAAAGCGTGGAGGCATTACGTGAGCTCCTGCAGCTGTCGGCTCTTCTCCTGGTCAGTTGTCTTGAGCTTCTCGTGCTCCACTTTCAGGGTCTCCTGCTCCAGTATGATCTTCTGGTTCAGACTGCACACATGTGAGGGACACAATCAGCACAGGGACAAAAGTTCAATTCAAAATCAATCTGCTGCCACAAGGAGGCAAGAGGAAGCTTGCCTTTTTATATTCAATGTACGTTGTATTATCTAGGTTGAGTTACACTTTTAAAAAATAACAAAAATAAAGATATTGGCCTAGAAACAACAGTACTGACAAAAGTGTTGCTATGAGGAAAAGAGTGTCTGACTCAGCTTCTTTTCAACTGTATAAACAGCATTCAAAAATGGTTCTGAACAGCGGACAGCAGCGTTTGTTGTACGATGTTCAGAGATGTGTTTGATTTGAATCTCAGACACGCTGTACGGTACGTGATGAAAGCTTCCTTGCACACTGAATAGTTTGTTCAACTTTCACAATTTTCAACTTTCAGTAAAAGCAGCTCAGGAACAAAGATGGACATTATAAGCTGCACCTTCAGTCCGTTCACACTGGGATGTTTATTCATATCTTAAAAGCCTTGTAGTGGCCGAACTGGTTTAAAGGAAGTGGCTGGAATATTCAGACAGCTAGTTGATGATGCTGCTTTTTGCTTTCCATGTTGGACGTTTAGTACTGGGTCTAGTGCTAATAGCAGCTTCTGTTACTAGAAAACAGTTATTTGGTTTTAAAACGGTAGTCTTGGGTTGCTAGTTTGCCTTTCAGAAGTTACTGCAGGGTTTTATCAATGCATTTCATTAACCCTCCTGTTGTCCTCATTTATGGGCACCAAAAAATATAGTTTCCTTGTCTGAAAAAAAATCCCAAAATTCAGCAAAAAAAATTCCCCAAATTTCTGAAAATTTGCAAAACCTCCAGGGAGAAAATTCCAGTAATTCCTTAAAAATTTCCCTTAAAAGTATTATTTAAAAAAAAAAATAAAATCCCCCAAATGTAACAAGAAAATTCTTGTAAATATTTTCAAAAAATGAGTAAAAATCTTCCAAAAACATCCTAAAAATATCTAAAGTGATTACATATATATATATATCAGTAAAACTTCTAGTATTTTCTTAAGAACATTCACAAAAAAAATCTACCAAAATCCAGTGAATTTCACTGGATTTTGGTTGATTTCTTTTTGTGAATGTTCTTAAGAAACATTTTTAACATTTCTTTTTTTCCACCAAAAAATGTTCAAAGATTTCCCAAAATGTTGAAAATGTGGACATCAGAACTTTCACTGTGAAAATATATTTTTTACCACATTTTCAAACTTTAAAACGGGTCAATTTTGACCCGCAGGACAACAGGAGAGTTAAACCTACAACCAGACCAGTCTAATCATAGATAACTATGCATATTGCAGCCATGATGTGGAAACACTTGGAAAGCGGAAGGTAAGGCAACTGTTTGCATTAAAAAGTCACAAGATGAAAAAGGGCCACAAGCAGGACAATACATTCACCTGCTGTTTAACTGTACAAAAAGATCTGCAACCATTTCTGAACCTCATTAACTGTCTCCAGCCTCACGGCCTGATTTACAGACAGAGGTGTTTGGTGATGGCGTCTTACTCCTGCAGCTCGGTGATGAGCTTCTCCTTGTTGTCCAGCTCATCTCTCAAGCTGCTGACCTGCTTCTGATGAGCCTCTCTGTGGGATAAGATCTGCTTCTCCACAGCATCCTGAAGACAAACCAACACAGAGCCAGCCTCTGATTGAAACAGTCGCCTAAAACACACTCTGTAAATATCAGACTTGGTGTACGGTACCTTGACTTCATTGGCAGACTGGATCTCGTTCTCCTTCTCCATGGCATTAACCTTCTCTGGAAGGAGATACAAGAAGTCAGTTAAGGATCTAAAACAATGGATCTGTTTTAGGTTCTGATAGTGCCAGTTACAGCAAGCAAATTTTTTTCTTCAATGCACATTTTTTGAGCATCTATCAGTTAGTAAATACAATTCTATTAAAGTCAAATTTTTTATAGATTTCTTTTTATGAAGAGGAGAAATACCTAAAGCTCAATAAAGGAAAAAAAAATCCTATTACTCAAATGTCTAATGCAGATTTGCATTCATTTGGCTAACAAAGTAAACTAGAAGCCAGACAGGTACATGCCTCAGTGGGCCAGTTAAAGTAGCACTTGTTTGTTTTTTTGTTTGTTTTTTAAAAAATTTTATCAGAGATGATCCAATACAATCTATAATTTTTTATATTGTGATGTCTGAGGAGTTGAACTATTCATACTTTAATTAATTATATTTAAGAAAGTTTTATACATATTTGAGAAAAAAGTTTACAAAGATATGAGAGAAGTCTAGAGTCTTTTAATAAGTAAATATATAGTAGTGACTCTAATGGCACATAGAAAGAATTATTTTGTTCCCCAGAGTTGTCACTAGATCAGCAGTGATGTTAGAAAGCAACATTAATGTAACTTTGTTTGAATCAGAGTGCAGAGCTACACAGATTTATGTAATTTTTTGTGACAGTGAAGCTCCATGTACATTTAAACTTAACTTAATCAGTAATGAAGACAGAACAGATTTATTTTGTGCGTGTGTTTAGGCATTTTTCTCATAAAAGTCAACAAAAAGAAAGTTACAAATAAAAGAATAAACTCCACCCAGGGTTTAGTTTTGGGCCTGACGAATCTCCAGCTCACCTTGGGCTTTGATCCGAACTATTTCCTCATTGAGAGAGTCCACATTTTCCTCCAGCTGTCTTTTCTTCTGCTCCACATTCTGCAGGCAGTCTGTCAGGGACTTGATTTTAGCTTCATGCTGACCAGCAACAGGTGAATGAAAGACAAGAAAAGGACTCAGACATGACAGCTCTTTATAAACACTGTTAGACCTGCAGAAACACAGCAAATTGTTATGCTCTCTGATTTATAGCCACATGATCTGACATATTAACTAACGGCCACATGTGTCACTGTGGTGACAGGGATGGCAGCGGTGTGAGGCAGCAGTTACCTGGGAGATGCGGAGCTGGCAGGCAGTCAGCTCCCTCTCAGTCTCATCCAGCTTCTGAGAGCTCTCAGCCTGGGTGCTCTCCAGCTGTTTGCTGCGCTTCACCATCGTCTTCACCTCAGACTTCATCTTACTGATGTACAGACGAGCCACAGTGAACTCCTCATCAATCAGCCCGCTGCTTTCTTGTTGCTGAGTAATCCAACAAAACAGTTAGACTGCACAAGTTTTGTTCTTTTATTTTATCATGTGCTGCTTTCAATCATGGTATATTATGGTCCAAGCACTAAAGATGCTGTTGAGATTGTTCTCGTTCTTCCAATGATTATTTTTCTAACATTTTTTTTCTCTGCTAAAGGTGTTTCTGCAGCAGAATTCTGTAAGATCTGGAAACACCAAAACAGATGGGTTATCATTTCTGCCAACAACTTAGGATTGTAAAAAAGACTCTGATCATATCACAAGACATTTTTACAGTTATCTCAAAGATGGCTTGGCCTGGAGTCCAAATTCTTTCCTCAATATATTCTCTCTGTTCATCTACATCTTTGCTCATTTGATGTTCTGCTAAAAACACTTAAAATGTGCAAACTTTTTCTCCATTTTTAAAAACCCCTTTTCTATATACCATCAGAAAGCACACAATCGATTGTCCCAAAACTTCACCAGGATCATTTATACACTGTGCTGATCTTAAGTTGTTAAGGAAATGTCAATATGTCAGTTCATTTGGATTAAACAAACCAATTGGAATTCATCAAAATAGGTCATTTTCAAAAATTTGCAATAACTCAGAAACACTTTGAGATGTCAAATTGAAATCGGAGACAAAAAATGTAGCACCACCAACAGAAAAACAAGAAATAAACAAGACATAACCAAAGGGAGAAAGAAAGAAAGAAAGAAAGAAAGAAAGAAAGAAAGAAAGAAAGAAAGAAAGAAAGAAAGAAAGAAAGAAAGAAAGAAAGAAAGAAAGAAAGAAAGAAAGAAAGAAAAGAAGTGCACAGATTCCTTTGAAAGCAGACGATCACAGTATTGCACAGGGCTATTCTATATGCAGAAAGATATTAGTATTGCACAGATTCTTCTGAATGTATATAGAAGAATGAGCATTTAGTATTTGGCAAAGTACTTGATCAAATTCTGAGTATTTAAAACCAGCAGCATCATGGGTGACTTTCTTTTCATTTTCACAGTTCTCAAGCATTTTAAGTTTAAATACACAAAAATACCACAGTTTAGCATGTGTGCCTCAAGTTGCAAGAATGTGAGTTAAAGAAGTAAAAAAGTCCAGAGTTCAAATCCTTAGCCGGTGTAGTTCAAGCTTCAACAACACACAAATTCATGCATGTGGTATGTTTTTCACTGAAAATTGAGGCCAACAAACAAAAATGCAGGATGTCCCTAAAGTCTGGACACAAAGGAACTCTCATTAACTATAATTTTATTTTTACCTACACAGATTAAATATGGCTTTGTCAAAGAAAAAAGAGTTGAACTGGTATTTCTCAGTGGATGTGAAGGATGGACATATCGAAAGACAGCAGATGAATTTAATGCACGTCATCCAAGGAAGATTCCACTTGGCTTTTCCACGGTGGGGAAGGTAGTTAAAAAGTTTAAAGAAACAGGCAGTGTCATGGACAAACCCCATTCGGAACAATCAAATGTATCAGCTGAAACTAAAGAATTCATCCTGGCAAAAATTCATGCTAGCCTCAAAAAAATCACTTCCTTAACCCCAACCCTAACCCTGTCTTTCCATATGTCCATCCTTCACATCCATCGAGAAGTACCAGTTCAACTCTTTCTTCCTCGACAAAGCCATATTTAATCTGTGGAGGCAAAAAAAATTATACTTCATGAGATTTCCTGTGTGTCCAGACTTTAGGGACACCCTGTAGTTCAAACACCTGTAATCTGCTTGGACCTCAACTATTAGTACTTTCTGCTAGACTTAGATAATACTTTGATTACATTATACAGTAAAATAAAGACAAAACAAGACTAAAACAACGGACCCCTGTAACACGTATTTTGTGTATCCAAGTTCCTCCTGCCATCAACTGACATGTTTGTTAATTACCATGAACACACACACGCACACACTGACTTATTTTCATTAAGTCCCACATATACCATCCTACTGCCCCAAAAACTCACTAGGGTACAAAATGAGTATTGATTCGCCACTAAAAATACCAACAAAAGCACTATTTCACCCTGTTTGAGGTCTTTCTCACAGAGTCCTGCCTCCTTTTCTGCCTGTTAATTTATGTTTTAGTTTTTAAAATCATAGATTCGCCATTAACTAAAACAGACAATAATGTTCATGACCTTTATCCGGATCTCTACTAATTATTAAATCTGTCTGACAATGTTCTGCAAGGAGTAAATCCTTGCTCTTGTGGAGCTGGACGAGTAAATGCTGTTCTGCTGTCAATTAATTTCCTGTTAACGGACTGTGCAGTTAATCATTTAGCTGTACTAGCAACACATCTTAGCTAACAAGTGATTTTTGACATGTGCAGTGCATAAATCAGATCAATAATAAATCCAGGCGACATTAAAAGATAAGCATTCTAGTCAGGGTTAATTCCCTCTCAGATCTTCAGCACTGTGAGGTAGCAGCCGTTTACCGAATAGCAGAATATGTTATATATATATTATATATATATATAACATATATATATATATATATATATATATATATATATATATATATATATATATATATATATATATATATATATATATATATATATATATATATATATATATATGTTCTCACAAGAGTTGTTTCAACTATCACCTCTACAGTACAGAGGCATTAAGTTTAAAATAGACCAGGCATGATTCAAAGTCTCTTCAAAGACTTACAGCTGGAAACACACTGGGAACCAAAACCTGTGTAACATTCAGGCGATATAATCTACAACAAATGGGGCTACTGTCAGATAAAAGGAGCCACTAATACTTCTTACCTGCTTCAAACAATCAGCCAGTGAGTCAACCCACAGAAAAGAGCTTTTGTGATAATTGCCTGTCATTTAATATGCAAATATGGTTACTATTTGCTGGTTTTGGGGTTTGAGGCTATTGATCGAACAAGACAAATAAGCAAGTCCATTTTGACAGGTGATTAATGATGAGTTTATGTCACTGTATGCAAAAATGTAACACCTCTTCTGGTTTCTGTCTCTTAATTGTGAAGATTCTGTGCTGATCTTTGCGTTGTATGATAATAAACTGAATATTTTTCAAACTGTTGTCTGGACAAAAAAAAATTAAGAAGATATCTTGGTTGGAACATTGTACAGGGGCATGTTTCACTAGATTTCAACATTTTATCAATCAAATTGATCCAGTAAATTAACTGAATGAAATAACAAAAGAAATAACTGTTTGCTGGTGATCTTTGTAAATCCAACTTAATTTAACCCTCCTGTTGTCCTCATTTATGGGCACCAAAAAATATTGTTTCCTTGTCTGAAAAAAATCTAAAAATTCAGCAAAAAACTTCCCCAAATTTCTGAAAATTTGCAAAACCTTCAGGAAGAAAATTCCAATAATTCCTTAAATGTTTCCATTAAAAATTTTATTTAAAAAAAAATAAAAAATCCCCCAAATTTGGCAAAAAAATTCTTGTGAATATTTTCTGAAAAATTTATAAAAATCTTCCAAAAAAATCCTACAAATATCTATAGTGATGTGATCATATATATGTATATATATATATATATATATATATATATATATATATATATATACATATATATATATATACATATATATATATATATATATATATATATATATATATATATATATATATATATATATATATATATATATATATATATATATATATATATATATGTATATATATATATATGTATATATATATATATATATATATATATATATATATATATATATATATATATATATATATATATATATATATATATATATATACATATATATCAGTAAAACCTGTAATATTCTCTTAAGAACATTCACAATTTTCATTCATTCACAAAAAATCTTTTTTGGGTGAATGTTCTTAAGAAACATTTTTAACATTTCTTTTTTTTTTCCACCAAAAAATGTTCAAAGATTTCCCAAAAATGTTGAAAATGTGGACATCAGAAGTTTCACTGTGAAAATGCTTTTTTTTCCTCCACATTTTCAAATTTTACACCGGTTCAATTTTGACCCGCAGGACGACACGAGGGTTAAACAAGTATTGCCTGGATGCTCGGTGAATCTACATCGACTGCAAATAAACAGGTCAAAGGGCTAAAGTTCTCCATGAGAGGAGTTCGATGCAAACACAGTAAACTGGATCCCTGTGGTTCAAAACACACATATAATGCAGGAAGCAAAATACCTGCTAATGCCATTTTAAAAAAAACATTATCCCTGAGCCAGAATGTGAACTGTCTTAGTTTCAAACACTATGTCAGAGCCAAACCTTGATGTCATTGCTTCCCACAGCGATGCCGATCTCAGCAAGGTCTTTGAGCAACGACGACATCATCTCAGTGACCCTCTTCTTCTGGTGGTTGGTCATCTCCTTCAGCTTCTGCAGCTCAGAGTCGATGGAGGCCAAGGAGCTCTGGTGGTGGACGATATCACACACGACAGAGTGACGCTCAGTATCATTGCCTCCTGTAGGTTCAGACAACCTCAAGCTTTAACCTTCTTACTGATTTCTCATTCAGCTCCTCACTGAGAGCCTCAAACTCCTTTGTTTTGATCTCAACTTCCTGACTTTTCTGGTCGTAGTTGACGGCCAGCTCCTCCAGGGCCTGCAGCACCTCCTTCACCTCCTCTTTGGAGGCTTCGTTTTCCGCCAGCAGCCGGTTTAACTCGGTCTGCAGGGTGTCGTGGTCACGGCGAGAGGAGGCCAGTAGCTGTGAGAGGATAAGAAAAAGATGATCAGTCTGACAACTTTTAAAAGTGGTGAAATGGTATATACAGTTAAATTGCAAATTATTCATACTTGTGACAGTTTTTTAAATTTGAGAAGTAGGTTTCTTCTGGTTGGCAATTAATTAAACAAGTGATGAAACACAGAAAGATACAGAATTTTTGAAAAAGCATTTTTACTAAAAAGTTCTGACTAATGTCTTTTGTGATGATCTCTAGTTCTTTGAGATTGAGAATTTAATCACAATCACTCCGGCCTTCTGGGCCTTCTACTGATTCTCAATAAGGTTCAGGTCTGGACTCTGGCTGAGCTCCTCCAAAATATTGGTATTGTTTCCTGTTAACCATTTCTTTGCCATGTCAGCTGTATGTTTCAGATCAATGTCTTGTTTGAAGGTTGAGTTCTGATGAAGGCCAAGTTTTTGTGCCGACATCTGCATAGCTTTAATTTATCATGAACATCTCAAACACGTCTAACCTTCTTTTGTCACTCTTTTGTGTCATTTCCAGCCATAAGAATCTCATTATTCAAATAAAATCCACTATAAATTTGACATGAGTATGGATCATTTTGGGCTTACCTGTATAACAGGACCTACAAATACATTTTAATACAGTGAACTGCACCTGTGTACAATCTGGTAAGATCCCTGTGGTTGCTAGGGGTGAGTTACAGTCTGACCTCTCCTGCAGAGCTACTAATGGTCTGCTATCAGCTGTCAGACTGGGTTTGCGCCAACAGGACAACTAAGGGGTGAGACACAGTGGGAGAGGAAGGGGGAGAGGGGGTGTTGTGTCACCTCTTCCTGGTCCAACATCTGCTGCTTCAGCTTCTCCACCAACTGAGACTGCTGGTTGATCTCATCATCCTAGAGGAAGGGAAGGAAAGGAGGATAGAGAGAGGAGAAGGAAATATCATACATCACTCATTTATTTTTCACAATCTGAGCAGCAGCCAACCATGACACCTACTGGTGAAAGGAAATACTACATGTAAGAAGGACTATACCTGGAGAGCTTCAGATTCTGTGTAAATTTAGTTAATGCTGGCAATAATAGCAAGAACAATAAAAAAAAAACTAACTAGAAATATTACTCCTAGTATTAATATTTTAATATAAAATGATCAACTATGCTATCGTGATGGTCATAATTATTTCACATTATTAATACATCAGAAATAAAATGAGAGGATCTGGCTCTGGAATATAGTTTTGCATGGACATCCAGGATTATTGATACAAACCTGTTAGAGGCTGCTGTGTAAAGCCTCATGAGAAGTTGAATTTAAGTCATTGAGACTTAGTGTGACAAGTATATGCATATATTCCATCAAGTAGCTAAAAACTAAAAATCTCTGTGTGCTCTGTTGCAGCGGTGTATATGGTGGACAGATGGGACAAGATCATTGTGATGACCTATAATCATTTGTCATGTCTGAAACAAATGTTTGGTCTGTTGCTGTTTGTCTTTTATTGAGCAGAGCAGCTGCATTGTCTGACATGTAATGTGACAATAGGCTGCTGTTGGTATGATGATGATGATGATAAGAAAAATAGCACAGAAATGATTCACATTTCTAATATATTTTATACATTAATACAACATTAGCTTATCTTGTCTAAACTGATGTGTAGTTAGGCATATTATTTATCTGTTATTACCTTCATAATCCTGTTCAGAATCACAATTCCTGCCATAGGTTTTCATCTGCACGGACTAAAAACTAGCACATAGTAAAGCAGGCAGCAGTCAGGTTCAGCTGAGAGACTGCCTTTTCTCCCCATTCAGCAGTGGGCATAAATGTAAAAGTATAGTGGAGATATCCAGGATGTACCCGGCCTTCGTCCTAAGTCAGCTGAGATCAGAACTTGTTTAAAAATTCACCAAAAATTAAACTGCTTGTTTCAGATCTGGTGAAAAACAAAAAGTCTGTCCTCCCTGGTAGACATCTGGAGCCATGAGTGACTCAACTGTGACCAACAATCACAGAGCAACAAACTGAGTGACTTTTCACTTTTTGAGTAGTTGGATGATACATTCAGCATGGTGAAATATGATGTGCAGTGTTCTGTGAAGAACACCTTGTTTGTAGAGGTTGTAAAAAATATAAATACTGTAGTACTGGATACAGAGACACCAATTCCGAAGAAAATAAAGTGGATTAAACAAGCCTGGAAATTTATCTACAGTAAATTTGTGAAAAGGAAAATGCAGCTATTTTTGATCCAAATTACGGAAATGAAGACTCCAAATATTTTTAACAGATGGCTGGATTTTGCCTACAGCACAGATGTAGCCTGGAGTAAGACATCACTTGAGCTTTAACAACATAAACACGTTGTAAATGCATGTCATGAACACCATACTAGAACATTCTTACAAGCACACTGAATATTAATTATCAATGCTTAGACATAGTTTGTGCTATTTTCTACGTGTGATATGTTTATGATGATGTGAACTCAATGGCACTCTTCAATTCTACTCAGTAGTAATATACTTTTGGACTTGCCACTGATGTATTATGCATTGTCCTTTCATATTTTCAGGTAGTTTTAATTTGATAGTTGCCATCACCTGTGATCATTGACATTCTTCTGAACTATCAGCTCACAATCCAGGGATAAACTCTAAAATGTCGACTGTTAGAAGCATGTTTGATGTGCATATACCATCTTGCACAAAAAGACTGGACTTCCTCAGAGGCTGTTAGAGAGGAAATGCAAGAGACACTCCAAATATGTGTGGTCTCATCACCTTGTCGTCCATCTCTTTGTAGAGCTTGGCCATCTCTTCTTCGTACTTCCCTTTCTCTGCATCAGTGAGTTGGACTCCAGGCAGGATGTTGAGGGCCGGTTTGGATGCTGCTGCCTTGTCATTGTTAGCAGCAGTGTCCAGGGCCTGCACCTCTGCTTTAGCCTTCTCTTTGTCAAACTGCTCCTCCACTGGTACACTCTCTCCTGCAGGAGGCAGCAGAAAGGTGATCAGTCTGAGAGTCTCTAATGTTCAGTCGGAGAAAATATTGTGGTAAAGGAAAACCTACGAAAACTTTAGACTCCAAATCAGTTGTTTAAGGTGTTGATAATACTAAATAGACATGTACATGAAAATCACAAAAACTCTGAAAATCCTGAACACTTGCATCTAATACTGGGCTAAGGCAGACTTGATCTTTCACTTTTCTGAAGTGGACTACAGTAATATTGTTTATGGTGTTGCTAAAATGGAAACAAAGGTCTCTTTCTTCAACTGCGGCCTTTCAAAGCTTAAAATAGGTGTGTGTGACCACGTGTGACTCAGCTTTAACAAGAAAAGAGAAGATTACTTTGGAACATGACTGAATGGGTCGATGTAGATTCTCAGTCCTCCAGGTCATAAGGTCCTACGAACAGGAGCAGCAGACATAAAAACATTGTCACCCTGTATAGAGCTGGTGTGTCTGAGAAACTCTCTGGTGCACTTCAGAACCAGTAACACTTTTAGAGAACAAGTGGGATGAAAAAACACCCAAATCCAAGCTGAGCAGTGTTTCTATGCAATCTGATGCAGCGAGGGGTGCACAGACCTACACCGATCAGGCATAACATTACAACCACGTTTCCTTTGTGCTGCTAAAACTGCTCTGAGCCAGCGGGGCATGGACACAGGACCTCTGGGGATGACAGGGATGGTGGCAGTGAATTCTGTGGGTCCTGTGGGTTGCAGGGTGGGACCTACCTAGATTAGGCTTATCCTGGCACATCCCACCGATGCTCAATAAGATTTGGATCTGGGGAGAGTGGAACCTGGGTAAACAACTTAGCTCTGTCGTGTTCCCTGGGCCACTTCTGAGTAGTTTTGGTGATGTGTAAGGATGCATTGTCCTGTTGAAGGTGGCAACTGGCATCAAGGACTGCTGTTGCCATGGGTGGGTTGGAGGTTGGAGGTGGGCAGTACATGTCAAACATCCACATGAATGTCAGGACTCAAGGTTTCTCGGCAGAACGTTGCATTAAAACAAGATGATCGATGTTATTCACGTCACCTGTCAGTGGTCAGAATGCTGTGACTGATGGGTGTATATATAAAGGAGAATGAACACCAGCTCTGCAATCGCACGGCTTAACACAAGAGAGCAGCTCCTCAGGACAAGACTCAGCAGTCCACCTAGTGAATAAAGGACACTCCTTTGTGGACACTAAGTCCACATTGTGGACAGGGAAGACAGATTGTTTGAGAGAGGAGGGAAGGAAGCCATCTATGTGAAACTGGAGCAACCACTTCTAAACAGAGGAGGGGTCTACAACACCACTTTGGTACTCAAAACACTTTCCTGATGTTCTTCCCCAGACAGTTTCACCATCATTTACATCTTGAGTCATGTGAGTTGGGGAAGAGAATAAATACTTGGGACTAAACCCACATACACTTAGGATTGAATGAACAATTTTTAAATAGTTTTTGAAGCTTTACGTCAATGAGACAATTATAAACCAGAATTTGTTTTACCCATTCCATTTATGTCGGATTCTAATGTCTGGTACTAACATTTGTCAGACATAAAATATTCTTTTTTCATGGGTTGTCAGATAAACTGAAGGTTCCTTCAAGCTCATCTTCCCCTGTTTTAATAACCCACATGAATTCTGACAATGCAGCACAGAAAGCAGCATTTGTGAGCAGATGTGAGCTGTACTACAAACTGTGGTCTTCACCGTTTCTCCAGCGGTTGAGCTCGTTTTCCAGCCAGGTGACGGTGGTCTTGAGCTTCTTGTTTTTCTCCTTCTCTTTCTCCCACTTGCTCTTCCACTGCTCGGCAGTCAACTCCATATTCAGACTCACTGTGTTCTTGATAGTCTTTGCTCTAGTGACACAGAGGAAAAATGGAATCAGCTGGTCTTGAATATCAACAGCAGCCACTTTTAGGTTGGTTTCACTGTAGGACCAGCTGACAGGTGGCAGCTGGACAGCTTCTGTTCTGAATTTGTTGTTCCGTTATGTTTATTATCCTGTTGTTTGTTGTCTGTCTGTTTCTTACTGCTTACATTTTCTCTCCCCTCACCTCAAGGCGAGGCAGATGGCCACCCTCCCTGAGCCTGGTTCTGTCAGAGGTCTACTGTTGTGATTTGGCGCTATGTACACTAACGTTCAAAAGTTTGGGGTCACCAGGCAATTTCATGTTTTACATGAAAACTCACACTTTTATTCATGTGCTAACATAACTGCACAAGGGTTTTCTAATCATCAATTAGTCTTTCAACACCATTAGCTAACACAATGTAGCATTAAAACACAGGAGTGATGGTTGCTGGAAATGTTCCTCTGTACCCCTATGGAGATATTCCATTAAAAATCAGCTGTTTCCAGCTAGAATAGTCATTTACCAAATTAACAAAGTCTAGACTGGATTTCTGATTAATTTAGCACTGTCTTCATTGAAAAAAAACTGATTTTCTTTCAAAATAAGGACACTTCTAAGTGACTCCAAACTTTTGAACAGTAGTGTAAATAAAGGTGAATTGAATCAAACTGATTTTTTTTTTTTTTTTAATTTAAGCTGTTTCATCTAAATATTTTTTTCACAAATAAGTAGGTTTATGGTTAAAAACAGATTAAAAAATATTAAGAAAGTAGTAAAGTGTGTTTGTTATACTAGCCTGGTAATCATTTATATGTCACTGACTTCTGTGTCCTGCATTTTCACTGTACCTCTCCTGTTTTTTAAACGTAAACTGACAACCATAAACTAGGAATGTGACCGTGCGGACTTATCGAGTTTGCCGCATTATTACATGCAGGTACTGCAGTTTTATAAATGTCCCAAAACTAAATTGCTACTATGATCAGCTTATATTCTGAACCACTTTAGTTTTATTACAGTTTTTCTCAGTCGCTTTGGTGCATTTCTCCAGTCATTCTCGACATTTGCAAAACAGCAAGTGCATTTCTCAAAACAATTCGTACAAATAGCAAAACACCATGGATTACCTGCAAAAGCCAGTCTCCTCCTCAAAATCCTCAGTTCATCTCTCAAAAGTAAATATCTGTGTCAATGAACATGTCAGTTCCGTCAGAATGACCAGTCCTTGTGTCATTGTGTGGATAAGACAGTCAAATTGCTTAGTCATGTTGTCACTATAACAGTGTACTCTGGAGGGATGTTCTGATGTAAACTAGGGCTAAAGTTTTGATGACAATTAAATTGTAAGTTACACCTTAGTGTATGTGGGAGATTAATTGCAAGAGACTGGACAAGATTCACATTTTCACTTTTACTGTTTGTATTGTAATTTTTTGACAGACCATCCTATTGCGATACAGAAAGGAAAACAGCGCTGCATAATGCAAAGAAAAAACAAAATAAATAAAAGTAGAAATGTGAACATAGGACAGTCTTCTTAGGGAAAACTGTACATGTGGTGCTGTAGAAATTACAGTGCAGTCTTCCTACACCTCTTGACATTCCTGTCTATTTGCCCACAAATTCCCATCCACATCACAAGTATCTTCTCTTGTGTCTTTCAGCAATTTCAGAAAACCCTAACCCTTCAGACATTCATTTCCTTTAGTTAGAGAAAGTCAAGATTCACCTGGGAGCAGTTTACCAATTCAGGACAGTTTTTTTTAAAGTCTAGTGGAATTGTATGGAAATATCCTTGACATATTATGACAACTTGTTCAACCATTTTGCATGTAAAGACTAATGCGATGAACTAATGCCTAAATGTTGTGGGGGGTGAGACTATTCAACAGAGACTCATTATAATACATTTTGATCAATATGACATAAGCAATTGATAATGGAGGAAACAGTAGAGACTTGTACATAATCATTTGCATGGATGAACCAAAGCATTTGCAACTTTTTCAAAGAAATGAGAAACTGCTTTTTTGATGTGCACAAGTGACACAATGATGTGAAGATTGAACAAGTAGCTTTGAGAATTTCAATTCTGATCTGAGAAATGTACCAAAGCGACTGAGAAAAACTGCAAGCTCTACAAGAAATACATGTCCATCTTAAGGTAGAATATCTGATAGATAGCAATTGAATTGAATGTACAGTTTTTTCATTTTACTGGCTATTGAAAACCACAAGTAGCTTCTAGACTGAACCAAATTTTAGTTGGTTTGCAGCAGCGTACATTTTCTGAAACATAATGAGAAAATATTCCTAAATAACACATCTGGCAAGTTGCAGCATTACTGATTTTTTTTGTGGTTATGATTTATGGTTACACTGAGTCATGTGTTTATTAAGATTTACCAGAAACTACACTGGTTTCCTAATTAAAGTCCTCTTGTTGCCTAAACACAACCAAAGACAGGCTGGTGTCAAAGTCCTGCATTTTGTAAGCCTACTGTCAACCCCAAGCAGCTCTGTGTAACTTTGGTGGAGTGGATAAATCTAATGTGAAAGACATATATGAATGTTATTTGTAAGAGAAAGGTAATCACAGATTGTAAGGTTTTGTGTGTGTGTGTGTGTGTGTGTGTGTGTGTGTGTGTGTTTTGTGTACCTCTGTCCAAACAGCAGCGTAGACCTGGTCTCTGCGTCATTAAAAGCGGAGGGTGAGCAGCAGATCACCATGGTCGTCCTACAGTTTCCTCCCAGGGAGTCTTGCAGGATCCTGGTCATCTTACTGTCTCTGTATGGCACATAGGTCTGACGGAGGAAAATGACCACAAATTATATTTGAAGGTGTATTTTTATGCTCTTCATGATATTTTTACTTGTCACGAGCTGCATTGACAATAATCAAGTCTTATACGAGGATGTGTAATGGAGCAATTAAAACTCTGGATCACTACTGCCTTGTACTTACAAACTTAAATAAGTTTCAATCATTTCAGTAATATTAAACTGGTACACTGCCATTCAAAAGTTTGGGGTCACCAAGGCACAAGGGTTTTCTAATCATAGCCTTTCAACACCATTAGCTAACACAATGTAGCATTAGAACACAGGAGTGATGGTTGCTGGAAATGTTCCTCTGTACCTCTATGGAGATATTCCATTAAAAATCAGCTGTTTCCAGCTAGAATAGTCATTTACCACATTAACAATGTCTAGACTGTATTTCTGATTAATTTAATGTTATCTGTATTGAAAGAAATGGCTTTTCAAGGAGGAAGAAAAACAAGGACATTTCTAAGTGACCCCAAATCTTTGAACAGTAGTGTATAAATGCTTCACTAAGCAGGATCAGGAACTCAGAGAGATGGTGGTTAATCTCAGAGTTTCTGGTTCAGTGACACCAGGTGCCACCACTGGGAACTGCAAGGGGCCTTTTAGTAAATCCTTCTCTTCACCCACATTTAAGATTAAGAAGGAACATGGCTGGAATTCTTTAAAACTCAAACTGTATAATATGCACATGTTCTCTTGGATGGCTCTGTCCTGTTCAACAGGTGTTTATTTTTGTAGTTTGGTTTATATTTAGATGACTTTGAAAACATGTGACTCCATGAGGCATTTGTGTGCTGTAGATTTATGCCTTGTAGTCTGTATGTGCAATGAACTTGAAAAAGATGGATTCATCTTTTATAAGATCAGAAGGATTGGAAATGTTGTGTGCTTTGAGTGATTCTTGAGTGAGTGAACTGTTGTTGTGTGTGAACGCAGACCTCCAGCACAGTTGTGGACTATTATACAGGGCAATTATTTGTGTTTTATTATGGGCTGTATTTAGGCAGGTTATCACTAAAAATAACGAAAACAAATGAATGCAGAGGTAATAAGGGTATGCCGGAATTGATTGGTTTTCAGAATAGTGGATGTCAGTGGGAATTTTATTTGCAACACTAGGGAGATCAAACAAGATGTGTGCATGTGGACTTTTATTTGTCAGAGATAGTCTACTTATATCACAAATAATCGTTGATATCACTTTAATGATGTGGCAATGCTAAGGTAAAGGTTTGGTTAGGTGGGGGCACAAAACCAACATAGGTAGTTTGAGAGAAACAAGTTGTCATGGTCACAAGAGCAAACACAGTTACTGTTATATAACAGTCACAGCTAAAAACAAGAAAAGCACTCAGAGAGCGCAGTACTCTGCCAAGGCTGCTCAGGCATTGTATCATTTCCAACGGCTGAAATCTTTAATAAAAAATGACCTTGCGTTGTGCACAGGTGTGTGTTATTCATGTGTACGTTATGTATGGACATCGAATCACGTAACCTAAATATGTAGCAGACAGCGGGAATTGATGGGACTTGGAAATCAATTGTTCCTTGATTAAATTCCAATGGATAAGTCCTGATAAGTCCTCAGCGGTGGATTTGTAGTAGGATTGCTATCATGTGGTTGTCAGCAGGCAGATGATGTAGTGTTTACTTGTCATAGTTACAGTGATGCCGTGCTGCTATCTTGCAGTACAGAAATCTTTAAGAAATCCATGGATCCAGACTATAAGCCGCATCACTGCCAGAATCTAATCAGTTGGTCCTTGTGTCACTTCTGACCTTCCCTGAAAATTTCATCCAAATCTGTTAGTCTGTTTTTGAGTAATGTTGCGAACAGACAGACAGACAGACGAACGTACATCGATCATCATATAACTCCGTCGCTTTCCTTGGTGGAGTAATAATTAGCTTCTTGCACATACAGCCTATAAGGTCCTTTTTATTATGACAGTTTCTATTCAACATAATCTTCTCCATGTTTTCACATTTCCTTTGTAGGGACACTATTTAAAAACTTGGGATCACATATTCCATATTTAATTGACAGTTGGCTTACCGAGCCCTCTGCCAGAGCTGAGATGACATTTCCCAATGAAGACAAGGACTTGTTGATCATCTTGGCTTCATCCAGCACCGTGCCCTCTGCTCCAGTTTTACCCACCTTTGAAACACAAAAACACCAGAATTCTAATTATTCTCACAATGAAGTTGGAACCAAACTGTATAATCAGGCTGCTATTATTGGCTGAAGAACTTTTGTAAAATAACATTATAAGTAATAAACAACTGGTCAGAAGGTTGACAAAGCATGCTAATGACTTTGATGTAGCCGAGGGCTATCATTGACTTGTTTACAGCTGACAGTACACTGATGATAGATTCCTGTAGTGTCCATGAAAGGAAGCAGCAGCTGCAAGAATATGTCATTAAACTTTTATGATATAAGTCCAGTCAATACACATGAATACACTGTGCCACTTAGGAAATGGGGAATCAGAGGCAAAGATCTGTGCACTCCTCGACAGTTACGTTTTAAATCAGCTAGTCAAAAATCAGTCTTTAAAACATTACTGGTCCAGGTCTGAGGTGTAGAAGCAAAGTGCTTGTGAATTTGGAAAGAAATACATTTACAGTAACTACAGAGACACAGAAGGGAGCAGGGAGATGTGGAGAAGGAGTGAGATGGCGTCGTACTTTTTCACTTCCTGCCAGATCGACCAGGTAGAGCTTTCCCGTAAGCTTCTGTTCAGTCTGACTGTTTTCCTGCTTGATGTTGATGAGGAAGATGCTGTGACTCCTGGAACTGTGTTCATTCATGTCTGAGGTGAACATGTGTGCACAAAAAAAGAATCAATAATGTTGCAAAAACACTGTTATACAACACATTTACACAAACAGTTATTTATCAATGATTTTCAGTGGATGTAAATGTTTATGAATACATTTCCAGCTGATTAAGTCAGTTCTGTGTTTATATCAGTCCATGAAATAATCCTCATTTCTGTACATATTGAGATATTAGTTTTGCAATATGAATACTTAACTTCTTCTTTATAGAAATAAACCTGATATTAAGAATCTTTTAGAATCTCTGAAATTTAAAAAAAAGGCAAGTTACTACACTAGAATAAAAGAAAAGCAAACTTCTGAAATATTTTCAAAGTGTAGACAGTGGATCCACTTGCAGAAACACATTTATCACTTTGCTTTGTACAGGGATGAATGTGAAATGAACACTCTTCCAAAATAAATACAACCTCATAATAATCCCCACCTAAAAGCTGATACAACAAACTGGTTATTTATTTTCATGTCTTGCAGTTACAGAGCAGCATTAATTGTAAAGTCCAATATTCACTCTCTTTTAACTCTGTTTTTGGTCTCTACCAGCTGCTAACCCTAACCCTAACCCTTCAGCTGATAAATACTCTGCTATATTCAGCAGCTAGTTTCTAACTGTGTCTGTCCGCTGTGAAAAAATTAACTAAAAGACATTAAATCATGCCATAAAGCTGAGAAGAACTGCAGATCAAGTGATAGTTCTCTAGTGGATTTTTCACCACCAGCAACATTTTTCTTAAACAAACAGCCATGCAATCTGTTGTTTCTGTAAAATGGCTACTGAAACCCACTAAAGAACCCCCAACCCCTTAAAAGTCATCTCTGTATATCAAAATTTACATATTTCAATTTTTTCCCATGAAAATGATTCCTTTATGCATTAAAATGGCTTAAATGTAACTCTACACCATTGTTTTCTCAAGAATATGTGGCTCTAGGAAGTCCCCGAGACTTGTTGTCCTGTCACATGTGCATACAGTTGTGTCAAAGTAAACTGTCTGCATAGAGGATTTCTAGAAGTCTGAATCTGTGTTTTTTAGACTTTCATCACTGCATTTCCATATTTGAATGAAAGTGAATCCATGGTGTTAACTGCATCTTTCATTTATCGTATGTCCCTGGAAGTTCAGGGAATGACTGAGGTAAGCCTGTTTGATCAGGATTTATAAGCAAAAACTAGTTTTAAAAGACCAACTCAGTAATTCTAGGCTCATATGCTAACAATAAAGCCCATTTTTGTTACTTTGATAAATGCAAGTACAGAAAACTGCAAGCTAATGTTCTTACCCAACACCAAAAAGCATGATTTTAGGCACTAGATAACCATAAATATTTAAGTTCAGGAAATATTACATACATAATTGTGAAGCAAAGACAGTAATTAAGTTAATTTAGATACAGCTTTATCCAAAAGTCCATGATTAAAAATAATTCACAACCTTGACCATTTTCACAGCTGTTTAATCGTGTTTGAGTGTGTGTTTAGCACAGACAGTGTCTTGGTTGAGTGCTGTGATGGTCAGGAGACTAGCTGAGGTTGAACCCATGAGAGGCTGCAGCACTGAAGGTTCTCAGTATGTGAACTCACTTGTGACAGCCACGTGTCTGTTGCTTTTGCCTTCGTCTATGGCGTCCATGACTTCATCAGGACTACACACAAAACGCTCGGTACACCCCTGGGGATAGATACACATCACAAGGAAATGCTGTGTTCAAGAGCTCCACAGCAGGACAGCTTTACAGAGACACTGTTATTAGAGGAGACCATGACACACTGTCTCAGGCTGATGCTCTCAAAGAGACATTTATCAAGAGTGAATTATTACTTTATTTTCTCAGTGTTTTAAATATCTGTCCCGATTTCTCCACCTAGTTATATAAAGTTAGTTAAAGTCTGCAATGGTGGACAGCATGTAACCCTGCATCTAAGATATGTCAATGCTTTTCCCTTTCATTTTGAGATTATTCACGGCAGAGATGAACTTGTGGGAGACCGACTGTGGAACTTGGGGTTAATCAGAAACAATATTACATTAAAAAAACGTGAAAATTAATTCACTGAGTGTCTCACCTTGACAAAAGGCACCCTGTTTTTGTCCTCATGTACAGAGAGGTTGGTCTTTGATACTTTGGAGGGAAATGAAAGATTATATCTGAATTAATTGTGCTGTCTATATCAGGATCTGAAAGACAATAAGAATATGCCCAATACATACCATCCAACAAGTCCTTAATTTTGTCCAAATAGATTTCAAAATATGAAACCTGCAAAGCAAAACCTTGCAGTGAGATTTAACCAAATCTGTGGCATCTTACTCCTGACATTTAGAATCATCTAAACACCAGATTATGAAGGAAGACATACTTTAATGTGAAACTCCAGGTTCTCATCCATGGAATAAATGTAGTTGAAGATGTCTTGCACAATTCTCGGAATGATTCCCATCATATCTGGGTCGTGAAGTTTCCCCTTAAGGAAATAATAATAAAAAGGTACAAGTCCGACAGCGCAGAATCTTACAGTCACTATTTTTAGTACTTTTGTCAAGCAGATAAAGCAACAGCTAAAGACTTCTATTACCTCCATTGTGTGTGTTTTGCCAGATGACGTCTGCCCATAAGCAAATATTGTCCCATTGTATCCATCCAGCACATCTGTACATATCCAGACAAAAAATAAGTATTGGTATTAATGTTGTGGATGGGCCTCATTTCCAGGGTTTTAGTGAGCCAAGCATTGATGCTACATCTGTACTGTGTTCTACTGCACAGCTTACCTTTGACAATCTTCTGGGCCACAGCGTTGTAGAACTGCACCTGAGTCGTATTGGACTGAAACACACGGTCAAAGTAGTACGGTTTCTCCTGTGAAGAAGAAGCAGCAGCGATGAGCAACAATAATGCATTCTGTCATGATTTTCCATATAGCTAAACAGCAAAATGCCTGCTTACCACCACAAACTTTCACAGCAGCTTAACAGGATACTAAGTTTCATTAGTGGTTCCAGAAAAATTCTATCACCATATATTGTGTTTATGTACATTAACATTCAAAAGTTTGGGGTCACTTAGAAATGTCCTTATTGTTGAAAGAAAATGTGTTTTTTTTTTCCAATGTAGATAACTGTTAATGTGGTAAATGACTATTCTAGCTGGAAACGGCTGATTTATAATGGAATATCTCCATAGGGGTACAGAGGAACATTTCCAGCAACCATCACTCCTGTGTTCTAATGCTACATTGTGTTAGCTAATGGTGTTGAAAGGCTCATTGATGATTAGAAAACCCTTGTACAGTTATGTTAGCACATGAATAAAAGTGTGAGTTTTCATGGAAAACATGAAATTGCCTGGGTGACCCTAAACTTTTGAACAGTAGTGAATATATAGTGGGCAATTTTACAGTGAGGCATACAAAATATTTCTACCATTTGATCTGACCAGACTTTAACTAAACAATTTCAAATCAAAGTTTAAAGCTAACCTACTTAGTTACAGGTCCATTGTGTGAGGCTCAGAACAATCACAACAAAACAATGCATCCTTGCTTCTAACAGCTTCATAAGAGCAGCATAATCTCCTGATCTTTATGCTTCTAAAATGCAACATCATTAGCAAAAAACACATGCAATTCATGTCCTGATAAAACCATGTCACTCACTGCCAGCTGCACAAGACTCACAACTTACATGCGATGTAGGAAATGATTTAAGACAGTGCACTGACTGACTAAAAGCCAAGTATGGCTTTAAACTGATAGATCAAACAAACAGCCTTCAGCATCAAACTCTAGATCCGTTTGTCCCTCCTTCAAATGTTTATACATTCTCAGTTTGTGCTCAAAGATAAACCCAGAAAGTACAGATCAAACCAACACTGATGCGATGATCTAAGATACTTGAAACTAATTGATTATTAGCACGATTCTTTATAGGGGGAAAAGTCTCAATGTGCATTCTGTATCACAGCAGACTCTGAGAACACAGTATTTGCTGAATGTGCAAAAGAGAAACTTAGATCAGAATATTAGCACTCCCTGACAGCAGCGGCCTCCTTTAGCAGGACAATGTGCCCAAAAAGTCCTTAAGAACAAATTAAGGAACATGACAAAGAGCCCAAGACATTAATCCAATCCGACTGAGCATCCTTTTAATATCCCGGAACACACGTGGTCTATGGAGGTTCCACCCTGGAACCAAATCAATCTGCTGTCACAGTCCCAGTGCCAAACATGACAGGACACCACCCGAGCTCCGTGTCTACGTCTCAACAGGTCAGAGATGTTTTGGTGGCATGAGGGGAACACCCACATTAGTAGACAAGTGGTTTTAATGTTATGGCAGATCATTCATCATCTTTACACCACTTAATCCTTATTAGGGTCACGAAGGGCTGGAGTCTATCCCAGCTGACTGAGGGTGAAGGCAGGAGACACCTGGACAGGTAACAGTTTATCACAGGGCTACATGAGATTAAAAAAAAAGTCACACACACCTACGGACAAGAGTTACCAATTAACCCCAGCATATTTCTGGACTGTGGGAGGAAGCCGGAGCACGAGGAGAAAACCTGCCATGCACAAGGAGAACAAGCAAACTTCATGCAAGGCGACAGTGCTAACCACCGAGCCACTGTACAGTCCTATGGTAGGTCGGTGTATGATCAACAACCCAATGACTGAAACCCATGCTGATAGATGTCCAAAATGGCAACACTTATTAGAGACCTGAATGCAGAAGGGATGAGGATTAAAACTCAATTAAGTTCAGTGTTGAACTGAGACAACCCAGCAATATCAGAGAGAGTCAAGGCCCTTACACTGCTGTCCTACCAGCTGCTACACACAACCAAAACAAAAGGTAATAAAATGCCCTCAAAGAAGAGATAATGCTAAGGACACTGGCCCATCTGTAATAAATGAGTCATCATATTGGCACAGTACAATGTACAAACTGCAGTGTCTGCTATTTCATACACTACACATATGAACTGTTTAATCTGCCTCCAAACAGTAACCAAATCAAGAAATACGATACAAAATAAACCCCCTGAAACACTTAAGTGACTTTGCCAGCCTTTCATACAGACTCTGCTTTCAGACATTGCAGTAACCAGTAGCTGCTGCTGGCAGACAAGCAACCTGTTGATGCCACTAGCTGAGGAGCAGTGACCTGCAGGTTGCTGTCAGTGAGATAAACTGTTCACTCTGCCTCTGCACAGTCCATTTACTACACGACTCCTGGGCTCTGAGCTGAAACAGCTGGAATGTGAGGTGAATGGCAGTATGATTAAGGAGTTTTGATATAAGCAAGCACAAATATCCATTCAAAGTTTCTCCACAAAATAAGTGTGCAGTTTTGTATAATAATACATGCTATGTTGTGAAATTAAAAGATTAAAAATCAATGAAGTTTATGACTTAAATCAAGACTGGGTCCTATGTTGGAGAGATATTCCCTAATGTTTTCTCATGACACATAAATACAAACAGATATTAAACAGGATTCTTTGAGGGGGTTAGAGGCAGGGTGGTCTAACCCACAAAAAATCCAAACTGAGTTTCATATCATTTCTGTAATATTTTATGGTCTAGATTTTAGTGGCAAAGTGGTCTAACCCACAACCCAAATAAAGCATTACAGTGGCGCTTTGAATGTTAGACCATTCTTAAACACAAAACACTGAACCCATTTTCCTCAAAAACTACATGTAGTGGATTAGACCTCTCTGCCTCCAGAACCTTCATTTTATTCTAAAATTCTAAGGAAAACATTGTCTAAGGTTCTCAGCCTTGTCATCAGTGCTGCATGGAGTGGTGCTACAGTACATTCACACATTTTCACATACAGACATGGCTTATCAGTAGACCTGTGACTGGAAGTCAGTACCTCTGAACAAAGATGAACAAAGATTCTTTTCATTTTCAATGGGGAGTGGTTTAAAAAGGGGTAATTTCTCTATTTATAGAGCCATGACGACCATGAAAGTGCTGATCTAACACTTGGTATGCTGTTTTTTTAAATATGTTTTTTCATGTAAAATAAGAATGTGAATTAACAGATGTTTACGAAGAGTGCTGTTTAACAAACTTTTTTTGATCTCCCTTTCTAGTGGGGTGCAGGTCTAACAAGATATAGATGTAAGCTTTATTTAACATTGGAATATAAATATAAAGTGTGGAGATGCCGGGGATCGAACCCGGGACCTCATACATGCAAAGCATGCGCTCTACCACTGAGCTACATCCCCTGTAAAAGTGTGACAGGCATGTCTATATTGTTCCCGCACTGCTTCGGCCATATCTATACTTCTATCTTTATCTATCTGTCGATCTATCGATCTAGATAGATAGATAGATAGATATTTTCCTATCTATTCTAGCAGTTTCACTGGATCGCATCTAGAGACTTTTAAGCCATGTGCGTCCTCCCCGACTGATTTCAGGAGTTATACTTCATTCATTACCAGATTTATTAACATTTAATAGATGTGTTAAAGGGACCCACTAACAAGCTGACTGAACAAGCTTTCAGCTTCAACATGTTATCGCGATGGTATCAATCTCCCATGCAAATACATTAGCATGCTAAACTTAGCACTGAGTTTAAACCAGTACCGAGGCTGAAATGTAGGTGAACCTGAGGCTGAGAACGTACAGCTGAAACTAATGAAGTTCAGTCAAAGCTAAGTAAAGCATCGTTATGAGCTCTGGCAGAGAGTTCTAAGGGCCCAGACTGCTGCTAGCATCCAGAGGTCCGTGCGTAAAAGCGCAAAAGACTTCGTTACGCATGACTTGGTCATCCCCGAGAAGCTCTCATATACATGAGTTACCTATCAGTGGAGGCACAAGAGCTCCAAAACGTGTTGTAACGCAAATAAACACCGTAAGAAGCTGGGAACTGAGAAGATAGGGGAACTACTGGTGTCAATATGCACTACTTTTGCTCACTCGCTTTTATCGTTCTCCATGTGGACCGGAAAATATGTTGAACTTAATTATTTAAGGTATCACTGACAAGCACAATCAGGTTAAAATATCATTAATTTTCATTTATTTTGGCCCAGTGTTCCTGCTATACAAGTAGACGTTAATGCACTGACATTTAAATTAACTCTTTTTTTCAAGTGACTCCGAACAAGCATTTTGAAACCAGGATTGATGCAACATCTATCTGCTTTATAATGGCATAATAACATTATAATAACATTATTCTTACACTTTTCCTGATCATTTTCTACATCAGTGAATGTATCAGTTTATCCTCTAACCAGCCAAAGGTTTCAAACACTCACCGCGATCACCACACAGTCCTCGCCCTTAAACTTGGGGATGTACTGGTCTCCTCGGGCCACCTCCGCGCTGTTCAGCGGCCTGAAGCGACACACAACCTTGATAGTGCACTCCGCCGGGTCCGCCATGTGTGCCGCTGTGGACGGATGGACAGCTCCGTCCTCCCTTCACAGCCTCACGAACTGGAGTAAGCAGAGAGTCGGAGGAGGCTGCAAACCAGACAGGACAACTCCAGCTGCTCTTCAGCTGACTGGAACACTGACGAGTTCTCACAGGTGTTTAATAACAGTCTCCCCTAAAATCTTAACATAGAAGCACTTGAAGTTGACGGTCAAGTGAGGCGCCTTTGTCTACAAAGTAAAACTAAAACAGATATTATTCTGAATTGATTTTGCTTTTTAAAAAATCACATCAAAATGAGGTAGAAGAATGAACAGAATCAGAAATCTAAGAGGAAAAACTGAAGAAACCAGCAGGATGTTCCCTTCGTGATCAGGATAAACAAAAACAGGACTGATCTAAAAACGGCTCTTTCATATGATCAGAACAGTCACATGGTTTTCCAGGATGTGAGAAACAATTGATCACTGCAGGCAAAGTTCTTACTTGTCATGCAGTAAGGACCAAATATAATATCTGGATGTTGTCTTGGAGATTCCCCTTATTTCTTCTTTTTGAACCGTTCCTTGGTGGATCTGCTGTGTGCTTATGATCATCATCTGGACAAATTGTATGAAATCTATTATTTCAGATCTGTAGCATGACACACTTGACCCTTGATGTCAGAGGTTAAAACAAAACAGGCTCCATCAGTTACTCCCTATAAGTGGCATCTAATCTGGAATTCATTATTCTGATGTCAATATTAAAATGCACTGGTAGAACTTAAAACAGACTGTACTTCAAAGAAAACCATCAAACATCCTTTAGCTAGGAATTTGACCTGGAAAAATGGTGACATTACTTTACACATTACATAACAGTTCAGAGACTGGTGGACAATTATACAAAACGCCTACAAGAAGTTATTTCATCTAAGTGGGCAGCACTACCTTATGAGGACATCGCTGTAGTTACTTTTTCAAAATCACATCTATAGATTTTTTTGTTGAACAAATGACAGACAAGGTTAATTTGCCTTGTGATTTTATTCAGGTATACCAGCTTTATATGTGGGATAAAGAGGTTCAAATATACAGTACCATTCAAAAGTCTGATATCATTTAGAAATGTCCTTTTAAAAAAAAAAAGGAGCATTTTTTTTCAATGAAAATAACATTAAATTAATCAGAAATACAGTGTAGACATTGTTAATGCAGTAAATGACTGTTATAGCTGGAAACAGCTGATTTTTAATGGAATATCTCCATAGGGGTACTGAGGAACATTTCCAGCAACCATCACTCCTGTGTTCTAATGCTACATTGTGTTAGCTAATGGTGTTGAAAGGCTAATTGATGATTAGAAAACCCTTGTGCAGTTATGTTAGAACATGAATAAAAGTGTGACTTTTCATAGAAAACAAGGAATTGCCTGGGTGACCCCAAACTTGTAAACAGTAGTGTATATTTTTGAAGGTCTCTGTATAGCTGCCAGTATAACATCCAGTGGAAGTTTCAGTTCCTGAAACTGCAGACTTCTTCTTTATCTGTCTTTCAGGCTGTGAAAAAACTAATCAAGCTGTTCAAGTGTACTGTCAAGAGGCACTGATATCTGTACTGTAGCACCAGTGTTCTCTCTGGAAGTCTCTGACTATCTTACAGAGATCACTAGCTGGCTTTACGAGGCAGCACCAACACAATGAACTGTCAGCTGTTTAGATATGTGTTGTCACGCTAAATAATGTTGTCTCTAAGCCCAACAGCCCTGTCAATGATTTTAGTCATGAAAATACTTTTCTCATCGAATTTGCCAGAATGAATCATCTGATTGGTTCTACTTCCAGTGTGTTTTTGAGAAGTGACATTTCAGCTTTATCAGCTTGGTGATCTGACATGTGGGTCTCTGGAGGACATTTTACATCCCACTGTGTAAATTTACTTGTCCTGAGACCAAATCAAAAAGAAAAAGCTATGAGAAAAGAATGTTTGAAGATATTTTTTAAAATATCAAATACGTCTAGAGTTTCCCCTACAATCCCATTTTTCTCTTATCACACCCCCCAGTGACCAAATTGAATCTCAAATAAAACTGTTCAAATTACATTAGAATTTCCTTTGTTTGGTCTATTTTTTTCACTCATGTCTCTTGTAATTGTGGGAAGATTTTTTTTAATCAACATAATATTTAAAATGGTAATTATTACGCATGGAACGTGTGTCCCACAACAACCCTGTTAGCATAACCTTTTTAGCTGGTAGAAGAAAAAGAAACCAGTGAATCACATGAAACGCTGGAATTAACATCATCAAACAGTTTTCTAAAAGAATAGGGAGAGAAAGATCTCTTCTATATTTCATATTCATAACATTGTCGGCCTTGATTGAATGTCTCTCTCTATCTCATGCAACACTGTTATACATATTATTAGGATAAGACAAATTCTTTTTACTTTTTTCTTTCTTTCTGTTTTCCATCAGTTTGTCCTCTTGGTCAGCAGTAACATCTAGGTAAATATCTATTACTTCTACTGCTGAGAAAAAGCTAACATTAGCATGGACTAGCAACCCTGTTACTGTGATTAGAGTAGGATTAGCAAACAACACATAAACATGGAATAAAAATGCTACCATTGATGTGTAAGCTGAGCCAATCAAGCCTTTGATAGTTTATTATGTATTACTGATGAATATGGAGCAGAAAATTATAAAAGAGAAGGTTTATTTTTCAAAAATTGTGAAACCCAAATGTCCTCCAAATCTGGAATGACACGTGTTTCTAAATAATAAGAGAGCAGAGTCAGTCTCTTCATGTTTTTAGTTAATGGTATAACGAAAATGTAAAGTCCCGTTTGCCCTCTACACCTCCAGCCGAGTTATTTCTCAGTAAATATCAGTAGATCCACTGCAGGAGTTTCAGTATAGTAAACCTATGATATACTGGCCCAGCTGGTCTGATATGATGTAGATGTAAGCTTTATTTAACACATTCGAATATAAGGTGTGGAGATGCCGGGGATTGAACCCGGGACCTCATACATGCAAAGCATGCGCTCTACCACTGAGCTACATCCCCTGTAGAAGTGTGACAGGCATGTCTATATTATTCCCGCACTGCTTCGGTCTTATCTATACTTCTATCTCTATCTATCTGTCGATCTATCGATCTAGATAAATCGATAGATAGATAAATATTTTCCTATCTATTCTAGCAGTTTCACTGGATCGCTTCTAGAGACGTTTAAACCATGTGCGTCCTCCCCGACTGATTTCAGGAGTTATACTTCATTCATTACCAGATTTATTAACATTTAATAGATGTGTTAAAGGGACCTACTAACAAGCTGACTGAACAAGCTTTCAGCTTCAACATGTTATCGCGATGGTATCAATCTCCCATGCAAATACATTAGCATGCTAAACTTAGCACTGAGTTTAAACCAGTACCGAGGCTGAAATGTAGGTGAACCTGAGGCTGAGAACGTACAGCTGAAACTAATGAAGTTCAGTCAAAGCTAAGTAAAGCATCGTTATGAGCTCTGGCAGAGAGTTCTAAGGGCCCAGACTGCTGCTAGCATCCAGAGGTCCGTGCGTAAAAGCGCAAAAGACTTCGTTACGCATGACTTGGTCATCCCCGAGAAGCTCTCATATACATGAGTTACCTATCAGTGGAGGCACAAGAGCTCCAAAACGTGTTGTAACGCAAATAAACACCGTAAGAAGCTGGGAACTGAGAAGATAGGGGAACTACTGGTGTCAATATGCACTACTTTTGCTCACTCGCTTTTATCGTTCTCCATGTGGACCGGAAAATATGTTGAACTTAATTATTTAAGGTATCACTGACAAGCACAATCAGGTTAAAATATCATTAATTTTCATTTATTTTGGCCCAGTGTTCCTGCTATACAAGTAGACGTTAATGCACTAACATTTAAATTAACTTAAAAAAATGACTCCGATATGATATACTGGCCCAGCTTCCCACTTTTGGTGTGTAGAATTTTGTGTAAATGTCCTTGTTGCATATTTTTCTAGACTTTTAGACTTGCAAGTGCCAGTGAGCCTATTATTAAACCGGTGAAGAGCCTGTTCCATTGATATCACATCCAGACAATCTCTGACAAAGTTCTCCAGGCTGAAAACGGTTGGCTTTCCTCTTTTTACTATTAGTCACTATCTTCTCTGAGAGACATCTAAGGACAGCAAGTGTGTCTAGATCCCATTTCCCTGCTGCCCAGGAGGCACACTACAGGGCATACTGGAATATGTATACAACACATGTTTGGTTGAGAAACATTTTACCTCTGCTCAGAATAACAGCATTTAATGCACCAGATCCACCACGTCTGACACACTTCAACTAATTTTCTTTGATTTGTGGGGAATTATGTACAGCCTGACTAACTTAAGACAGGATATGACAAATAATTTGGAAGCTGTAATATGTTTTTCAGCAGCTTTATGGACAGAGATACTTGCAGGTGTTTTTCCCTCTAGTATCGGAGATTTCTGCAACCCTGGAAAAACTGCAGCTGAGGAGCAGGATGCTGTCCAGTCACCTTTAGTGAACTTTTAAGGACCGCATCAGGCAGGAAACTGGCTTATCTTGGGGTTTCCTTCACTAATAGAGGGAGCCCTACGCACTCCTCCTAAGATTAGTGATTTTAGTCACAATCTTTTCATCTTCCCATAATCTCCATGAGCCAGAGCTTTGATGAAATTATCCTCTACATGCTCCCACTTTGTGTATTTAGTGACTGTGTGCAGATCCTCAAGTCACCTCCTCTGACCTCCAAGAATAACCTTGTGTCTGATCAGAGAACCCAAACACTCAACACAGGAAACAGCAGGTAGGAAATAAGAGGTTTACTCATAGCTGCAAAGGGTTCCTTACAAAGCTGTATAATCAGGCAGAGTCCAAACATAGGCAGGTATAACATCCTGCAGGGTCATGATAAACTGGGAGCAGTAGGCAGGAGCCTGAAACACTGAGGACATTTGGTGGATGGTGACGAACAGAGATACTGACACAGATCATAGCAGAACTGTGATAGGGAGAAGACAGTTTCTCTCAGTGGGTCACATGAAGACCGATGGTACAGCTTGTGAAATTTATTGTGCCAGAAACAAATACCAGATACTTTTGTTACCAGTGCTCTCCCCTGTGGTGCATGTTTAACGAGCAGTAAATGTTACATATCAGTCATTTCATCTATTTCTGACTAAAAATAATCTCATGCACAGAGGATTTTTTTCCCCAGTGAGATCACATCAGCTGGTTGAAAAACAGAATAAAAGTGGAAACACATAAGGTTGCAGTGTGGCACCAGGTCAACAGCATCACGCTTTTTGTTGCACCAGTCCTTTTACTGGGGTCCACTGCAAGTTAACAAAATGCTGTTTCACTGTCAGCTGACTGCAAGTTAGAGCCCATTTGTGGGAGCTTCAGTAGAAATCTGCTGGAATTCTCTTGTAGGTTCTTGAAGATGCTTCACCTCTCCATAGTCTTATCCTGAGGAGCCAGCTCCTCTGGACAAGACTCAGCAGTCCAGTCCTGCATCTGAAGAATAAAGGACATTGCTTTGAGGACAGCCATGTACACATTTTGGACAGAAGTGACAGATGGTTTGAGAGAGTAAAGGAAGCCACTTATGCCCTGGCAGATTCATATCCTTTGTTGTGTAAACTGGTAGTTCTACCAACATGATCGCTGTCGTTTGTGGATCACCAGTTTTAAAAACAATTCACACCTGTAGACACGGGAGTCCTGGTTGTTAATGGACCATTAGTCATGTAAGCTTAACTGACTGTAAACACTGGAACTGCCCATCAGTCAGTTAGGACTGAAGAAGCCTCTTAGATGAGAGCTGAAACGTCTTCAAGAATCTACAAGAAAAATCCAGTTGATTTCTACTGAAGCGCTTATGATTACCATCACCTGGATGACTGAGAATCAACACAGATACTTAGAGCCCATTGTTTTTGTAAGAAGATAGATAGATAGATAGATAGATAGATAGATAGATAGATAGATAGATAGATAGATAGATAGATAGATAGATAGATTGATAGATAGATAGATAGATAGATAGATAGATAGATAGATAGATAGATAGATAGATAGATAGATAGATAGATAGATAGATAGATAGATAGATAGATAGATAGATAGATAGATAGATAGAACTTTCTTAATCTCAGTGGAAATTCAAGTGTTTGGCAGCTTACATGCAACAACATAAATAACAAAAAGGTAGATTAGTAATATTAACATTAAAGGTTTGTATATACTCAAAAAGAAAGAGATACACTGACCAGGCATAACATTATGACCACCTGCCTAATATTGTGTTGGTCTCCTTTATGCTGCTAAAACTACTCTGACCCAGTGGTTCATGGATACAGGACCTATGGGGATGGTGGCAGTGAATTCTGTGGGTCCGGTGAGTTGAGTTGCAGGGGGGACCTACCTTGATCAGGCTGATCCTGACACATCCCACAGATCCTCAGTAAGATCTGGATCTGAGGAGTGTGGTACCTGGATGAACATCTTAACTCTGTCATGTTCCCTGGGCCATTCCTGAGCAGTTTTTGTAGTGCATTGTCCTGCTGAGGGTGGCAACTGGCATCATGGACTGCTGTTGCCATGGAGGAGTTGGGGGTTGTGGGGTTGCTTGACCTGCAATGTTTAGATGGGTGGTAGATGTTGAACATCCACATGAATATCAGTACTCAAGGTTTCCCAGCAGAACATTGCATTATAACAAGATGATTCATGTTATTCACTTCACCAGTCAGTGGCAATAATGTTGGGGCTGATCGGTATATGTGGTATTGTTGATGACAAATCTAAAGACTTTCTTCTTTAATGTAGGAAACACCCACTGTAAATATTCAACTATAATGTTTTGTAGTTTGCACTAATCTGTTACAGTGTTTGTCACTTTGTCTTTGTTTCTGTCCATCAGTGTCTCTGCTCCAGATGAATCCCTTGTCTCCTGTCGGTTGTCCTGCTGCAGGTTTCTAACCTGACAAGCTCCTGATGTTGTGGAAGAAAGACTGGACCAACCGAAGGTGGTGTCGTCCTCCTGACTGTCTGACCATCTGTGTAAAGAAAGTTGGGATATAAAACATTGTTAACTGCACTGTTGGATCCATTGATTTGGTTTTCATGTTTTGTGGGCAGTTTCACAGTGAAGCAAAGGTCAGAAAAAGTCAATCTTAATTAAATTTAGTTGGCAAGATGGTTGTACTAAGCAAAACCTGCAGTTTCACGAACTGTGGCAGAGAATAAAATGAAATCTATTTAATAATTGTTATTGGTCTTTGTTTGTGCTTCAGGCTCAATTCTCTTTGTTGAGCAACAACACAGTAAAATCAAATTCTCCAAACGCTGTGAACACCAACACAGTTGATATCTTCCTTCAGGAAACTAAGATGAAAAAGAAAGTCAAGATGACGTCTAACTGTTGGGGAGAAAACAGATCAGCTTTGTCCGAAATATTGAACCAAAATGTCTGATGTTCTTGATGTGTATGTGCAGGATTTTATGGATTTCACTACTGCACATGATTGATTATGCACTCTGGAGAAACTGAAAAATGTCTCATCCACAACCCCATGTATAGTTGTAGTAATGCAAATTATTTGGATGAACTATGTTATATTGTTTTAATGCTTGGAGGCTTCAAGTTAATCAGTCCTTAGCTGTCCATTTAAACAGATACAGACTCTATTTAGTTTCAGTCTGTCACGAGAAGACTCTCAACCAGGTCATGATGTGCATCAATAACTTACATCGCCTTTGTTAAAAAAAACTCTAAATACTTACACCACCGTTCAAAAGTTTGGGGTCACTTAGAAATGTCCTTATTTTTAAAAAGCAAAGCATTGCTTTTCAATTAAGATAACAGTAAATTAATCAAAAATCCAGTGTAGACATTGTTAATGTGGTAAATGATTATTCTAGCTGGAAAGGGCTGATTTTTAATGGAATATCTCCATAGGGGTACAGAGGAACATTTCCAGCAACCATCACTCCTGTGTTCTAATGCTACATTGTGTTAGCTGATTGATGATTAGAAAACCGTTGTGTAGTTATGTTAGCACATGAATATAAATGTGAGTTTTCATGGAAAATATGAAATTGCCTGGGTGACATCAAACTTTTGAACAGCAGTGTATGTTACCATAATTGAATACAGTTTAATTAACAAATGTTCTTTTAACATGATTCTAATTTTATGTGCTGAACCTGACCATACTGGGCTCAACTAATTCTACTGATTAATGTCACTAATCACTATTACACTTATAATAGTCACATGTACCTGAGTAATGTACTTCACATACACCCTAAAAACAATGTTTGAGCTAAACAAAATAATAATACAACATTTTGCAACTATTTTTTCTATTGAAATTAAATTTAACCAACAAACTATGTTTAATTAGCGGATTTAGTTTTTCCTATTACAATCAAATGTATTTTCAGTTACTAGACTGAATCATCATCGTTCATTAGGTTTCCTCATTTTCACGTTAGTTTAAATCAATACAGAAATATGACGTAAAATCACAATTCTAGTTAATGCAATTATAAGCATTAGTTTGTCAACCCAACCCATCAAAATAATGTTTTTATCATATATGTAAGTTAGATTTGAGAGTGGAGGGCTGGACTGTAGTGTAGCATCCACTACAGCCAGCAGAGGTCAGCAGAAGCCTTCGAAAAATATTACTATAGTAAAACAACATTTGTATTGATGATCATGATACAATTTGTGACCTTTCAACATGAGATATTACATACATTCAGTTAGCTTTATTGAGACTGTGTCTGTCCCCCGACCACCAAAATTCAATAAATTAAACAATTCAAAAATAAACAAAAGACATAGTAACCATAAAAATATAATAAAAATTAATACCACTATTACAACTGAGCGAAGAAACAGGACAATTAAATGTGGTCTGTTAAATATTAGATCTCTCTCGTCTAAATCTCTGTTAGTAAATGATTTGATAACTGATAACCAGATTGATTTGTTCTGTTTGACTGAAACCTGGTTGCAGCAGGAAGAATATGTTAGTCTAAATGAATCAACTCCTACTAGTCATACTAACTGTCATGTTCCTCCAATCACAGGCCGAGGAGGAGGAGTGGCAGCAATTTACCTCTCTAGCTTAAAAATGAACCAGAGACCTAAACCTAGTTACAGTTCATTTGAAAATCTCAGTCTCTCTAATCCAGATTTAAAAGCTCAGAAAACAGTTTTATTTGTTGTATATCATCCTCCTGCTCCTTACTCTGAGTTTTTATCTCAATTCTCAGACTTTTTATCTGATTTAGTGCTCAGCTCAGATTAAGTCATTATTGTGGGTGACTTCAACATTCATGATGACGTGGACAGTGACAGCCTTACGACTGCTTTTAATTCAATATTAGACTCAATTGGGTTTTCTCAACATGTAAATAAACCAACTCATAGTTTTAATCACACCCTTGACCTCGTTCTGACTTATGGCATAGAAATCGAACAGTTAACAGTATTTCCCTGGAACCCTCTTCTTTCTGACCATTTTATGATAGCATTTCAATTTACAACAATAGATTGTATAGGAGTTGAGAATAAATATCATTACAGTAGATGTCTGTCTCACAATTCGGTGACTAAATTTAAGGAAATAATACCCTCTCTATTTAGTCCAGCACCACTTACTGATATAATGGAAGGGAAATATTACAATTTTACCCCCACAGAAGTGGATTATATTGTTAATAATGCTGCAGCCTCACTGCGTACAACACTTGATAGTGTTGCACCTGTAAAAAAGAAAGTTATATCTCAGAGAGGACCTGCTCCTTGGTATAATTCCCAGCTGCGAACTTTAAAGCAGGCGTCCCGAAAGCTGGAAAGGAAGTGGTATTCCACTAATTTAGAAGAAGTTTATGTAGCTTGGAAAAATAGTCTAGTGATTTATAAAAAAGCTCTTCATAATGCCAGGACAACATATTATTCATCTTTAATAGAGGAAAACAAGAACAACCCCAGGTTTCTCTTCAGCACTGTAGCCAGGCTGACAAAGAGTCAGAGCTCTGTTGAACCTTGTATTCCTTTAGCTTTGAGCAGTAACAACTTCATGAGCTTCTTTACAAATAAAATTATTACGATTAGAGAAAAAATTAATCTGGCCCTTTCTACAAATGTCACAGATGTATCATCGAGTACAGATACTTTAGAATTGGCTGTAAGACCAGATGGATATTTAGAATTCTTCACTCCTATACATCTCTCTGAACTAATTTCAATAGTCTCTACATCCAAACCATCGACATGTCTTTTAGATCCTATCCCAACTAGACTGTTCAAGGAGGCTTTACCTTTAGTTAATTCCTCAATGTTAGATCTGATTAATCTCTCTCTAGTAACAGGTTATGTACCACAGGCTTTTAAGGTTGCTGTAATCAAACCTTTACTTAAAAAGCCCACTCTAGATCCAGATGTTTAAGCCAACTATAGACCAATTTCCAACTTCCCATTTCTCTCCAAAATTCTGGGAAGAACAGTTGCAAATCAATTATGTGAACATTTACAAAGGAATAGCTTGTTTGAAGTTTACTGTGAGGAACCTCGGTGTTATCTTTGACCAGGACATGTCCTTTAACTCGCACATAAAACAAATCTGTAGGACTTCCTTTTTCCACCTGAGAAATATTGTGAAAATCAGGAACATCCTGTCTCAGAGTGATGCAGAAAAACTAGTCCATGCATTTGTTACTTCTAGGCTTGACTACTGTAATTCCTTATTATCAGGTTGTCCCAATAGCTCTCTGAAACATCTACAGCTGATCCAAAACGCTGCAGCCAGAGTACTGACGGGAGTTAGCAAGAGAGATCATATTTCTCCTATGCTGGTTTCTCTTCATTGGCTTCCTGTTAAATCTAGGATAGAATTCAAAATCCTTCTTCTGACATATAAAGCTCTTAACAACCAATCTCCATCATATCTTAAAGACCGGTTAGTACCATATTATCCTAGCAGAACTCTTCGCTCTCAGGCTGCAGGCTTACTTGTTGTTCCTAGAATCTCTAAAAGTAGAATGGGAGGCAGAGCCTTCAGTTATCAGGCACCTCTCCTGTGGAACCAGCTCCCAGTTTGGGTTCGGGAGGCGGACACCCTCTCTATTTTTAAGACCAGGCTTAAAACCTTCCTTTTCGACAAAGCTTATAGTTAGGGCTGACTGGGTGACCCTGACGGGGTGAGCTGGTGTTTTCATTTGCACAACTGACTTCCCCTCTTGACGTCCCTTTAGTTTGCCCCTAGTTATGCTGCTATAGGCCTAGGCTGCTGGGGAACCTCTCTGGATGCACTGAGCCCTTCTCTAACTACCTATGTATTTACTATATATACCATTATTGCATTACATTCACTCTGTTTCTTTCTGTGTCCTTTCTCCGAGTGTCCCTGGTCCCAGAGCTGGATGCTGGATGCTTCAGATGTGTGGTTGTGTTTTATGGTCCTTGTGTCCCACCCCCCCACCTCTCTATCTCTACCCCTCTATCTGTATCCCTCTATCTCTACCTCTACCCCTCTATCTCTACCTCTCTACTTCTTCTGTCCCTCTCAACCCGCCCGGCCAGCAGGCAGATGGGTCCCCCCACATTAGAGCCGGGTTCTGCTCGAGGTTTTTTTCCCTGTTAAAAGGGTGTTTTCCTTGCCACTGTCGCCTTTTGGCTTGCTCTGGGGGTCAGGCATATGGGTTCTGTAAAGCGTCTCGAGACAATTTGACTGTAACTGGCGCTATATAAATAAAATTGAATTGAATTGAATTGAATTGAAGAGTTTCAGTCAGGCTTCAGAGTGCATCATAGCACAGAAACAGCTCTGGTGAAAGTTACTAATGACCTTCTCATAGCGTCAGATAATGGACTGGTCTCTATACTTATTTTATTGGACCTTAGTGCGGCATTCGATAGAATCGACCACAAACTTTTATTACAGCGACTAGAACATTCTATTGGCATTAAAGGGACAACACTGGACTGGTTTAAATCCTACTTATCAGACAGGTTCCAGTTTGTGCATGTCAACAATGACTCTTCTGAGCATACTAGGGTTAATCATGGAGTTCCTCAGGGTTCTGTCTTAGGACCAATACTGTTCACATTACACATGCTTCCCTTAGGCAATATTATTAGGAAGCACTGTATTAATTTTCATTGTTACACTGACGACACTCAATTGTATTTATCTATGAAGCCAGATGAAACTAATCAGCTAGCCAGACTGCAAGATTGTCTTAAGGACATGAAGACCTGGATGACCTATAATTTCCTACTACTAAATTCAGACAAGACTGAAGTCATTGTATTTGGCCCCAAACATCTTAGAAAATTGTTTTCAAAGCATATAGTTACTCTGGATGGCATTACATTGGCCTCCAGTACTACTGTGAGGAACCTCGGCGTTATCTTTGACCAGGACATGTCCTTTAACTCACACATAAAACAAATCTGTAGGACTTCCTTTTTCCACCTGAGAAATATTGTGAAAAATCAGGAAGATCCTGTCTCAGAGTGATGCAGAAAAACTAGTCCATGCATTTGTTACTTCTAGGCTTGACTACTGTAATTCCTTATTATCAGGTTGTCCCAAAAGTTCTCTCAGACATCTACAGCTGATCCAAAACGCTGCAGCCAGAGTACTGACGGGAGTTAGCAAGAGAGATCATATTTCTCCTATGCTGGTTTCTCTTCATTGGCTTCTTCATTGGCTGTTAAATCTAGAATAGAATTCAAAATCCTTCTTCTGACATATGAAGTTCTTAACAACCAATCTCCATCATATCTTAAAGACTGGTTAGTACCATATTATCCTAGCAGAACTCTTCGCTCTCAGACTGCAGGCTTACTTGTTGTTCCTAGAATCTCTAAAAGTAGAATGGGAAGCAGAGCCTTCAGTTATCAGGCGCCTCTCCTGTGGAACCAGCTCCCAGTTTGGGTTCGGGAGGCGGACACCCTCTCTATTTTTAAGACCAGGCTTAAAACCTTCCTTTTTGACAAAGCTTATAGTTAGGACTGACTGGGGGACCCTGATGGGGTGAGCTGGTGTTTTCATTTGCACAACTGACTTCCCCTCTTGACGTCCCTTTAGTTTGCCCCTAGTTATGCTGCTATAGGCCTAGACTGCTGGGGAACCTCTCTTGATGCACTGAGCCCTTCTCTAACTACCTATGTATTTACTATATATACCATTATTGCATTACATTCACTCTGTTTCTTTCTGTGTCCTTTCTCCGAGTGTCCCTGGTCCCAGAGCTGGATGCTTCAGATCTGTGGTTGTTCTCCCACCAACTGGCCTAATCTCCATCTGTGGGATGCTGCTGCTGACCTTCCTCCAGTCCACTGCTTCCAGCTGCCAATTTCCATCAATCTACTCTGCATTGCCCTTACTATACTTGATTTGCTCATCTACATATTTCTGAATTTACCACCAGCTATATATGTAGTATATTTAATGTCAGAGCCGCACACCATAGCAGTAAACTATAATTAGTTTCCATGTTAGTTGTACTTTGCATGTATCATCTGTCTTATCATGCATGTATCAAACTGTGTGTCTTATGGTCCTTGTTACCCCCACCCCCCCCACCTCTCTACCTGTAACCCTCTACCTCCATCCCTCTATCTCTACCTCTCTACTTCTTCTGTCCCTCTCAACCCGCCCGGCCAGCAGGCAGATGGGTCCCCCCACATTAGAGCCGGGTTCTGCTCGAGGTTTTTTTCCCTGTTAAAAGGGTGTTTTCCTTGCCACTGTCGCCTTTTGGCTTGCTCTGGGGGTCAGGCATATGGGTTCTGTAAAGCGTCTCGAGACGATTTGACTGTAATTGGCGCTATATAAATAAAATTGAATTGAACTGAATTGAATTGAATACATTTTTTTAAAAAAAAGAAGAGTCATTGAGGATGTACATATTTTTTTATTCCATAGAAACTGCAGCATTTGACAAGTGCTGAAGCCGTAAACCATGTTGCAAATGCACACAAAATTATACTTCTTCCTTTTCCCCCCAAATCTCACACACACACACACACACACACACACACACACACACACACACACACACACGCACACAAAATCGTGCAGGGAGATGAGACAATAAGAGACAGAAACAGCAGTCACACAGTCAATCAATCAACCAAAAGAAAGAAAAAGAAAAAACAAACAGGGAGGGAGGGAGGTCATTTAATGGAAGTGCACCATCACATTCTACAGCAGGCGAGAACTCAGAGGGACTTTCATTTCCGTGACACTGACTGACCTCCTAAAAATGGCATATTATCCTTAACGGATAGAAAATATAAATTATTCCTACAGTAAGTACATTCTCTAGAGTAAGACCCATAAATATGTGTTTGAGAGGTCAAATTACAGTATGTACAGAGGTCCATGCGTCCACAATATACACACATGACAATAAATATTGGATATACTCACAACACAGCATCAGAATGGATATTTGTCCATGTGGAGGGTAAGCAAGCAGGACATGGCAGAGTTAGCATTCATCAATCAGCTGAGGAAAGGCATTTACAACCTGCAGGTGACTCCTAATGGTTTTTATGGAAGAGGGTTGTCTTGGTTACTTGTAAAGCATGTGAAGGCAAGAGAGGAGGAAATCCTCTGAGGGAAGGTCTGCAAAAGCACCAGTGAGCTTGTCCTCCAGGCTTTAACCTGACTCACGATAGAGAGGAGGAAAAAAAAAGCAACGCTCAAGAGTCACCGTGTGAGAAATGTGAAAGGACAGATCAATGAAAAGCTGATCAGGAACCGTTACCTTCCGCAACACGGATTGTAAAAACCCCTGATGGGCGTTCGTCCTTTGACCAGTCAGTCACAGAAAAGAGGGGGATAAGACATACCGAGGAGTGAGTGATAATGAAAGTGAGAGAGGAGGGAAAAAAATCTAAGACAAGATTTAGTTTTGGCAATGTGGCATCTGGTTGCTAAGTAACGGTCTCTGAGGGCAGAAGAAGCACCTCTTTGAGGTTGCTCGTCTCCTAAATGAACAATTTCGTCCTCCTCCACCTCCTTTCCCCCTCAGTGAGTGAAGGCCTTTCCTGAACAGTTTGTGAATGCTGCCGAAACAAAGACAAGCAATTCATAGTCACACTGTCGGCTAACAAGGTAGTCAAAGTGCAAAGTTCGAACCAGAGCACCTCCTGTGTTGATTCTTCTACAGTGTCTCTTTCTGAAGCTCAGAGTCCCATCATCCTTGTCAGGCCACAAGCAGCAGGAAAAAAAAACACACAAACACAAAAAACAACAACAGAAAAAACTGTTCTTGGCAACAAAAATCCAGACCAGTGAGTCCTCAGAGAACACAATTTGATGTCTGCACATCAGCTGTAACAACCTTTACATCAGCATGAAAATTTAAATACTTAACAGATAAAAGCAAAAACAGTCAAGAGATCTTTCTAAAATGCATGAAATTTTCATACTGAACTGTATTGGCTCATTAAAATTCCACTCATTAAATATTCAGTGCTTCAGATCCCAGATATTGCCTCATGACTTTCAGACTGCAGCTCCATCCAGAGATCACTGGGAGTCTGATGAGCAGTACAGTGGAGACAGTACTACAGCCTCTGCATCAGCATCATCAGTGTCTTCATGACTTCACAGAAAAGACAGGAGTCAGAAAAAAAATGATGTGGTGTTTTGAAGAACATCTGCAGTGGCTGAAGTGAAAAGCTTTCTGGTTTCTAATGATACATTTAGCACAGAGCTGCAGCAGCTGCTGAGCTGTTTAACTGAGTCTCCATGGAGGAGGATGGATAGACGTCCACTAGCACAACTACACCAACTGAGAGCAAATCCAAATCTCTAACACTTTAAAGAACACATGAAGTTCTGGTTAAGAGTCACTGCAGGTTCTTCTGCATCTTCTCACCACTGGGACACTAAATATAGCTGATTTAATCTCAACATGAGACCCAGTCTACAGTAATTGAACACATGTGGGTCTATTGTGAGTGGATCTTTACTCACAGACAACAAACCCTGTGCACTACTGTGAAACTACACAGTCTGAGTCAAGCTGCTGGTTCACAACAGATTTTGAATCTGAAGACACAAGGGACCAAATACAGCAGGAACAAGAAACATATTAAAAATCGAGTTTAACTACTACTGAATTTCTGCAGCTTACTCTGCACAGAGAGCTTCTCAGTTTAGTCTGCAGATTATTAATGACTCCTAGTGGAGTGTGACAGTAGCACTGGTGCAGCAGTAGGGACTTATGTCATATGAGACCGTATTTCTTTTCCAAATGAAGTCACAAGGTAACACTTTATTTTACAGATCCATAAATTCCTAATCATTTCCAGTTGTCTGGGAGCTTTCCTGGAAAGAATCATGGTACTAATTACACAGAACGTGATAGGTGGGAACATTAATTAATTCCAAATTCGATGGCAGACTGAATGTGGAAAAATGCAAGCCAGATGTTATTGTTAAATGCTTTGATTGTTACTTCTTCTGTTTGTTTTATTGTTCTATCTTTGTCCCATTGAGATCTGTCCTGAACTGAGCTGAAGATCAGCATATCTGAGGGCTACATTTCCAGTTGAAATCTGAAAAAAATATATTTACATGAGTTGAAATGGGGCAGTTCTTTCAGGTAAATATATGTAAATTAATCATTACCACAGAATGGTTACATGAAAATATGTAAAATAACAGTGTCTGATTTAATGCATTAGGACTCAACAGATCTGTAAAAAAAGTCTTACCAATAACTGGTGCTGGTATCTATTAAAACTTAGAGCTATAAGTTACTTGATTCAATAATTTGAAAGCAAACCCATGTTTCTCTTTGACTGCAGTGGCAGTGAACACAAGTCAGCAGCTGCCGTTATTGTGCTGCAGATGTCATCTCTGGTCTCTCACCTTAGATTCCCTGTGAACATCTGTGTAGTTAACCACAGAGAAAGGGAAATCATTCACCTCTAAATTGAGTTCAATTGGGATAAACAGCCAAGGCTACACCCGCGCAGCTATAAATCAGATGGTAATAAAGTGAGTTTACAGGCCTGATGAGGGAGAGGAAACAACTCCTATTTCCTTTTCCACATCCAGGGCCTACATGACAGACCAAAGTCCAAGTTTGCTTTCCAAAATCCAGGCAAAACACAGAACTAAACATAAAAGGCAAATTCAACCCTGAAGAGACAAGTTCATATCCCCTCTACAGCTTTTACTGGTGTATATGTTAACATCTCTTATCTGACAAAGGGGGAAAGTCTATATGCAGATTTGATAAGGTGTTTAGTACACTAGAGTCAATAATTTAACTTGAGTTATGCTGTAGGGAGATAGCTTATCAGTGTTGGACTCAAAGGTTTTTTCAGGCAGATTACTGAGCAAGGGAGTTTTTTTTATTTGTTTTTTTGCTAAAATTTACAACCAAGTAAGTGTTAAAAACTGTGATCACAGCGGGAGCAATAATGCATCCTGACCTTAGCAAAGCACATTGTGTCATGACAAATCAAAACACCGAACGATACATCTATGATCTGTTGATTTTTCACATCAGAGTTTGCACTGCAGTTGACAGTGGAGTCATGTTGGATTCTGCCTGTGGTCTATGATGCATCTTCAGAGCAAACATAAAGCTTTTCACAAGAGTGTGTTTGAAACGAGACTATTTTGGTCAATATCTGATAAAAGGGGAACTAAGAAGCTCCAAAGGCCTCAGCCTGCTGTCAATCTACCAAATACACTGCAGGTCAGTCCACACAATGTCAACAGCAAAAACAGAGAATAAATACCTTAACACTCAACGAAACAAGTTCCAGTTCCTTGATTTTTACAAATAAAATACATACAGTACTTGTTTATTTCTTTAGACAAACGCATATTGTTGTTTTATAATATTTTCATATGTACATTTTCAGTAGTTGTTACATAGAGAGTATTTCAGCACAGCTTAAGAACTCGAAACTGCACAGGGGAACAGAGATGCATTAAAAAAAAATCAATCTTTTGGCTTGTAGGTCAGTGTTGCTTCTTCATATGTGCTGACTGATCCTAAACTTTAAGTTCAACTATACCTAAAGTCACTTTATGATGGTTTGCTGTAGCTTTCTCAGCACTGGACAGGAAGTAATACACAGCGACTACTTCAGTTTTCTGAGTCTGATGTGTATTTGTATCTTTAACAAGAATTACACATCGTAACTGGTGTAAAACTGATATGCTTATATCAGATCACTCCTGTTTTTTCTCACTCTTGCTCATGTTCTTCCTCATTGGCTCTGTTTACTGATACACTCCTCTAATTAAGTCATGGTACACTGCAGCTCTGAAGAGCAGCTGATGCTTGTGATTTACAACTTGAAAGATAATGGTGGTGCTATTCCATATTTTTCTTCTATGTGTGTCTGTCAATAGCTGCAGGCAGTCCAAATTAAAATAAAAGATAGAATTTTTAAAATACAAGCTTTAAATATGCAACTGTTTTGAAGGTTAGTGTAGGAGCAAAAAGTTGCCATTACACACCCAGAATTAAACACACAGCAAATGTAATTCCAGTACTCATTTCATTTTAGCTCTGCTTTGGTTTTCACCAACTGCCTCTTTAGCTGCAAAATGCTCCACATTATTCATCAGCCACTTGAGTCTATCTGCTGTGTGGTGCTGGGCAGAGATCTTGCAGCGGGTTTATCAAAGCTTTTTCACCAAAACCGCTGTCTGCTGCCACTGCTAGGAACAGGGTTCATAAGATCTGTGAAAGTGAAGCAAAACCAGAAGTGAAAAACATGAGCTGATAAATGTTAAAATGGTAAAGAATTGACTGGACCAGTAGAGTCAGGTATCTCCTCTTACATTACACCTATTAGACCCACTCTTTTTAAAATCATTCACCAGTGCAGCTTTAAGAATTTAAATCTTCACTAAGAATCAGGGTATTGTTTTACTTTATGTGTCCGTGAGAGTCCATGCTGTCAGCCCAAATCCAAGATCTGGTACAGACCTGTTCATATACGACTGTGTGCAGTCCACAATGTGTGTCCATGTGTCCACTACGCTACAAGGACAGCAGCATGCAGGCTCTGCAGCAGTATGTGTGTATGCGCAGAATAGGAAGACACAACATTCTCCGTACCATGTATGGAACCGAGTCCACTAACAAGACTCCAGTGGACTAATATGGTAGGTATAAGGACGGTATTTTACTTTCTACATGCTTTCTGCATGACCCAGTCTGCACAAAAGTACCGGCGGACAGACTGACTATGTTGGTTTAGGTTGTTACATAAAAAAAACATAGAATACCACCAGACCTTGAATAGAACTGAAAGAGATTTTGCAGTCCACTGTCCACCACACTGTGCTACACTATTAACTGGCTGCAAGTATTCAGTCTATCTGTAGGGCTGACATGTTAAACAGGCTTACATTAGCTTGCACCAGAGGTGACCCATTGCATCGTAATTTGAGGATAAAATCCTCACACTCTGTAAATTAACATTTATTTGCATCTCTACATGCAGGACTGTCCGCACTTAAGGCTCAGTACAGATATGTACTAACACGCCACATAGGATTCAGTGTGCCTCGTGGCAATGCTTCATGATGATAGAAAAACCATGAAATAAATAATAAGTATCAATGTATCACTACACTGGCTACTCATACAGGACTAACAGGCTGAGACACAGCCGACTGTAACTGCATAAAGGCATACCATAGTGTGTTCTAACCCTTCATTTCAGGCTTCAAGAGAAACAGCCTGTGTAATATTGCATACATAAAGCAGGAGGTAAAGCCCTCTATAGAACACCACCAGCCAAACTATTGATTTTTTATCTCTTGTTTCACACAGAGAGAAGCATAAAAAGTAGACACAGACTGACTATCAAGTGCACTGACTTTTTTTTTAAAACATTCACTTGGCAAAACTAGCAAGTACAGCAACAACAGAGCGGCACAATTTGAGAAGACTATCGTTCTTCCTTGGCTGTCCTTGTTCGGACCCACAGTGTAAGGTGTTGTCTTTCCAGACCCAGTCATATAGAAGAGAAGCAGATAGGAGACGCAGTAACTGTTTGTTTGATCAAGCAGCAGCGTAGGGGTGAAAAACATTTCAAATCACAGGCATCTGTTTGTAAAATGGGAACTTAGAAGCAAATCCCTGCGTAGATGCCTGCTACTGATCAACCAGCCAACCAGAAGTAGTCTGACTCCCTGATATACCTCCACTGTAGGTCGTTCTGTTGCATGAATCAGTTTGATTTGCAAGTGCATCACCTAGAAGGGCTCAGGTCCCATGTCAAAATGAAAAAAGAAACAAGTTCAGAAAGCTTCCTCATTATAAATAAAGGTTTCACCAATAATCACATTTCTTTTCCTCTACTGCTTAGGCTGGGAAACCACAGCTCTCTGTATCAAAGTGGTGTAAACTGTCTGTAACAGTAACCATACAGATTTAAAAGTATTAAAATAAACGGGAGATTAATTTAACTGAATTCAGTAGCTCTATTAAAAAAAGTTTTTTATCAATACTGAGGTACCACCTCAAGTTTCCATGATGACACAGGCGTTCAGCACATCGTTGGATGTTAACAGTAGAGCGACATCCTACTCCGTCGCATGGCCTCGCTGATTAAATAGGCCGGGCTGACCTCTGGTTCTTCCGTCATCACTACAATGTTCTGCCACTCTCCACACTGGTTGGACTTCTTGATTGTGTCCACCACGCAAAGAGCATAAAGACAATCCTCGAAAGTTGCGGCCATCGTCAGGGGCCTCCCGTCCCACGTCCGCCTGTCATCCTGGTCTTGGAAGGCCTGCCGCACGGCCTGGATCATGCGGATCGTCCCGGTGAGATAAGGGGATGGAATGTCACTAAAGGCCTTTTCTGGCAAGGAGGCCTTCTCAAGAGGTGTTGTGTCTTTGAGTAGGAGTTCAGGACCACCACCACTTCCTCCACCACCACTATTCTTCTGTCCATATAGGTCCGTCCCCGTGACCGTCAACCTCCCGACAGTCCCCACGACTATCACCTCCTGCCGAAACTCTCCAGGGACGTTGAAGTTCAGTGTGACAGTGCAGCAGGCACCTCCCTCCAGCACCATCTGAAAAGTGCAGAAGTCGTCACTGGTGATCTGACGGATGCCCCGGATGTGGTCTGTCTGTTTAACGAAGGTCTTGAGGAAGCCGTGGACTTTTGCTGCACGCTGTCCAGTCAGAAACGTAAGCAGGTCAATGATGTAGCTGCCCACCGAATGCAGGCCACCACCTCCCATCAGATCATCACAGCTCCAGTTGTATTTCTTTCCCAGGAGACTACCGCTGTGGACCTTTAGGACAAAGAGAAAGTGTCTCGATTAGATCTGACTTGATTATGACTAGAACACTGTTGGGACAGCTGGGGTAATTTCTACGGGCAAATCTTGTCTCAGAAAGTACCCACGCTGCTAGTCATCCTGATTCCTTGTCAGGTCTGTGGGCCCTGGTCTAACTCAATCCAACTTTGAGAGAACGTATTTAAGTAGTAAATTGTTGTTATTATAATCAATGGTAATAAACAACTGAAAATTTTCTATTTTAAACAACAAGCATTTGTAAGTCATACCTGGGCCTCACAGACCAGGAGTTCTCCGATGTACCCTTCCTCCAGTAGCTCCTTCATTCGAACAAAGGCAGGCAAGAAACGCAGCACATTTCCCATAATGCTCAGCAACTTGGGGTAGTACTGGGCAGCTGACATCATTCGGAAGGCATCCAGAGGCGTGGCGGTCCTGTCACAGATGACATTCTTGCCAATACCTTTAAAAGAGAGGAGAGACAATAGGGAATGAGCCATGTGGATATCATTGTTTTTATTGGAAAAATCTTGTTTAGACGTTGCTGCATTCTCTTTTGCTGACAATGTTCAGATGATGTGAGAAGGTAAAGAAAATAAACAAAAACAAAAGAGAGAGAAGCAATGTGGTCAGCCTTAGTAACATTTACAGACATAATATCCTCTTGAGCATGAAAACATCCCCTCCTCTGAGGAAACAATGCAGTGGTACAAAATGTGGCAACTCCCACAATAGCTGACCAAAGATTTCCTTTACATTCTGGGCTTTCTCCTCTGAGTCATGGGAACTGCATGAAAATGTTGACATTTTGCAAAAAGTCCCAGCAAGTATGTTCTGCATATGAACTGTCCACAAGCCATGACTAACAGAAGAGATGCTCCTCTAAAGTCCTTTCAAAGTCTGAGTCCTTGAATGCAATTTCAAAGGGTTTTAATGTTGGCAGGCCTCAAGATGTTGCAGTCATATCTGTGGTGTATGGTAAGACTGCACAGCTCTGAGAGCTTTAGACAGGCTTCACCGGCATTACCGGAGGCCTGATGGAAGGTTGATAAAAGGACGAGTACAGGCGGCACAGAGGAGATGAAGACAGAGGCGAGAAAGAGCCTGGAGACACTGCATGAAACCTAATTAAAATCACTTCCAGCATATCAAAAGGCCCACTGGTGCCAGCAACACCCAAACACAACTGAGGGGAGAGGCTGAATAGTAATGCGAGGAGAGACAGGCATAAACTGTTACTCTGTTACGGCTGGAAGAAAAAAATCGGGAGCAGGCAAATGGATGACATACAAAATAGATTGTTGACTAGTTTAAACCCAGTATATTTATTGATGTATTGTTCAGTTTCAGGCAGATAAATGACTGTTTGCAAATGTTTTGTAATTTGGTGGATGAAGTACTTAAACAATGAGTCAATAAACTTTTCCTGAATGATGCTCAAAGGGAAAGAGTGTAACATGAAATCTGCAAGTACGTGTTTGTCCATACTCTGTTACAAAAAGTTTTTTTCTGACTTTCTCATGGCCCTAACTGACCTATTTTGGTAAACAATACCAGTTAAGGTTCTCTGTGCAGAAATACTGTCCACAAAGCACTAGTTCATAACAAACGGGCAAGTCAGCCTCCCCCTCCCTTTCAGTTTCATTTACAACGAGAAAGGTTGTGTACCTGAGAGAGAACCAAAAATAATCCAGTAACATCCATTAGCTGACACTAGCACTGTAAAGTACGCTAAACCACCATAGAAAATTATTGTAAACTTATGTAACGCTATTTTCATTTCTCTCCGCTCATGCTTGATTTCCTCTGTTTCGGTGGTCTGTCGGACTGGAACGGTCCCATGAGTGGACACAGACACAAACAGTGAAAGAGTAGTCGTGACTGGAGATCATACAGCGTCACAGAAAACTTTGTCACAGCACCACTTTACAAGCTAAACCCCACAATCCTCTCTGCCCGCCAACACAGAGCTGCACACCTCCTCAGGTCGCAACAGTAATAAATAATAAGAGGCTCCTCCGGTGGATCAACCAATTATGTACCACTGGCATTCTACAATACTGTATCGGGTGTTTTATTAGGACAATATTCTGGATTGAACATTTTCAGCCAGAGGGACTTATATGCGACTGCACAGCGGCGTGGTGATTAGCACTTTTGCCTTGCAGCTAGAAGATCCCTGGTTGGCTTTCCGAGGATCTTTCGCATGGAGTTTCCATGTTCTCCCTGTGCATGTGTGGGTTTTCTCCAGGTTCTCCAGCTTCCTCCCACAGTCGAAAAACATGCTGAGGTTAACTGGTGATTCTAAATTGTCCATAGGTGTGAATGTGAGTGTGATTGTTTGTCTCTATGTGTAGCCCTGTGATAGACTGTTACTTGTCCAGGTGTCCCCTGCCTTCACTCCAAGTCAGCTGGGATAGACTCCAGCCCCCATGACCCTAATGAGGATCACGCGGTGTATAGATAATGGATGGATGGATGGATGGATGGATGGATGGATGGATGGATGGATGGATGGGACTTATATGCAGTAACATGCATGCACAGGTGGACCGAGATTTTCAGATGACAACACACACAAAGGAAGTATGGCTTCAGTGTCTCCTCAGGACACCATTACTCTAAAGTATCTTTACATAGCAGATAGGTGTTTGCTGTTATATTAATGCTTTACTTAAGTTTAAAATCTTGCATGTTGTGTCTTTATCACAGTGTTACTGTTGTCTAGAACAGCTTTTCCAAGAAGACAGAAAGCAATATTGATAACCCCAAGCAATTTCAATACTGTATCTACAACTCTACAGCATTAGCATACCTTGAGTCCCACAGTCTCTCCTCATGATTAAAAGATTTTGTTCTCACAACAATGTATCGAACTAATGCTTAGCAGATCCTAACATTAGCCTTGCTCCGTTTGTTTAGTGTAACACACAGTAAGTGAGCACAATCCTGTGTGGTTCCTAAAAGCCCAAGAGAGGTGGGATATACTGCTCTTTATTAAAGATGGGGAATTTCACTAATGCACTTCCCCCATCATCTAGACAGCCTTCATCCTTAAAGCCTGTTCCCTTGTAAAACAGAAAAATACAAAGCAAGGAATGGTCTGTTCCACATTAGAGAACAAATTCTGACTGGTTTTGTTTTGGTGTGATGAGAGTAAAGAACTCAAGAACTAACTGTCTGATTTGGCAAATGTGTTTTCTCATGTATCATCGAGAGCGGGATGCAAAATCCAATCCAGGTGCACTGAAGTAAGCAAAAGGTAATTGTTTTTGCTTTTCAATTCTACTTTGTATTTGTATAATGAAGAATGTGTTATTCCCTCTGCATAGTCATATTTTAAATCTGAATATAGTGGACTGAATAAATAAAACAACTGGTTGCCTAAACCTCCCAGCAGTGTCAGGCTGTTTCTCTGAACAATCTATTTCTATTTCTTTGAAAAACATCTGTGTTCCCTTGGTCACTTCCGCTGCTAAGAGCTGAAACCTAAATAATGTGGTCTTACATAGTCAGCAGGGAGTCAAATATAGATAATATGCACTCCACAATATAGGAGCATCACTCCACACACACATTCTGTAAGTCCATGGAGTGTGAAAAGTAGCAGAACCCTTCTCTTCCAGTCCTGGCTGAGAGGTTGTGTATGGACAAGCAGTTTTGGAAGTGAACTTCCCATGCTAATCTGCCATTAGCTCCAATTGGCCAGGCCAGGAAATTAATCCCTCTGACCCAGTTCTGAAGAGTGCAGATGGAGCCCCCACCCACTACCCAACCCCTGCAGACATGCAAAGCCAAGCAACAACAGTTCACCCCATCCCCTTATTTTTGGCATTAACACACAGAAATACGGGAAAAATAGACTGCCTTGGGGAAGACCCCTCCGGACAAATACTAAATGCTTCTAACTGACTTTTTTTTGGCATTAATATCAAGCTCAGCATCTTTAGAAAGCAGTAGCTTGACTCGCTACAAAAAAACAAAGAATTAGCATATATATATATATATATATATATATATATATATATATATATATATAGACAGAGACAATTCGACTCAAGCATTTTTATGCAGTGTCATTCTGCCTCTGGTCTGTACTCACAGGTCACCTCAGGCTCTAAGTGTGACCTTTATAGAGATAAAAACGGCTCCTCTTCAGATCAGCGTGACCTTTTGCTCCTCAAGTACAAAGCTCTGAAAGGTCGAGGCTTAGACAGGTAAGCCTGTAGAGTCAGCAGAGTTCTCTCAGACAGTGAGAGGATGTATTGTGTGTGTGCCCAATAGATCCTGGATGCACCCAAGCACAAGTTACTATCATCCTAGCTGGTGTAGGACACCAACAGGAGATAAAGTCAGACTGGATTAAAGTGGCAGCCAGATGATCCATCAATTTGGGAATTCACGCGGGAAACACTTTGAGAGATAAGACACATTAAAGACAGACAGCGTCATCATCAGAACAGCTAGAATGACAGTCAGGACTTTAGTATTCCAGGACAGAGGAGTGAAATGCAAAATACAGTATGGATCTAAAGGTGGACTCCTGCAGTGTCAGCAGCTGTGGACCAGCTACTGGACTGTCATGATGAAAGGAGAGCTGAAGATAGTGGATGATCCATGTTCAAACTCTCACCTCTGATCATGAGATTTAAGGAGTGACCAAAGCACCACACTGTGGATAATAGTGGCTGAAATGAGTTTCTTTTGAGTGGCTGGGTGAACTCTAAAGATATCTTTACACTTAACTTGATGTGTTACATGGTTGAACTGTCTGCAAACCTCTCCCCCTCTCTGCTCCTGACATTTTGATTTAATTCTGAAAAAGACCAGGCAGGGTTTGATCATCTCTCTCTAGGTCTTTTCTATTCCTCACACTCTTTCAGTTTCTTTATGCCAAGCCAGTGTACCCAACAGATTGACTTTCAAGAAAGATTATCCAGAAGTTTGACTATTTATAATCAAAAACAGAAATTAATATGTTTTACCTCCACATGTTTGCCATCCAACATGTTTGGACAACATGCTGGGTGAATTAGCTTGTTTCAATCCAGCCCCAGCCTAAAGGGATGATTGAGAATGGGTGGATCAAGAATCTGCTAAGAATGCTTCCTGAACTCTTCCTAAGGCATGGCATGGACAAACCCAGAAGTTTGAGGGATTACATATCATGTCTGACACGGGAACAAGGAGTAGGTGGAGAAAGGTCATTTGGGCTACCTTACACCGTGCTTATATAGGCTGGTCCCTGGCAGGTGGCAGAAAATGGAAAAATGGATAGACAATATCAACTGTTTTACTCATTGTGTTCTGATACATATTTGCAACAATGTTGACCATTTCCTCTGTTTCCTGTTCAGTGCAAACGTTTCCAAAGATCCAAGGTTTCAAAAGTACAGGAAGACTTCCAATAGTTATAAAACAAAAGATGCTTTGTACACTGTGCAAAGTTTCAGTGGCATATGACAGCAGCACAGCAACATCTGAGGGTAAACACACAGGTGTTATATAGGAAATGCACCGCCAGAAAATGGAGGATGTCAAGTGGAAAACAAATCATTTACATCAGTCTAATTGATAGGTCTATAGATTAATGTTTGAATAAATAGTCTGTAGTGGTCTCAGCCAACCTGCTGTTCCAGTAGTGGTTCTATAATGGCTGCTTATCTCTTGGTTATATTCCTGTGATTTAATGCCAGCAACTAACACCAACTTACATGTATGAAATGTACCATAAAATAGCAAAATACATGGGACTTGGCCCATTTTGTTGGTAGTAAAATCTTTGCCTTTATCAAAACGTATGGCTGATATTCCAGTAATGATAATGTGAACTGCACTGATTGCAACCCAAGTTACATTCAGACCTGCGTTAACAGATACAGCAGCAGTAGTTTTACTGTAAGGGCCTGACACTGGCAGCCGCGTTTAGTGAAATAGCTCCAGTTATTTTGGATCGGCAGAGTGAAGTGCGGGTCAATTCGCAGGTAAAGCTCCTGGCCCAGCGGGAGAGCAGTAATGGAGCAGAAAAAACCTCCAGCACAGTAGCTCAGTCCCTCAACATCAATAATTCATGTCCAGGACATAGAGGGAGATGAAGTGAGAGAACCTGCAGAACAAGTGAGAACGACTACAGCAAACCTGGAGATAGTGCACAAGGATTACAACTACAGTATAATGAACAAAGGGACAACAGAGGTAGGATGAGCATTAAGTAATACATTAACATTCATAATAATCTTTGACACTACAGAAGTCAACAAACTATATTATAAAGCTATTATTGAACCAGGACTACTGTGCAGTAAAGAGTTTTCTGTCAGGGAGCAGCAGCAGGCTTACATAGCAGGTGACACCTGAATATAGTTCACATCACTTTCACTTTCTCAGATTAGAAGACGTGCTTCCCTCAGCAGCAGTGAATGGTGGCAGGCTGTTTGCCTTCAGGTGCCTTTAGGTGTCTTTGATGTTCAGACTCGGCATCCTGTCACAGTGAATCAGCTAACCTCAGACTGAAATCACATCCTGTCGTCTCACAGACCTGAGGCCCAAAACTCCAAAACCCAGTGGTTCACATAGAAACGTATTGTCACTACCAGCAAAGCTGTTTTTCTCAGAGAGGCAGAATGAGGAGCAGAGGAGCAGTTTTCTTTCTCAGTTCACATGTCGACTGTTTATTAATGTCTTAGCACAGATTCTGCTCATGATAAAAAGTTAATTCCTTAATCTCATTGAAAGTAGAGGACAATGAGGCAGAGAGATGCATTGTAGTTAATTGGATAGGATAGATGACTCATTGAATCTTCAGTGAATGTGCCATGTGCAGCGTGTTAACATCCTTAAAGCATTAAGTATCAGTTACTTTACAATAATGTCCAACAGTGGAACCACTGTCAGCAGCACTTTGCATTAGTGCAACAAGTAAGATTTGTTGGGAAAACCACAAAACTACTCTTATTATTTACATAAGTCACTGCCAAAGTTTTCATAGGGGCTACTAGTAATTGTACATGTATTTTTGTCACTGTGATGAGGATGATTGAGATATCATTGCTGATGGTAGCAGCTGCATGTCATGAATAATGATAATATGGGAACAGTAAAAAGCCACAGTAATGGTTAATGATGGCCTACTGGAGAATCTCACTTAAGCAACATAAACAGCAAAATTGTACCATTTCTTTTCCATCTACCCTTGAATTTCATTTCTTTAAAGTACTGATGTGCAAAACTCTGATTATGTCCATTCATAGTCGACCACGGAAATGAGGCATGCAAATTTCACAGTTTAGATTCAAAGTCATCATAAATGACATGATTAGCTATTTGAACATTCTTCTGTGTGAAGACAGAAAATCAGTGATTCTGTTCAGACTCAAAATGAGTCTATTAGGAGGAAAGCAGACCATTTATTGGAGTAAGTACTTCATTTTATGGTTCAGCAGAAGCTGATGTTAATATTCAGTTTGATCTATTGCTGCTATGTTGTTCGTGTCAACCATTTCTTTTTTTAGAATTGTTTGTTAGGGTCCAGCATTTACATGCACTGTGGAAATACTTTCTAGTATGTTTGCTTTATGGATTTTAATTAATTAGACCAGATTATATTATTTACCTGTCAGCTTCATTGCACAAATTTATTAATCTTAATGGGCTAGTCTGTGTAATACATTTAAAATATGTGATACTGCATTACCACGAGACACCATGAAAAGTGTGACAGTCACAGAAGTAGGACGGCATGAATTTATAAAACCAATGGCCATTCCACAGTTTAAACTCTGAGTCAGATGAGCTGTGGCAGTCAAATAACGAGACTGGAGTCATGTTAGATGGACCATAGCCTGAAGCATGAACCACGTTATGGTTAGAGTTACACTGATCAATGTGCAACATGAACAACCCCTGAAAGATGTGCTGGAATTTAAAAAACATTTAATTACATTTGTCTCATTATTTTCCCATCCCACCTTAAATATACCAAATGACAGTTGCTGCAATTTGCTAATTGCATTGTTTCAAATTGCAACTTCAATTTGAAGTAATTTATTTATGTATTTATTCATCTTTAATAAACACCTCAGCTATTGTCAGGGAGTCAAATATTTGAGCTGAAAGGATTTGCAAAGGCAAGCACAGGTAGATGTGATTATTGTGAGGTTTTGTACATCTGACAAGAAGTATTCAGATGCTCATTTTCTTTATGCTACTGACTTATAGACATTAACCTACACAAAGATTTCTGCTTCTACACTCTGAACTGATGGTGGTGTAAAACAGAGTCTACTGTTTGTCTTATATCTCATTTTGTTATTTGATATTCTAAATCTTGTCTTGAAGGTTTTGACGACTTTAAGGCCTCTAACAGACGTGTTTATTTTAGTCATTACACCATTTTGCTAAGACAACAGCAGGAAAAACAAGTCACACTACTTTTTGGAAAAACACAGCGACAGAGAAAGGGGGAATGAGAGACATGCAGAGACAAAGAAATGCCAAGAGAGAGAGCAGCTGTATCATTACAAGTGAAGGCCAGCTCTCTCCAGTCCACTGCTCCTCTCGGCTCGCTGCCACAATCATCATCTGGGTCGCTGCATGACTCATTATGTGTCCTACTGAACACCAATATTCACTGCAACACACACACACACACACACACACACACAGACACACACACACACACACACACACACACACACACACACACACACACACACACACACACACACACACACACACACACACAGGGCAAGGCCTTGAAAGGAGGGAGGTAGCTAAGCTTTGTGTGTGGCAGAAGGAACATAATCATGGCAGGAGATTTCACACCTCCACTGATTGTACACAGGAGTAGCAACACTGAGGAAGGAAAGGCTGGAAGTGGCGGCTGTGCAGGAAGGTCAGGTTTGGTGTGAGTGAGGGTGCGGCTCACGGATTTAGTCTTAACAGCAAAGTCATGTCAGGGAGCGTGAAATGACTTATTGTTTTGTTGTTGTTGCACTGCATAGTGACAGTGAAAACATGCCATGGCAACAGAAATACAACAAACTGGACTCAAAGGCTAAAGAAATTACACTCCTGATCACATCTGATGCACTTAGAGAAACAAGATTCCATAAATTGTCTTCAGGGAATAAATCACAAATGTTCACAGTGGCACACAAGACCACGAGTTTGGGTGCAAGAAATTAAATCAATTTCTAATGTGGCTCAGTGGCAACAGCTGGAAATTACTACAAAGGAAATCCAGGTGGGTTAAGTAGGATGCTGAACACATCACGTCCTACACAATAGGCCCATTGCCTGAGGAAGCCAGAAATAGAAAAGCTCGGGGAAGCGGTCAGGAGTGGAGCCATCTGCCACGCTGCAGCACGTATGCTCTCCTGCAGGCGGAGGTCAGGAGGAGGAGATAAGTCAGGGAGGAACCTCCCAGATTCCTCCACACTGATGAAATCATCTGCACTTTCAGAATTGAATGGAATCATGTTGTGTTTAAGTACACTCAGAAGTTTATTAATCCCTGCATTTATGCTCAGACAATGTTTGAAATTGAAATTATTAATGAAATTATTCTAAACTTCTGAGAGCTTTGCCAATGACTAATTAGTTCAAGTAATTTTAAAGTATAGATAAATACTTTCTGGCTTCAATTAGCTTCAAGTTCTTCAGACCTTCATATCACTGTCAACTAAAGTCTTTTTGACATCCAGTTCAATTGTAGTGACTTATGATTGGCGCTTGTCTTTATGTTTGTTTCTTACATTTTTGCACTAAATGCATATAAATGGGTAAATTAACGACCACAGTGGGGTCAGTGTAACACCTCTTTTGTTTTTACAGAAGGGATCAACTGATTATCAGACAGGATGACTGTTAGAGCTGATATTCAGTATTTGTCCAATTATCAGTATTGTGTTTTTTAAAAGGTTACAGATAAAATAGATCAGTTTAAAATGATGCAGCTGCATCTCTGTCTCTGTAGCTACTCTACAGTCTGGAGCAAAAACCGTCCACTATAAGAGTTGATCAACATTGAAGAATGAATCTTCTCTCGGAACTAAACATGCATGAAACATAGACTTAAAAAAACATTTGAACTAAATTTTGACGTCAAGATTTTTATTTTTATTTCAAATGTATACTGTTCCAAATAACGTTTTTGATCTCCCTGATTACCAATAATGGGTATTGGCTATGAAAATAAGGAGGATCAACCCCTATTTTATATTATCTGCCATCACTATTTGATTACTGACTATTAATATTTCTCTACAGACTATTTTGAACATGCAGTGCGCAGCATGCTGCATGTGTTGTAAACTGATAATTTTCCAAACCTAATTAACTTGTGAAAGTCACAGCACACTGTGCTCTGCAGAGTGCTGTAAGATAAAAGAAAATTCTACATTTACAACAAATCTGTACATGCATTTCCATTCAGGTTTAAAATATTATGGCCAGCCGAGTGCATCTGCATGATTACACAAGTGTAGAATACTGCGAGGCACTGCTTTGACCAGACAAAGGGGAATGAGCAGGACTGAAAGATCTTACAGCATCCTTCACCACCGAAGCACTGGAAACTAATTAGCTTTGTCTAGTAGGCCTGGAGGTGGAAAAGTGCTGAAAATCAGACACAAACACACACGCAGTGGGAGTGCAATCAAGTGAGCAGTTTGCAAATGTTCAAAGAAAGACGACTGACTCACCCTGGAAAAAAGGCGCTGCTTAGTGCTCAGCTGAAACTAAAAATCATATATTCTGGACCAACAAAGTGTGCAAGAAAAAACCTGGAAAGCACATGATGTCTTGTACATGAGAAAACGTTAGTTAGGGAAAACAAAAGCTGCTGGTTTGAGCAAAACGCAGGGGCACACACTCAGAGAGACAGACTAGGCTCGTCTTTCTGCTGATTATCCCAAATTTAATTAAGTTTAAAGCAATTACAAAGCAGAGAGGGGAAGCAGGACTAACAGACATGAAAGCTATGCATTACAATCACTGGATACGTATGTTTATTACTGGATGTAAATCAAGGGAAATCAGGCTCCCTGGTGACTAAATTGTCCTGATTGTGTGGCTGACATGCGTTCCCAATCTAGTATTAGCATGTAAATGGAAACCTTGATGGCAGTGATGGATGAACCCAGCAGTGTTTGACTCTCTACTACAGCTGAAGTAATAGCAGAACCTCAACACAGGAACACAAAGTCAATGTACAGGACTGAATTGTACCATCTGCTTCTTGGTGTAACAGGATTTAATTTATTTCAGTAAAGTCGGGAGGTGGACTGCCTGTAACGGAAAGACAAGCTGGTGACAGCAGAGTGGAGAGGCCATGAGCAGGACATCAATAATTTATTAAGATCTTTATTTAGGTGAATCAAGTCACTGACTGATCTGTTGTCACTGTGACTTTAGATTGTGCTAAAGGACAGAAGGTGAATTTGAAGTCAAACTAACTTGCATACAGACAGTAGTTGTTTTTCAATCAAAATCATAATCTTTTGACAAGATAGAAATCTCCTAAATACTAAATTTGAATCATACCTACATAACAAACTTTATTCTTATGCACCAATTATCAAAACTGATTCTGATTCTAACAGATTGACTGTCACTTGCAAGTAAGTTAGCTGTGATAAATTTATGAACAGTTTGTGATTGTCGTCTGGTTAACATGCTCTCTGGAAGTCAGTGTTTCTGTCAAAGATGGGTTTTGAATAAACACAATTCTGTGTAATTTTAAAGTCTGAAACAATAAGCACACTTACAAAAGCAAAATATTATGGGCAGAGTTGCAGCAAAGTTGTGGTTGCTCTGCTCTGGAAGACAGCTGCAGTTATCCTTTAGCGATGCTGATGTGAATTTGCAGCAAAGTCCTATTTTCATATGTAAATTAGATTCGTGGCAAACATGGTGAACCTCTGGCTATCATGGAAAACACAGGGCTTGCTGGAATGTTTAGTGTTTATGTATGTAGTTGTTATATTGTCTAAATATAGTATACTGATTTTCATGGTACTGGAACTGTTGCTGGGTTATTCTCACATTTAGATCCACATCTGGTTCTCATTTGCAAATGTTTTCAGGTTAAAAATATTCTATTTCCTGTATACACGGCTGATTTTATTTTCACATTTTCATGCTAAATACATGCCTGATGGGTGAAATTGTAATTCTGAAGAGGTCATTGTTGCATAGTGTTAGCTGAGATGGGCGTCAGCCCTGGTGACCCTGTGAGGGATAAAGTGGATAAAGCTAATGGATTGGACTGTGTTTCCACAAGGTTAAACAGCAATGTGCCGCAGCTTTGACACAATTTCAATACAAAAATATGAACTTGCTGTACATTTTCTAAGAGGAATGGGCTGTGTGCTTCTATTGTCCAAAAACAACTGCAATAGCTTTATGCCAGTTCCAGACAAGCAGCTAGCAGCGCTATGGTAAGCTTTTTAATATCTACGACCTAGACTGGACATGTATGACAAATCAGCAATTCAGTTTTTCACTTCAGGACCAATGACATCACCTTTAACATTCATGTTTCTCAATTACAATTTAGCTGCACTTATATCTGCAGCTAATTCCAGTTTCAGATATCTGATTGTAATTCGAAATATCATTAATTAACCTCAAGTCAGAAGATCTCCACTTTCCTTTCTAGATAACTTACAGTTTGAACTAGTCAGAATGATGCTGCAGATATCTTGAACAGGAACCATGACTTGCTAAAATGAAATTATAGATATCTTGAAGTGTGGTCATCTATGTCATCTGTGATTTTGCAAGTGGGAGGCAACTTGGATTTCAAACCCACTATGGCATTGAAACCAGAACCACATATGACAAGTTGTTTTAATGCCACGCAGGGCAGCCTGAAGCTGAAATTCTAGAGAATGTCAACTACAAGTCTCTGAAAAACAAAGCTCTTTTACAACATTATCTAATGATTTTATCTTCCACTATAGCCATCATTACTTCTCTGCACATTGTTTAAATACTTTTCTGAACCAATATCAGATAGGAAGCCTTGCATAAGCAGCTTCATGGACAACAATACTGGTCATAATAACTGGTCTGGAACTGGTATTTTGACCAGTCAAAACTGAATCACAGATATCTTTAACTCTCACTCTGACAGGTCTGAATGATGCAGTTGATATCTGACATTTTGATTCCAGGCAGTTCAGCTACTACATGCTAAAACAGCTAACCACTAACTAGTTGCTGAGGATAAATGACAGTGAGTTGAGTTTCCCAGTTGAACTTCAAAGCAAACATTTTGATTTTTTTAATATTCATCACTGTAAAAGGTCTGAATATGGACCGCTGAAGTTATTATCAGTGAAGCAGCATGTTCACCTGGAAGGTGAACATTAACTTAACATCAATGTTAATATGAAATAGTGCAGAGCTCCGGAAAGCACCATTAAGGTTAGCAGTAATCAGTACATTAGCAAAACACTGTTAGAAGTTTGTCATGAACAGCTATGGAGTTGTTACCAATCAATATAACACAAGGTCATTATTAAGCTTAATTTCTGACTATAATAACAGGAATGCAATCTCATAAATTCAGTTTTTAGACAAAACTAAGCAGGTTAGTATAAAAGCTGCTTTAACAACATTCTGCGCAATAAAACTGTATCGCTCTAACACAGTTATTTTCCTCAATTTATAAAGGAACCTGGACACATTCAGGAAGAGTTCTGGTGGTAATATGTTTCCTTCGATTCAAAAACTGAATTAATTATACCACACAGTCCTAAGAGTCTGGCTGAGGATGAACCCAGATGGACTACATCTAACGCACTGATAGGAATGATAAAACAGCACATTGTATATGGTCTGTAATGCAGCTGCAGGTCCATTAGCGCACAGCAGAACTATGAATGATGACAAGCATTAGCCCCACTCAGCTGGGTTTACCCCTCAGCTAATGCTCTTGAATCGCAAGGAGTTTAGCATTCCTAAATGTGTTTAAGTGCTGCCATTAACCCCAGCACCAGAGTGGCTCGCTGGCTACTATGGAGATGAATAGTAACCAAAGGAGTGGCCTGCACTAAAAGCACATGCACTAAGGAGGCTGCTCCATCAGCACGCTGCAAAACACTGTTAGCTGCATTCAGTAAATGTTGAATATTTTCATTGTATACAACTGAAATGATAAAAATACGCAAAGCACTGAAAGTTAGTGAACGAACATTTTTAACAATTTCTTGATAAATAGATAGATAGATAGATAGATAGATAGATAGATAGATAGATAGATAGATAGATAGATAGATAGATATAGATAGATAGATAGATAGATAGATAGACATAACAGTAGCTAAATACACACACCACACACACACACACACCACACACACACACACACACACACATATACATACATAAAGAAGTGAAGTTAAAAATGTACGTTCACTGACAAACTGATTAGCATTTACCTCTAAATCACCATAAAAGTGTCCAACTTGGAGCAAACCTGACTTCCTGCTTCAGTTTGAACACAACTCACACAAAGACAAATGTGCGTGTGTGTGACTGTGTGTGATCAGGCCTCCACCTGCACCACCCTGTGGTCCTCCAGGGTCTAATTAACTGCTGGGCTGAACTGCTACCCCTCCTCTCTAATCAGACAAACACAAACACACACACAGCATCCTAATCAGCACTCTTCCCTTCATAGCTCTTATGGTAATGCAGACAAGCGAGACAAATAAAACACAGTTACCAATGACAGAGCTGTCTGCCGCCTCACAAAGAACCACTTCACACCCTCCTGGTGAAATTTGCATTTTACTATGCGAATAGCCTTTATTTGCTTTTGTAAGCTATAGGTCAAGCAGAAAACACTGTCCAGACACCCTTCATGTTTTTGCTTGTATAATTGCCAAATGAAGGTGATTCAAAGAGCAGTTTAGCTCGTTTACATACTAATGAATGGTCGAGGTGGGCCCCATATTGCTTTCAATGATTAGGCCTGTGTATGTCTCCCAACTCATTAATTACAGAAGCATGGTGAAATGAACATCACACCATTACAAGTTGCTTTGCAAAGTCCTGCACTGTGTGAGCAGTTCAATACAAGGCTGCAAACACACCTGAGTAAACCTGCAGGAAGCAGTGCAGTGAGACCGCCAGCTGTCATCAATAATATATACTGCAGGTGATTAATTCTTTGTCCAAAAGAAACTGCTCCTAATGTTATGGTGAGAGAGTCTGGCCACAGTAACTTACATTAAAAGCAGAATGGAGGAAGGCTGTAAATAACGGATGATGACAGAATAACGCACTGATGATGTTGTCCATATACATGAATAAAAGTGCAGCTATGAAGATCCAGGACTGATCCTAAAAGAGACAAGTCAAAATAGAAACAAAATGTTGGTAAGCATCTGCTATACACTGACCATGCACACTACTAGTCATGTCCTCATCAATTTTTTTGCCCTTGATCTAATCCGAGTCATTTAATATTAATATGGTCCAAAGGCAATACATTTGACTAGATAATGCAATAGATAGTGCACTAATTATTGAAATCAATCCAATGTATACACTTCAGAACATTAAGAAAATTAATGCATTTCTGCACCAAATGTATCCACCCATATGTGTGTTTCAAATGTATTGTTGATTAACTGTAGCACCTGGTTGTGCCACCGGCAGCCTCTTACTGTTTAACACTTTAGCGACCCAAGGAGACAGTTTCATGCTGGCAAGCAGAGAGCATTGTGGGAGTTTAACTAGCAAACAGCACCATGACAAAGACTTCTGTGGTGCTTAAAAGTCTCCATCCAGAGTTTATGTTTTAAAGAGGACGCAGACTCGACCAAGACAGTGCTCCTATATCCCAGTAAATATGTAACAAAAAAAGGAACCAGTTCTCAATAAAGTCAATACCAATCAGTTAAAAATGTCTTGATCTGCCCAAATCCTGATCTTTGAGAACGGATCAGACATTCCTACACATTACCATTCAGTATTTTCTCTATTAATGCCTTCATTCACCCCAACAGCAGAAAGTAAAATCCTGTTATTGAAACTGGCTTGTATTAGAGAAATGCTTTTGTTGCTAATTTCCTCTGTTTGATATGTATTATTTTTCCACCAAGGAATGCGGTGGAGTAATGGTGGTGATCAGCGTTGGTTTGTCTGTCTGTCTGTTCGTCTGTCTGTCTGTCTGTCTGTTTGCAACATTACTCAAAAACGGACAAACAGATTTCAATGACATTTTCAGGGAAGGTCAGAAATGACACAAGAACCAAGTGATTATATTTTGGCAGTGATGCAGCTTATAGTCTGGATCCACAGATTTGTTAAAGATTTCTGTATCATTGTGAGATAGCGGCACAACATCACTGTAACTATGACAACAAGTGAACACTAGGTCAGCTGCCAACTGATGATCACATGATTGTGATCCTACTACAAATCCACTGCTGAGGACCACAATTCTTTTATAGATTTCATCCGTCATAAGTCATACAACGACTGAGCAGCCTTGGCGGAGTACTGTGCTTTCTGAGTGCTTTTCTTGTTGGTCATATTTCACTACAGCATTTGATCTGCCTCCATTTCCAATTTTTCACACAAGCGCCAATCTTTAATGCTGGATGGTTACATTTTTATGGTAGATATTTTGACTTGATTTGTGATGTAAAAAGTGAGGCTTTAATTAATATTCACTGTGTAATACATTTCAACACATGTTAGCATGAAGACATGAGATACCATAAGAAGCGTGACTGTCACACAGAGAGGAAGGAATGTGTGTAACTGTTGAGATGATCGTGGGTGGGTTTGCTGCATAACATACATCATACTGTAGCATTTGCAATTTGCTGATTGTATTTTTTCAAATTGAGATTTAATAACAGAAACTGATAAATTTATTAGCTTTCAAGTGGACAGTGCATGAAGGCTTGAGTTGGCTATTACCAGAGACAAAGAAAAATAACATCAAGCTTGCACATTATTTCTTTCTTTGCCCTTCTTTGAATCAACATTTGTTTGAAATGTGGCAAAATCGTGGCATTAATGTACATGGTAATGCTTTGATAATGGATGCAGCTGTAGCTTTGTTGCCTGAAGGTGTCCTGTTGTAGTTTGGCAACATCCATTATTTCACTGAGACTCAAGCTTACTACTGAACTATGCTACTTCACTTATATATTCTATCATCTCATCTATAATCAGGATCAATACTGAAAAACAGTGAGCTGTTTCAATTGATCCCAGTAAGAGGGAAACATTTTCGAGTTGCTGTTTGGGAAAAGTCTTTGACAAAACAAAAGGTGAGCTGGCTCGTCTTTCCTGGCAACTTCTGCCAGGGCCATGAAGAGCATCTTTGTGTCAGATAAAGCTGCTGAGAAGTGAATGAAGGAGGAGGAAGCTCAGAATGCTAATGCGCAGCAGTGAGCTAATAGTTATTACTTCAAAGTCCTGAACTTTTTCCACACACAGCTGTCTGCGCAAATACACATCTACACACTGCTCTTGTAAGGGGCACATGACTTATGACACGTGATGGTTAATAAGTTGACTCCTAAGCTTATTATCTCCACACTAGGGGCTGGCAGAGAGCACAAGGAGGGGAACAGAACAGAGAAATGTTGCCTTAATTTAAAAATTTCTTGTTTCAAAAAGAAAACAGCTTGCAGCCAGGAAATTTGTCTTAGTGAGAAAATCCTTAAGAACCAAAAATGACGTGATACAAAACTGCATGAGCTGACACTGTTATGATCCCTGCTCCGGCTCCAGCCCTTCCTCCTTTTCCTTCTTTCTCATATCGTTCCTCATCTGTTTATCTGTTTTGACCTGTCTGTCTCTTTGGCTCCCTCTGTCTGTCTGTCATCTCTCCTTCCTGTCTCTCTCTCCCTGTTCACTCACCCTCCTGCTCTCCTGCTTCACCTGCCTGCACTCTGCTCCCAGCTGATTACTGCAATGAGTGTCAGCTGCAGTAATCAGCTCACTCACCTCACCTGCCTCTACCTCACCTCCAGTTATTTAAACCCACTTCATTCAGTCATTCCCTGCTGGACCATAGTTTGTCACATTCCTGCATCAACTCATGACCACTACAGCTTCTCGGACACGACTCTGCCAGTTCCTGTTTGGATTTTCCATCTGGACTCACCTTCCCCGTTTGGATTTCCACCTCTGTTCCTATTCTTTCTCCAACCTGTGGATATTCTGTTTTGTGTTCTACTATCTCCAGAGTTCCCTAAGTCTGCTACCTAGCCCTTCAGTTTAGTTTCTTCCCATTGTAAGTACCCTGTTTTGATGATTAGTTTAGGTTATTCATTCATGGTTTTCTTAGATTTCCCCTCACTCGTTAGTTTACAGTCTTTGTTGAATTTTGTAGTCTTGTCTGTTTTCTGTTAGATTTTTGCTTGTCGGCTTTCAGCCTTTCCTCCCTGTCTGTTCCTAGTTCCTCCTTAGCTTGTATCTCTAGGTTTTTTGTGTATTCTAAATAAAGTCTTTTTTCTGTTAAAACCAGTTTGTCAGCTTCTGTGCCTGCATCTGGGTTCTCTGACCCCTCCTGTAACAGACTCTGTAATAAAAGACAGCCAGCACTCATTAATAACAACTAATGTCCTGAGATGCACAGACAGCTGAGTGACTTCAGACACAAACTAATGGATGGAGACATCTTCATTGGATTTCATTCACCGTGAAGCGAAGACGCTCCTCCTGAACAGCTGTGTGCCACTGAGGCTCTGTTGTGATCCATCTCAGTGTCGGGAGAGGGACGGACACACATTAACTTCCCTCTTTAATTCAGTGAAAGAGGACTGAGGGAGGAGACAAAACACACTGATGCTTGGCTGAATCTGGACTGTTGTCATGGTGATGGCGCACCCTGACACCCCTCGCTCTCTGCCTGCCACTGAGGTCAGCAGAAGAAAAGAGTAACAGGAGGGAAATGGAGCACAGATAGAATTTTGTGAGAGAATGTTAATAATAAACAGCAGCATTTTACCACCATCAACTGCAGTTTTTTTTTGTCTAATTTATTTACTGAACATTTGTTTTGTAAAAATTGTGAGAAATGCCAGATTATAGTTGCCCAGACTCCAAAATGACATTCACAATGTTTGTTTTGTCCAATATGCAGTGCAAGGCTAAAAAGAATTCAAGATACATTTTGTTACAGATTAAACTACCTCACAGAAAAAAATAAATATATATATATATATATATATATATATATAGCTGGACTACAGAAAACTGTCCTGAAAGCATTAATTGCTTTTAATTATTTCCATTATTTTGACATATTTAACAAGGTTGTCATAAGGCTTTGAAAATACACGTATACATATAACAATACTGAATTACAGGTACCTCAAATTTCTACAACGTAATACTTAAGTAAATATGCTTAATTGCATTCCACCAACGTACCAATCTATCCATTAATCCATTAGCTTTACCCGCTTTATCTGTCAGAGGGTCTCAGGGGACCTCGAGTCTGTCCCAGCTGTCAGTGGTGAGGAGGTGGGCTACACCCTGGCTTCTGGTCATTTTACAAAATGTGTACTTTCCCTCACATCAGTCTGACAAACATGTCACAAAAAGTCCAATGTATTCTTCGGGGTCACTGACATCACAGCTAAGAGAAAAACAATGTTTCCTGTTTCTATAAACAATCTTTGGTGGGAACAGCGTCTAGTGTGACTGCAGACATGACACATCCCAGTGTGAAGAGCCTGCAGTCTCTGGCTCTGAATCACTAACATGACACTGAAATCAACACTGATGTTACATAAATCAACCAAGATGACCTCCATCAACTATTGACACATTCCTGCCTTTTGAGACAGCGTGACAAGTTAAAATACTGCCTTTCATACCTTTTTTTGGTCATTTGTTTCTCCCACAATTGGATTTAGCGGTCTGTCTGCTGTTGCTTTGGAGGATGTAACTCATTTTGGCTGCAGAACAGCAGGCAGGGCACCAACACAATGCTTCATTTATATGCAGCTCTTCTGGGGTTGAGAGATAAACAAGGTGAAAAATGCAAAGCACTTCTGCAATTGTGCAGAGAACAGTGAAGCAAAAACTATCAGCACTCCTAATATAGAGTAGAATCAGTTCCAGGGTCTTCAGACAAGTATGGCAGAAATAATGCTGCAAAAATGAAGTCTGAACTGCTTCATGGTCAACTCATCAAAATCTCCATGTGGGCAGCATAGCTCAGTGGGTAGAATGTAACAGGAGGGTTATCGGTTCCGTTCGGTTCGGTCCCTGGCCTGGAGAGCTCATGTCGAGGTCTCCCTGAGCAAGACACCGAACCCCTAACTGCTCCTGATGGGTCGTGGTTAGCGCCTTGCATGGCAGCTTCCACCGTCAGTGTGTGAATGTGTGTGTGAATGTGATGTATAATGTAAAGTAATGTATAAATACAGACCATTTAACATTCCTCAACGATCCAGATGTAGCCACTACTGATGCGAACAATGACACATCTGTCATTCTAAGAAATCCACTACAGTTGGAGCTGCCTGTGTGGATCTGAATAGCTAACGGCAGATAAAGTAAATTTGGTCTTCTACTGAATGCAAAAGCACCTATTTGCATCTTTCCATGTTAGTCTGTTCCACCGCTTGTTATCAGACTGTGACAGAGGACCGTGGCTGTCTGCCAAACAGACTGACCACAGCTTGATTTCCAGGATTTTCATGAAAATTTCTGAACTGTTTATTTATTGTCAGTCACTTTAGATTCCCAGTATATTGTCGCATATCCCTAAAGGGCATGTCCACATGCTCCCCGTAGCATTATGCTGAACAGAGGAGAGAGGAGGGCAGATGCAGATGAACATCAGACTATTCGTCAGCCCAGTACTCATGTGCAGTGTCTTCTGCTACATGCTAGAAGAAACATCCTACCAAAGTAAAAGTACATGTACTAATATTAGCAGCAAAACTTAGTTCAAATGCTGGCCAGGTTAAAAGGTATGGTTTGATCCCACTGATTGAAATATTAAATGTGACAACATTAGATTATTAACCATGTGTGTGTCAGCAGCATGTTACTGATGCAGCCGTTGCAGGTTGAAACCACTTTATATACATTTTTATGTGCAGGGTCAGTAGATAAATCTGAGGTCTTCAAACATGGTTAATGCAAGAGGAAAGAGGAAAAGAGACTAATGTCTGATGAAGTCTATTTTCAGTTTTTCTCTTTACTCTTGGGTGAAATACTGATTATCTAAATATATACTAAATGAAACCCTGTGAGAGGTTGAGGCAGAAAAATCCCTATTTTGTGGAGCTGTAAATAACTCACACACATCCAAGGTGTGACCCTGACTACATGTTATTTTTTTGTAAGATGTCAACAAGGTTATAAACCATCAGTTTCATCTGTAACAATGTGATGTAGTTTAAACTCTAGTTCTATTTTTCATGGTGTAAAATCTTTAAAGTAACTAAAGCTGTCAGATAAATGTCATGGAGTAGAAAGTACAATATTTGCATTTAAAATGTGGTGGAATAGAAGTATAAAACAGCAAAAAACGGCAACACGAACAAGGTACAAGTACCTCAAAATTGAACTTAAGTAGCGTACTTGAAAGATTTACTTAGTTACTTTCGATCACTGCTCATTAGTGACCTTCAGGAGTGTTTTTTCACATATTACTTTGATCCTCCCACTAAGAGAGGCATGTCCAGAATCCAGATCCACACTTAAACCTGCAACAATTTGGTGTGTTTTTATTTTAACAACAGATCTAATGTGAAGTGAGTCTAACAAGGAGTTGTTTCCAGCAGCAATGGGCAGCTGTTTAAAGCTCTATAAATCCTCTACTAAGCCAACTGTACATTAACTGTAAAGAACAATATGGAGATTTAAATTGTCATCAGTTTTTTGGTCAACATAGTGGAGCACAGTTAGACGCTAAAGAGCTCGATAATTTCCCTCAGAACAGAGAGTGAATCGAGGACTTAAAATATACACTACTGTTCAAAAGTTTGGGGTCACCCAGGCAATGTCATTTTTTCCATGAAAACTCACACTTTTATTCATGCGCTAACATACTTGCTCAAGGGTTTTCTAATCATCAATTAGCCTTTCAACACCATTAGCTAACACAACGTAGCATTAGAACACAGGAGTGATGGTTGCTGGAAATGTTCCTCTGTACCCCTATGGAGATATTCCATTAAAAATCAGCCATTTCCAGCTAGAATAGTCATTTACCACATTAACAATGTCTACACTGGATTTATCATTCATTTAATGTTATCTACATTAAAAACACTGCTTTTCTTTCAAGATTAAGGACATTTCTAAGTGACCCCAAACTTTTGAACGATAATGTATGACCAGCATCATGATTTCAAACGATGCTGATAACACTCTGCTGCATCTCTTGAAAGTATAAACAGACAATTGTTACCTTGCTAATGTTCTCCACAGCAACTTTATAAAGTGAAAATATGTCAGATCTTATTGGATCGTATGCATTTAGTCTCTCTAATGTGGCCAAAAACATCACATGCTCAGGTTCTGTTTTAACGCTCGGACTCATCCTCTTGACTTCTTCACAGTCTTTGAACTATTCCTTCAAACACAGCAGATTTAAACTCCCCTTGTGGTCATCGATTAAACCACTAAAATGTATCTCCATGTAACATATTTACTTGTGTAGAAGTTTTTCCATGAAAACAGTCTGTTCCAGCCTTAAAATGACTTAAATGTAAGTCTACACCATTGTATCTTTTACAGTGTTAACACCTGTCCCTCCACCCAGCCCTTCAACACTTGCTGTACTTTGGGCACATAAGCTCAGCTATGACTCTAAAATCTACTCTATGATACAAGGTGATAAGTTGTAATATTAAAGTGATTCAGTTGTTCGAACCAGTTACTAATTCCAATGAAGAATAATGATAGAGAAAGTCTCACCCTGCTAGTTGACAGGATTTGTTCCTTAGGGTTATTACAAATGAAACCCTGGAAGTCTGAATCTGTGTTTTCAGACTGTTATCGGTACACTGCATTTTCAAGGTGGAAATGCTGAACCATGTTGACTGCTTATTTCACTCATGTTATCTCTTTCAGCATATAAAAAACATTACATGGACATGTTAATCAGACTAATCACATGCTTTTCACCACACTGTGACCTTTAAATGTAAATGGCTGCTTCTTGTACCTGCAGAGTCTGATCATTCCCTCTTACAGGCAGATGCACCTGCTCCTCAGCTGTTTATGGTTCTGGTCATACACTATCCCTGTGGCTGTTTGAGTCAGGGGAAGACTGCAGCTGAGGACAAGCTGGAAGGTTTTTTCAGGCAAAGACAAGAAGGATGGGAAGAGATATGAGTCATATACAGTAACATGAACCCAAAAGCAAGAGAATATTGTTGATATAAAGAGAAGGATGGGGTCTGGTCTCTCTGGACTGTATATCATATTCACTCTCTCTTACACGTGAGCACAGAATGAACGGTGAAGGTGAAGCGTTGCAGTTCTGCTTGCTGTTATCACAGGAAGTGATTGAGAGCAATCCTCAATGTCACACAAACACACAGTTTCCACCCAGAGTGCAACAGGAAGTGAGACACACTTTGCTGCGGTGTATCAACATATCACTTCCTTTTGCAGCTATTTGACTGTAAAGCTGCGTAATGCTTTACTCTACAAGGGGAAAGTTTGTTGTTTTCTTATTATTTAAGTTTAATCTAAAAGAGCATCCGTTGGACATGAAAATATAGCCAAAACAAAAGAAATAACAAGCAAAAAACATGCTGTAATAACCATATCAGTCCCAGAGGAACCACTTGATCAGAGGCTGTGACTGACAGTGGTGCCGCCTCCCTGCTGTCATATCTGCTGCTGCCTCTTGTTCTCAGTCCCCATTGGCCAATTAAGAAACACAGACAGGCGTATTCCTGAACACTGGCACATAAAGGACATCTGAACAAGCCTATAAAGGAACAGCTTCACCTTGGGAATACAGGATATAAAGCTGAGGACAGCAATTAAAGAGCTGCACAAAGTTAGTGGCACAGTGCACCAGTCAGCAAACACATTATAGACAATCATCACAAGTGTGGCAGAAGAGGACAGAGAGCACTGGTCAATGTGTTGGTGTAAGACAGAAATATTACACAAGTGATTTCCTAATACTGCAGCTGATTACACAGGTATCTCTGTTTTGGCATGCCACAGTTAGCTCAATCAGCGCACAAACAGTGAGAGGGAGTGTTTTCACCGGCTCATCAGTGAGGTATTTTAGGGTGGAAAAACATTAAGTTTGTAAGTTTATGCAGCTACATGTCATAACATGATGCTTTACTGCTGCTACACTACAAGATCACTTAGTGGAAAATTTCTGCAGCTTATCCAGTGGCCTCATTTTGCTTTAGTTTATATTGTGACTACGATTGGTATTTCAGTCATATAATAACAGGTGGTCTTATATGACCTCACTACCACATATATTACACGTGACACTATCTGAACCATGGTACCTGATCAAACAGGAAATGTGGCTGAAAGTTGTGGAAACTTTTCACCTCAAGTATTTTTAGTCAAATAACCACTTATCAAATCTTGGTTTCCATCTGTATCATACCACTTCGGTATGACCTTATCATGACATTCCTCTGCAAACTCAAACTAAATCGTCACTTTCAACATAAAATTCTGAATGGAAGCAGTAAGGCAGAAAGGCAACCACATGATTACAATGTACTGACCAAAGACTTTTTTTTCCCTACAATCACCAAAGCTAAAGAAGTGATCATTTGGAAACGTCAGGTCTGACTGCAAAGAGGGATTCTTCTGGATTTTTTTTTCGTAAACACAAGTAAAAGTACTTCTCAAAAATGGCTTTCCTTACATCAAAGAGCTGCTGGACAAGAAAACCTGGCAGCTGAGATGACCTTAAGGGTCTCTTACATTATACACATTCTTCTCTAGAGTCTAATCTTGCGTGTTAGACACCAAATAGTTCGATATCAGAATTGCACAACACCAAATAATGGATTCTCTTTTGTAAGAAATGGTATTCGTGCCTTTAGGAATGTTCCACAGATACAGATAATTTATGACAAGCAACTCTGAAGCTGTTCAACTTGTGGTGAACTAACACCTTACTAAGACACATAAGACACAGTATGTTTGTCTTTGTATTTAACATGGCACCTCTATCAGTTATGAATGAATTCAACCATGATGTCCAGCCCTAATTACTGGCAATGACTGCAATCTCAGTGGGTTCAACTTGTGGAGCAATCATCATTGATTTCTGCAGTTTTTCTGTCCTGACGTTTAAAAATAGTTTAAAACGTCCACTGCAAAAATATGCAGGCTGTTTAATGGCGATCTAAACCTTTGAGTGTGCTGCGACTGCAAGAACTAGCCCTGTAGAAGCTCTTACAGATCCTCTACCTAGTCCAGGGTAGGTTCACTACCAGCAAAAAGTTTGGACAGATTTTCTTATTCATGAGAAAATGTGTCGTCTGAGCAGCCCTAAAATAACTGCTATAGGATGCTCAACAGAGATTTGTTAAATTCAGAGGACGAGTGCCATTTCTCTGCCGTCTTGATGTCCTCATTGACATCTCCATCAGCATCCATGTAAAATTCATCACATCCTCCATCATTCTATTTCTTATGTGCTCATAGAACTGGAGTCACTGGAGATACCTTTGAAGCCTCCACCACTGATGTCGTACAATGGATAAAGTAGGACTAAAAAGGCAGATTGTGGGGCTGTTCCTGGAAACATTCTCACCACCTCACACCAGTCCTGCAGTGGAAAGCTCCCAGTGTTGCATCTCATCCTTTCACTCTCTCTCCAATCGTTTCCTGTCACCTCTCTACTATCCACCATCAAAAATAAAGGCAAAGGGTAAAGGAAACATCCTCCTCATCTTACAGATTAACCCTCTGATGCTAAGCTGTAAATCTCTGAAAGCCTGTCCTCCACTGCTCGACTCAAATTTAATAATAGAGGAAAAATCCTCATTAAGACCCCAGTCGAATAATACAGAGATATTCCATATGGAAAGCCTGCCTCGATCCGGTCCTATATGAACAGCTCGCCCTCTCTCCTGCCCTCAGATTTAATAACACAATGTGGTTCCTCATTCAAAGCCTGAACCCCAAGTTCACCGCCATACAACAGTTCCTTATAGGTCCATGCAGAAGAAAGACGGGACCTTGAAGGGGCGGGGACGAGGAGGTTTTCTACTTTGCCATTTTCTACAGGAATGCTCACTTGTCAGTGGTGGGCTGAAAGAGCCTCCCCCATCCAGCCATTCATCTGACATACAAAGGCAATTTCACAGGAAGACAAGCTTTCTCTCCGCCATTCTTCCTCACTGCTCCTCATCGTCTTTCCGTCCAGTCCTCTCTCACACACACTCATTCACACACACACTCTCAGGCCGTCATTAGCATGTTAATGGACGTCCAGGAGAACATGAACATGAACCAGTGGGAAACTTGTGCTGAAAAAACAAGCACAGATACTGAGAAAGAAGGGATGGGATTGGCAGCATATCTCCCTAGCTGAGTAATTCTCCTGCCTGACTCCGTCTGAGAGGGTTGTTGATTGGTCTGGATCTAAACCACTTGCAAACACAGCTCAACATAAAGGCCCTTAATCCATCAGGCTGATGAATACAAGAAAAGCCACCATGGAGAAAATGGAGCTACGTTTTCTGGATTGGAAAGTGTTTCCAAGCCTGGTTACAGTCATAATTTAATTGTTGTCTTTAAGGCTTTTTGTAAATGTAACTTGGGCTAGCTGACTGACTAATAAATTAGAAATAGCCTGTGCATGACATAAAGTCTTCTCAAAAGTTAACAATGCATAATCTTGCATTTGTCTATGTTTGTATTTCTTATTAAATTCAAGCAAATTATCATTATTATTATTATTATTATTATTATTATTATTATTATTATTATTATTATTATTATTATTAATATTAATAATAATAATAATAATAATAATAATAATAATAATAATAATAATAATAAAATCAGTAGATACTTTATCATTGGTGTTTTTAGCTGTATACTTCAGAATTTAGGTTAAAAAAAAAGTTATTTTTCTGCTGTGATTCCACCATTTATCTCAATGTCCAAGAAAAAACAATGCTTGTGTGTCGGCAACCATTCAAATAATTGTAACCATCTTCAAAGAATACATCTACGTCAAATGACCACTGCTGGGAAGACAAACGGTAAACAGAGGAGCTGGTCTGTGACAGCACTCATCAGACACTCACAATGCAGTCCTGAGATCCCTGCTCAGGCAGTTTGAGGCCTCTCCACAGCTGGGCTCTACTTAGCCTGTGTCTACAACACTTTAGCTCTTGTGTCTTTAAGGTCCCCAAACTAACTCGTAGGCAGACAATATGTTACATGGTGATGTAGGAACAGAAGAAAAACCTTAATTTCAAATGAAGCACTTCAGGCAAGTAAGAAGCAGAGGTTTCAGTAGAAAAGGTTTGCAGAAGGTTGACATGCACAAAAACAACAGATACATAAGAAACTGAAGAAAAGGGAAAAACCCAAAAAGCAGAATATTGCCTCTTTAAATGACTGGGAAATCCCCCTTGTCATTTTGAACTGAAGTAACCTTTCAATGAGTGGTGACACATATTCAACAAGCTCTAGCTTACTAGCTAACATTTTCAAAGTGGAATTCAAACTGAACAGCACAATTTATCTTCCTAAATGTTCAATGTTGTAAAAGACAGGAGTTTTTGAATAACTAACATTCGAGACATTTTTCACAAAGGGCTTAATAAGATTAAAGTTTTTCTCAACTGCTGTTGATGAAACTAATTTCGGCTAGGCTAACTCGCCTGGATTTTTTGAAAGCAAGCTAGTTAGCCAACTTGCTAGCTGTCCTTTTCTTAGTGAAAAGAAAATTAGCTTCCCAGCACAACATACCTTTCTCATAGCAGTTATTTTAACATTAAACAGTAAGTAAACACAAGAGTTCCTATTGACAATAATTACAGCTCTGTACCCACACATTAACGTCATCAGTAACACCTGTGTTTACCTGCTCTTTAATGTCAAAATGACTGCTGTCAATGAGATCTGATTTTGTTAATGTGATGTTAATTGGTGAATGTCATAAAGGGACAGATTCTTTCATTAAAAGTACATAACGTACGTAACACTAGGAGGGCATAACCACCATACTGACATGTCAGTTCTTTTGGCTGCTAGTAACAAAGTTTGTTTGTTCAGGTTCTGGAAGCATTTCCACAAATCCAGTCCAGAAATAGTTTAATGCCCCTTTTAAAAATAAAAAAACATCCAAAAAAGAACACAACATAGAATTAACACTTCTCTAAAATTTCTGCTTCAACAGACACCAGCTGGGAACAGTATCTCTTTCTGTATATTCTGTATATTTAGGGTCTAATAGCCCTTTAAACAAGCTCAATGGGCTGCCAAAGACCTCATCACCGGTGGGAAGTGCAGTTGCACAAGAGCATCAGCGGTGGAACATGTATTTATGATGACGCCTGCTTGCCCTTTGCAGTAGGGTTATAAATAGCGCTGTGCCTTTGGGTGGCCCTTCAGAGCGGGTGTCTGAGGGCTCATCACAGTGCTGACAAACCAATGCTATGATTCGCTGCATGCCAACAATAATAAAAATAAAACTCACGCTGATGTCACATGCTGTTTATGATGAGCTCTCATATGATGATGGCAGCTTACTAAAACATTAATACCTATGTGCACATATCCATAGGGGTTACTAAATCATTCAGAACACCTCATCCTGCTCACTGCTGGGTTTCAGCCTGCATGGTGTCTCATGATTATCCTCCATCATGTGCTCATGGCTGACATGTTAAAGACATCACACAGACTGTGGCAGAATTTGATGTGAATACAATACTTTAGAAGAATTATTTAATAGCTGTCAACAGGTCTTGAAACAGTGCATCTGTGACACATCATCCTGCATGTGACAGATCTGTGACAGATCATCTCTTTCAATTAAGGTTGCGGAAAAAATACTGGGTTTCATAATCAAATTTAAATTTTCATGATTGTCAATCTGTCCAAAAAAAAAAAAAAAACTCATATGAAGGAGGCCAGTCATTAATCAACCTCACAGCATACTCTCCTATATCTCATTAATATTCCAACAATTATTTCGTTCTCTCTTGTCTGTGTGAAATAATGGGAAACTATATTAAGCAACAGGACACTCCTATTGTGTTACAGCCAGTCTTGAGGCAACTTAAAGGAACACTCCCTGATTGTGTTACAGCTCCAAGTGGTACTCAAGTTAAGTCTCAGCTCTGTATCACAGGTAGTTGTTGTTGGCTGCCTGGAGGCAGTGCAACAGAGTACAATTATTTTAATCTAATTTATTTTTAGATGATGTATCACTTCATTAGACCAAAAGTCTTGTAGAGTTGCACACTGAGAACTGTAACACAACATAGGTGTGTTAGCTACTGATGACAGTGACCCTGATGAAAACCTGTTAATTGTTTATTACAATGTGAAATAAAAGCATTTTAACTCAAACTGCATGCTTTGGATGGTTCAGTAAGAGACATGCATTTTAATTTTTGGTATTAAGGTCATATTTCACTCATACAAAGACCCTTCCACAAGATAGTCTAAATGATTGTTTCTTCACTGTGAAGAGAGAATATCCAGTATATTAAGTATATGTAATAAAATAACTGATCAAATAAATTAAGTTATAAACATTTAAGGCTCGTAAGTTGATTCAGTTGTGACATATAATAAGCAGACACAGAGCAATTTTAGCCTTTACTTGGGTGTTTGTGTCCAACATATGCTCTACTTTTAGCTCTGTTTTTGGTCTCCACCACCACCCAAAGGAAATATCTGACTCTGTAGCTGCTTAACACTATTAACTAGAAAAACACTCAGACAGTGCAGTACTCCGCCAAGGCTGCTCAGTCATTGTATCATTTCCGACGGCTGAAATAATTTTTAAAATTGTGGATCCAGACTATAAGCCGCATCACTGCCAAAATGTAATCAATTGATCCTTGTGTCATTTCTGACCTTCCCTGAAAATTTCATCCAAATCCATTAATACATTTTTGAGTAATGTTGCTAACAGACCGACAGACCAATGCCGATCATCACATAACTCTGCTGAGGCTCTGCCTCCTTGGTGGAGTAACAATGTGAAAACAAGGCTGAAGAGAGGACTGAACCCAAATGGTACAGCTGTGGACATTAAAACCAAAACAATGAGCTCAAAGATGCTAAAATATTCCACAGCCCTAAGAGGAGCTGACTGTCTGTCGGTTTGTCACTGTGAGCAACATCCTTTCTGTTGTACATAATCATTTGACCTACTGCTCACATAAAAATACAGGTTAGAGAGATGACTAATTGCCCAAACTGCCCATCTATGAGCATTAGATGCTATTCTTAGTGCAGTCCAGTTGGCAGCAATGAGCAAGCGTCTGGCTGTACAGCTCAATACACACTGAGCAGACATCTGATGCCTTCTATCACTGACATGAGAGTTCAGATTAATGCTGGATATAGTTTAAAAAAGGTCAGAGGAAGCTTTTCCACAGTTCTTTTGATTTCACTGTATGCTTGTATCTGATCCAGACGGATGAACCCACCCTGATGTGATGATTCTGATGCAGAAAACACACTAAATGTGGTTTTGTGCTCAGCAGTCATATGGGATCAGACAGTATATCATCATGCAGGGTTGCCTGACCTTTTCAACTGACTTGTGGTTTGTGTTTCATTTTTACTTGATGATTTTGTTTCACAATCATATAAATTATGAAACAAAGCAACAAAGGGGATTTTACACACGTCATGGGTTGAATGAGCTTCTGCGCCTGTTGCTAATTGTGGTAAAACGGTCGTGGTGATGCAAAGCTGAGCTGAACGACTCCTCTCCCACCACTTCCTCCTCCCACCCTCAAAACCAAACTGCACAAAGGGACAGAAAGTGCACCTGAAACTCTCGCTCATGTTACATTTCAGTTCAGCTCTCAGATTCCCTCCCAGCATTTGGCCCACAACCACACACCCCGCTGCACAAAAGCATGAAAACTCACTAGAAGAAACAAAACAACAACTTGGTTCATCAAGTTATTTTTTGACTGATAAAGTACAAGTACAAGAGTAATCAATAAATAATAGTTATTAGTTTGGCTGTAGTAATCCAACATTATTCTGAACTCTTTCAGTGTTTTGACAGAAAAAGGACAACTTACAAGCTTTTTCCAGAGCTTTGCAACACATCATAAACCCATATGTCCATTAACTCTGGTGCATTAAAGCTGGACGGCTTCATGTGGGGACACCTAAGAAGCTTTTCACAGCCTTTTGATTGATGCCTTAAAACAGAAACAACCTTGTAATCTGTAAACCTATAAGATATAAAGCCAGGGTAGTAGCCTTCTCATTTTTCTTGCACCAATGTCTTCACAAGCCTTAAACCCAAGATGAGGTTAAAGGTCCATGAACAATAAACATCATCTGCTTGAAGAGACATAACTAATTCTACTGCCACACCTACAATCTACCATACTACTCTATAGCTCAAATTAGGCTCTGAATACTACAGTATGTTGGGAATTCTGATGTAAGCTCCAATCTCTTCTGGTTTGTGAAATCACACTTTTTTTAACCATTAATAGTGGCCAAAAAATGCTACAGGCTCACATAAGTCTGTTTTTGAAGGCAGCTCAGTGTTTGTGTGAGGTTCCCTCCACTGCTGCTGCCTCCTGCACACTGAAAGCCTGAGTGACATCAGATGCCTCAGGAATGCCATAGTAGTAAGAAAGAGAAACAAGGGGGAAAAAACTGTAAGAAATCCCTATGGAAGGAGAGATGCTGCTCAACAAGCCTGGCTGGTTTGCTGTAATGAGACCAAGTTTGCTTAACTATGCAGGCAAAACCTGCAGAGCAGTGTCTTATTGACTTATACTGTTGTTTTTCCATTTTCCTCATTGCTCCAAGTCCCTGCGGTTAACATAAGCATTTAATCACCAGGCCTGAGTGAGTGGAGGAGCCAGACTGAGAACATAATGCAGAGAAGGGTGGCTGGTTAATGTAAACTGTACATAATTAATAGTTACATTGTGTATTCAGTGCAATAATTGAATGAAAAATAAACAACCTGATAAATTGTGATGTGAAATAATACTAATATATGGCTGCTATTTGTTACTGCAAGTATCTTACAGCTGTGGACAAGTGATGAGACAACATGGACACATGGTCCCTCAAACCTGGTACATACACTACCAGTCAAAGTTTGGACACACCTTCTCATTTAATGCTTTGTCTTTATTTTCACGACTATTTACATTGCAGATTCTCACTGAAGGCATCAAAACTATGAATGAACATGTGGAATTATGCTGTAAACAAAAAAGTTTGAAATAAGTCAAAACATGTTTTATATTTTAGATTCTACTATAGAAGTAGCCGCCCTTTGCTTTGATTACTGCTTTGCACACTCTTGGCATTCTCTTGAAATAAAAATCATTAAATGAGAAGATATGTCCAAATTTTTGACTGGTAGTGTATGTGGAAGACACCCACATCTTCTCATCTCTTTCTCATCACTTTACATCTATTTGTATTCAGTTTACATCTCTTTTCAGTGACTGTTCATTTCATCGTGTTTCTATTTGTAGCAGTTTGATTGTTAACAGTCAGTCTAGAGCAGGAGCCCTGAGTGTGGTAGGCCTGTTCAGTAATCAGTCAACAGTGGTAGAAGTAACATGGATCATACAGTCTGTTTATAAGCTCAATAATAATTTGTTAAAAATTTATGTACAAGGACTTTTAGGTTGTTGGTGTAATTTAGGGATGTTCCAAATTACCTGGCATAGCCTAATTTTACTTGCAAAGTTTAAACAGACAATATTCAGTATTCAGATAGACCCTTCAGGGAGCAGCTCTATGTCAAACTAACATGAGCTAAAAGTCAAATAAACTACTGGTGACTGTCTTCACATTCTTCTGTAGAAATAGTGTGATCACACTTACTAAGTGAGCTCATGAGGTAAGCAATAATCCAGCCACAGGCTGATTACTATCAGCTCTCACACTCCAACAGAACGGGAAGTGAGTTGTGCAGCCTCACACAGCTGCTGCTCCGGTCACTGACTAAGACTTCAGCCGTCACAGTGACACTGGAAGTTTGGCTGATGACTGCTGGTGACACTCCAACGGTCAACTGATATTAATGCACATGCATTTTCATCAGTTTCTATGAAGTGGAGTTTCCCCACTGCTTTCTAAAATCAGACATTTTGGCTGAGATCCTGTGACTACCTTCCACATGTGTTCATTTCAATAAATGTTAAACTCGATATTAATGAACACCACTCAGACAAAAGCATAAAAACATAGTGATCTAAGAACCATCAAAGTTTAGGTTCAGTCTTTGTTTTCCATTTTTGTTTGTTTCTGACTTGTTTTGTAGCTTTGCAGAAATATACATCCCCACCTCAGGCTGTATATAAAAGCTAGACGCAGCCACTGTGACGTCACCCATGCCCACTGTGGATTATTCTGTTGATTAGTTTCTCAATTAATCGATTAGTTGTTTGGTGTATTAAATGCCAGAAATGTTGTTTTTAAAAAACAGACTGAACAAGCAAGGAGCGGATCTGACTGAGATCTTGAAGTAGAGTGACACAGTAGCAGGTTGCCATTTACAAGACAGCTTCACCCTAAAATATACCCTGCTTTATCATCTATTTGACTCAACATGGGACCATCCTTTTCTAAAAGAGCATCATGCTGCATTAAAGGAGACTTGAAACTAATGATTGAGACCATAAACTCATTAGGAAACTGTTTACTGAGGTGATAAATAAAGTGATAAGTGGGGTGATTTTCTCATAGACTTTAATTCAATCAGACTTCTCTCTGCAACCACAGAAGTTGCCCCCTGCTTGCTGGTAGAAGGAATGCAGGCTACGGCCATCTTTTATATATATTCATCGCTTCAATTAGCATTCTGACGGTCTTCTTAGCTATCTGTTGTGGCTTCTTTGATAACGCATAGTTTTTCTGACAGATGCTGCATTTTAATTTTTGATTCATCAAACTTCACTTCAATACCCAGATTTAGAACATTTGATGAGCAGGACCACATACGTACCATCAACAGTGTGGCTGTCATAAGGAGGACAGAATGAATTTATGAAACCACTGACCTAACAGTTTACACTCTGGGTCATGTGCTGCATAATTTATATCCTAAATTGCATCCTTTGTGATTTGTTAATTGTATTGTTTGAAACTGTGACTTTGATTTGAAGCTGACTCATTGTTTAGCCCTAGTTTTTACTCACTCTTCTTAGCATGTTAGCATGTAGCTGGTAGTTTGTTTAGTTGCACAGTAACTACAATAAAGACTAGTATCACACAAATTTCTAATGTTTTTTGTGTCCTTATTAAACATGTCCACACAAATATGTGGATTTTTAATGGGTTCCATTTAACCTGTATTTAAATTTGTCAAAACTTGATTTAAACTCTGGAATAAAAAACACTGATGAACTGTTCAGCTCATTTTTTGAGCATAAATGCAAACATTATCTGAATCCTGCTTCTACAGTGACAGGTTTTGTTAATTTTTTAGTAGTTTTCAGCTGTTGGTCAGAAAAAACAAGCAACTTAAAGATGTCAGCTTGAACTGTAGGAAAGTTTTTTCTTACATTTTAAAGACATGTCATTTAAAAAAAATAACAGCTTAATCCGGACTGAAAATAATAAGTAGCTGCAACAATTAATAATTTTACGTGACTGTTGTCCTGTAAATTGACCTGCCTGCCTTAAACACAGTGAACTCCAAAACTACACATTCTGAAAAGCCCTATTTCTGTCTAATTATGGAGCTTGAGTTCAACAGAATTTGCAAACACTGCTCTGCGCTTGGCATCCAACAGAGCACAAACAGGACTGGACCCAGACTTGGCTGGGAGGCCGAGGAAGAGAGGTGGGAGGGAAGGAACAGGCAGCGCTCACACAATGAAGCTATGAGGAAATGAGCAGAGAGGAAAGAGAGAAAGAATGGCCACTGACAGGCCTGCAGCGGCTGGTGTTCAGGTTGAGTCAAGTTCACTGGGACACGATCAGCGATTCTGGCTTTCGATCAGCTGGCTGGTGAAACCTTCATACTTTGGTCATGTCTGGACTTCACACAACTTAATGCATCAGTGTGGAGACAAAGTCATGTCTTGTGTTTGTACTTGTGTGTGTGCAGCCTGTGATTTAGTGTGTGCAGGTACAGAACACGCTGAGAAATGTACAGTCATGGTATGAACAAACATTATCTACTGCAGATCAGGCCCGGCCCTCCTGTTAGCTCTCGCTGCCACTCCACAGGCTTCACTGAAGCAAACAAGGCAGCAGTGTGAGAATGAATGGAGCCACAGAGGCCTTATCTTGATGCTGGGATGCCAAGGTAGAACTTGTACACTGGGACTCACCAACCACACCGACATGGGGAAGTCTAATATGCACACACCTGTTTGAACCAGGCTGTCTGTGTGACTAAATGTGCCGGTTGTAAGGAAATATTTCTAACAGTTGGCAGCATCATGTCTGATAACACCACCAAGACATTCACCTGAAGGAAAAGAAGCATCTCTGAACATGAATCCAGTCGGAAGACCTGCTTCAAACACAGTTACACAACGCTGCCCTTCATCCCAGTCCCTCACATTTAGAGCGAACACAGGACACTCAGTCAACTCTCTGCTAGTCTGATCCATAGCCACTACAGTAATATAATATGGGATAATTGAGTCGGAGTGTATCAAGAGAAAATGTTGGACGCTTATTCTTCAATACACTGACTTTCAGATGTTTGCAGTAGGAGTCAACTATCACATGCCTTCCAATTAGCAACATCATCATTTTTTTAAACCATCCATCCATTATCTGTACGCCGCTTAATCCTCATTAGGGTCGTGGGGTGCTGGAGTCTATTCCAGCTGACTGAGGGTGAAGGCAGAGGACACCTTGACAGGTAACAGTCTATCACAGGGCTACACATAGAGATACACAATCACACTCACATTCAAACCTATGGACAATTTAGAATCACCAATTAACCTCAGCATATTTTTGGACTGTGGGAGGAAGCTGGAGAACCTGGAGAAAACCCATGCAGTTGATAGAACATACAAACTCCATGCAGAAAGATCCCAGGCTAGGACGTGAACCGGGAATCTTCTAGCTGCAAGGCGACAGCGCTAACCACCAAGCTACTGTGCAGCCCATGATAAATTAATTTGACATTTAAAAGAAATCTGTCTGATGCAGCTGCCCGTCTCTGTCCAGAGTCAGTCTGGGGGTCTCACCCACAGACAAGACGAATAATAGCCAGTCAACAATGTTGAGTTTGTTTTCAGATTAAACATATGGAAAATACGGGTGCCCGTATAGCTCAACGCGTTGAGCGGGTGACCCATGTACAGGGGCTGGTCCCCGACACAGCTGGCCCGGGTTCGATTCCCGCTCGCGGCCCTTTGCTGCATGTCTTCCCCCGACTCTTCTCCCCTGTTTCCTGTCTCTCTCTCACTGCGCCTATCTAATAAAGCCCAGTAAGGCCAAAAAAATTACTTTAAAAAAAAAAAAAAAAAAAACATATGGAAAATACAAATTAACAAAGGCATCCCTGTGGAGTTTCCATTTTTCAAAATTTTGACAGCAAGATTTTAATTTTTACTGCAAATGTATATACCAGTTCTTGTATTTCTTGACAGCTAATAATCAGTATCAGCCCCACCAGATGGTCCCTGGTTAACAGTCTGTACTCTTATACCGCTTGGAAGACAAATGACAACGATTCTATGCTACAGATGTTACAGCTACAACATGAATTCCACCTTCAGGTCCATTAAGTAGCTTTTCTGGAGTTTTTGATCACTATATCACATGATCCTCATCAGCAGAGGGACTTTTCCAAGTTGTCATGGAACGGTAGATGTTCAGACTTTCACATTTGTCACATCTGCTCATGAAGATCACGTGATGTGATCAAAAGCTTCAACAAATCACAGGTGGCCCTGTAGCACAACAGGTTGAGCAGGTGACCCATAAACATGGGCTATAGTCCCCAGTGCAGTGGTCAAGGGTTCAAGTCTGACTCATGGCCATTTCCTACATCTTCTCCCCATGTTTCCTGTCTCTCTCTCCAAAAAGTCCCCAAAATTATTGAAAAATAAAAGAGCTTCACTAAATCAGAAGGAAATTCTGATTTGGTTTGAAGAAAAGAAGGGATTTCTGCCTTTTTTGCTGCAGTTTTCACTTTCTTAACCAATGTGGTGATGATTCTTTTACTTTACTTATTATCTATTAGTCTGTTAAATGTAAGTTTAATGATTTATTATTCTGTTTAACTGGATTGCCCTTGTGGTGTAGAGGTGACGAAACTTACCTGTCATTACACTAATGACTAAAACCTGTCGAACACATAGAGGTAAATGCTGTCAGTGGGCCTTGCTAGGAGATAACTTTCTAAATATTTCACAGATATTTTCAGGTTGATAACTACTGAGAATAAATGCCAGTAAATACCACAAATTTGCTTCTGGTCTGTTTCATGTCAACATTAATGCCTAGATCTGAGACTGTTGATCAAACAAACAGTCGGAAGATTCTTATCTCATCACAGTCCTGCAGCTCTTCTGTAGCAAAGATGCAATACGTGCATCCAGACAGAACCCATTTCCTCCCTGGATGTTTTGCATCTTTGTTTTTCACTCACAAACCTGACCTATTAGAGCTCTGTGCCAGCTGAGCTCTGTGCCAAACTGCAGGGAGAAATAAAGCCTGTGTGGAGTAGAGCTCAGTGGTCCTTGCCACCATTCTTTCACAGCAGCTCTGAATGTGATCTCCAAAATAAGCTGCATTGCTCCAGATTTAAACTAGAACAACTTCTCTCTGTGTGCCTGCATTCAGGCTACCTCCTCTCTGAGGGCTGGTATGGCTGACAGTTTCACTAGCACAGGTCAAGTCTGCTGTTTGACCAAGCACATTGTTTCTCAGAGAGTCTGCATATACTCCCATTTAACCTCCATCACCTCCACAGTCAGGCTATTACACAACATCTGCACCATGCAGGAGCAGCATGCTAGAGATGGATAATCACTGATAACAGTCTCTACAGTGTGCTGTCAGAGAAGGTCACAAGGTCAAACTTCATGTTCTGTGCACATACACTACCGTTCAAAAGTTTGGGGTCATCCAGGCAATGTCATGTTCTCCATAAAAACTCACCCTATTCATGTGCTAAAATAATTGCACAAGGGTTTTCTAATCATAGATGAGCCTTTCAACACCATTAGCTATCACAATGTAGCATTAGAACGCAGGAGTGATGGTTGCTGGAAATGTTCCTCTGTACCCCTATGTAGATATTCCATTAAAAATCAACCATTTCCAGCTAGAATAGTCATTTACCACATTAACAATGTGATGGATTTCTGATTAATTTAATGTTATATTCATTGAAAAAAAATTGCTTTTCTTTCAAAAATAAGGACATTTCTAAGTGACCCCAAGCTTTTGAACGGTAGTGTAGATAATCACTAATACTGCATCTCTTCAATGTGCTGTCAGAGAAGGTCACAAGGTCAACCACATGTTCTGTGCACAGAGATGAAACAATAAACCACCTGCACAGGTTGACACCAGGAGAGAAGATGTTCAGAAGCACATCAGCTCCATGTTCAGACCTGTCAGCTGCTGCTCCATCAGTCCTCATGAACAACCACACCTGTTACCTACACTCTGCTGCAGTACGCTAAGAGTTGGCAGAGCTGGTGTGTCTGTTGCTCAGCAGCTACACCAGGCCTGCAGCAGCATCCTGCAGCAGCATCCTGCAGCAGCATCCTGCAGCAGCATCCTGCAGCAGCATCCTGCAGCAGCATCCTGCAGCAGCATCCTGCAGCAGCAGCAGCAGCAGGACTCACCCAGCGTTTTCACTGCGATCTGCCTCGTCAGAGGCGGCGGCAGGTTGATGCAGACCAGATCCACGTCCTGATGCAGCAGCACGTCGTCGATCCGGTTGGTGTAAAATGGTACGTTCATCTCCTTGGCCAGCTCCTCCGCCTCCTCCTGCGTCCGGCCCCACAGCGCTTTGACGGCGAAGCCCTCGTTCTTGAGCAGCGGGATGATCACCCTGGCGGTCAGGCTGGTGCCGAACACGCCGACCCCGGGAAGCATGGCGGGGGTTTGTTCGTCCGACTCGGTTCTGTCTGTTTTCAGTTCGTCTCTGCAGCTCCGGGTGAAGCCAGAGCTGCTGCTGCTGCAGCGGCTGAACGGAGGGAAGCGGCGGCTGGGACCGTCAGGTTGGCCATCCACCTGCAGTCCAACAGCCGCTCTGCTGCATTCTCTCGGAGCTCCTGGTCTACGGTCCGGCCTCAACTGCTGCTGTTCCCCGGTAGAATAATCCGGAGAGAGACGGGGATGGAGTCAGGCGTTAAAAAGAAGAATTCAAATGCACCATTCCGGTCTGAGCCTCGTCCACTGACAGCGAGCGGCGCACCGACTGCGCCAAGCGGCAGAGGGCATGTCACCTCCTCCCTCCGTCCTGTTGTTCTGCTCCCGGCCGGACTCCCCTCCAGCTGCGGCTGGAAGGCCCCGGTGCCCCGGTGTGCTGGATGTGACGGCGGGGTGACAGAAGCAGCGCCGTTGGTCTGAGTCCGCTCCCCGGAGGATCCCCCAGCAGCAGCAGCGTTATTATACTGAAGGAGACTATTGATGTTCAGCTCAGACAGACCTGCTGTCAAGGTACACACTATGACTGAAAGAGCTTCCGGCAGCGTCCTTTCAACATAAAAGCTTTACTGATGCAACTATGCATCAGCAAGTGAACTCCAGAAATTTAAGTCCCTCTGTGGTCATTAATTTATCCCCAAACACTAATACCTGTGTGTCAACATGACATACTTAAACGTTTTGAAGATGATTTATTTGTGTCTTAAAATATATTAGATGTAGCTCTGCCCTAGATCAAGGGGGTCAAACTCATTTTAGTTCAGCCCAATCTGATCTCAAGTTGGTTGGAGCAGTAAAATCACAGCATAATAACCTATAAATAACAACAACTCCAATTGTTTCCCTTTTTGTTTCTCAATTTGTTTTCCTTTTATATTATATTTTATGCTATTTATAGACCTTCTAACCTTTTATACCTCACTGTGCCTTATTGTATTGTGGTGTAACGCGGATAGCCTGGATATCTCAGTTTCCTTGGGGATTAATACAGTATATTTTGATTTTGATTTGATTTGTTTTAGTGCAAAAAAGTACATGTACATTCTGAAAATGTTCACATTTAATGAACTTTTTTCTTTTTTACATAACATTATGAACAACTTGAACATTCTTAAGAAAAATAAGTTCAATTTCAACAATATTCTGCCTCAGTTTATCATTTAAACAAATGCATCACAACTTACAGATCACAGAGGATTTACAAATGGACAAAGCATTTAGTCAGGTATCTGAAACTGAACAATATAGTATTTTATTTTATGATCAAAACAACTTGTCAAGATCTAAAAATTACTTTAAATGTACTGTTTTACAAATTTACAATTTGTAGTTAATGTCCTCTCTGCAATTTTTACACTTTGTAAAGTCCTCCATATGTTTGACACCCCTGCTCTTAAATGGGGAGAAGCAAAATAGATAAATAAAAGTATCTGATAATGACTAATAAAATCCCAGGAAAAAATGGTTTTAAAAACAAAGAAAAGACCAAACCTGTAAATAATATTCACATTATATATCAGTATTTTTTTAATAAATAGTAATTAATTCTTTTACAAAATTTGACGATAAAATTAAAACATTTTATACTGTACATAAATATGCATAAATGTCATAATTTAAAAAGATATCTGCTGTTAATTTAAAGAAAAAGTATGGATATTAGGGATTAAAATGGTCAATAACTTTTTAAATTATTATTTTATGGATTTTTCCTCTTGTATTGAATTCACAATCCTAGAAAAAAAACATGAATTTACATGTTGACCACCACAGGTATGCAGCAGAGTTAACCTGTTCCATGATTTAAATCATCTTGACAAAATGTCAACAAAAACTTATTCAAGTCATTTGCTGAAAATTCCCGTAATTATTCTTATTGCAATTTGTATTGCAGAAAAACTAAACATCTTAATACCAGTTATCTCACTATCATGCAGCGTTAGTTTGAAGTGTTGGAGCAACAAAACCAGTTCTTTTAGGGTTCAGGGGCAATAGATATACTAATTTAGATTCTTCTTTTCCCTGTTATGATTTAATCTTTGATGAAAAAATTCCCTTTTGTCCTCCAAACCATATAATTTCATTTACAAACATTCTCGGTCAGTGAGCCTGTGGTTCCTGTATTAAGCTGTTTGGACTCTGTTATAGTTGCATGCAAATGTAGTTATAATGAATATGGTAATGATGGTTACGGTTATTATGATTATTATTTGTTGTAGTACTGCAGTGCTAGTAAGAGGAGTGGTGGCCAGACCTATTATGCGCTTTTATTTTCGTTAGACTTCCGGTCTCTTTCTGTGTATTTGTGTGAGTGATTCCTCTCAATCTGAGCTCTCCTCCCCAGTTTAACCCTTTCACTTCTGGACACAGTTATACAGTCAGAGGAGGCACACTGAGGAAGCTCTACTGTTGGATGGAGTTATCCTGTAAAATTAAACCTAAGCTCATGTTACATTCTGCTTACAGTCATTACTGACATTTCAGAGAAAGAAGTGAAAAACCTAAAAAGAATCACTTTAACATTTCTATGGTATGCATATGCTGTATGTTTGTTATGGGCTGTAATTTTATTAAAGGAAATTGCCACTAGAGTATTTTAAAGGCGCTACATCAGATTGGCAGTGCCACAGGTATCCTCTAAAGAAATTTCTGCCAACCTCTACATGAAAAAAATCTTACAGGAACATCTCATTAAGGATCAACTTTCACATCTGCCAAGCTCCACTGACCAGCTTTTCTCACTCGGCTGCACAGACAAGTGAGCATCTAACCCTGCAGGATACCTCAGTCTTTATGCTTCACAGATCCAAATAACACAGCCTGACACATGCTGCAAGACAGATGCTGTCAGCAGGAAAAACATCATTTTCCAGGTTTCAGATATGGAGCAGAGCTTCTCTGAGTTGTTCAGCAGGGATCAGGAGCCTTTGAAGTGATCGGAGGATTTGAATTTCATCAAGAGTCCACAGTGGGCTGCTCTTCTCCACGCATTGTCTAGTTCTGGGTTTATTAAAAGAGATACCTCACACACTTGGGACTCACAAATGATTTTACTGCAGTGGTTGATTATACTGACCTTTAAATTTATTAATATAAATATTAATAATGAATGTAGAAGTTTTAGACCTAGGTTTGTCTCCAGAAACTAATTGAAGTGACTTCTTGGTCAAGGTTAGAGTTTGTTCTGATGCTAGTGATATGAGGCGTGATGGCCTCATGCACTCACCTTCACATCTCACTTTGATTTGCTGTCATATAATTACAACATTATTAGATTGTCCATCTGCATTATCAACATTGTTAAATCACACATATAGAATTAATAAAGCTGCTAGTATATTGACTGCCATAAAGTGTTAGAGTTGATAGTCCCAGGAGTATAAATCCTACTAATACTGGTGACGCTGTTCCACACCTGCATGTGTGGTTCAGAGAAATTTACTAGAGAAATTCATTGTCCCAGATGATATGTTGAATAATGCTGACTTTTCATTTGGCTCCATCATCAGGTCAAAATTTGAATTTTGTGTTTGGTTTGTGATAATCCCTGTGCAACTAGTCCCCATCAGCCTCAGCTGTACTGTACTGTGTTTAGTGCTGATTAGAACATGCTAGCATGCTAACACTCTAAAGTAACATCGTAAACATGCTGAAGATGCAGCATTCTAGTTTACAAGTTCCCAGACGCAGCAGTCATGGGTTTGAATCCAGCTCATGACCATTTACTGCATGTCTTTCCCCAACTCTCTTACCCATGTTTCCTGTCTCTCTCCACTGTCCTATATAATAAAGGACAAAAGGCCCAAAAAATAACTAAATGAATAGAAATTTGGAGGTTGAAGTGCCTCACCGTACAAAATGTGAACTATCAACATGGCTGATGAGAGGCTCAACTTACAGCAGGAACACAGCTTAGATCCTCTAAAACATCTGCATTATAGCATGCCGACGTTAGCATTTAGCTTAACCCTGTTTGTAAGTACAGCTTTACAGGGCTGCTAGCATGACTGCACTGTCTTAAGTCTTCTTTAAATTCTAGTGTGGAGCTGTGAACACCCACCGACCCATAGTTTCTGCTCTATGGGAACCACTTGGAGGACTTTGTTCCACATCATGACCCTTACTGATCTTTGAGTATTCTCAAACACAGAAAGTATAACACTTACTGTAAGTCTAATTAGATTCCTCTGAGTAGATCTGCTGCTGATGTGCTGCTGTTTCTCTGTCATAGTTTATTAAGAACCTTTATGGACCTCATTCATCAGTTATTTCACCTGTGACAAGCCCAAATGTCTGCTGTGGAAAAGTTTTAACAGTGAAACCAGATTTTCCTCCACAGTATGTGTTTTTCCATGTGTTTTCAAAGCATAACCCAGCCTTAGTCTTTTCATGATGGCATTATTTTGTGGTGTTGAGACATTCAGTAAGTCCTTCATTGAGTTCTAAGACTAGATCTAATTCAGGTTTACTAATGTTTGCACAATGATCAAATAAAGGTTCGATTTAACTAACTGTCCTCTGTTTTTGAAGGTGCACATCACAATTCAACAAAAGAGATCCTGACTCACAGTGAACAGATGCACCACATGTTACCAACACTACCACTGACCATTCTGTTGCTTAACGTTGTTAAAAATGCTTTAAAAAACAACAAATATTTGGTGAAAGCAAAAAAGTGAACTATGTGCAGTTTAGGGCTCCACAGAGGCTCGGTGGTTAGCACTGTCGCCTTGCAGCCCGGTTTGCATCCCGTCATGGACCTGGCATCTTTCTACATGGAGTTTGCATGTTCTCCCTGTGCATGTCCAGAAACATGCTGAGGTTAATTGATTATTCTAAATTGTCCGTAGGTGTGAATGTGAGTGTGATTGTTTGTCTCTATTTGTAGCCCTGTGATCGGTGTCCCCTGCCTTCACCTTAAGCCAACTGGGATAGACTCCCCCCATAAAATCAACTAAAGGATGATTTTAAGTGAAATCATCTGATTTCTAGAAGTGTCGTCCTAATGGTGCAGGTCTTCCGGCTCTGCAGACACATGCTATTGCTTCATGTTGGTTTTACAGTCCAGACCTAGAGGTTACATCTATCAGTGTTAAATGACCCAAGACTGACCAAACACCTGACAGCAAAGGAAGAGAATGGTTCTGTTGATGCATAATTAAAGTCAATATAGCAAGTCTAGCTTAAAGCTATTCTGTTGCTGTTTTTAATAGATAATATTGAACCATGTTTATTTGTAGTTATGTTAGTTACTGAATTTGGTCCACGCCTCAGGTGTTATTATGGTTTGACTAGTCCGTGTATAGTTGGCTCATGTCACTTGTTCAGCTTGCTTTATCTTGCACAAATTTCTATTTAGTGACCAAGATGTAATTTTTATTTGCCCTTCTGCTTGTATTTTCTAAGGCAAATATTAAAATCTAAATCCTGCATGAAGGACCCAGCAGGACCTCTGCTGATTGGATGAATCACCAACATTTCAATGGATGGAAAAAGCCCATCGTCATAGTTTGAATCAATACAGGCAGAAGAATACGATATTCCAGTGGAGCGCACACATCACTTAGCTGTTATTTCTGTCCATGGTCGTAGGGAAAATGTCAGTGACTTTGTCAATCACATATCTGTACTCGATGTCTCCTGCTGATTTGGTCAACAATGCACAGCGCAAACAGAAGAGAGACAGTCAGGACTTTGTACATGTAGATTACACACAAAGCGGTGAAAGACAACTGTAGGCTGTCAAATATCAAAGCTGAGTGGTGTTCATGTCAGAGAGCTTTCATTAGAATAAGTGGTTGTTGGAAACATACCCGAAATAAAACGTGTGGCTCCTTGCTGAAATCAAAGTAACCAGCAGCGTTTCTGTACACGGGGTTGTTTAGTCAGATGATTCAAGTTCATTGTGTTGCTACACACAATAGCTTCCTCCTCAAGTTACACCAACAGAGCTCAGGAGAAGCTGAGGAGCGTTTTAAAAAGTCGCTGCCATTCCCTGTACTGTGCATCATTAAGGCCAACAGAAAACCTTGATAGTAATGGCAGTAACAGTTGCTCTGACTTGGATGGGGAGGGATGAACTGTAAATACAGCAAACATGACGCTCTCACTCAGTCTCTGGTATGCTCTCCCTCCTTCCCTCCCTCACGGACACGCTCTGATTCAATCAGACGTCGGTAGGGATGTTTGTGTGAGATAGGGGCCATGTGATCAGCTGGGGTCAGGCCTGTCAGTGCTGGATAGCAGATTGTCCAGTTAGATAGGAGGGGCGGTGCTGATGGGGCAGGAGGAGCTCATACCTCCCACAGCACAGGAGGACAACCTGACATCCTGCTGTACACAGGAAGTACAGTGAACGGTAAACCTGTCACTGTGGTGACATGCATCTGGAGCTGTATCTGTGGATTTCAGGTGACACAAAAATGTGCTCATGCTTGATTTGGCTCACAGATAAACAGCTTATCAGCTTCTTCATCAAGCTGCAGCATGGGGCCAGTTTCAAGTGAAGACAAGGCTGCGCTCTAGTGGTGGAATGTGGCCTGACCAGTATTCAAGACATTCAAGATTCAGGAGTTTTAATTGGTCTCTTGTTCGTGCAGTATATGCAGTGAAATGCAAAGTGACCGTTTTTTCGATGCTGTGTAAAAACAAGACATTATAAGGAACAAACTTTAAAAAACAATAGAAAATTTGAAAAAAGTCACATCAATTATAACGAGGTGGATTTTAAACTGAAGTGCAGTGTATGTTGTGAGAGAGTGCAGTTGTGTGTGTGCGTGTAGACTACAAATTCTTATTTACATATTTACATTAGTCCAGAGTGCAGATGAAGGTGATGTATTTTTGTTCATAGTCCTGACTTCATGAGGACAGAGGGTGTGTAACTGTTAGTCTACACGTCCACCACTGTCCTGGATACTCCAAACACATCTGCTGCCATTTCTAAGTATGCTTTTGTCAAACAGTAGTTATTACCTGCAAAGTAAACCAAAGTCAAAGAACACATTGCAGCATTTCCAACAGTTTTGCTTGCGACCCTTTTATATGAAGCTAAAAGCAACTCCTCATAGGTTGCCCGTTTATACATTGTTCAGAAACTGTTTCACATAAATAAAATTTAGAAGAGTAAAACTGCAGTATTCAAAAGAAAGAAACAAAAACTTAAAGAAGCAATCATCATTTGGGGCATTAGAATTTACTGCTATCATCTCACAACCCATAATTTTCAGAGTCCTGACCCAGTTTTACTTTTGTCTGAAGGTACCATATTGTACCATCTTTGAAGCGTCACATGAACAGACTGTTAATTGTAACATGGCTGTAATACTTCTGGCTAGTAGGAGGAGTCAGCCACCATTAAAACAGGGTGCAAACGTGACTGACTTGCTCAAAGACACAGGTTCTGGTATATAGAGAGAAGAACTTGCATAGTGAGGCTCTGTAGACACAGTGGGAACACACAATCATGTTCAACAATGAAAAACAGCATTTTGTATAACATGGCCCCTTTAAGAGCATAAACATGTATGGATAATAGAGCCTGTCTATGAGACAAGGCCTCAAGATTAGGTTGAAATGTGAGAACCATCTGTCAGGGTCCCTATGGGTCAGCTGGTGGTTTTGCTCAGCCTTGTTCGAAGTATATCGAGTACTGAATTTGATGATTTTATAACTTTTCCTCTAGCATCACCATGTGTTCTATGGCTGTGGTTTAAAGTGTTAAGTTTTGTCAGCTTTTGGACTGTCATGACATTAGGTGGTGTTTCATTGTGCCCTGAAGATTTTGGTTCCTCCTGACTTGTCATGTAGTGCCATCATCAGGTCAGAATCATCTATTTTACTCTAAACAGGACCATCATTTACTAAATGAAAAAGTCTTACAACTAGTGATTGAGATCATAAACTCATTAGGAAAATGTTTACTGAGGTAACAAATCAAGTTAGAAGTAGGATTCAGTTCTCTAGACTTCTTTTTCCAACCAGAGGAGTCACCCCGTTGGAAGTTAGAAAGAATAATTCATGTTGGTTTCACTTTTCAGACTCGTGTGTTGTATACAGTCCATGGTACGGACGGTTCCAGTAAATAAATGTTAGCATGCTTAACATGCTCTACTATGCTCTTGGCTCTTTGACAAATCATGTCTTTCTCTCAAGTAGTCACCTTCGCACACAAAAGTCTTAGACTGAGACCTTTGGAAAAAATATTTTTGGTAAAACATTAATTCTTGAATGAGGCTTTCACTCCAACGATCATGTGAGTAGAACAAGCACACATGCAACATTTGGTTTATTTCAGCACTTTTATTAATTACTCAGAGAGGCACAAATACAATTTACAGGGCTACCATCCTCTACATGTGCGCCCACAAGTGACTCCAGCCTAAGAGGCCTGCCAACTGAGTCAGACTACAGCAGAAACACACAGTCTCACCACCTTTGCACAGTAACATGCTGGGTATACACTCACATACACACACCCACACATACACAATATTCTGCTGGTCCTCTCACATAGCTGAGGCTATTATCCTTTTACAAATCCAGGTGACAGATGTGATTGAACAAGTTTCTTTCTTCAGCTGAGCCTCAGTGACACCTTGAGGTAGATAACAATCTCCAGTCACATTAGAAACACACACTGCCGACAGCTCTATTTACCTCCAGAAACATGTCTTTATATTTAGCATCCTCTCTTTAAGGTTTTCTGTATTTTCTGCTTTCTTTATGCACAGCTACCACTACTCAGCTCAGTAACCAGGTTAAAACAAAAAGAAACTTCTTTAATAATTTATCTTTACAACTTTCAATCACTGAATCGTCTTAAAACTAAGCAATTTATTTATATTGTGTTTTATCTTTGGTGGCTAAAATAGAAAACAGTAACATTGAACTTCATGTAGTAAGTGACAGATTTCATCAGTCCATTTCATCCTGATTGCTCCCCCCATGTTTCTTAACACTTTCAGTCCACGATTCCACTTTATCATGAGGGGGTTCAGTCCTGTGTTCTGCATGTTGTGTGTTTGGTGGGTTTTAATCAAAATGCAAAAAGTTGACAACTAGTGCCTTCTTCATGCAAACTGCTCCTCTCTGCCTCCTTCTCGCTGAAAATTAACACTTAAAGTAACAGAATATCAATTATAATGTAACAAACACTACATAGATGGTAACTACAGTTATACAGGCATACATCAACAACTGAACAAAACACAACAAAACACACATTTTGCATAACTGATGATCAGAAGCTCACTTTTTTCCTGTATGGGAAAATATGACTTTCTGCTTTACAAAATACTGCACAGCTAATTTTGAAAAGAAACTGTGGAGGTACTCATGAGGAGGGCTACAGTCCTTTTCTCCTGTTTCTCTGATCACAAGTGGTTTTTTTTACAGCATGTATTAGATGCTTTGAAATGCCCTTGAAATTGTGCTATTAATTGCATTACCTCATTCATTCATAACCGAGGACTTTGGTAATAAAAAAAATATCACAATTGTGCTTTTTAAAAATGTTTCCAAAGATTACAGATTGCCAATTTAAAAATCAGTTGCTACAGTATGGCCATGCTCTGAGCTGCATGAATAATACTTCCACAGTTTCTTTTATAGTGATTTTGGCACTTTTTCTCCTACATAACAATTCATCTACTCAGTCTGGGACTCAAAGCGTAAAGGTTTTTGTTTGTTAAAATATAAAAACATTGAAACATGAGTATTAAATAGCATGGAATTACTCTCTGTCTGCATCCTTTTGTCTTTAGTTCAGAATGTACTTGTGTAGACCAACAGAAAGAGTCACTGTAGGTGAAAGAACTGAGTGTAAGTACACAATGAATTAAGTGCTGAAAGGTTGGTAGTGCAAAGTCAAAAGTGCTGGAACTATGTCAGTATGGGAAAAATCACACGAATACACATGTCAGTTTGTGCTTTTACATTTTGACTGTATACTTTGTTAAATGACAAAAATAATGAGGGCAAACTACAGACTAAATATGAGAACCTATGAATCTATTCCTTTATTAAGCTACTGTCTGCTGTCAAACAGCTCTTGGATTAAAAACTTTAAAAAAATCTATTTGTTCCCAACCGAGCACTACCTCAAACACAATAATTGTACATGTCCATGTAAAGCGCACTATTAGCTATGGCTATTGTCCCTATTAAAACTTTTTCAAAGGTGGAAAATGAAATAGCAGTACCCATAATGTGAGAGTCTCCCACCCACCTAACCAGGACACCTGGTGCACACTCAGCATCCTCCTGGCTGTTCCCTTTCTACTCACTGACACACTGTCAGATGAGCCCTCCCTTTGCTCTGCAATGTGAATGCTCTACGATCTAACCAAGATGTTTTAGACTAGTTCAGATTGAAAAAAGTTATTAGAAGTTAGTTTAAATGAAAACACCGGTTGCAAATAATGATGCAGACCATAAAAATCACCGAAGTGGGTCTGATATCAATTTAGTATGTATGAGTGACCTTCCAGCTGTAGAACTTAAAAAAATGGTGACTTTTTACTACATACTCCCTAACCTAAATCCATTCTGTAACATTCATCTCTGTGCCCGTTTTTCTTAGGTCTAGCAGGTCTCTGCACCTCCCAGAGTCAATACACTAAACAACATAAAAACTATGAGGTTCAGATTGACAACATTCACTTCTTTGCTTATCTTTACACAGTGAGTGCCAGTAACTTGACAACATCAACACAAGAGGGAAAAATAAGAAGACTCAACAGAACAGAACAAAGTTTTCAGAGTAAAATGAAAGATATAAAGTGTCTCTATGCTCAGTCCTCGCTTAGTGCAGAGGTTCTGTGGCCCAGCGTGGACACACTCTCTCTCAGTCAGTCGACTAATTCAATGCTAATCCTTCATTCTGATGTCTTTGTCTGGCAATCACAAGTTGTCCCGCCTTCCAACAAACCCCGCCCTTCATAAAAAACAAATTAGGCTTCTTTCCCCCAAAATGCCCGGTGACCGGTGTCCATGGCAACATGCCTGTGTGTGCAGGATGGGGAGAGAGAGTGTTTTTAAGAGTAGATGGTGATGACTTCACGGCCACCGCCTCGCACCAGGAGGGCCCGGTTCAGACCCTCGAGGAGAACCTCCAGGAACTCCATGTCTGAGACAACAGCAGTCAAGGTAGAAGGCACACAGAGACTAAACCAGACAGCACAGTACAGTACAGCACGTTACACTCTATCAAACAACAATAGACGTGTTTCCATTTAATTGATAAGCAAACTTGAACTGAACTTTTTAAATTCTGGAAAAAAAAAAGAAAATGCAAATTAGGGTTGCTTCCATTTACTACTCTTGGGCAAATGAACTAGGCTGTGTATTGTCGTCAGAAGGTAGAGATATAGGCTACAGTACATGTGGCTGTAATCAATACAGAGAAGTCAGAAACTAATGTTTTCAGTTGGGAAAGTTGTAAATATCTTTCATCAGAGAGCTGGTAACGGACATGGTATCTGTAGGTGAAGACAATGAAGTGGAAAGAACTAATCAGCTGATCACGGAGTTAAACGTTTGTTACATCAAAACTTACATGAAAAAGGTCTTTCCATCTTTTAAACCAAAACACAGCTCAAGTGAGTGAAAAAACTTTTTTTTTTCCCCAAAATTCAGACTTTGCCGTTTGCTACTGACATACACACTCACCGACCATTTTACTAGGTAGACCTGTTAAATTGCTTGTTAACACAAACAGCTAATCAGCCAATCACATGGCTGCAACTCAATGCATGTAGGCATGTAGACGTGGTCAAGACAAGTGCTGGGGTTCAAACTGAGCATCAGAATGGAGAAGAAAGGGGATTTAAGTGACTTTGAATGTGGTATGGTTGTTGGTCTGAGTATTTCAGAAACTGCTGATCTACTGGGATTTCCACTCATAACCATCTCTAGAGTTTACAGAATGGTCCAAAAAACAGAAAATATCCAGTGAGTGACAGTTGTGTGGATGAAAATACCTTGTTGATGTGAGAGGTCAGAGGAGAATGGACAGACTGGTTGGAGATGATAGAAAGGCAACTGGAACTCAACTAATCACTGGTTACAACCAAGAAATGCAGAACATCAGCTCTGAACCACAACACGTCCAACCTTGAAGAAGATGTTCTACAGCAGCAGAAGATCACACTGGGTTCCTGTCAGCTAAGAACATAAAACTGAGGCAACAACTGACACAGACTCACCAACATTGGACAACAGAAGATTGGAAAAACGTTGCCTGGTCTGATGAGTCTCCATTTCAGGTGCGACATTCAGACGGTCAGAATTTGATGTAAACAACATAAAGCATGAATCCATACAACCTTGTATCAACGGTTCAGGCTGCTGGTGGTGTAAGGGTGTGAGGGATATTTTCTTGGCACACTTTGGGCCCCTTAGCACCAACTGAGCATCATTTAAACACCACAGCCTACATGAGTATTGTTGCTGACCATGTCCATCCCTTTATGACCACAGTGGACCATCTTCTTATGCTACTTCCAACAGGATAATGCTCCATGTCACAAAGCTCAAATCATCTCAAACTGGTTTGTTGAACATGACAATGAGCTCTCTGTACTCCAATGGCCTCCACAGTCACCATATCTCAATCCAAGAGAACCTTTGGGATGTGGTGGAACGGGAGATTCTCATCATAGATCTACAGCCGACAAATCTGCAGCAACTGTGTGATGCTATCATGTCAATATGGACCAAAGTCTCTGAGGAATGTTTCCAACACCTTGTTGAAAGTATGCCATGAAGACTTAAAGCAGTTCTGAAGGCAAAAGGGTGTCCAACCTTTCACCAGCAAGGTGTACCTAATAAAGTGGCCAGTGAGTGTAATCTCCTTCAAATATACAAGGCTAGCGTGTTAGCAGAACAGTTTCCTATTTACACATCCAGCAGATACTGAGGGACATTATTATCCAGTAGGCATCATGTTTTTGACCACATCTCCAGTTACTCCTGTGGTATGTATGTGCCTCTATAGCTGCTAAATGTCTGAGTCTGTCAGCTGTTTGTTGCTGAGCAGGTAGAGTAAAGTGGCTTTTAGGGGATTTTCTCTGGAAGCAGGTTCCCATTTCAGCCAAAAATGATGGCATGCAAATGAGATGGGAACAAGAACAGCAAAGTTGCAGCTGCAGAGCTGAATGAGTTAAAACGCACTATAAAGTCAAGAGGAGCTACAGATCTAGCTGACAACTCTCAGTATTACGACCTCTCATACAATAGCACTGTTTCTACACTGTAATCTGGTAAACTGTTTTTATATGACAGAAATCAGCTAGAGCCACTGTAAGGATACAGTTTTCATCTCCTCCTCTGTTCCGTGGAGGTCCAGGCATGTTGAGCAGAACCAGATGAGCTCCCTGCGACTTGTTGACCACCACCTCATTCAGCTTGATAGCTGTGTGCATGCGGCGAACATTTGACTGGTTCCTAGTTTAACAAAAAGTTGACAGTGAGAAAATGCAGCACTGAAGAAAACATTAATATACTTACGTAAACCTTGGCTTTCATCTGACTGGTTATAAAACCCTTCTTTAGTACTAATAAAACCCGTGTGAAAACAGAAGAGATTTTCTCTCTGGACACTGAGATTTTGATTCAAGTGCTCAATGGGACACTGAGTCACAGCACATAGTTTCCCACAGACTTGCCAGTTCCATGCTACATACTACTTCTAAGCTTTGAGTATTGTGAGTATGCACTGTGTTCACACTAGAGCAGTGTAAAAATTGGTATCTTCTATCACGCTGTTCTCATTCTTCTTAGTCACTTTATAGAATATAGTCTTTACACTTTTTGAGTGTGTTGTCAGTACACAATATGAGCTTGAAAATATGTTAACTTCTGGACGGTGGTGAAAAAACTTGACTTAATTTTGTACACCAATTGCTAAAACAGTACACTGTGATGATTTGTATGTAGTCATGTACATACTAAATACTGTAGATCTGGTATGTACTATGGATTTAGGACAACTTTTAACTTACTACAGTAGGAAAAGCACAGATGTTACTAATAACATTAATTTCTGTGTTTACATGGGCTTGAATATTCTGGTTATGATCAGGTTTTTTTAAGTCCTGATTTCAGCAACTTGCATCAGCCCTTATGCTAGTTTTGAATAAAAACGATACTGTTACATTTAGTTACAGGCACCGCTTTGTAAACACTTCTGAAAACTACATAATTGGTACAAGAAAATGGCAATTCTTATCTGTAATGGAACTGGTGCTCGGCCTGTTGTTCCCTTTGGTCTCATGAATGTTTTAACTGAGTCACACTGCCAGTAAAAAGAACGTTCTACTAATATGGTGCTTTTTTTGTCCATGAAGACCTTATCCTACCAGTCATGGCTGCACATCTTCAACCACCACTCCCTTGTCCTCCATGATAGCAATGACAGCCTGACACTAGTCAAGCGGGATAAACCACATTTACACCAAACGGTGCTTAGCTGGCTACAAGCAACATTCCCAACGGCTACAGTCATTAAAAGTTAGGGCTAACAGTTGCAGAAATGTCACATTAAATTGCTGGTTTGGCTTGTAAAATCAGAGATGTCTGCATAGACAGCACACACTAACCAGTAAGCATAACAGTAGCATTTATCATCGATACAGGGATACGAATAACCAGATTTCTCTGTTCTCCGTGAAAATGCCACATCATTGAATATAACGTTGAACTTGTAATGGTGAACTTTCCCCACTGTGGGATCAATAAAGTTTATCTTATCTTATCAAAACTAGGATAAATCTCATAAAAGGGGTACTCGTGCGACTGTAAACACAGTCACAGTTGGCAGTGTGACAGCATGAAAATACTGGTTCCTTTATAAGGACTTAGCCAGCTGGAATTCAGCCATAGTGTGATCATTTTAACCTGTGCTTTTCCTGCTGCGACAAGTCCAAATGTCTGTTAAAAAAAAAAAAAAGAAAAAAAAACAAAGCTGCATGCTGGAAAATTCTTAGAAATGTCAACTTCAGAGGCAAATCTTACGTATTCCCTCCTACAAATGGAAACTTAGTGTGAAGTCTCATGTTTACAAACTTGATAATGAAAACTAATACACAATGTACTTATAGAGAAAACACTATCACACACATATAATTACATGAATAAACAATAATAACATTTTGTCAAGGAAAAATGTACATTTTACTTAAAGCATATGTTATGTTAGCTGCAAACACAAATGAGAAGAAAAAGGCTCAGTTAGGGGGCTGAAGCATTTTGAATTCCAATAAAGAGGTATCATTTTAAGACCATGGGACATCCAATATCAAACTCCAAACATGGTTTCATTACTTCCTGTTAAAACTTACTGTTTTTAAATAGTGAACACATGCTGTAGTTGTTTAAGTGTTTATTAACAACAACCATGATCAAAAAGCATCTCCCGTCTCTTTAAATGTTGCCTCTTTATCACCAACATCAAAATCTTAGATCACAGGTAATACAGCACATCAAGATGCCAGAACTATCAACTGCCAGAAGCCACATTACATTCAAGTAGCAAATGTCACAATTCTGAGTGAACATTCTTTGAATTTAATGTGAAGGCCAAATTAACTTTTTTGCTTTTGCCTATTGTTTTTAAGGTAAATAGAAAGCATATATTTTTTCATGCATATGAACAGTGTTATAAATTGTACATGCAGGTTAAATCAACAGAGGCGTTTCACACCAACATGCTGTTAGAAGCTGGAAGATGACGTCCATGCACATTAGGGCATGCAAACAAGGACACCACAGATATACACAGACGCACGAGCACATGACCTGGAGGACACTGAACAGAGCTACAGTCACCACAGCAGCAGAACACACATAGGGTCTAGGGCAAAGAGAATGCGACTTACAGACTCTCCCACTCTCTAGAAGGAGGAAAATGGGACAGAACAACAGAAACAGGCTTAGATGCTTCTACATTAGCTCTGCAGCTCACCCCACCACTCTGCATGCTTCCAACTGTCCCACACAACTTGCTGTGACACCCCAAGGTGACTCGAGTAAACCCCAGATGGTGACATAGATCCGTTTGGTGTGTTTTATGAGGCTTTGTAAAAAGGTGGCCTCCAGTTCTTCCTATCCTGTAAGACTTTACGTTGACAAATTTGAATTACAAACTTTAGAAATGATTATGAGTGGACTGGGACACACCTGATGAAGTCCACACACTGATAGTATGGACAGTATGCGATGAGAAAGTGTTAGTCTATAAGGTGTGCGTGTGGTCCGGCCATGCACTACGACTGAAATGGCTGAACGTGTACACACATGCGCACACACACCAAATACAGCCTGAATGCACACACCATGCACACAGTTGTCCCATTTCACCCTGTCAGTACTACCACTACAGCTACACATGCTGCACCCTGCACTGAGGCTTTGGCACTATCCTGAAGTGACCTCAGTAAAGTGCCACAGATCACTGTGATACTTTCTATAGTTAAACTTGTGAAAAGTAATTCAAAATGGTGCAAATGTCTCTCACAAGGCACATGCAATAACACCATGTGACTTAGCAGTATATTTCACTTGAGAGTGCTCTAATCTGGTCCTTAAAGGAACAGAGCCACAGGGCAAAACTGCTATTTTTCTTTCTTTTTAGTTTTTCAACTACAAATGTACAGAGGTAGTTGGTTTTGTAAACAAACATGTACTCACGGTTTCATGTTAAAAAGGTCGCGTACAGCCACATTGGTGTTGCACTCGCGGTTACGGTTACGCTCCGTGAAGAGCTTGTCCTTGGTCCAGGTCATGTGAACCCGCTCGGGCCCAGTGTCAGCCTTGTCATTTATTGTTGCGTGAGATGCCGTGTTCCTGTCATGGATGAGCTGGGCCTGGAACAAAGGCAGAGAGAGGAATAAGGAAAACAATAAAGGATGTGTGGATATGAGAAAAACCACGAGATGTCTGAGGGGAAAGGTGAAATGAAACAGAATGGAAGAAAGAAGTAGAATATGATATAAATAGGGAAAAGTAGTATAAAAAAGCATAGTGAAGATACTCAGGGACGAAGAAAAGATTAGAATGATGGAAGTGATGAGATTTGAGAGGCCGAGATAATTCCAGAGAGACAAAACAAAGGAGAGATATAGGGGAAAAATTGGGGAAGGTAAGGAATCAAAAACAGAGGTGAATAAATGTTGCAAAAAGCAACAGAACGCCAGCAGACAAAGGAAGTACAACAAACAATTACAAACTGGGGCCAAGGAATGAAGAGGATCCAACAACTGTCTTTCTACAAGATGTGAAAAGTTGGGTAAAACCGCCCCAATGAATAATGAAACTAATACAAACCTGTACAATAACACACATGGACCTGCAGGTCCCAGCAAGGACTGAAACATTTATGGGTGGCTGACGAGAACAGAGCTGTGGTGGTGGTGAAGGTATAGTATCAAGTCAACTAACAGTTCATATTAGATACAGGGCTTCCAAATATTAACACATGCTCAAAATATACAATTTAAACAAATATAAAGCAGGTTTATGAAGTATTAACGCAGGTGTAGTAGAGCAATGATACAGCACAGCACAGCATGGCAGAGCAGTACTAAAATAAATCAGCATTAGAATTCAATATTAGTTTCCTTACGTTTGACGGCAGCTTTGTTCACTTCTGTCCTTGTGTTTGTGCTACAGTGCACAATGTTAACAGTAACACAACTACCATCAACATGGATCACAATGAATTATGAGTTTGTTATGCACCAGAAAGCTATGACTAAAGGTCTCTGTGTTCACTGGTGCCAGTTCATATTTGATGAATGCATTAACAGAGTGTATTAGTCTGTCAGCAAGTTGATATTGCAACATGTTAGGGCTTCTTAATTTAAATATTCAATTTAAGAGGAGTTTATGCAACAATTATATTTTCAGTGTCTAGTTCTTAAATTCATTTAGATAGACTTATGTATGACAAAAAAGTGATGTTTTTTGAAAGATGGGTGTTCCCTGAAGATATTTTCTGCCTGTCACTACCGGCTGTATCTGAAAGGTATGGACTCTGGGTCGAGGTATGAATGTCAATAGAGTGGGAGATGTCAAAATGATGATGATTGTGAGGAAGGTAAAAGGAGAAAAAAAGAGAGGACAGTGCTGTCACGCCACAGTTAAGAGAATGGAGAGAGAATGGAGAGAATCATCACTATGTAGTTAGTGGGATCAAAGTAAAGCCTGTCCTGAACAAACGCGTTCTAAATTACCATCTGTACAGACTCGGCTTAGACTGTTTTAACATAAACCACATGCATGAGTTTAACAGCATCAAAAAATGTGAAGACGAATTCTATTCACTTTTCTGAGACAATACTGTCCACTTTTTCCATTCACAGTTTTGGGGGAGTGGGGATGAGGTGGGGTCATGGAGGTGAGGGGAGGCTGGGCAGCAGTTTCAGGGTGTGACTGGCTGGTATTCACAAAGCAGCTCTTCATGACTACACTGTAAGGAGCACTACTGTTGCTCCAATCTGCTCGTGTAGTTTAAAAGGCAGCTGTACAAGATGCATGCTATCTGGAATGATCAAACTGCTACTTTTTCAGGGATATTAATAAGGTGATTAGCCCGTAATCTTACTAAAGGGCTAAAGGCATTTTTCAGACTTCCCAATGCTCAATGGCTAACCACAGCTTCACAATGCTGCATCCTACAGGGGAACAACTGGTTTCAGCCAGATTGAGCTGCTCTAGTAGCAGCAAAGTCTCTGATGAAACATAGTTATCTATTATCTTAGTGTCCTGGAATAGTACCAGTACACTGTATGAACATGGTAATTCAGCCATGCGCTTATGTGTGTTATGAATAAGCCCACGCTGAAAAGCTTTAAAAGCACAATGGATTATCTAAAGAACATTTTTCCTCACAGACAGCCCCTAATGTGAGACCAAAAACATGTTTCACACATTTGTTTTAAGAGAAGCATGGGAGAGACTGCTGCATTAAGGCTCGTCAGCTGAACAGAAAATGCTATAATCTAAACTACTGCTTGGCAAACTTGGTGGAAACCTCAGGAAAAACTTTCAACTATCAGGAAACAACAGCTTGAACGTTTCCAACGTGATGATCACTGATTATATTTGTCCTGCCATACCAATGCTTTAGATTAGAAAGATCAATATGTCCATAAATCTGTGTTTATGCTAACATTCAGATGAAAATACACTACCTACATTACCACTAATGTTTAATCAACACTGGGTATATATACCATTATGTCACATCTACATTAGAATGAGCTTTCAAAACTGACCATCCATGTCTGACATCTGGTAAACATGACAGTTAAATTGGATTTTCTGAATCCAGATGTTAAACCGTGATGACGATAAATGTTATTAAAAACTGTCAAATAGCTAGCAACAACTGTAGCCAAAGATGCTTTGTGAAGACGGGCCTGTGTGTCTAACAATGAGGGACAATGGGTTGACAAAATTTAGCTACCTCATCCTCCTGTGTGTCCTCCGCCGTTGAGGACTGCCGGCTGAGGTTTGCGTTCTCGGCACCACCCTGGTTCTTCCTCCGGATCGAGCTACGCGATTCGTCAGTGATACTCTGAATCTGAGCGGTGTGGCACGGCCCAGAAAGGTGGTGGTAGATGAACAGGGAAAGGGGCCAATTGTCATATAGCTTAATGTTTGGCCAGGTATTACTTAAATGATGTTGTCATTTCACTATGTAGACTGTCATTTATATAAATGACCTACAGAGTGACTTTTTTACCTATTGTATCATCTTTTTTGTAGGCAACAGCCTATTAAATGGGTTGTGACGATATTCATGCTAGTCATTACTTTGTATGTACACATACACGAAAAGTAAGATACTAAAATGACTTCAGTACCAACAATGTCATCTTGGCTCTGGGTATGTTTATTTAACTCATTAATATCTACTCTAAGACACAAATAGAAAGATATGGCATCCACTGATTTGGAAGGCAGTTACAGACAAACTGATCACGGGACAGGGTTGTGTTCAAGTGTACTTTACCTCTCTCTCCCTCTCAGTTCTGGAAAGTTGCATCTGTTTCAGCATCTGAGACCTCTGCTCCATCATCAATGTCTTCTCATAGGTGAAGGCTGAGATGTCATTATCATGCTGCAACGGAGAGGACAGAAAAACTGTAACCAACACGAGCTGGAAAGACAAATACTGTTTGTCTTTAAGGTTTATCTGTCTGTCTGTCTGTCTGTCTGTTAGACGTTTTGTAAAGTACAGATGTGTCATATTAACATCACCATAAAGTTCCACATTTGAACAATTGTTATTCAAATTTAATACAGTAAATGAATCTGTAAATCTGCGTGTCATATGTGTCACTTTTTTGACAGAATGTACACAGTTCTCTGAATAAGGTTCCTGTTGAACCTCTGGATATCTGGAGGATTTGATTTATGATTTAAAAAAACGAATCCTCAACATATGAAACATTGTGTTTGAGGACTATTACAGGAGGTCCCATTACAGGATATAATGCTGTGCTCTTCTGTAAATCAAAACCTCACCATTTCAACTACTTCCACCTCAGCATCCAGTCGCAGGTGATAAAGGAACATCTGGAGGTCTTTCTTCATTTGAATGCTGTTGTCATCCATCTGGGCTACAGTGAAGATACGCATCTTACACTTTCTCCACACCTGGAGGAGGGAAAGACAGTTAATGTGGAAGAAAAGGAAAAACAACAGTCAAACAGGGAAAGATGGAATGTGGTAAAACATGGTCAAGAGGAAGGAGAGTATGAGGACATAGAATGGAGGAAGTGAAATGATTCTGAATGTATCCAAAGAAATATTAGTTGGGGTTGAGGAGATTCCAGAGATAAACACAACCAACCTTGTGCTGTCGCAGCAGGAATGGTAGCAGCATTAGCATGCCTCCATCATGAACCACCCACCACACATCAATAGTGCCCTCCCCTAGCCGGTCCTGGTTGGTGGGAAAACTGTCCACATTCTTAGCCACAAGTAAGGCCTGATGGGCTGCTGTGGTCTCCCGTATCGTCTCTGCATGGACAGAAAGAGAGAGCGTCTATGAGAGACATGGCCTATCGATCAGTATGAGTCTGTGAGACATTAAGTCACTGCCATCTTGATGGAATTATTTCATAAACAGTTATTTGAATATGCAAAAGATAAAGTGTTATAGTGACTTTCACTGTGTGTTTACATCTATCTATCTCTCTATATATTCATATACACTCCAGTTCAGTTTGAACTGTCTACTGCACTATACCAATGAAGTTCCTCCACGACTGTGGGTCATTGGACTGTTTCCACGTTCCAGGCCAGGCCATCAGGACTGAGTTGTGCTTCATGCCTCCCAAGCCTGCAGACTGAATGAGGTGGGAGAAGCCATCTCTGAGGTTTGAAGACACCACAACATGACAGAAACCCTTGGTACGCTCTGCTGACATGGAAGACTTGATGTTCTGGACAGAGAAAGAGAGCAAAACAGCAGAGGAAAGGACATTTAGCGCTAAGTACTAAGGAGGGAGAACACAAAATTATTGCATTACTAATGCTGCAATGATTTCTAAGAAAATAGGTCTTTCTGGAGAAGATGCTCCGGCTACTCAATACCAAATATTTCTTGCTCAGCTATGACAACACTTGACAACACCTTGTTTCTACCTGAAAATGTACAGTCAGCACTCTTCTTAGTATTCATCCAGGACAATTCATACTGATGGACTAAACAATAAGCACTGACATTTTGCTTCTGCACAAGATTGCTTTTGCAGAAAAAGTAATCCAAAGATTAAAAGCGGTTTTGAGGACACTTGTCAAATCAGGAAGCAAGAATCATTTCATTTGCTCAATACGGCCAGTAGGGGGCAGAGTATATCTGCAGTTTGGCTCCTAGTTGCTTGTGCCAAGTCTGCAACCCTGATTGCCACAGCAGATTTGCTGGTGGGTCTACTGGTGGGTATGAATCACTTCTGAGGATGAAACATTTAATTTAGTTCTCTGTAAACATGCTTAGCCATCAATGAACAGATAATAAAACAGACAGTACAAAACAGAACTGGTGTATCATTAGCAACTGTGCCCATGGCATCACAGTTTTAATAGAACAGAGCCCAGAAATGAGGCGTTAAAAGTTGTGGGAAAAAGCAGTATCAATGACAATATACTTGTGCCTGCATTTAAAAAGCCTGCTTTTCCACTTGTGTGTGCATTTCCACTGTACCTGCTCCGCTTTCTTGGCTTCTGCCTCTTTAGTGAGATAGGTTCCCTCTATAACATTCCCGACAATTGTCAGGCCTTTTCCTGCCTTCAGCTGAGTGGTGAAGGACAGCAGACGAGGGTGTTTAACTCCTTGATCTGAGTCCAGGTTCAGGAGCACCAGCAACTGCGGTCTGGACACATTACATACAAGAGTTAAAAAAGAGAATGGAGGGACAAAGTCAGATTTCATTTCTTTCCAGGTGAGGAGGGGCAGAAGACATCAGCTTATCCCTACATTTTCCAGTGTTTAGGAATGACAACAAATATTGCGATCTGACCACAATTACAGAATTAATAGGTGCACAAATCAAAATAATGTTATAAGGCCAACAATTTTTTAGTATAACCGAGTCATGAAATAAGTGGATCTCAAGTGTAGTTGATTAACAAATTGAGAACAGAAACTTAGAAGGACACGGAAAGGAAAAGCTACCCACTGCAACTTATCTATATAAATGGAAATATCAAACCCCTAAATAAAGTATTCACACTGAGCACTCCAAAAAATTGAGACTGGTGTAGCTTTTGAAGAGATAGTCTACAAGGTCAGCCAATGTGGGCCTCGGTACAGTACGAGGCTTATCAGCCTTTTTGTGTCAGATTAGGTAGAGAACCAAGAGATTAATCAAATTTACCCTCTGTGTCTATTCCTGTCTCTCTATTGTCCACTGCAGCACTGACAGGTGGCACTATGTCAAGTGTAACCAGATGCGACACACACCCACTGAAGGACACGCAAAACATCCCATACCTCCAGTTCTTGGTGTGTGGTGGAGCCTCCTCAAGGCGAATGAGGGCGTAGCGGGCTGCATTAAGAGAGAGGCCTCGGATGCCATCACCCCACTCCTTCTCCGCCCTGGTAAGGCAAACAGAAAAAAGGAAAAATAAATCAACTGTAGAGAAAAAGATACAAAAATATAAATGAAAAAACATTGATTAAAAAACAGGGCAATGAATGGACTTAGAAAGTTTTCCACTATAGTTACAGCTGGACTGTTTGGCAGTTAAAATCATATCTTTAGTGTTTTTTATGGTCCAGTTCATTTGTTGATATATACCCAATTTATCTGTACTAACATGAGTGGACTATCAATAATTAACTTACTGTAACACTATACATTCAAAGCAAAATCAAATTGCCAGCAAGTCTGTTTACTGTGTGTTAAGTGGTTGCATGTTAGTCTTCACACCTCCCTGATTCAAAATTCCTTTACTATCATCTCAGTTTTTTTGCTCACTTGACCACTTCTAAACCAATGGAAGTTTTGCAAATAAAGTCAGTCTCACCCTCGATATTCAATGTATTTGTAGATGCAGCCAGCGATGGCCATGGCAATAATGGCATAATACCAGGAGGAGATGAACATGAGAGCAAGACACAAGCTCATTCCAAGGAAGGACAAAGCCCTGTAGGAGAAAAAACAAGGCTTACAACTCTAGTCCATTCTTTACATGGTCATCCACTTAAAGAACTGATTCACATTGTTTTGTGAATTCATGGAAATGTCTTAAAGGAGTAAAACAGGTTCCAATGGACACATAAGAGGCTTTGAACTTAATAATCACAATCCACAGCTAACAATAGTGCTGTTCTGCATTATCCTTAGCTTGTGCTGTGGAACTAATCTCAGTACGACCATCACATAAACCACATTAAATGAATGTGCTTGCGGTTGTAAAGGCGTTTGTTTTTGAGTGGTTCTTGGCAAGTGTCCTAAAATTTGAAAAAAGTCATCTAAACAGTAGGATTCCTAATGGAAAAAGAAGACTTTCAACAATCTTTTAATATTCCCTTCTTTTACTGTCAAAAAGAAAATGTTAGTATCTGCAATGATTTATAATTTTTTTACCCACCAGTGGTAATACTTGAAGCGTGGTCTCCAGTTGGGTGTTCGCAGCAGAGTCTGAACAGCACAGGCCAGGTTGACAAACAGGTAGCACATGAGGAAAAACCTGTGGAGAGGAAGACAACAAGCCAAAACATACTACTCACTTATCATCTAAATCTCCACTTTATGACCTACTGTAAGTGGCTTTAAGAAGTGGAATACTCGAGGGATCACAGTCTTCATCTGGTGATCTGTTTTTATGGAAAGTGAGCATAGTAATATTACTATGAAAACAGATACTGACATGGAAAGGATAGGAGCCACAGCGTCCAGGGAGGCAATGAGGATACCGATCTCACAGATCCCAGCAGTCAGCAGAAGAGCCCAGGTAGGCTCGCCGTTAGCTTTCCCATGACCAAATACCTGTGAATAGATACACACAATCAAGTATGAAACTTGAAGCACATTAAGATGAAGGCTGCCTTGAAAGTATTCGTGTTGGTTTGTTTTGTCTAACCTGTAAGAAAGGTACAATGCCATCCCTTGCGATAGCCTGAAGCAGGCGAGGGGCTCCTGTCAAACTCTGCAAACCTGCTCCACAGCAGGAGAAGAACGAGCCAATAACAATAACCCAGGGTGAGGGCCATGATAGTGTACCTATAACAAGGTTCCCTTTCACTGAGTCCCCAAATCTGCAACACAAAAACAACCACATGCATTAAATAGGCCATAACAGAAAATTTCCTATTAAGACATACTGCATAACATGTAATTACACGGGTGAGCCTGAAGATATTCTTAATTTTTCTTCAATTGTTGACAATCACAGAAAAGATCCAAAGCAGTAACTAATTGATCTGTCTAAAAACGATCACATATGCATCAAGTTTCCTTATTTACAATGAACACACAAACTGTTCATGCAGTATTCTACAGCTGAGATCCAGTTGTGGATTAATTCTCTGCTGAAAACAGTCAACAAATTTCCTCCAGTTTGAGTGATGTATGCCAACACCTGTAGTACACAGCTGTTTTAGGAAATTGTTTATACAGTGACAAGCATGCCCCTTATGTTAACATTGTTAAATTATAACTATTGAAAAAAAAAAACTCTTGATCTTGAAACTTCTTAAAATTACTAAAATTTTATCTCTATCATCACGTTAGATCATAACAAAATTTGCACAGCAATTTTTTGCACTGCTGCATCTTTGTACTTTTACATTTAAGCAACTTGCATTGTTATTGTCTACAGTGTATTAATACTGTATTCTTCATTTTCATTTTTCATCCTTGTACATATTGTACATATTATTATTATTGTTATTATTATTGTTATTAATACAATTACTATGTACTATGTTTATTGCTGCTATAACAATGTAAATTTCCCCTGTCTTTGGAGCAATAAGGGATGATCTTATAAGTGATACTAGAGGAGAAATTAAAAAACCAAATGAAATAAAACAGATACAATTTCATTCCCAATTCCTTATTAAAAAGACATCCATTTAGCATACTTTGCACTACATATGCACAGTATTCTAAAGTGTTAAACTCTTACTTGTCTCGAAGCAGAACTCCCTCAATACAGGCTCCAAACAGAACCACACAGGTGACGTCTGAGAAGCACTACTTAGGAAGGTAAAACGAATCGACTGACAAAGGTTTATGCATACTGCAGATATCATCAACGCAGTTTAGTCATGCTTTAACTCCTGTTCTAAGGGTCCTTAAACTAAAGCTTCCCACCTTTAAACCTATAAACCTGGCAGCTGTGGGATGCACTTGTAGGTATGTCTGGCAAACTTAGCTGTGAATTAAAAGCTCATTGAGGACCTAGTCAATCAACCTGTAATACCATTGTTTAAAATCAGTGTCCTGTGTGCTTTGTTGCTAGATTTTCTAGTATTTATGTCGCAGTGCAAGGTGTAAGGATACAGATGAAGGAAGTGGTAGCAATAGCCAGGATGGTCCCAATAGGGATGGACTTCTGGGCATCTCTCAGGTCACCTGAGCGGTTTGAACCAGCCATGATGCCTAAAACAGGACAGAAAATCAAAATCAGTAATCTTTACAAGTGAAACCAAACTCCAAGCTGAAAAATTCTCCATAAATATGCTAATATCTACATTATGATGTGTGCGCTGGATGTGTTGCTTTTATCAGTCTCACCAGTGACAGAAGGGAAGTAGATGCCGACCAGCAGTGTGAAGAAGGTCGTGATGTCGTTGACTACATAGGGCAGGTAAATGTCCTGGGAAGGGTCATGTCGCCCATTAGATGTCAACTTGTTTTCTACCAACATGCCCAGAGGGCCATACTTTGACCACATGTTTTCTACAAGCGAGACAGAAACAGTAATTAATACTCAAAAAAACACAATGTGTTGTACAGAGATGCATATTATGAAGAAGCAAGGAGAAAAATCGGTTTTGTCCTGGGCTCCAAGTGGGTCCATAAGAGTATTGTGACCTTATTTATTGCCTATGGTCCAGTCACTGGTCGGCAAGGGAGGCATTCTATTTTATGAATGAAAAATACTCAACCAACGAGACATAAAATGATAATCAACCAGTCTACTGCAGAGCAAGACTAGACTTGGTATGATGCAAACTGTTAGCCAAAAATAACAATTTTCTAATTATGTTGGCTAGTGCTGGGCGATATGACGATACATATCGTGAGAACGATAGAAAAGTGTCTATCGTGCCATTTCTCTTCTATCGTTTCTATCGTTTCTAACCTAATTTTATCAATTATTACAGCAAATTTATCATTAAATAGCCTGCGACGATTGTATTAGTGTTTTCTTGTCACGATGCATACTCTAAGTTTATATACGTGAAAATAAAGTAGAATAAAAAAGAGATTTTTCACAAAGAAACTCTGTCTTGTGGTTTTTGCGACATGACGCTGCTTTACGTTCTTTGATTCTCACGCAGGTTTGCAACATGCTTTACGTTACTTAACTCATGAGTGCTGAGCGAGTGCGGGGGGAGAGGAAGGAAGGAATTTGACGGACGGACGAAGGAATGACTTGAATATTCGGTTCGGTCCGTGAGGTCAGAGGCGGTGAGCTAACGGAGGAAAGAGCCGAATTTTCGGCTCGGTTCGTAACGCCTGACGGGGGGTGGGGGTGGAGGTAGGAGGGGGCGAATATTCGGATCTCAAAATAAATATCCGCATACCACCATGGGGACCGAATATTCAGATCCAGCCCTGGCAACAGGTTAAAGTTTCATGGAGAAAAGTAAGCAATGAAATTTTTGTCAAACTTTTCAGAGAATAACTGAAAACATACTTTGTTGTGGTATATCATCATATATATCGTTATCGTGATATAAAATAATCCATATCATGATATATGATTTTTTCCATATCGCCCAGCAATAATGTTGGCAGACATAATCAGGAAAACAGAGAGAAACCCAACGTGGTTCCAACAGGGACAAAAGATTTCTACAAATTAAGTCCAAGCCTTTTTAGACACAAACTGTTTGATATTAAAACCATTCAGAAAAAAAAGATTCTGAAAAAAAAGCTTAGTTATTTGTAACTGCTCAATCATCAATAGTTTTTGTTTCCATAATACTGGAATTGAAGTCATCCATGAATTGAATTGCTTGTAAGAACGCACTGATTTCTAAATGAAGAAATATGAAATATGGTACAGAATTTTCACTCGTAAGAGTAGTGGTCTTAATAAACAAAAACGAAAACCAATCTAAATCTGAATTTAGAAGGACAAATATTTTAGAGAAAGAAGATGAGCACCTAGGAAGGAGTTATTTATGCAGACACAGTAAAATCATCACAAATGAAATCACAACACCTGTATATGCTTGCCCCATTTGCTTCACGAATGCATTTGCGCTGAGGGCTAGCAGTAAAACTAGTCTGTCATGGTCAGCAGTTACATAACCATGAGGAATTCTTGAAGTTTGCACTGTATTTAAACCACTGCAATCATGACTGTGTACATTCCTACTGAGATTTACCAAACATTGTCCAGGCCTCTTCATTTAGCTTTTGTATCACTTTCAAAGGGTGTTTTACCAGGCTCAGTTTGTGAGGTATATGAGGTCGAAGGAGACATAAACTAAGTGTGGATGATTTTGACAAATATGTACATATGTTGTGCATTACATAGTGGGAAGGTTTACAGTAACAAAACCAGATATTATAATAGAAAATAAATCAAGGGCTTTTTTTTTAAACCTTCCACGTCTACACACTGCACCAATGTCTGCAAAGAAAACATAGTGTTCCAACCTGAAATGACTCCACTGGTCAGTCCAGGGATGCCCTGCACCATGGTCACATTATTGTCATCAAAGTACTTGTTGCAGGTGGCGTTGAGCCCAGTTCCATCACAGAACAGCTTCCACAGCTGGGTAGTGACTGTCAGGTTATCTATAATGTCAGTCTTAAGACACTTGTCGAAGTTGTGGTTCTGCAAAGTGCGATTCCCCAACATACAAACACTGTGTGGAGGGAAAAAAAGGGACATCTTAAAATGACATTAGGTTAACTGATAAAAAACTAGTGCTGCACATCTAAATTCCACGTTCATGAACCACTGTGGCTCACTAAGACATCTAGTCTGATGCTATTCTTAAATAATTAGTTCACTACAACATTGGAGGTTATTATAAACTGAACTTACGGAAAGTCTGGCGGCTCAAAAATGGTCTTGATGACTCCAGCATAGATGGCAAGGATGGAAAGAATAACACAAGCCAGGAAGACTAATGCTAGCTTGTTGACGTATTTGACGCCGACAAAAACAACCACAGCCATCAGTGCGAGGCAGCATGTGCCATAAACACGCATGTTGTTAAGCAGGGCATCCACCTCATCCTCCTTTCTCTCTGCCACAAAGATGGCTGCTTTAGGCACAATATAGGTCTGGATGGTAGGGGAGCAGACAGAACAGTATTTTTAAAAACATACACTTGTCATCTTAAAAGCAAGAATACCGAAAAGCTGAATACAAGCCAGCTCATTTTGGTTTATTTTGCATGTACTAATATTTTTATCCTGGCATTTAAAGCCAGCTGTCACACAGTGGCAATAAGTGTAGATGACAAATGACAAAGTTGGCAACATTTTTCGATGTTATTTTGTTTACGCTTGAATTAGGATGACTATGGGTAAAGGTAGATGTCATAGAGAGGTAATCCAAATACAAACTTGCTTCACTCACCAGTAGAATTTCAATGGTACCAAGGATATACATGGAGCCAGCAAAGGTGGTCCCCAGATAGAAACAGAGACCCACAGCTCCACCAAACTCTGGACCCAGAGATCTGGAAATCATATAGTACGAGCCTCCAGCTGGAAAGGACAAACAGTGGGAATGATTTTTATGAGAAAGAACCCTACTACCTCCTATTACGTCAACATTTCAGTTTATCATTTTCACTGTTTTGGTCATACTCGAAGGTTTAAAAATGCCCTGCATTGCTGAAATCCTTAGAGGACAGTATCTTTTAACGATTTTCATATAACCATTAAAAATGGGAAGAAAATTAGGATTCTGTGCTATACACGTGTAAAGATGAGAAATGAAATATTAAGACTCCAGCTGGAGCTAAAGCACAGTAACATCAGCATTCAGACAGTAAGAACACAAATCAACATCTTACTGCTTCATCATTACCATCTATTCCTTACTGATAAAGCATCCTACCTGGTACAACACCATTAGTAGCGATTGCACTCATGGAAATGGCTGTCAGCATGGTCTGTGGAGAGTTGAGGGCAAGGCACAAAAGTTTGAAGATTAAATTCTGAAAGCTAAAGATGTTACAAAGAGGTATCTCAGAGCTGTAACTTATGACAAAGTTATTATAAAGTCAAGAAATGATAAAAGTAAAATAGGGCTAAAAATAAAGCTATAATAATAAAGCTCTCATAGTGACAATATACCAGGCATGAAGAACCTACATATGGATATGTACATATATGACATAGTGACATACATGACATAGTTGAGATGTACCCTTAACTTAGTTTTCAGTGTTGTAACAGTGCTGTTTATGACATGCTCAAAATCAAATATGGAAAGAAAAAAAATCTCCTTGCCCACCCAGCAGTTCTTTATTTCCATAACTGTTTCGGATTTTCTGAACAATGGGGTCCGTGGTGGGTTAATCTAGCATTTAGTCCGTCAAAATACTTCTTACGGGCTTATGCTCTAAATCTTTTGGATTGGTAATGGATACGAGCTTTTCCGTGAAATCAGTCATTGTGGCTGAGGATATTTCCATCAGCCTGTTACCTAACAGTGCTTCCGGATGAGAGGAAGGACAGGGCAGAGAGAAGGGCAGAGTGAGACAAGATAAGAGGTACAAAGACAAGAAGAGAAAAGACACAAAGTTAAAACTTTATAGGAGAAAGACAGAGGGATCTCAATAAGTATGAAGGTGAGCGAAGAGAGGGTATAGAGAGGGAAGAGGAGGAGGAAGGGAGAAAGGACAAGGACATGACTAAGATAAACCCTGTGCTCTTTGCTGGGCATCCGATTTAAAGTGGCAGACAAGTTGGAGTAAAGCCAATTAGCTGACAGTTTTACTTCTCACTTCCACTGAATCCCTAAGCAGCTACGAGGTAGCTTGGACGAGACCACAAACGAAAGAACGAACTTAGATCAAAGTACAACACTGCTATTCACAATTCCCATGTGGACTCATTTGCCAATGTACAGGTAGCTGTAATGCTTTGGAAATTTATCAGCGGTGGTGCTTTAAGCCATCTCAAGATGAACCAATTACTAAGCTCTTTGAAATTCAAGGTTAAACACTACACAGGATTTTTGCTGAAAGTGTCTTGACCAAAAAAATGAAATAACATTCTTCAATGGACTGTGGTAACTGCGACACACTGAGAAAAATCACAATTCTTGAAACAACATTAACTCAGTTTCAATTATGTAAAACATTTGCTGATGGTGCTTTCATCCAAAAAATTACAGTAATGTGGGGGTGACATGTTTACAATAACCATAACCTGTGATACTCAGAGAACCATATCACAAAAAAATTGCAACATTTAAAAGTACGATCTCATTTACCAAAATCTCACATGGTATCGAGCCATATTTTACATGACAAACATAAGAGTAAATTAATATACTAGTTAAACTACAGCCAACTAAAAGCTATCACTTGGAATATACATCTGGCAGTCTACGTAGATGAAGCCAGGAGCACTGATGGATAATCAATTATCAATTTTGAATTAACTTAAGACTTGAAGAATCTCAAACAGAATATACCAGTCTTGTTTTTATTGTGTCACATGGGGATTAAGATGCTGATTTGTTACATTTCGGGAACCCATATGCTGGCAGGGAGTTATAAACACAATGCTCCTACTGTGTACATGTGACTGAGCCATATGCAAAGACCACTCATGACATGATGGAAAATATTCTGTATGCTGTGCTGTGTAGTGGGCTAATGAAGTTTGCTTGTACTCTCCATATGTTAGCGTGAGACCTGGTCATCAGATCCAGTCTGACTCACTGAGCCTCTTTGTTTTCATCTTATAGTCTGTGTCTTTCCGTTTGCAGTTATTTGTGCTGAAACATGACAGAAATCTTTTTTCAGCATACGCATTATAAGATGATACTAGAATAAGACTAAATTTGAACTGTTGCAAGTTGAATGAAATACCCTGAGTTTATTTTTAGATATTTCTGGTGTTGGGGCTAGAGCACACAGAATATGACCTATAAACAGGTGGTTGACGTGGAACCACCAGTGCAAAGTCAGATGTGGTCTAAGCAGTGAAAATGAACATTAATCTGTTTGTCTTCGCTTGGCTCTGGCATTATGTAACTGCAGTGATGCGGGGCAGGGTAAAACCTGCCAACGCACTTTGGCGAGATTATAATATATGAAATGGAGTTCCCATCTTTCTAGGCACACAGTTCGTAAGCCATGAAATATAACATTAAATCATTGCATTACAGATGCAGTGTGATAGTTTACACTATGGTTTCTGAGCATTTCCAATAAATGTACAAGTAATTCCAGTACATTCAAATATAAATATGTGTCTTGATATATGGCTTTTACTGTGTATTACAGTTAAAATAGAATAAAATTAAACTTCATGACTGCACATTGATGTGAACTTTGCTGCTCTTGGCCACGGTGAGTGAAACTGATCTTCTTATGCTAAGAAAGCACTAAATAACAAGGCAAAAAGCATTGAATTGAGGTTGTACATGAGTTTTTTTTGTACTTTCCCTGATTAAGAAGAAATAGTCCATTGTCTGCTGTGGGACTGGCAAATATAGCCTCTGTGTGGGTGTGCATGCTGCCACTATGTTTCTGACAGTTTGCAGATGGATGGATTACATATCAAGCCAGGTACCATTAAGAGTCAGCAGCGCATGAGAAACAGAGTCACAGTGGCTAAATATAGTAGGGATCAGTGGCAAGTGAGTCAACTTGCTGGTCGTCAATCCAACATTTAGCTCTGTCTGCCATTAGAAGTCGAAGCAGTATCTGCTCCCAAAATCAGCATAAACACTCAACCACATAGGCACATGCATATGATGTCATGTGTTGATGTATTCATAATGCATTAAGGAGCTCGGTGTGTAGATTGAGTTCACTCTTATATAATCTTGCACGTCATTGCTCTAATGACTTAATGCTAAATCCCTTGCTAAAGGACAAATAATATTCATGTCAAGAGTCAGACCAGCTCCTTTCACTTTCTATTCATCTATCATTTAGCCAAACATAAACATGTTTTACATGTTAAGAATGACGTGGAAGCATACACAAGGGGGTACAAGGCCAAACATTTAAATTAACTCTACAAATAAGAAATTACGCTAAAAGCGGTGTGTCTTCCATAATAATGATAACAAATCCTCTACTAACCTCTCTGATAGTAACTGATAGTAATTGACAGACTGTAAGTAGCCTAAGAGGCAACACTGTGGGCAAAAAAAGTCTGTAAGACAGTCCAACAAAAACTGAAAGCATCTTTAAGTACTTACACATGAGCAGCACAAGCCAACAATAGCCAAGGACTCCAAGATGCCAGCAGTGCCGACAATCCAGGTAAGGCGCAGAAACAGGATGACCCCCAAAATATTCTGGAGGCATGGGAGGTAGACACCCATGAAGGTCCCCATCTGAGGGCTCTGTAGTGGGAGGTAGGGTGGGGGATGATAGAGGAGTGAAAAGACAACAAGGGTTATAAGTGCGCACATGTATGTTGGAGGTGGTGAATGAGAAAGAAGGGAGGCAAGAAGGAGAATTACAGCAATGCTGGCAGAGAGGCTAAAACCAGACAGGCAGACAAAAACAGAAGAAGAGGGAGGCAAACAAACTCCTGTATACATTGTAATATACTGCATTAGTCAATTCAGTCAGGACTTTACTAACAAAAACACAATCACAAAACTATCTCCTTTCAGAGTTGCAATAAAAATTACCCCTAAAATAAGAGAACAACTAAATCTAAATGTAGCTATACTATACCAAATACTGCATCTGATCTACATATTTAGACAAAATTTCTATGCGACTTATTTCCCATGCTATACAATGACAGTTCTTTGATATGGCAGCATCATGCACAGGGATCCACAGTGTACAGAGCAAAAGACGTCACTATCAGCAACGTGAACATCGTATTTCTAAAGAGAAATGTTAGTTAAAAATGAGCCGACATTCAAAATGGATTTAAGACTTGCATGTCGGTGACAAAGGCATGATTTATATAACAGCACTGTGCTATGCAGTAACTAGTATCAAAACGTGTCAAAAATCCTTCAACGCTTCCATTCCGAAATACAGCATTCCTCGCAAGAAACTGTAGTTTCGCAACAACATGTAAAAAAGCAAAAGCAACAGGAATATATTAAACTTTCTGACATAAACACAAAATATCGAAAATATCAAGTGGATTAGAAACAACTACCTTTTTAGCCATCTATCTCCAAATGTAAAGACCTAGTCCTGCTATTCCAGACAAAGAGGAGCGACAATGGTGCCAGCTTCATCTACTTATTTCTTCAGTAAGATGTTTCTGCAAGCAGTGGGAGGTACCCAAGGCCTATTTCCATACAGTGGACAAGATGGGGCAACTGGCATGGGACTGAAGTTGTGGTTACAAAAGCATCTATGTGCCGCATGGCAGCAGTGTGGAAACTTTTCTAAGAAAGTCAAAAAATGAGCATTGAAGGATCCTCAAGTAGAGAACATACAAATGAACCGTTGGACAAGGGCAACAAAAAAAAAGGCTTGTGTTGACTCAGAAATATGAGACAGTAGATTCCATCTTTATAATGACATCTGATCCATCCAACAGACTATAGATCATACAGGACTTCAAGAAGAAGAAATATGTGCTTCTACCAAAATGAAGCCTTTCCAATGCATGAGTGTTTTAGTCTAAAATCCTTGCTCCTACATAAGTGATTATGAAGAGTCACTATAATAAATTTTTTGACAATTTCAATTACTATTCTATTTTTGACAATGTGTATTTTCTGTCTTGCAAAAATAAATATTTCTGTACCAGACATTAAACTGGGTGACTTAACAGTCTCCCTCTAAGTGGTAATACATTCATAATACTAGTTTATGGCTTAGTGCACCATAAAATTGTTGTTTGTAATTTTTTTGTGTCAAAAGTGACACCAATTTATAGGTGAAGCATTAAAGATAAACAAGCAAACAGAAGATGGCAGAAAAAGACAATAAGGTTTGTACCCACAGAAAGATTTGAGAATAAAACAAACATCTGGGATCTCAGAGACCCTGTTATGTAATGATAGCTCAGCAAATTTTAAAGTTAATATGCAACTGTACAGTACTATATATGTAATGGATGGAAACACCAACTTAAAGCTCTACTACAGACACTGGAAGAAACAAGGCTTTCTGTTTCACCTTAATCGTTTTTTTCTTTGGCCCCTCATCATCATCTGCCTCCTCATGCTCCTGGGCCCCCTGGGTGAGATTGGTGTAGTTTGCCAGTTTGTTGAGGAGTGATGACACCATGGGATTGCTGTCCATTTCCTCCTGCAATAGAGATTTTTTTTAAAGACATTTTTTCAACAACAGCACTAGACGTTTCATCTTTAAAGCTTAACAACTGACTTAAATGCCAGGTTTCTCATCTAGTATTTATAATCAAAAATGTCTAAAACAATAAAATATCCTCAAATACTTTTTCAGTTTTGATTAGGCTTTGGATGAGAAGAAGGATGAACTATTCCAGGAACAAAATGAACAGTGTGATCTTCAGCTCACTAACTGTTCAAAGCATCTTAGAATAGCTTGGCTGGATCAGCTTGCTGCAGAGTGCTGAAAACAGAAGCTACTGTGCCTAATTGATTCTGTGCAAGGGCCACTGACCACAGGGCACGAAGGTCGGCCAAATGGCAGAGTGAAGCACCTGGCAAAGGTTCAGCTGAATGAACTGCAAGGAATGCGCCGGGTTTCCAGGAGCTCGGTATTTTTATCTGTGTGTTCTATGTAAATAGTTAACCAAACTCTTGCCTGTTGCTTAAGTATACTGTGCATTAATGAATGGTTTGAGCTTTATAGGCTAGTTCTAATTTAAACTGCAGATATAGGTCTGGCCTGGCTGTGAATGTTAATTTAAAATACAGTTTTTACTCCACAGTTGAAGGTTTCTCCTTCATGACGTGAACACATAATCACATTTCATTGCGTAGAATAGTCTGCCGCTTGTTGTATAATGACTCCATCCAGTTCAAGCTGATAGAAATGGTTGTACAGTTACCTCAAAAAGCGCCATGTTGGTGCCATCATAGCTGTTGCCTTTGTCATTGTCTGTGTTGTTGATAAAAGGACTGTTTTCCTTTGGGACGCCATCACCTGTGAAAACACAACATAGTTTTCCTTTAGAAGCAATGCAGTGTATGGTTTGTGACTAGGAAACAATAAGAAAATTCCATATTTTTTCAGAATCAAATAACCAGAGGTTTTGGTAGATTTTTCAAACCATATTTGACATCCGAGAACAAATAACAGATGGCGCTCATGTGCACTAAGACTGTTTACATATTTAAATCTTTTAAGTATTTTTTTAAATTTTATTTGTACTTTTTCTATTTTTTATATATAGCTGGGAGTCACCAATCGTAATTCCGCTGTGTGGAAACACAATGACAATAAAGCTTCTTGAGCCTTGATGATTATTTGGATGTTTATAATGTAAATAATTATTTTAAAAATATGTTATGTTACATTCTGTCTATGTATTAGTTCAGCTCAACATGAGGAAATGTGATGTGGAATAACACTGTTCAAGTGGGCATGTTTATCAACAGTTACTGTCTTTCTGCTGGAATGCACATGTTGGTAACATTGACATCTAACAATTAATAGCCTCTTCCCTGAGAGCAAAGAATTGAAACATTTTTTTTTTTTTCAAACATGTTCTAATCAAACAAACTGCAAATGAATACTCAAACTACACGGAACATTGAATTCATCAAGACGTTATCAGAATAAGAAATAAAAGTTTCATTTCCCCTTCTTCCTTTAAAATATTTTCCTCCAAACTCAGCAGAAACATCTCATTACATTGTGCTAGCTATGCTCACAGTCACCACCAAAATGACAATTAATCTAAGGAAAGTTAGCGGCTAGCCGTAGCTCAATCTGATTAGCAAAAGGGTGTGAATGCATGGCTGATATATCCAGGCCCATCACAGTGACCGCAGCCATAAAGGTATGGCTTCCTTGTGCAGGAAAGACACTCACTGCATAGCTCATAAACCTGTGATAATCTGTCTATATGCTTTTCAAATTAATTTTCTAAAGAAGTAATTTGGACATGGATGTTTGGATGTGGTACAGTTATAAGGCACTTAGGGCAGAGCTGTGTTGCCCAGACGTAGAAGCTGTATTACATTACAGTGTGTGCTCCTTGCTTTTGAAGACACCAAGCTTGCTCTTGTCTGTGTTTTCTAACATACCTGTAAACATTTTAGCAGCACTGCCTGGTTTGTGATCAATTTATTTTTAGAAATTCAGAATTTTTTAGGAAATGAGATTGTGACAATAATCTAAAACACAATTATTTTTCTATATTCTTCTTTTTACTATTCTTACAAAGACCTAGAAGTTACTCTAATCAAATTCTATACTGTTTCGTGCAGCACAGGAACCCTGCAAGAACCGACTTTCTCAAGAGGAGTTTTAATGGTTGTAGGTCTACAAGTATGCTTCATTAGTCATGTCTTCCACATTACTGATTAAGCCATGCTTGCGTTTTTCTCTGAAGCATACATACAAACAGTAAGTAGCATTTTATTTGGAAAACAGGGTGTATCTGATCTTTTCTTTGATAATTTTGTATTGCATTTCCCATCAGTTTTGACCTGCTGTAACAACAAGGTTTTAAAAGGATCTTGCCAAAAATGAAACACAACAAAAGATCATACCTGGACTAAGCTTTGCACAGACAATATGATCCATTACAAAATGTCTGGATCATATCCAATCAAAATCATGTAGTCATGTAATCCCCAGTTTCTTATTTCAGCCCACAGAAAAAAATGCAGGAGGCAGAGATGGCAACATCTAAAACAACATTAACTAGTTGCCAGTGTAAGTAACTCCTGCTAACAATTCTATAACAACTTCTAAAAAAAAAAAAAAAAAAAAAAAATCTAACAAAGATTTTTTTTTAAACTGTGGACACGAGACACCAAAGTCACTTTAGATCCTGTCCCACTCATGAGCATCTGAGTTTTATGTTCTTACATTTATATAAATGTTTAATAATCTAGGGCATGATGATGACGACTTCTCATAATATGTATAAATAATTTATACTGAAAATGAAAAAATAAATGGCCTATTGAAAGCCTCAGTATTTGAGACTTTCTGGCAAATGAATAAACACAACGATTCAGATTTCACCAAAGATACAGTTAGTCACCTTAAACTTAAATAGTGCAACAAACTAAACAAATAATGCATAAAATAAAGGCAATCTGAAAAATTTCCACGGTAGTATTCGTGAAAGACACCAGAGGAAGAGATCAACCTGTTTTGGCTTTCATCAAGAATATCAATAAAAGCTTGTACAAGGCACATTAAAATACAAACACCTGAACAACTAACTGTACAGTTAAACTTGCATTCAATCCAGTAAGTGTAGGGGCAGATTATTTAAACACAAATAAATGAATAATAATAATAATAATAATAATAATAATAATAATAATAATAATAATAATAATAATAATAATAATAATACATTTTATTTATAAAGCGCTTTTCCAAAAACTCAAAGACGCTGTACATAAAATACAATAAGATAGAACAAAACATTTAATTAAAATCAGTAGATAGTAAAACAAGTTCAAGATAAAATACAGAATCACTTAAGGAAAGCAGATCTAAAAAGGTGAGTCTTTAAAAGGGATTTAAATGTGGTGAGGTTGGTGCAGTCACGGAGGGCATGGGGGAGTGAGTTCCAGAGTGTGGGGGCGGCAATGGCGAAGGCTCTGTCCCCCCAATGTCGCCGGCTGGTCCTGTGCGGGATGGAAAGGAGGTTTGTGTGGGAGGAACGGAGATTCCTGGGGGGGGTGTAGGGGAGGAGCAAATCGGTAAGGTAAGAGGGGGCAAGATTATGGATGGACTTGAAGGTGAGGAGAAGCAGTTTGTACTGGATGCGGTGTGAAATGGGGAGCCAATGGAGGTTCCGCAGGACGGGGGTGATATGGTCGTGAGAACAGGTTCGGGTGAGGAGTCGGGCAGCAGAGTTTTGAATGAGTTGAAGTTTATTGAGAACTTTGGAGGTGGAGCCGAAGAGAATGCTATTGCAGTAGTCAAGGCGGGAAGTGGCGAAGGCATGAATGAGGGTTTCAGCGGCTGAATGCGCTCTCAACTATTACAACGGCTGCAACAATAACTATACTGAGTGTCGGTAGAGCGAGGAATGTCACGGATTTGAGATAAGTGACCTTGTAGAATAACACTGACTAAAATAATGCAAATCAGAAGGCAAGATCTGAACGTGACAGCACAATGCAAAAGAAATTCCGAGATTTGTTTCTAAACACATACATGTCAGAAGATAATTACTGAAATCACACAGTCAGATAATTATCACAAGTACATGTTTACCAATAAGTGAAAGCTGCCTTGTGTGCTTAGTTTATTATCATAAGTAAGTCAACAGCCATAAAGTGATGAAAATGCTGTAAATTTATAGTGTGCATTTGTATTTTCACATCTAACCTGTTTGGTTCAGTTAAAATGAAGTCAGGTCTGTTTTTATGGTTTAGTTGGGCTGCTGTGAGCAGCAGTCAGCACCTTCAGTGGACACGTCAGCATTTCAGAGCAGAGAGTAAAGCTTGTTTATTCACCATTTTTAACCTAATTTTGCCTATTTGTTATTTTTTAATTATTTAGCTTTGGCTGTGTGGTTAAAAATACAGTTTTCTGTGGTTTGATAAAATCAGAACACATACTTATTACTGCTTTACACAAACCTTAATAACAGGTAGCATTGAGCCAAGAGACCACCAATGCTGTGCTGCTTGCCTGCCATGTTTCTGCTTTGTATGTGAGATATGTGCTATGTTCTTATATTATGACCATTCAATTCTTTATCTTTCTAAAGCAGAAGCTAAAAACTTGCGCATGATCAAGATAATTTGCTGTATTTACGTGGAAGAACAACGTTGTTTTTTTTACTTTGTGGTGAAATCCACACCAAATACAGTTAGGACTGACAGTGGTTGTGGCTGTTTGCTTTTCTTTCTTTTCAATCTCCTCTTCAAGTAGATATTTTCTCCTCTCACATTGCCATCAACAATGCAAAATTCACAATGTAGCTAACATAGGAAACACTCCATTGTTGAATTTTTTGATTGCTCAAAGAACTGCAGTTACGTCCAGTAACTACAATTTATTAAACATTTGTTATTTTGCTGCACTTGGAATCAATGCCATGGTTGAAACTGTTAGATACTACACTGGAAACATATCGGTTGAAAGCACTGATGGAGGCCATTTCTGTAAACGTTCGAATCATCTAACACTTGCCTCACATTCATGTGGAAACCATCTAATCTTATCTGACACTATCTTTCAAAGATTTAAACTCATATATTTGTTATGTTTGGAAAAGCATGGCGAACCCGCTAAAAACAGAAAACAACTGGATCTCATGAGAAGTAAAACAGATACACAATTTTAAAGGTTTCATATTTAGACCTCATAATGGTTCTTACAGTCTGCAACAGTAATATGGAAACAAACTGTTTTGTGAATTTCATCTTTGTGAACCACAACAGAACTCAGACAGCTGGTCCATGCGACACACAAAAACGAAACTGTCTTCAGAGAAAGCATTCTGGCACCAAACTGTGAATCACGTTGTGTCTTTGATGCTGGGGCTGACAACATACACAGAAAGGCACTAAGTAAACACTTTGCATGAACAGACAGCATAGAATGCAGGGCTAAGATACTCAACAAGCTGCTGTCAAGTCCAAGTGTGAACTCTGAGAAATGTGTTAGCTAAAGATTATCTGTGCGAGTGTGTGCTTCCCATTCCCCCACCATCTTAGTTTATTTCACAGGTAATTATGTGATGGTGTCTATATTGACACCACATATGCAGTCAAAAATGCAAATATATGATGCAATTGCCTAACACCAATGCAATTTTTTGGATTTAGAGAAGAAAGAAATGTTCAAACTAAGCAGGAGGAAGTTCAACTCATTTATTTCAACAATTCAGATTGACCAAATTTTCTTTCTTCTTCTAAGGTTTAAAAAGAAGTGACAACAAAACAACCCTCAGGCCGCTGTTGTCTCAAAGCTATGACTCTGTGAGTGAGGATTGAGATAAAGTGTCAGCAGCTGAAGTAGATCCCGCTTCTGCCGTGCAACAAGGGTAATAATAAAACTCTGCTGGTGTAAGCCTTTGCAAAACAAACACGTAGTCAAAAATGTCACATTGTGTTTTATAGACTATAAAGCACTATAAATAAAAGCCAATAGGACAAACAGTAACACAATAAATATGACATTTAAATGGAATTCAAGAGGAAAATTACAACAGGAAACAAAACAGATTTGGTGACTATAGAGGAAGTTCAAACCACGGCACCCATAAAAGAATGAACAAAGAACAGAGGACAGAAAATCAAATGGACAATACTTTTATCCAGACAATGAATGCAGCAAGTCCAGAGGTAAATTTTGCATTAAATAAATGTAGTAGTAACAGCATCTAGTAGTTTTAACAACTCAAATCCATTACAAATATTTAGAGGAGGAGAAGCTGTTTGCAAGCATTAGATGTGTGCAGTAAAGAGCAGTTTACTAGTCTCTGGAAAACTACTTTTTCTTTAAACCTCCTACTTTTAGAGGTAAACGCTTGTAAAAGGGCTAAATAGTGAAGGTGATGAATGCAGTGTTTATCTGTGCAAGCAGTCTGGCTCTTTGAATTTTGTTAACCCTCAAACTCAACCTGAGAGGCCTTCAACAAGCTGTGTACCAGTGACACAAATGCACTTAAGGCTGCAACAAATTATTTATATTTTTGCTTAATCTGTTTATTATTTAATCAATCAATCATTTTGTCCAGAAGAGTTCAAAATCCAAAACACAGTCATTTAACAAGGAACATGATCAAATCTTTCCATTGTCATCTGAATCCAGCAAATGCTTGGTATTTTTAAGTAAAAAGCAGGTGAAATTATTTTATCAAACTATTTTCTGCTAAAAACTGTGAGGGATCCTTAAACTTTGTTTTAAAATAATTAACGTCCTCACTATCAGCATCTGACTGTCGGATCCAACAGTCACACTGAGCCAAGCAAGAGCTGCTAAGTGTAAAGATTTAAGGCTTTATCTTTTGTATTTTGATAATAATCCATATTTTCAGAGGGTGATCTCTTCATGTCAGTTCTACAGGAATATCTGGTGTGATTGTTTTTGTGTTCATGAAGTATTTAAACCAAATAATGTTACTGACTGATTAAAGTACTCTAGTTAAGAAAGAGTCACTTTTAATGTTTGTGTTTCAGGCTACTTGTTACTTTTGATTCATCACTGCAGTGCACTCAAGATAGCACAGGAAACATTTCTAATCAGAAATCAGGATTTTTTTCCTACTCTCCACCCCAGTTACACCCAGTCTCTTCCGGTCCTCCTTCATTCATCAAAGGAGCTGCCTATGCTGAACTCTGCCTGCAGTGAGGATTTCATGGGTAACTTTTACTGCCTGATCCAGCTGCAGGGGGAATAAGAGGCTTGCAGCGTGGCTTAGCCCAGTGGTAATCACAGAGAAAGTCATTATGTCCTTGTGCTGTGTAGCTCTTTAAAACACAGCCTGCGCGAGATAGCGAAACATATTAGGTGAGGACTACGTTTTGGTACGTGTGGATAACTGCGAGTGAATTTAGGATACCATACAGTGAGGATGCAGCTAAGGGTGAATCATCCTGTCAGTCAGCACTTAGTCCGTTAGACTCCACAGGTAATCATTGTCTTAAGTGACACTTGATAAATCCTCTTTGAGACAAGGAAGCAGGCTAAAACTGGCAGTACTGTTTCCAAATCAGGTGCATTTTCACTTGTAGAACATGTCCACATGTAAGGTGGTTTAGACGTCAGTCAGGAACTGAACAGAAATGTCCACCTATCCCTCAAGGTAGGTGGGCTGGAGGAAATACGGTCTTATGCTGCAGTTAAGACACATAGACAGAGGCTCCAACTGCATCTCACAGTCTTTACAAGCAGATGGAATTTCTTTAAATAAGGGGGCATTGAGTTAGGATTATTTTGTCAATCTGTTTTCAAGGTCAAGACTGAGCATTCACGTAAGAAATGTTCTGTGATGTACTTGTTAAATATCAGATTTCTGCCTTCTGAGCTGAAAAACTCCCACTGCTTGAAAAAAAAAAAAGGTTATTGAATTAAAAACATTAAAACTTCATGTTGATTGACTACCTGATCCAATATCTAGCATTTTTGCGAATATCAGTATTTTTAGTATCAGTTATTATTTAAAACACAATTGATTTACTACTAGCTATCAAAACAAAAACAACAGGAAACAGACTTTGTATTTGGATTTATAGCATCTGAAAAAAAAATGCTTTTTTAGAATTTGTTTTATTTCTCTGTTGCTTTATTTGCATCATGATCAAGTTGTGATCTCATGCTTTTTTAAGCTAAAAATATCATGTGGCAACAAATTTGCCCCACCTCTATGTCATTAAATCCTCCACTGACCTCAAGGTGCACTTACACATCATCATCATCAGAAGCAAGGAAAAAGTGCCAAGTGCCACAAATCTCCTCTTTAGATGATGCATGTACTGAAGCAATTGTTACAGCAGATTATCTACTAAAGAAAACACAAAAGGACAGAAACAGGAGATAGCAATGGAAGGTGAAGATTATCTGTCTGTCATTCTGTCTTACATATAATCTGGAGTGCTGGAGTGGAAATGTCAACATTGTGTGTGAGAGTGCTTTTGTGTGCTGTGGTGAACAGTCCAGAGGGACATGGTCTAGATTCATATACAGTAGCAGTGATAAGACACTGGCCTAGTTAACAGATGTTGGCCTCTGTTCACATTACACATGTTACCTTGGACAAACTCACATTGCTTCTTGGAAACTTATATTTATTTCTAAACGTGCTCAAGACACTTTGATTGCAGTTTCTTACGAAGGTGGGACCTCAGTTATGTGTGCTATTGGCATTATCATGTAATAACTGAATGAACAGTCGTCTGGTTAAGATTACCAAAAGGCCAGAAATATCCCTTTGTGTGGGTCTTAAAATTTGGAAGAAACCAGTTCAGCTATGATGACTGACCAGGTACATTCTGCTCCTTGACACAGTCCAGCTTTCCACCAAACCTTTACATCATCTTTTCTCATGTCAGCTCGGGAATGCTGACAACGTGCTGCACATATAAGCTAGTTCAAATAGAGCAATTGATGTAAATGTTAGCAAATATGCACCTGGGTATGAGAGGAGAATGAGAGTGAAAGAGCGCAAAGCTGAACATAAAAGCTACACCAAGTGTGTGTGTATATGCAATGCCTCCCGCTTGCTCAGACTAAAGCAGATGCACAAAACAGCTTGTCATTAAAAAGGCAATGATTCCAGCCGAAGGGATAAATAACTGTCTGTCAATAGCCTGTCAAATAAAGGGCATACAGGGTTGCAGTTTGTCTATTTAATTACTCTCCCTTTATTACTTTGCAGTTACTGAAATATACGTGTGCAAATACAAAACAACACAACCAACAACAGAGGACTGAGGACAGTGCTGTGCATCTGAAACATGATGTCCAATGAGGCTGTAGCTTTTGATGGATGTTCCAGTCCATTTGTTATTATTATTATTATTATTATTATTATTATTATTATTATTATTGTAGTCATGACAGGAGTTAGGAGTAAACACATTTTGCCCCACGAGATTCTCTATTTTTCAAACCAACATTTAACTTTCAGTACCTTTAAATCAACACACAGCCCCAAACCAACAATGGGGGAACAAACAGAAGTGTTCCATTTGCCATGTCGCCAAACCTGACTCAAAATGCATGCCACGTTAGCTAATGTTGTTTAGTGACAGCTGGTACATAGTCTGCATGCACTATAAACAGGCTGTTGCACCTTAAGGCGCGTGACCACTAGATGCGATTTTCCCGCACGGGAACGCACCGCATCTGAAAATCACACGGACGGTGGGCGGTCACTAGCAGACCACAACATGGTCACGTGACAGCGCTTTCAGCTTGACAGTCCGACAGATGAGTCGGATAAACACAGCGGCTCGGCCGCAAACTTTCCCTTTTATTGCAAAAACACTAATGCGTGCGCAGGTACAGCTGTTATAAGCTTCTCCTCCATGGCGAACTGTGTTCAACACCTGCCGACCTTCTTTAAGCACCTTGCCTGCCCCGATTGGACAAACGCATCGACTAGGGGGCTGGTCTGCTCCTGGATTTCAAGCCCGACCAATATGGCGGCTCGGCCGCAAACTTTGTCTATTATTACAAAAACACTTTAGCAAAAGTATTTATGAAAGCATTTGAGGCGAGAAATAAGCTGTGCAGTAGCTGAATCGGTCCTTGTTTTATTTCACGGATGGCTAGTTTAGATGTTGGAGGACAGTTTCACGATGCGTGGAATCTCCGCATGCTGGAGTCCAGTCTACTCTATGCAAATGAGCTGCGGCCCGCTCCAGGTAAACACACTGGATCGCAGCTGAAAATGCGCCGCATGTGGCATGCTGGTCCGGTTGCGGTGCGTTTCCAGCTGTGATCCGGTGTGTTTACCCGGAGAGGGCTGCAGCTCATTTGCATAAAGTAGACTGTACTTGTACTTTATGCAAATTTGATGCAGCGTGCTGAGATTCCACGCATCGTGAAACTGTCCTCAAACTTCTAAACTAGGCGTCAGTGACCTAAAACGAGGACAGATTCAGCTGCTGCACAGCTTATTTCTCGCCTCAAATGCTTTCAGAAATACTTTTCGCTGAAGTGTTTTTGAAATAAAAGTGAAAGTTTGCGGCCGAGCCGCTGTGTTTATCTGACGCGGCTGCCGGAGCGTCAAGCTGAAAGCTCGGTCACATGACCACGTAGCAGCCTTCTGTTGCTCAGTGCTGTCATGTGACCATGTTGTGGTCCGCTAGTGACCGCCCGCCGGCCGTGCCACTTTCAGATGTGGTGGTTGCCGTGCAGGAAAATCGCATCTAGTGGACACACGGCTTTAGAACTTCCCTGTGTAGCATTATTAGGCACATTCAAAAAATGATTCAGTGAGCTTGGTGTCCACATTTATTTTTGTATTTATCTGTGCCATTTTGTCATGCACTGAGGGCAGCACTATTAAAATTTAAACATCAGAAGCCAGACTGAAGGAAGCCGACGACTCAGAGTAATAAAAAGAGGGAAAAAGGGTAGAAAAGCTTGAAATCTCTTGTGTAATTGTTGATGAATGAATGCAGGTGTGTTTGATGGTGAGGGCTGTGTGTGTGTGTGTGTGTGTGTGGGTGTGTGTGTGTACATGTTCTACTTCTGCAGGTGGTGAGGACACACTCACTGGGCTATAGCACATTAAGTGACCCCTAAAACTGTGACATTGCTAAAGGGTATATAGCATGTAATCACCATGTACAAATGAACACAGCTTAAATTAACTCCCCTCAAGTGAAACCACAACCAACCCTTTTTCCCATAATTTCAAAAGGTAGATAGAAAGAACGCCTTAGTATGACTAAAGGTATGACAGCAATGCAAACTGTGATGCAAAGTTTAAATCAGTTCACTTTTTTAGTTCGAGTGTATGATGATTATATGTATCTATTTACTTTTGTCAGCGTTTTAGATTTTTATTATTTAAGTGGACTTGTTTCCTGTATTAATGCATTGACTTTTCACTTCATTAAATTAATTTGCAAATACTGCAGTCCCTGAAACAGAAAGTGCATATTTGAGTGGCACAAACATCTAAGCAGTTTGACAAAAAATAACTACAATGTGTGTTGCACATCATTATAGTTTTTTAAGAACTTAACCTATAATTGAATGCACACAAAATAGTATGAATTATTTTTTTGACAAAAACTGCTACAGAGACAATGTTAGACTCTAAGCTGACTAAAAAAAATGTGCATGTTGTTATTAGAAAAGCCAGAATAGGTGGAAAATATCATTCTGGCAATTGCCTAAACATGCATTCACACTGTACAGCACTATGTGGATTTAAAATCCAATAAATGCTCTAGAGCACATCATTTTGAGAAATTAAAATGCTACTTTGACATATCATAGGTGGTACACTTGTCTCTTGAAACACTTTAAATGCTGTTTTATCTGAAGTATTACAAATTTTCTATATTAAACACTTTTACAAAACATGACATGTATGTAGGCAAGCATCATGACTCATTTCCTAAATGTTACAATTCAGTCCAGCCTACAATGAAAATCCATTTGTGAGTACTTCAATTTTTTTTTTTTTTTTTTAAATGGTACACATGCACATATGTAAGAAAAAGCCTCTTGACACCATTAGAATATGCTTTTTTCTTCAAATTCATGGTAACATGGCAGGATAAGCAAGAGTGCAGATGGTTATGAGAATCCTCAGCGTTGGTATACGCTTGACCTCCCCATCTGAGATTTAAATTGCATTCTTTTTATCACAGCCAGTGTTGTTACATAAGGGGATGGGATTCCCTGACACTGCTATAGTGCAGTGCAAAATGGATGATGGTTATGAGTCCAGACAGCAGTTTGTCATTTGTCAAAAAGTGTCAGCTGTTTATAAGCCAGTCTTTTCTGCTAGTGTTTCTTTTCTAAATTCTTCTCAGCATTTTGTGTTTGTGATGATATTACTGGCTACAGATGATGTTCAGAAGCTGGGGTTTAAGTCAGATTTCATCAGCACTCTGCTTACTGACTGGTGCAAATGTACCAGCAGGTACACTAAAGATGTGCTAATGGTTGTGGTAATAAATGACCATGCATCCTATTTATAACCACTAATCTGCACACCGTGATGACGCTGTAAGCTGCCTAACACTGCCAATGTTAGCCAACGGGTAACAAAAAAGGACAGACAGAGGTAAAAAAAAAATAGACATGCAACCTATCACAAGTTCAAATGGTACGGGCAAAACATCTGTTCCTTCAGCTCAAGGTTAACATGAAAGGAAACCAGCCATTATAAGCTTCAACATTAAGAAGCAACAGAAACTAGAAAGATAACTGATTTCATATCTATGCATTTTAGCAAGAAGATGCTTGACATCAGTGAACACATTTTTGGGTCCCCGTCCAGTGATTCACACAGGATTACATTTCTTTCAAGTAGCATGACTTTTGATTTTATAATTCCCAAACATCAGACTCACAGCAAAGCATTTTGCTTCTCAACCACTTAAAAAAATCACGCTAAATCTACTATATGGACAGAAAACACTAAAACATTTTAAAGGCTAGATTTAGCTTAAGGACAGTATTACACAAGACAAAATGTAATTTCTACCCCAGGTGAAATACAGAAAGCAACTCATCAATAATACAGCTATCTTTAGAAACCAATCCTTATAAAGAAGAAATTAAGTTACGGTTGAAGAAGTAAATATTACACACTTAACCAGAGACCTCCACAATAATCACAGTTTATTATATCAAATATAGTGTTGCTAAGCAAAGGGCAATTAAAGCAGTACTTCAATCGAGAAAACTTACCCTTCCGTCGAGAGCCTCCCCTGTGCTCCATTCTGGGGAGCGGGGCTGAAAAGGGAGGTGAAAGGGAGGGGGTCCAAGCAGAAGTTCCTAGAGAACTCCAGTAATGGGGGTTCAAAGTATCGAGACACTGCTAGTGAGGTGCAGAAGTCAGGAATGCTGGCTGTGCTGTGTGGATAATGTGAGGATCAGCTATTTCTGTGACAGTGTGTGTGTGCGTGTGTGTGTGTGTGTGTGTGTGTGTGTGAAAAGTGGCCTGTGACGACGTTGTCAGCGACATCAGCCATGCATCACAAAGCACTCTCACCCTCCCACCGAAAGACCTGCAATCTCACACACACATAGACACACACACTTACCGCCCTTCCCTTAACCTCCCTGAGCTACTGATCCCCACCACACTTGTGTGTGCATGTGTGAATGCACACACAAAGGGGAGGAGCAAAGAAAGCCAGGGAAACAGAAAGTGGTAGTAAAAACAGATTGCTTTAGTTGAATGTAGCAGGAGGAAGAGGGATGGATATGCACGCATGCAGGACTAACAAGGAAGAAGTAAAATTTTTTTCTTCACAGAAAGCACAGTTTTACAAGCTTGTGGTACTGACAGAGCAGAGACAATACTTGCCATCCTAAGTAAAAGCCGTGCAGTTTATCACTTTGAATCAATAAGTGTTCACTATTTAAAACTGCAGGCGCTGCCTGAGTAAGCAGTTTAATTTACAATGTGACCTCCTGTCCAACCTCCAGGGTGTCATAGGTGGAGATGGTCAATCGATCAGCACAGCACAGAAACACAGAATAATGCCACTTGGAACTGTGAGGACACCTAAACACCAAGTCTTGCTAACCCCTCATATATACCTGGCATTACTGTTTGGTAAATGCCATCAACTTTAAACAATTATCAAAGCTGTTCTGGATCGTTTTCAACCATCCACTCTACTCTACTCTTCCAACAGTCACTTGTGAACTGCCATCTGAATTTAATGACTGGATGCCATTTAATTTACTCAAGCTAAATAGCAATAAAACTGGGCTCATGCACTCTAAAAACTACTTTTGGTAACAACCAAAAAACTACACAACAATTTGCATCAGTGTTTTTGAGTGATGACAACGACTAATGAAATTACAGTCAGGTCCATAAATATCAGGATATTGACACCATTTGCAACATTTTGACTCTGCACACCATCAGAGCAGATTCGAAATGAAACAGTCAAGATGTACTTTAAGTACAGACTTTCAGCTTTAATTTGAGGGTATTTGCATCCAAATCAGGTGAATGGTGGAGGAATTACAACACATTATATATGTGCCCTCCACCTTTTGAAGGGACCAAAAGTAATTGGACAAACTTACATAACCATAAATCAAAATGCCATTTTTAATATTTGTTTGAAAATCATTTGCAGTCAATGACAGCCTGAAGTCTGGAACCAATAGACATCACCAGATGCTGGGTTTTGTCCCTGGTGATGCTCTGCCAGGCCTCTACTGCTGGTCTTCAGTTCCTGCTCGTTCTTGGGGCATTTTCCATTCAGTTTTGTCTTCAGTGAGTGAAATGCATGCTCAACTGGATTCAGGTCAGGTGACTGACTTTGCCATTGCAGAACATTCCACTTCTTCACCTTAAAAAACCTTTTGGTTGCTTTCGTGGCATGCTTCAGGTCATTGTCCATCTGCACCGTGAAGCGCCATCTGATGAGTTTTGAAGCATTTGGCTGAATATGAGCAGATAATATTACCAGAAAGGCTTCAGAATTCATTCTGCTGCTTTTATCAGCAGTCACATAATCAGTAAACATAAAAGAACCAGTTCCATTGGCAGCCATACATGCTCACGACATCATACTACCACCACCATGCTTCACTGATGAGCTGGTATGCTATGGATCTTGAACAGTTCCTTCCCTTCTACAGACTCTTCTCTTCCCTTCATTCTGATATAAGCTGTTCTTTGTCTCATCTGTCCATAGGATGTTGTTCCACAACTGCACCGGCTCTTTTAGATGTTTTTTTTTTGGCATACTTTCAGTTTCTGATGCTCACCAATGGTTTATACCTTGTGGTGAATCCTCTGTAATCACTCTGGTAAAGTGTTCTCTGAATTGTTGACTTTTACCTCCTGGAGAGTGTTCTTGGTCTGGCCAAGAGTTGTGAAGGAGTTTTTCTTGACCAGGGAAAGGATTCTTCTGTCATTCACCACAGATGTTTTCTGTGGTCTTCCAGGTCTTTTGGTGTTGCTGAGCTCACCAGTGCATTCCTTCCTTTTTAGAATGTACCAAACTGTTGATTTGGCCACACCTAATGTTTTTGCTATCTCTCTGGTGGGTTTGTTTTGATTTTTCAGCCAGATTCCAAAGGCAAATATCACACTTGAAATTAACTCTAGACCTTTTATCTGCTTCTTGTAAATGAAATAATGAGGGATTAACACACACCTGGCTGTGGAACAGCTGAGCAGCCAAATGTCCAATTACTTTTGGCCCCTTAAAAAGGTGGAGGGCACATTTAAAATATGTTGTAATTCCTACACCACCGAATGTAAATACCCTTTTGAGGGTAAAAGGACACGTGTACAGCTGTACTTTGAATAAAATGAATGAACAAACTTATAATATGTTCCTTCCCAATGTGTATAGGCAAGTGTCTCTCTGTTGGGTAATAAGGCACTGGAGTCTGAAAGATGAACGATTTGACAACCATTTTTAATTTATTTATTTTAGTTAGTGCCATTACTATTAAAACTATTAAGACCTTTGACATATAGTATCACGACATTCACTTTACTCCTATATTAGATTTTTCTTGGCAGAACAATATTTGTTCGACATTGCCAGAGAATAACAAACAAATTCCTAATTATAGATCATATATAAATATAAAATAAACATTTACTCATATTTACTTATTTAGAAAATATTTTTCTACTTAGTGGACATCAGCATAGCAGTATTGTTGAGGCTTCATGCCTTAGTCTGTGCCATATACACCTAATCTGAGCTCAGGCTGAGCTAAATGTTAGCTGAAAACAGCCAAAGATGTGCTACAGCTCCACAAACTGGATAGACAACGGCAGACAAGCCTCTGCCCCAGCCACTGAAGCTTTGGTGAACCTGGCACACTGCTGCCTTCCTTTGTATTGGCTGCCCATTAATCTGTTCATCTAAGAGCGTGTCAGGTGGACACTAATCACTTAACCAGATTAGGCTAATCCTGAACTTTTTATAAAACACAGAAGCAACGTTGAGGCTCCAGGGTTGAGGAAGACATTGCTTTAAAGCCCCGCAGACAAAGTGCAGCTCAATTTCTGCTGCCGTCTTCTGGCCACGAGCCACATCAGTCAGATGAGTGTTCTTTGTCAGCCTGATACATGCTGGTCTTTTAGGAAGTCTTGAACTCATCAGAACATCTACACAGAGACAGTGTCAATTGCGACATAACCTTTGAATTTTTTTGCAGTTTATGACCAATAATTCAAATAATTAACAAAACGACTTGCACACTACTTCAATTCGCAACCTGTCACAAGCAGTTTTTACCCAGCTTCCACCAGACCACATGAAGACAAAACTGAACATCTGCTGCAAGCATCAGGAAATTGACAGATGTGTGAAGGCAGAGCTTAAAGAGGGGCTATCAACTCACACAGTAAGAAGGATTTAGTCGTATCAAGCTCCACTTGGTTTGATGTCAGATGGCCGCTGTTATAGTTATTTTTGCTTGTGTACGTATGCGTGTGTGCACATACATGTCTGTGCGTTGCATTTAATGACGTCCTAAGCCTTTAAAACTATCAGGTAAACAACATAGCCTGTTATGCAACACAAGGCACAAAGTAAAGGACAGAAAAATAAAGGTTAGTGACAGTCTGTATCAGTGTCTGCCTAGAGAGTGATTTACTGGATACTTTAAACATCCATTCTAGGATGGGGAAAATTACTGTAAATTGATCAGACTGTCACAAGTTTAATGTCTTTTGAATGAAGAAAAAAACAAACATGATTCAGACATAACAAACAGTGATTTTGCAACTGGGTTTGGAAATAGCATGTAGGACAAAAAAATTTTCATTTTATAGTGGTGTAATTTTATATAGATCAGTAACTGGAAGTAGTTGAGAATGCATGGGTACAAGTCAGAAAAAAAAAAAGAGGAGGAGAATGGGAGTCAGCCAAGGTTAGTGGGATCAATGTTACTTAGTGCTGCTTACACTTGAATCCTCATTGCCATGAGTAAACACTAACCGTTGGGATAGGTGAGAAAAAAATAGTACATTAGTGATTGCAGGTACAGAGTAGGTGCTTTTACAAAATGTCACTCAACTTCCACTCCAAAATTATTAACAAAATACAACATTTCTGTTTTTGAGCATAGTATTTTTTGCTTTACAAGAAGAATCCTTGACTAAATTAAATAAACAATTATCCAAATATTTCAGGACTTTATAGGACAGGTAAGAGTAATGAACGAAATTAACATTTTTAAATTAACCATACTTTGTCTATATAAGATGGAATTGAGCAAGTAACTATTAACTATTTTGTACATGTCTGATATCACTTCAGCCACTCTTATGTTTTTCTATGATCATGCTGTGGCAAAAGGCTCAATAAAAACTCTCCTGATGTTCTGCTAGATGGATGCTAAGATGTCTCAAAGACAGCTGCAAGAATTATTTAAATCAGCTTTTAGCAGTAAATTAATCAGCAACTATTTTAAAATTGTATAAATCAGTGTAACCCATTATTTCAGAAGAAATGTCAAATCTCTTCGGACAAAAGCAGACAATTTGAAGAGGTCATCTTGGGCCTTGGAAATGCTGATTGAAATTTTTTACCATTTTCTGGAATTGTATAGACCAAACAAATAATCCATGAATCGAGAAAATAATCGACAAATTTACCAACAATTACACCGATCATTAGCTGTAGCCCTAGTCTGAAACATTTTACACACCGATACATTCAGTGCAAAACACAAAGCAGAATGTTTATTCCTTATATTCCACTTTTTCAGTTTTACTTAATTTTATATAAAATCTACAATGTATTAAAATTTGCATATTTTTTTTCTTCTTGCATTGCTATGGTTCGTTAATGACATGTCATAATGCAACAAACAAAAATGGATGTTGAACAGTTCAAAACGTACACATCTGTATTGTAATTTGAGCTATACATTGCAAAAATAAATGAGCAGGTAGAAATGCAGCAAAATTAAGTCTGTCACATTCAGACACTGTGCATTGTTTCCTTAGGATGTTTCTACCTAATCCCGTTCAAATTTTCCCCAAAGGTTTTCCCCACTTGGAATTTTACTGTTAATGACAATCACAGTGTTACTGAATCTGAGCCTCCTGCATGCACAATACTAATGAGTTACGTTGTGGCCGTTGCTTGTGAATGTTCCAACTCTTTTTCTAAGAAATCGTGTTTTTCTGTTCACTGACGATGTAAAAATAGCGCTAAATACTACAGCTACTGCATGAGAAGTGTTGTTCAAGTTACAGAATTTTAGTTTTGTTACACTTACTATTTAGTTGTTTCAAAAGTAATTGAATTACTTTGACAATTACATCAGAAAAAATGAATTAGTTACTAGTTATTTTTAAATGTCTACTTCAGTTCTCTTATGAATACATACACAGTCTAGCCATTTGTCATTTGGGTATTTTGCCTAGTCCGTCCTGTTTATTCTAGCCAAAAGTGCAAATGATTAAGTCGTGAGAACAACAAATTCATGTGGATTCTCTCACACAGTTAAATCTTTTTATCTCATCCTAAGAATTCTCTATCCAAAGAAAGCAAAACAATATCCTTTTATTGTGACATCAGGCAGAAAAACAATAGAAACCACACGCACACACGCGCACACACACACAAACACACTTATCCAGAAGGTGTCACTATCTCACAATGTTTAAGTAACGGTGTGTGCATATAAACTCCCAATAGACACACTTTTACAATAAACTGTAGCTGCAGCTTGCATGTTACATTCTAGGATTTCATCTAGAATCACACCAGCCTTCCCTCTAACCCCTCTCTAATAACTCCCAGTGTCCATTTTAAACGGAGCCAAGGCAATTTAGAAGGATATGATGGCCTCCAGGAACCAGATGGCATTTGGACTACCAACATCTGGTTCCTAGATTATGAGAATATTTATTAATATAAGGGATTGTGAGAGGTGTTTAAACAACTGAAGTAGAGGGGAGTGTCCACACTCTATTTTAGTACTTCCAAAAAAACGCTATTTATTATATTAGCATAGGTTGCATATAAAGGTCTAATGCTTAAATTATTTCCTTTAAGAAGCTAAAACAAGTAAGATGACTGAAATGCTTTGAGTCTCCACAAGAGGCAGAGCTCAGCTAGAAGATGATGTTAGATTTTTATTAGTCAGCATGAGGACATTGCCTTGTTCCATCTATACAGTGAGGTCAGAGGTCATCTTTGAAGCTGGCAGAGATTCAGTGTCACACACACATTTCAGCTTTCAGCAGAGGTTATTATTGCCAACAGAGAGCTTACATGTGGTTACCACAAGGCTTTTTGGCTATGTCATGTATTAAACTATTGTGAAGTCATCATAAGCAGCATTTTCCACATTACATAACTCTTGGCTTAAAGCCAGTAATGTACCTATTAAATAATTAGTAAAGAAACAATCATTTCCTAGAAAATCAGTGTAGATTTCTTGCTATACTCAAAACAGATGTAACCAGAAAAACAAACGGTAAACCCCAAACATGGTTGCATGTAAAATTCCTAAATTAGTCATGCGATGAATATGACAATGGAAATGTAGCCAAATCAATAATAATAATCCAAGAATACACTTGATAGTATTGCTAGTGACCACATCCTAGAGTGGGAACATTTTAATAGCTATTAATGTGTGGCTTGGTTCTAACCTGACTATTCCCTACTTAAGTTTTTATTGGTTTGTTATGATTGGAACAACAAAGCCACAGCATGTCTGTGGAGACGTATCAACACTGTCACACTCACAATGTCCAGAATTTAAACTGATAAAGCAAAGTTTATCAGTAAATAAGTGACAAAGCTGAAGTGCAAGATCTTACAGAGCAGAACACGTCACAAGAAAATAAGAAACGAACACAAAACACAAAATGAGGCCAAGAAGTCAACAAATGTTGGACTTTCGCATTCTGTAAAGATGGCAAAAGATGATTCTTTTTTTCTGGACATCAGACTCAGAGATATCCGATATGTTAGGCTTGTAATCATGGTAGAAGATAAGCAGCTGGAGGAGTTTATACAGTCTGTGACTCTATGTAAACAAAAGCCAAGTGACCCCGAGAGCATTACACAAACTACAGCTGACAATGAAAGGATAGTGGGAAAATAGGCAGCCATAAAAACATGTGCATGCTTACTGGGTAAGGGCTTATCAGAGACAGCACATTTAGAGCAGGGGGCTGGTGAGAACAAGATCACTGAGCAGGAAATAGGAAGCAGCAGTTGGAGAGGGTAGGACTGTCTGTCTGAACAACCAGTGCGCAAAATGATAAATTCCACTTGGTTTAAATAATGAAGATTATATCCTACTTTTTGGTTTTATCATATATTGTTCATTCTTTCATGTATACATTTATCCAGGGGATAGTCTAAAAATGTTTATAAAGCAAGCTCTCCAATGACAGGAAATGAGATTTGTATTTGGGCATTTGTTGGGAATCTCTTCCTAATTGTGGGTCTTTGCCAGCCTCAAAGCTTTCTTTATCATTGTATGTAGGACACATGCTTTGGTTTCACTGCCCTCCACACATCAAGTAAAATCTCATAAAATTTTGCATTTTGGTGACCGGGTGAAAAGTTAATGTAGGAATGCCTTTGCTTTATTCTTTAAAGCATGTAAATCACTCAATACTATGTGCAAATGTTCACCTTTCAGTGCTTGCCTTCATATACCAAACAATCTGTAAAAATTCCAAATCATATTATGTTATGTCTCATTGTCTCACTCACTACATTCCGAAGTAATATTATTTTCACTACCTCCCTCCTTCTCTTTTCTCTGCATCATTTCTCCCTTAGAACATACACCGGCCAGCATACCACACCACAAAGATAAAGGACAGCACAAAGCCTGATTTAACTAAACAGCCATACACTAGAAGCAAACTAGAATATGTGAGTACGATTGTTTCTGCTAAACAGTTGTTTGTGTGTGAGGGCTTGTGGATGCTCAAGGTGATACCCTAAACTTTCAGAAGTGCATTAAGCAACTATGCACAGTTGCAATTCATGATACAATATTTCTAAAGAATTACTGGGGGTTTATTTTAATCATGTTTCCATGACCCATTGACAGGGTGGAAGTACAGACATTGAATAACGGTGTTAGATTGTTTTGCTGTGAAACAGATAAAACCATCAGAACAAGGAGATATGGCCAAAGCAAACACACTGCTGAGAGTTGGGCAACATTGTAGGGTCAGGTTGGACACATGCTGCAGTATAAATAACCCAAAAAAGAGTTTTCTAACTGGTACTAGAGGTCTGCAGGCGCTTTAAAATGAAACCAAGACCAGGTCTGTATACGCGTCTTTAAGACGTGACACAAATGCAAAAAATCTGTTATTGTTATATCGTTGTCCTTTTTTCAAAAAGGAAAATATACACTACCGGTCAAAGTTTTAGAACACCCCAATTTTTCCAATTTTTTTATTGAAATTCAAGGAGTTCAAGTGCAATGAGTAGCTTGAAATGGTACAAAGTGGTGAACTGCCTTAGCTAAAAAAAATAAAAAAATAAAAAAGGTTTACCCAAACTGAAAAAATAATGTACATTTCAGAATGATATAAAAAGGCCTTTTTCAGGGAAAAAGAAATGGGTTAACAACTTAAAGCTGTTCTGCAGCAATGGAGGTTGATCAAGGCTTAAAAGTCGGTGCTACCAAATCCTGCAGATGTCCCAACTTTTTTGATTATTTACAACCCCCTCTGTCTGCATAAAAGCAGTGTTGGAACACCATACCCTCCAGAGCATTATTTGAACAGTACTGTGCTGCAGAAAGCAGTGTGTTGCTATGAAAATGGCAAGGAAAAGGCAATTAACAATAGAAGAGAGACAGACCATCATAACACTTAGAAATGCTGGTTTTTCCTACAGAGAAATTGTGAAGAAAGTCAAGGTGTCAGTGATTCAAGTTTTCTTAATCATCAAAAGGCACTTAAAAAACTGGAGGAAACTATGACAGGGAGAGGTCTGGAAGACCCAAAGCTACAACAAAATCAGAAGACAAGTTTCTGAGAGTCAGCAGCTTGGTGATAGGAGCTCACAGGACAACGGCTTCAAGCACAGCTTTATAGTGGTCGTAGTAAGAAGTCTCAGTTTCAACTGTGAAGAGAAGACTTGGAGTTGCAGGTTTGACAGGTGGAGTTGCAGCAAGCAAGTCATTTCTAAGACGTCAGAATAAGACAAAGAGGCTTGTCTGGGCCATAAAACACCACCAATGGACTACTGAAGTAGTAGTTGAAATCTGTGGTTCATCACACAGGATTTTTGTACGCTGTCGAGTAGGTGAAAGGATGGTTCCTCAATGTGTGACATCAACTGTCAAACATGGAGGAGGAAGTGTGATGTCTGGGGCTGTTTTGCTGGATCCAGGGTCGGTGACTTGTACAGAGTGAGAGGAACCCTGAACCCAAACGACTACCACAGCATTCTGCAGCACCATGCAGTACCCTCTGGTATGTTCTAGTTGGTCAGGGGTTCATCTTACAGCAAGACAATGACCCAAAACATCAGTCCAAGCTATGCCAGAACTACCTTATGAAAAAAGAACAAGATGGTGAGCTTGAAAACATGGAGCGTCAGCACAGTCTCCAGACTTAAAGCCCATGGAGCTGGTTTGGATGAACTGGACAGAAGAGTGAAAGCAAAGCAACCTACAAGTGCCACACATTTATGGGAACTTCTGCAACAGAGTTGGGAAGAACAATCTGAAGAATATTTGATTTCCATTGTGGAAAGAATGCCACGGGTGTGTTCAGCTGTTACATCTGCCAAAGGTGGCTATTTTGATGAGTCAAATACTTAGAATACATTTTGTTTTCTAAATAGACTGTTTTCTAAATTCATTTGTTTATTTTTTCTATGCGTTCATGTCAGAGTACAATGAGACATTAACATGCATAATTACTAATTTCCAATAAAAAACTGGAAAAATTGGGGTGTTCGAACTTTCGACCGGTAGTATATGTTTGCTTTTCTGCTTTTTCTTGTCTGACATTACAGTATCTTTGGATTTTGAACTGCTGCTCAAACAATCTAAGACATTTGAAGGCATCACTGTAAGAGGGGCATTTATCACAGGTTTTTAATATATTTTAGACCAAACGATAAATTGATTAATCAAGAATATATTTGGCAGATTAGTTGGTTTAGAAAAGTGATTAGATGTGACATGATTAGATCTTAAACAATTTGTGGATTAACAGAGTAACAAAAGCGTGAGGATGTTCATTTTAGTGAACAAAATGTAATTACTCTTGTATTACTGTTTTAAAGACTAAATAAAGCAAAAAATAAAATGATGCAGTTACAGCTGACAATGCCATACCTGACTAGAATGGAAGAAACTACTTTTCCAGCCCAGTCATACCTGACACTACATTACAGACAATACTGTATGCTTATATGACAGCTTGCTGAAAGCATATTAAATGTGTTGCTTGTGAAATGCAGCTAGTAATATAAGTACTATGCAAAAGCATAGGCAATTAGAGAGTTAACAACATAATAAGGAGAGACAGAGAAGCAAAAATACAGACTGCCACATACAGCTTTAAACAGAACCAGATCTGCCTGGGAAATAAACAGGAAACACATGTCCAGGACAGATGGGCAAACAGACCAACGGACAACGGCAGAAATACTCCAATCACCTGCTTAGTTTCAGCTTCAACACAACAGAAAAAAGGCTGAATTTTACTACAGCAGCTTTACACTGACATTTGTAAGCAAGCAGTTTATTAGTGGGTCACAACTAACCACTACAATATTTGTTCTCCTAATACTACTGAAGCCACAAGCTTCAGACCATACCTAGTCTGTCGTTTATCCACAAGGCATGGCTTGGCCATAAGTTCTGAGTATGATACCCAGTGTGGCACAAGGAAAACAGTGAGGAAGTAAGGAAGACATATTCATTCTTGAGGAGTCCATACTCTGCACTGCACTCCCACTGAGTATTTGACCAGTATGACTTTCTAGCTCACACATCATCCTACTCCACCCACTACCACAGAGATTCTGCTCACTCCCCTCTGGAACACTGTGTTCTGTCCAAAATCTGTATGCTCTATGTAGCAAGCAAATGCATATATGTAGTTACGTTCATTATTTTAAACCAATTTTACTATTGTGCTACTACATGCATAGGAAGACTTTGGGAAATGGAGAATAATCCTTAATAAAAAACTAAAAAGCAAACATAATCAGCCTCAGCATGTGACAGTGTCCAGAGTCCCTCAATCGCAAAGCTTTCGTAATTTGTATGAACAATTTGCTGTATTCAGGTGACATTCCTGGTTCCAAAGTGTTATCAGTGAAAAAAATGAGGGCTACAATAAGGTGATGAAAGCATTTTTAGGCCAGACACGTACATCATACACTTGTTATATATACATTTTCAGAGAAGCTATCAGATGTTGATTACAGGTTTTAGCAGTATGTGGTCAAACAGAGACTTTCAGCTGAGACCAGTTACACATAGCAACAGCTACAGTGCACTGGCATTATCACACCCATGCAATAACAATGAGAAGTGTTGCAAATGTTTATCCTGAGGTCCTGAGGTGTATTTCATTGACAGAAGACAGGTCAAGGTCGACCTTTGTGTTTCAATATGGAACCACATTTAAGAGTTGAATATCATAGATACGTGATAAAGCATCACCACAACAAAAACGTCAAGAGTTCAAAAATGGCACAAAGGGATGATTGTTGATGGTTTAAGTGACTTACCTTTCAAAGGGGTAACTTAAGGTAAAATGTAGATACGAGACACAAAGGCAAATGTTGTGGTTTTCAACTGAGGCAAGTAGTTGAGCTGCTCTCGTGTTATTTGGTGAAATTTGCATTTGTTCAGGTGACTTGGGAGCACTGAAACTTCTATTTGACTTTAACAGAAGACAAAGGTTAAAAATATTTTTTTGCATCATCTCCTTTATGTTTTCACTGATCTGTATAAGCTAGAACCAACACGGTACAAAGCAAATGTGTCAAAGGTAAAGCTGGACCTCCAAATGATGGGTTCATGAGAAGCAGAGTGAGTGGGACATCAGTATCAATTTCAGGAAGGAATAAGCAATGAGAATATAATATAAAGAAACAGGGAGGGAGAAAAGGACAAAGGAGAAAGAGTGAATGAGTAAAAACTGGAGTCCATTACATTACAGCATGGGGGTGGGGTCTCACCTCCCCCCATTCAGCCAACGGGAAGCAAGCCAGCAGCATAATCAATAACAGGAACTGCTATTTGACTCTGTCCTCACTACACATGTTCATGAGCTTACATCATTTATGCTATCAAGAACCCTCCCTAGCAAAAAACACAAGACTAACACCTTCAGGACGTCTCTCTTTCCAGTGTGCAAAGTCTGCTAGTATCATTTGATGATACTATAGTCATCATGTTGTCACCAAGACAACAAAAATGTACAAAATAATACAGTTTGCATCCTTTGTTCTAGCATATACATCTATGAAAGAGGACCTGTGGGTTTGTGTTAACAATAGAATGTACCTCCTTAAAACAGTCTCATTACAAACAAAATAACGTGTGGTCCTGATGCTTCCACAAGCCAAATTACAGCACATAATTTTATGGCTTTAGTTCAGATGAATGGTCTCATCCCCTGCTCACCCACAGTTGTTGCCCCTACAGCCTTTGTCACAGACAAATGATGTGCATTCGTACAAACAAGCACAGGAGAAACCAACGCAGTATGATTTTCTGTATAACCATCATCATAAAATGCCATTCTCTCTCCCACAGTCTGTAAAATCTTACCCAGCATGCAGCCGTAATTGCAGCTTCACAGCAGAAATTAAGCACTGGGAACTGATTGGCTCAGCGCCATGTAAAGTGCTGTAAAAGCAGTAACTTAACTAACAACAATCTGAAAAAAACATGGAGTGTCAAACAGGAGTTTGTTAAATATGTACTCCATGACCTCCCCATGTTGAATGGTATGAAAACCATGGATGTTGCACTGGCAGTATACCTTCAGACATGTTGATGTTAATACTGTATGCAGAGGCCAGAGGGAAAGGACAAAAATATGTTCTAACACCAAATCTATAATGTTATATTGATCTATATGTACAGGTACAAGATGAAGTCTGGGTGTTGGGAAACGGTATTCAAAGTTAAGCACGCTGTTATCAAGTCCAATAAGCTGGCCCAGTTCTGTTTTAACTATCAGCTAAAGAAAAATCAGGACATGAATCAGGTTTCTCAAAACACAGTCCTGTTTTGTTCACCTATAAATGACACATATTTGCTGACATACAATACAAACACTGGGGCTATTTAAGTTCATGTATTCTGCCTTGTGTTCTGTCTTGGTCAAGGGTCCTCAAGGAAATATGTCATGTCTGAGCCAAAGCATTGTGTAAAAGTTCTGTTATCCTGTTGTTTGTAACACCATGAGGTTCATTGCAAGGTCTTCAGAGGGTGAGTCATGGTAGAGGTTGCATGTCAATGGTAATCAACACAGAGAGATGTTAAGAGATGTGAAAGTCATTGGTGTTCCAGTTAGACCATAGGCGTTGGTCTTGTATTTGTTACAACAGCACTAGGAAACGTGGCAATAGACGGAAATAAATAAAAAGAGAAAACAGATAAACAATAAGCTGGTTGTTAATGAAGAAGCAAGACAAAATACACTGAAACCAAGAGCACATGAGAAATCTAAAAACATCACACACCCCTCCATACCACCAGTTGTGCTGGGGGATAAAAGCAAATTGAAAGGGGATTCTGTCATGCAACAAAATCAAAGTCAAACTCCTTTCAGTGGCAGTCGCATGTGAGGAAAACTATCATCTCACGCAGCTTCTGGAAAATGAACAAGCTTTCCCTAAAATTCAGACTTCCCTGCACATTATCCACCCACACACTGCCATAAACAGTTTTTTTAAATATAGGCAACAGTAGCCCTTGCAATAAAGCCAAATTATCAGCTTGCACTCGATTCTGTAAGCAAAGTCTGTAACTCTCCAGAGCTTTTTCTCAATCTACAATCTCAACAGAAAAATAAAGATGCATTCCAGCTTTAAAAGGGTCTAAAGATTGTTTGTAAAAAATTGTTCTGATTTGCATTAGATGTCTATGTGATGGAGATGAATAAAACAACATCTGATCTCACCTGTGGTGCCCTCATCTTCCTCTTTCAGCACATTGTTGTCATCCACATCCTCTTCCTCATTGCTTTCGTCTGCCTTTCTTGTGTTGTCCTTCACCGGGACCACAGTGAAGTTGGTGGGCATTTTTACACCATGTGCTTCCTCTCGATGTCTCCTGTTTGTCACACTCTTATCTCTCCCTGTTTTCTCCTCCCTCTCTCTCTGTTCAGCTTCGTCTCGTTCTCTCCTTTTGTCCAACAACTGTCACTCTTCTTTCTTGTTCTCAGTTGTTTGCTTTTGTTGCTCAGATTTACTGCCTTGGTGTACTTTAGCCTCCTGGGCAGACCCTCAGTCTTACTTCTCAGTTTTTTGTTCCTATCGCTAGGATTCTGCTGTCCACCCATGTGACCCCGACCCCCACCGCACCAACTATCCAAATAAGGAAGAAGAGGACTGCCCCGCCCAAAGGGGGCAGTACAACAAACACACACTCTTGCAGAAAACATGACATGCATTTGTGCTCATCAGTGTGTGAGAGCATATGTACAGCTCTTTCTGTGCCTGAAGGCATATCCTCCGCCCAGGAATGCGGCTCTGTCACACACAGAACAAAAGCCAGCAATGTAAGCTTTTGTTCAATGAAAGGAGGAAGTCCAGAGCTGCTCCATTCAGGAAAATCTTATAAACATGCAAATACACACATATACATTTGCTTACTTCCTGTGCGGTGTTATTTGACCCTGTGTGCATACTCCAAAGTGGGCAGTGCTCTTTTTAAGATGCATACAAGCTGGCTAAAAACACAATCCTACAGAGAGTTAGCACATACAGTTGGACATGCTAACATGGTCAGCTTCTGCTTTACATGCATATTTGATTATCAATGTACTGTAATGTTAATTAAAAAAAACAAAAAGAAAGGTTAATAGATAACTGAAGGAGGTATAGTGTAGAGATGCAAGATTTTCAACATAGTTTATAAGGCAGTTAAGAAGAAATAAAAATGTCACCTCATTTGTCTACTTCTTCCAATGACATATCGCCCAGAGAAAAGTAAAGAATAAAGACACCATTTCCTTATCAAAAGCCTCCTGTTTCTTAATCAGTTTTCTACTGTCTCATTGTTCTACATTTAATTGAGCAGTTCTGTTGCTGCTTATATTCAAATCCATCAGCTGATCGTATCACTAACTCAAAAACAATGAGTCATATCCTCAAAGTACAGGGTTTACTGGAAGTGATGTGATATTAGGAATCACACCAAGCATCCAACACCCCTGTGTGATGGGAAATGCTAAGAGAAACTCTGCTTGACCAAAAAGCCACAAAATTTAAGTCTGATGACCAGCTCTTTCGTAATGTTTCAGCTCTAGACCTTAGTTTGGCTGCTAAACACATGGAGACCCACCCAGAACAAAAGCCTCTTCATTTATTTCCCCTACATGACGACATACCAGATCAATACAGTGAAGGGAAGGGTTGGGGCTACAGGAAACAGGAAAGGAGGTGGTTGAACAGAGGGTTAGAGACTCAAAGAGACAGAGATGGGTAGAACAACCTTCAGGAAAGCATTTCCTCTTTTTAGCACTATGACTTATGCAGGCTGAGAGTTCATTTCTGAAGAGTGAACTAGACGAAAATTCCCTCTGGCATTACAGTGGTCAAGACTACTCCTGAATCTGGGCCTTGATGCTGCCAACATCTTGAGGGAAATCTGAAATATCTAGACATTCAGTCTGTTAGATTGGCATTTCCCTTGTCTGCAGTTGTGACATATAAAAATGACATAACATTTTCTATTACATAACTGTTCATGTTTGTAAGTCTTGTCTTCAAAAAACAGTCCGCTTTCAATAAACATCTCACAATTTCAGTAAGTGGGTGTGATTGCAAATATAGTGCTGGATCCAGACTACACACAAATCAACACTCACAGTGAACAGACTGGCAGCTATAGCACAGTTGAAATCAGCTACTATTTATACTATTCCAGGGAATGGTTTTATGCGTGCTGAAAGGGAAGGAATAATCAATACCATGATCTGACAACCTAATGCTCACAAAGAATTATGGTGCTGCTAAGGTAGCAAACACTGCACTTATCTACTCACTGCTGAATGGATGAGAAGTGATGTAACTGGCATCTGCTCATTAAGTGGTCAGACAGTCAGACTTTTTCTCAGGGACAGTCAGAGCACCCAGGCCAGGAGGACAATGTACTTTTTGTGAGAAAGTTCACAACAGAAGACATGAACTGAACACTAGGCTAATACGCTGTGACAAAAGCAGCTCTCACACAAATTTTCTCCACGTCATAATTGATTCAAGGCATAATATGAAGACACGTGAACACAAGTGCATGCATTACATAACTTCATTCTAGACTCCTCTCTGAAAGAACCACAGGGGCAGAAAATAATAAAACTAGCCATTACTGTATCAGCGGAAAACACAGGTTAACTTCAGTTCAAACTGTTTCAGATGGCCCCTAAATACATGCAATATTTATAACTATCAATTAAATGATGCTCAATTTTGAGTGTTTTCAGAGTGTTTTCTTACTAGCAAGTGATTTCAAATATAATTTTCCATTTAATGATAAGGAGATGAGTTGTTTAAAAAACATCCCTAATCTGCACAGTGTATTATTTCTGTGGCATGACAAAACAGCAGTTCACTGCTGTATGGGAAGTCTGCACAAGTGGTATAGGGCATATGCAAAGTTCATGGTCCTAGCTAACTTCACAGACAGTGATGAATTTGACTGCCCAGAAAATAACTACATTTAAACTGTGCTGAACTTTTTCTCTGTTGGCTTTGATTTCTCACCTCAAAATAGAAGCATTCATTGATTCTGCAGGGGGAGAGACTGGATTTGTGACAGAAGGACAGGCCAAGGACACAAATCAGGGTATGGAGAGGAGCTCAGCTCTCTCCTCTCACAGACATCAGATTATTTTAAACGAAAGAGATAATCCCATCTTTTGTTTGATCTTGAAACGCCTTGTTTTTTAATTTTCTCTATTAAATCTGCCTTTTTTTTCCCTCTGGCATGTTTTGAGGATCCATGATATATTGAACTACAAAGAGATGTTTAGGGACTCTAACTCATAAAGATAATATCATTATTTGTGTATGAAGAAACAAAAATGTACTTAATACAGTTGTTGTCTTGATTCAATTCATGTAATGTAAAAGCACAACAAAAGATACAACAAAAAGGTTTCCGGAATTGACACAACTTTCAGTGTAATATGATGAAAGCAAGATAATAACAATCAGATATCAGCAAAAATATTTGTCCAATATTGAGATGCATTTTTAAAAAGTAAATACAGAGTGAGTCTAAAAAATAAGCTAATATTGTTCTTCAGGACATGAACACAGCAAAAATTAAAACTATCTGTACATCCTGGCAGCACTTGCGAAATCAGAACACATCACTTCATATGTCTGTGACATTCTACAGCCCCTTAGCAGCTCAACCAGTGACTGACAGTGCCCCCTAGAGGGGAGACAAGGAAGAAGAGGAGCATTCTACTGAATGGCACTGTGTAAAACCGTAAAATACACTACAGATATAAAAGACATCACAGTGGTTACAAATTAGACTATCAGCACTTTATCGTGTCATGTGAGTTTAGGTCACAGCCTTTGTCAAATGTCATCTTTCGCGCTCTTTATTATTTCTTCCTTTTTTCAAAGTCCAAATTCTCAGACTCCAGCTTCTTAAATTTGATTATTTTCAGGTTTCTTTCCTCTTCTGTGACAGTAAACTTTGGGTTATGGACAAAACAAGATATTTGAGACAATGTCAACAATGATCCACATTGTTCGCCACTCTCTGACATTGTATGGTCCAAACAAGTAATCAACTAATAGAGAAAATAATAGCTTGTTCAACCAAAAATGAAAATAATTGTAGTACCGTACTATAAGCTCGTAAGTCCCAAGTGTTAGCAGAAAATAACCATGATACAGTGAGAAAAAAATGCAGCAAGTGATTTAACAGAGTAATTTTGCTTGTCTCTTGTCGAGTACAACAACAATTGTATAAAGAATGCCAGTTCCCATTAATGCCTTCTGCTGCCCTGGTTTCTGTTTGACTAGTATCTTCTCATTCTGTAGCAGATAGAGACAGATGACAAAATTAATTTAAAAAAACAAAAAACAAAGTGTGATGCCACAGCAGCTTTAATGCACCTTGGCATTAGTTCTCCAAGTTTCTGGAACATCACCGGAGGGATAAACACCATTCTTACAAAGAATATTCACCTATTTGGTGGTGCTGTATAACACATCAGTGCAAAATCCCCCACAAGTGTTAAGTTTGGTCAAGATTTGGTGACTGAGGCTACAGCACTTTTATCAAACTGTTCAGTGGGCTCTGCTGTCCTATGAATGAGGGCATTGCCTTCCTGGAAGAGACCACTCCTATCAGGATAGAAATATTTCATTAAAGTACAAAGGTGGCCACTAGAAAAACTGTAGATGAACCTTTGTTCAAACTCATTTCCTCTTTTTCACTTGCCAACTTGACACTATATTCCAATCAACTGTGCATGTTCAGCAATTTTTTTACATGTCATAGAGCATGACTGCATGTCAATTGTTGGATTTCACCATGCAGAGGACCTGTGTGGAAACGTCTGTATTTATTATGTTTCTCTACTTGTTTATTCAGATTTTTTTCTTTAATTTGTCAGTCGTCTGTAGCTGAAGACTAATGATGACACTCTATTGCCCCCAATTGATCACAAATGGAAATGCACCAGTACAAACCCCAACAAAACAAATTATAGAAACACATTTGTTCTGTTATTTCTTCACTTATATACCACCACCAATCAACATACCTAGTAGTATTATCAGGAAACTATGTAATCAACTGTAAACTGGCAAATGGAAAAGAGTTTTTTATAAGCACTGGGGAAACAATGCCAGCCATCATATTCAGTCAGACTTTCCTAATGTCTGGCTATGAAGTGTTGACTGGATTGTTCAGTGTCCTTTCTAAAACATTTCCATTACATGGAACTCAAGACAATGGCAAGATCTACTATATGAATAAATTAATTTGTTTATAAATCTATATAATCATGAGCTGAGGTGTTATGGAAAAATGTGAAGTTGCAATAAGCTATTCAAGGTGAAGCATAAGCACATTATTTCTAATTTAAAAAGAAATGTAAAGACCACTGTCTGCATCATTTAAGCCGCACCCATCTCAGGTAACGGCACACTTGCCCATCATGCATCCATTAAACACTGTATTTAGCACAATAGGCTCAGATGACACTGTTCTCTCATCTGAAGGTTAAGGTGTTTCCCCTTCATATTGCTGTGTCCTCCAAAATCAGATGTAACATTCAAGACTAACTTTGCTACAAATGCAACTCAACCCTTGCTACAACTTAAACTAACATACCATAGCATAGCAGCAGTATTTTATATTAATATAAGCTAAAAGTAAGCCTCATTAAAATTAGAAAGCACAATGAAACATTGCACTCGAGATGTTTCATTTACACCCTGATTGAGTAACAGCTGACAACATTCATGAGTTAGCAAATTAAAAATGTGTTGTCACATAACCGCCAATATCACTTATTAACACAAGATATAATATGTTCATTTGTGAGCTTTACGCAGGCTTACACTTGTAAATGTATGAATGCCAGACTATTCCTTTAAGTAAGTGACATTACAGAGAATAACTGACAATTCCTTTGTAAAAGGACCATGAAGTTATCTATACTATCAGGGAGGACCAATAATCTATCAGCATTTGCAAAACATAACCAGAAAAAATACAGTCTTTGTTCTCACTCCAGCCTTTATCTCCCTTGATATGCCAGTTAGCTGACAGTAATACCGACCAATGAGTAAGTTCAGCAAAAAACAGAAGTTGACTCAAGTGCTTTGGCAGCTTAGTTCCTTTTTGGGAAGACAGCTCAGTACAAGTCATAAGAGAGGCTGGAAGTGATTGAAACTTCCACTATATCATTTTCATCTCTGTCGTCTTACTGGACTGTAGTCATATAGACTGCTTGCAACAGGGGTGGGCTTAAGAAGGTTATCCTTAGTCCCTTCATTCAGAGGCAAGCAGAACATGACACTCACCTGATGCATCTCTCTACACATTTCTGACATTTGATATTCACCATGTAACTCTGAATGTACCAAGCTGCACTTTCTCTCTGCAAATACCTGAGGTGGACACAATAATCTGAACACCTTATCAATACAACACCGAAATTAATCATTACATCTTTGTGCAGATTTGTGGTTGCTTGTTACTGTTATTTGCAAAAAACTAGAAATAAAAGACAAAGTATGTGTTACAGAGCTAAATAAACATTTTATCAAGTAGAATAGGTAGTATTTCACGCTGACACATTTGCAATTTGAGTCTACACAATAAATCTTGGCCAGCTCCTGTTGTAATGAGGCATAAGGCCTCATTTGGCTGTATATTGTCCTACACCAGTATTTACTGCAATAGCAAAGCCAACAATGCTAAAATGACTCATAGTAAATGCTTTACTTATCCTTGCACATACTACTGCCCAAGAGATGGAAAACCCCATGACTACTAACCCCAATTGCAGAGAAACTCCAGCGGAAAAACACACTGTGCAGTTTTTCCCATAACATCTGTTCAGTGTCTGTTCAGCAGCTTTCAGGTGCTGCTATCAGTCTGACCGCTTGCATTGTCTGCCTGAACTAAACAAAAGCTGCACTTTTATGTACAGAGCCAGAATTGATAAGAACAGGATTTCAGTTGATTATATTAGTGCTTCCATTTTCAGTAAGTACAGTGCATTGATTTGCAGATATTTTGTGCATTTATAATATTTAGGAATATCCCAATTAGGGCTGCAACTAACAATGACTTTCATTGTCGATTGATCTGATGATTATTTTCTCAGTGAACTGATTAGTTGCTTGGTATATAATGTCAGCAAATCATTAAAAACGTTTGTCAGTGTTTCTCAAAGCCCAATATGACATCTTCAAATGTCTTGTTTTGCTTATAACACAAAAATATTCAGTTTACTGTCATAGATGAGGAAAGATCAGAATTGAATAAATAAATATACTCAAATCAATTAATCAACAATAAAAATAGCTTTTGATGAATTTAACAGGAGACAAGAAATCATTTCATAGCTGCAGCTCTTGTCAGTTGCGGGCTTTTTGGCCCTGATCCCAAATCGATGGGGTGTCTGCTGATTTTCAGTCTGATCTGAAACTTGTATGTACTAACACTGGAAAAAAATAATAAAAACTAAATAGCCAGCCAGCTAAAACTGTCAAATGGTCAAACTTGCAATTCTGACCACGGCTAATCAGTGATGTCAAAGAGGGGGTCTTACAGTATTTCGAAGTTTGGTATAAATATTTAACTGTTAGATGGGATAATGGTTTTTTTCTGTAGCAAATAACTGTATAACTTCAAATAACTTCAACAACTGTAAGACAAGAAGGATGAGATCTTGCGTGTCTTGGGGTCAGGATCGAGTAAAAGTGTATTTGAAACTCAAACTGACACCAGCAGGCTCCCACCATCTGTTCACCCCAGGTTAACTAAATGTGCACCGTCACAAAGTTGTATTATTGTATTTGTAAAATACTCTAGTATTGTATTGTACTTGGATTATTACTATGGTGTTATGTGTACTATAAAACTGGTATAACAGCCTTGAATGAAGGGTATGACACCAGTGTTGACCTTTGAAAAGAAATGTCCAGTACAAAGAAATGACTTGATGAAGAGGACATTTTGAAGACTGGGTTAGATTATACCAGAGAAAGAGGGAAAGTTCTCTGAAAACCCCTCTGTGTGACAAGGAAAGGACACACACCCTCCTCATGAGTGTTGCGTGTAAACAAGGAGCAACTGGAACAAACATCCCACGCAGGACTAGCAGAGGAGGCAGCGGATTGTGAGGCCACGCAGGAGCAGCAACCGATATAGTGGACACCAGGGCCCAGTTGGTGTTCATGTGCTGACTGCTGGGCTCCAAATAAAGCTGAGGGCAGCACATGACACCCAAGGTGCATTCCTTTTGAAACATGAATACACACACGTTTGCAAACGTAATGCTACATAATGACGAGAATCTGAAGACTCATATTCATTTACTAATCCTATCCCATTCACGCTCTTCAAATTATAATCAGTGTCGACAATTATTAGATGGTCTTCTACTCCCTCCCCCCCAAAAAATAATCCCATCTTCTGAACTATCCTTATCCTAATCTGAGTTGAACGGACATAAACAGTATATATTAACATCAAGGACACCTCAATACCTTTCACATGTAGTAGATTGTCTATGTATATCAGTGGTGATGTTGCCAGAAAAGGATGTTCAAACACCATCTTGATTTAAGCGGTTTTGCATTTAACAAACTTACCACACAGTATGTACATGGCAAAAAATAGCTCATCTGACTAATTTTGTAAAGCCTGTAGGGTTCTAATGGCGTAGGAGTACTTGGGCTCTTTCATATTACACTTTGCTAAAACTGGGGAATCTGTGAGAAACACATTTTTAAAAATATGCCAAAATCAAAGTAGAACCAACATTTTGACTTTCAGAGTGACTCTTGGAACTTTCCTGTCTGTGCAATGTCACCATTTTCACCAATTACATATCCCCAGCTCATAGTGCAGCCTTTTTATTAAAATAAATACTCTGTCCAAGCCCCAAGTCAGAATAACTCATAGGACATCATTAGACTAACGTTTTTAGATTTGATTTGGAAAAGAATCCTCAATAGTCACAGAAGCATTACACAAAAATTTTGTTGCGGTGAATTGATCTTGACAAGAGTTGCATGACTCCCTTTGGAGAAAACAGGAGAACTCAACAGCACTAGCACTGAACAAAGAACGACTTATTCCTACAAAAGTGCATAAGTTGCAACATGTATCCTTCTGTGCTACTGTTAAGCAACAGAGGGTGACAAGCAAGTTTGTCATAACCAGGTACTCTTTGTGTTAGCCAGCTTAACAAAACCTAAAACCTCAAGCAGAGACAGTGGATATCACGACAGTGGTTGTCAACATTCTTTGTTTTAAAAAAAAGTTATTACAATAAAGAGCTATGACTATAAAAATGCATTACGGTATAAAGCGCTGTTACTGCAAGTGATGCAACACAGGAATGGTGGTAGAATATTTTTAATTGTTCAAGTTAATGTATTTATTTACTACTTAGTGCACTCGCAATGCAGTCACTTATGTTACGGTGGAGTAATGTGACGATAGCCGTTGGTTTGTCTGTCTTTTATCAACATTACTCAAAAATGGATTACAGAATTTAGAGATGAAATTTTCAGGGAAGGTCAGAAATGACACAAGGACCAATTGATTAGATTTTGGCAGTGATCCAGTTTATAATTTGGATCCAAGATTTCTGTATCATTGTTAACGGCACGGAGTCACTGTAACTCTGACAACAACTGAACACTACGTCAGCTGCCTGCTGACGATCACATGATTGTGATCCTACTATAAATCGACCACTGTGGCATTCTTGGGACTTATCTGTCAGAAATGATACAAGGAATGAGTAGCCTTGGCAGAGTACTGCGCTCTCTGAGTGCTTTTCTAGTTTCCAATGTGACAGCTACATATTGGAGTTGCTAATCTTTAAAATGTATAAATTTAAAGAGACACTCAAGAAGTGCATCTAGGTTTGACTCTGTCCCATAAAGAAAGATAGGTGGAAATCCTTTTAGTTTTTCAACCAAATTAAAGTGAAATTAATTGTATTGATTGAATACTCTCTGCGATAAATAGCAATTGACTAATCAGTTTTCTAATCTGTGTTCCATTAGCTATAGTACCAGCAGTGAAAAAAGGGCTTGGTAGCATAACAAGACCAAGCAGAGAAATATGTTGATACAATTTTTGCATCATCAACTGAATGCAAGTAGATTCCTGTAGCGATGCAACACTTGCAGTATGTACTACCGCAATGGAACAGCTTCAAACTGTGACATTACTAACATTTGGCTCAACAGGTTTGCAAACGTAATGTAATCCCTTAGCTGAGAATCAGTATCGCTCATAAGTAACGAGGTCAGGACAGACTTGGTAAGAGTGGTGCTTCTGACATCCAAGCCTCTGAACAGAACCTCCTTTGGAACAGGTTAAATGTACAGCATCAGTTACCATGGTGATCTAGCAAGTTTGAAGAGAGTCACCTTCATGATACTAAAAATTCTCACTCAAGGCTGAACATGATGAGCTAACTCATTAAACTCCCTTCACAGTACAGCCCTAAGGTCTTCACAGTGTTTCCTAAGCACACAGCTCTTCCAATGTATGAAATGTCAGCGCTGAGAGATTGACAGTCTCTCCCTGTGTAATGTTGCATCAAGTTTAAATCCGACACCTTTTGGAGACCCTGAACTCTGCAGAACCTCATTTATCTTTCACTGCCTGCTTAATGTCTCATAAATACAAATGAAATATTAGTTGTTCTCAGCCTCCGTGACAACCGCAGGGTGCATCCTCTCTTGTACCCTAAAACTGCTTTATGTCATTTCATCAACTATGACTGTAGAAATTGCATTTCTGGTTAAGACGCTGTCTGCTGTGTATTCTTAAATAGAAATAATCCATCATTAAACATATGCATAAAATACACAGTTGATTACAATAACAATTTTAACATATTTGGAAACTTACTTTCGTCACGGATCACCTTTTCCTTCACATAGTCAGGAGGACTGCTAGGAGCAAGCTAAAACACATTTTTACATTGCTTGAAGGGCATTGAGAGGAGGGCTAGACAGTGCAACAAACAACCGCTATCATTAACGCAACAGCATGTTCCACTCTATCATTTTCATTTCTTCATAGCCACTGCTTCCTCTTTACAATATTTATTACTTAATCACCCTCTGAACATCTGTTTTGCAACCTTGAAGAGAAGTAAAAAACAATGTTCCACTTCAGCTATATTTTCAAATGTATTAACACTGTGTTTGATTTTGTTAACATAGTTTTCTTAAGGCCAAATGAAATCCCCGTTATTGACAAATGGAAAAGTCAAACGTACTCTCGGAGGAGAGTTTAACAATCGACAGCGCTTTTCTCTGAGACAAATAAAAATGTAAACTCATGAAGGAAGAAACCTTAAAGTAATCTCTTTTTACATGACCTCTGAAATGTAAAGGAAAATTTCCTTTCTTTATGTATTAAATAATCTGCCTGCTTTATTCAGAGTCATTAGGTACTTTCAGTTTGGACAACAAAGTCAAAAAAAAAAAAAGACTTTTCCTAAGAGCATACTGGTATGTACAAGTTGCTCGGTGTTACTAAAAATACTATAAGGTGGTGCCACTGTAATGGAAAATGCCAGACCATCCACTATTCAAGCATTATCTAAACTCATTATCTGCTACGGTTATCAGCTTTATCATCCAGGAATTTAATTTAACAGAAGCACCCGCACATCAGTAAATAGATTGCAACAAAACAAGCAAGTATCCTCTACTATTTGTCATGTATTGATCGCAATACAGTGTCTCACAGATGAAGCAACTGAGGAAATTGTAATCTAAATAACTCAGAATAAAAAGTCAATATGTAAGATACCATGATGCATGATACATCAGCTGCCAGAGGCTTCAGAAAATACCTCATTTAAAATTGAACAAGTATCACACCTACTGTTCTTTATCAAGTTCATTTTCACCACCACCTAAAGATGTTAAAATTAGTTCAAATACAAGTAGAAGATAGTTTAGTCTACAATATGTAAAAATGCAATAAGTAACACCATCAAAATGTTTTTTTTCCCTAATAAATCAATCATCTTACTGCAGCAAACCCCTGAAAAGCACGAGTCTTATATGCTCCTGAATAGAATATCTGTCTTAACAACCAAAAAACATTTAACCGCCACATTCTCTGATTTCGACACCAATCAGTTGCATGTGTCCACAGAGGAGCCAGAATTATATCACAAACACTCAGAAGAATAAAATATTTGATAATGATAGCTAACACAAAATGTAGTTTACTATAGGCTAGCTAAGAAAAATGCACGGTAAAGGCCACAACAAGCCCAAGCACTGCATACACACGCTATCTCAAGTGCAAAGATGCACATCCATCTTCTTACTAAGGGAATCTGATTTAGAGTGAAATTTAATCTGTGCATTTAAATGGAACAGACAGGTCCCAACTTGTCATTGTATTATAGAAGAGGAAATCATGTGGAAAACATTTTCATGGCTCTGCAGCTCTGTGCTGGCTCAGCCTCCAGATGGACATGCCTACCACTCTCATGAAGTTTATGGTGTCTAAAAAACAACCTTCTAAATAAATAAAATATCTCTACGCTCCAAGTTGAGCGACAGACATGAATATACTAGAATTTATATCCAGATTGCATAATGTTTGTGCATCTGTACTGTCTATCAGCATGCGGTCCTGAAATCCATTCATCTTTTTTTACACAATCTCCATGTCACACTCATCTCTGCTCATATAATTTAGTTCTCTAAACCATCCTCAACAGTTTTATTAGGAATAGAATTTGACTTGTTACCCACCTAGCATCTTGCACAGCTCCAGGCACATGGAACATGTTTTCATTGGACCAAACATAACAAACTGACATGCTATGTCAACAGCAACACTCTCCTCTGTCCCTATGGTTCATCTCCAGAAGAAAATAACTACCAATGTAATTTTTTCTAACATTATTACTCTTCCACTGTGACAAATGACAAAGCCTGTGTCAGTGGAAAAAATGTAAAGTTAAATTGGTATTTAGCTATAGAAGTAACAACGAGAATCCACTGTGAGTCCCTGGTACATAAGAACATATTACATTCAAAAGAAACCACAAATACTGTCTCATTTTGGCTGCTCTGCGCAGTTCAACAAACCTGTGTGTGCTTGACCGATCACCAATCAATACACTCAACAGATTGTCTATGCACACACTAAACCATCAGCACACTGTCATTTAGCATGCTTGCTTGGTCTGTGTGCTGGGCAATTATTCCTCCACCTTCTAAACACCAACCTGTTGCTATAGAAGCACGTGTTTGCCAGCAACTGACTGAATGAGACTTGAGAATAAAGCGTAAAGCCAAATTATGGTTCAGAGCTGAAGGATTATTCTGTACGATAAACCAGCCACAGCAGCTATACAGTGGGGTTTTAAAAACATCATGGACATATCATGACTTGTTTTATGAGCTTCAAATTATGTTTTCCACAGTGAATTAATGACACTATTTTGTGGTATAGAAGCATCTTATTTCTTATGCAGGATCATTGTTTTATTATTATCATTATCTTGTGCGCTCCATTGTTTGTGATAGATAGCACTGAATTTCATTTTTACATAATACCAAGGTGTCAAAATCCAGTCATATCAACCGACGTTTTTACTTTTTCCCGTGTGGCAGCAAAAAAAACCGAGACAAACTAAGACTTAACTGCTTTAACTCTTAAATAAACAAAGAAAAAATTATGGTTCTTTCGAGTCAGAGTGGTGGTAATGCACAGGGAGTTCAGCATAGGCTGCTCTGACTCACTCTTAATTAGCTGAGACTCATTTTAATGTAGTGCTAATTGTAATTTCCTGTTTGTTAAAAGGGACGGTTTATGCTAGCAAAATCTCCCCGAGCACTGTAAATCCTAAAATAGAGTACACATGTTCTCAGTGGACCGTTTGGTGACATTTTGGTTAAACTTCGACACAAACTATACAAAAATGTTTTACAGCACTCAAAACTTTTTGTGGCTCATGTTATTATCACCAGGTGCAGTTTCCCTCAGCTTTGGGGTCCCGTCCCCCCCGGCTTCATTACATAGCTGCACGACAGCCAGAGCCCCGGCGAAATGCGATGGCTAATCCTCTGCTAGAGAGGTGAGATAAGAAGTGGGACACGGAGTCTGTCCCTCAGCTGTCTTACCGTACTTGTTCGGCTCCCTGTTGTACTCCAGGATAGGAACCACTGCGTTGGGGTCCTGCGCCTCCAACACCGAGTCCTCTAACGTCTCTTTTCCCTCCCCTGTGGCAGCGCCGCGGCTACTGCTACTGCCGGTGTCTGGTGCCGGGTCAGCCTCAACCGCGTCCAAGTTCTCCCCCTCCCCAGCGACCACCCCTCCGTCGACGGGGACCACCACAAATCTTTCGCCCATGTCCCTGCTCTTGTGTTGCCGCACTGTGAGTGGAGGAGCAGCAGCTTCCCTCTGCGGTCCGCAGACGGTGAGAGCTGCCACACGAGACAGCGTACAACAGACACACGCTCACGCGCTGACCAGAGGATTGATTACAGTATAGATGAGCCCGCCTCATCTGTCGCTGATTGGCTGAAAGGGCCGAGGAGCGCTGTCAATCCACACCAGGAACCATTCAGAGCTGCTGAAATGTTTTAATAGTGAAATGAACGAGTTTTAACATTTGCATCAACTTTATCATATTCTCCTTATATCACAAAATGTCTGGCGTTAATTAAGATGCAAAGTAGGCTCCAAACGTCTAGCAATTAAGAAAAATTAAAAATAAATTAGCCATGAATGCATTTTCAAACTTTTCTTCTTCAGTAGTTATGATAAACTTTAAACACACTCGTGGATATACCTGAAATATATAGTTTTTTTCTTCAAACTTGATGTAGCCCAAGCAGCTGAACAATGCAACTGAACAGAACACTCCTTAAAATAGTGCATGTGAGACAGTGCTGCCCTGCTGTCAAAGTGGCGCACATGTACTGGCATGTCACACTGAACTCATTACAAGCTTCTTTAATGATCTCAAAATAATGGGTCAATTAACACTCACTCTGCACATCCTCTGATATCAATAACCACAAACAGAAGATCAACATATCATTCTAATTTAAAAAGTAATGAAGGTTCAGTCATTTGCCAACATCTTGCCATAATAACTTTGGTATGTTACAGCTAAGAATAAATGGTTTGTCAATACCTCAGAATAGAGTGACTTCTCGTTTTCCAAACATTGACACATAGTCTCCATGCAGAAACAGATTTCAAAAGTCTCCTGGGCAAATATTTCTTGTTTTAAATTTGACCCACTTGCACATAAAGAAGCCTTGCTCCAATCGTTCTTTAAAGCATTTTTTTTTTTTTTTTACAGTTATGCTTTTTCTTTTTTTTGTTTGTCTATCATCGGGTTCATTTTAAGTCTGGAGCTTTTAAATCAAGTTTCCGTGGATTTCAGAGAAAACAGGCTGTCATCTGCAAGTCCCAGACCAAGATCGTCAACCTAACTCAATTAATTGTTCTCTGGGCAAAGACCAATCTGTTTACTCAGTTAATGGAAAATCCATTCACACGCCACTCTGATGACAAAAACGTAGAGAGCTGAAAACATAACCCCTTCATAGAGATTACATAAGCAGCAGCTACATAAAAAGCAACAGGTTACTTCAATGAGTGACTGGAACGCACCATAGGAAAATGGTTTATGAAGCCTGGAAATTTCGGGTCAGTAAGCCAGAATGAAGACCTTTCGTGGTTGTGTTCTTATAAAGCACAGTTCTTGCAATGATGTCAACTAAAATATCATGCCTGTGGCCTTTTTAGACAAAAGGTCTAATGTTTTTGAGAATGGAGCAAATCAATAAATTATTTGATAAAAACTGATGAGAGGTGGAAGGTCAAAAATATGACACTCTACTTACTTGTCAGGGAGGCAGACGAGGGGTTAGGGATGGTATGAGCCCTGCACCTCGAGCCTTCATTTAAAGGTCTGTTAACGTTTCATGCTGGAGAGTCAACCAAATGACTACAAAGTAATCCAAAATACCTCAATTCAGATGCAAAACAAACACAAAACACACAAAACAACCAAACAAAAGATGACAAATAACTGATATGACACAGAAAATAAGCAAAAAGAGATTAAAAATGACTAGAAAGGCATGCAAACTAACTGGAAAGAGATGCAAAATGACTACTATATACAAAATAATGAAAAAGAGAAGCAAAATGACTACAAAGACTGTAAAGAGATTAACCAAAAAGAGATGCAAGACTGCTACAAAAGGACATAAAACAACTGGGGAGACAAACAACATAGAGACACACAATAACCAAATACATAAAATGACTACAAAGATACACAGCTTGACTTGGTAGTCATTTAATTATTCTGTCTAGTGTGTTGCTCCTGTGTGGCAGAATCGCTTCTTACACAACTGTGTGTAGTGGTCTACCGCTCTGTGTTCATGGATGTAAAGTTTTGTTCTAACAAATAATATTTAGAGCCATTTATCTGGCATTTATTTACTGCAGTAAAAAAAAACAGTTGTACTGTCATAATTGTACAGTTTATTAAGGTGGAGAACCAGGCCTTTAAACTTGTCTTATCACATTATTACTCATTTTACAAATGTGCCCCCTCTTTTAAAGCTATGCCCAGTTCTGCCCCCACTGAAAAGTTTTTACACTTGCCCTTGATTGTTATCTATATCCCTTTTCTAATGGACTTTGGCCACAGTTGTTTTCTACTCAATCATCTGTTACATAAGGCCCAGTCGTCTGTCATTTCAGCTATTCAAAACTCCTGAGGAGGGAATTTTCTGGACGAACTCCAGGAGACCACTCAGACAGTAACTGCGTGAAGGGTGGTGTGTGGACTAAAATAGACAGCTGGCAGAACAGTTGGATGGCCGAGGGGTGAGTGGGGGTGGAGTGGTGGGCTCAGAGTGGCTGTGTTCAGCTTACACAAGTAGTTAAAGTCAGTTCAGTCTGTGATTAAAATGTCAAAAAAAAGGATCACAAGAAACCGCTTCGTTACACGCAGAGTGTGTGTAATGTTTTTTTATGCTTCCTTGAGTGGACGTTCTTGGCTTTGACAGTGTGAGACTAAAATACAGGGCTGACAAAGTAACTTGTAATCCTACACATCCATGTTGTTTTACTCATCCGCAGCTAAACTCATCACCTCGGTTCAGAATGATTTACAGGCAGGACAAAATGAAATGCAGATTAGTTTTTTAAGCTGGGTGAGATGTGGCAGATGTGGCCTTTGCAGCACAATCACAGCTACAAGTGTCTGGGGTGACAAATGTCAGGCTTCTTTAGACAACATTACTGAATGTCCAGTAAAACACATATGTGATACTGTTCTTTCAGTAAATGAAAGGCCTGCTCTGATGTGATCAAGGTTCATCTATGATTCTCCTATATAGTATGAATGTGTCAAGGGAAAATACTTTTGAAGACTGTTTTAAAGATGAAATCTGTGATCCTGTAGAAAGACTGGTATTTTGATAGTTAGCATGTGACAGATTTACTGTTTCTCTCAGCCCCTCTCCTTTTCCTTCTGACCTGGGATATTGTTGTATGGATCAGTTCAAGCAGCTTTGCTCCTCATTTACAGATCACAGGTCTGTGTATAAATATCAGGCTTTTCTTCAGTATATACAGAGAATAGACAGCTACCACACAGTGAGAAGATGTTTACTGACTTTCACTGACCTATTAATCTTCTCACCTTTAAAGGATACTACGGTAGCCTGTTTCTGCAGGAGAAACATATGAAATACAGATGCATAATAGAATTTAATAAATTTAAAGTGAAAATTCTGACATTAATGACTTACAAATGTATACAATAACTTATTCATTTAGATTTTTGATTACCACCTGCATCATTCTTTGAACTTACCATGACATAATTTGACAATTGCAAAATTTGGATTTATCATTTTGATGTAGCTGACAAAAAAAAAGAATGACTATTATTTTGTCTTTTCTGGTAAAAAAAAATGGGCTTCTGTGGCATGCTGTATAGTAACCAGTCTTTATTATTATTGGAGCAGAGACCTTGTTAAAATCAGCTTCCCTGTGACAAAATATTTTATTTATTCAATTAAAAATATATTTAATGCTACTATTATATTAAATTCATACTGTATATTCAACTCCTGCATGATTCCTATTTGGACTTGTGCCTGACCAGCAGAGCGACAGTAAAGAGCAGGTTTGTGCAGCTGACTGTGATACACATGAATACTCTCATTAGTCCACAAACAGCCTCCTCTCCTGCTCTGTTGTCATAGAGCTGCTCCCCTAGGAAGGACCCAAACTTACTGGCTGCTGAGGTGAAGCTGGTGTTGTCAGGGTGCTTCAGTGGGACACATTTATCCCTGCTGACCTGGCTTTTTGTTTTTTAATGGCAGGACAGGGGAAAAAACAGCTGTGTATTCTTATTGTCACAGCCCTGTAATGCACAAAGAAAAAAAAAACAACAAATAAAACCATCTTATGTTATCTTTGTATTTGTACCAAGTTTGTTTTGGTCTGGTTTATTTCCTTTCCACTATGTCTTCTCTTAGCATTACTTAGCCTCACCTTATCTTTGAATCCAGTTTTTACCAGTACTGTACCATGGCTTGTTCACAATTAATGTAGTTTCCTCTGGATTTCTGAAGTGGGCAGCCGCAGTGCAGACTGAGTCCTCCTTTATAAGATTTTCTTCCTATCTGCGATCACAGTCATTTACTGTAAAGCGGCTTCTCACTACCCCTCCACAGACTGCTGCTGATATTAGTGGACCCGGCGATGCGTGTCTGGAGTGTATATGGGTCAGCGATATAGCATGAAAAGAAGCTTTTATTCTGAAATAGGTCCCCCACTGCTGTGTCATTGTGCTGCCCTGTCACAGCAGACAGCGGTGGGTCATCAGCAGCACATCCTCGGCTGTGTTCTCTGAACAAATCTCAGAGGGGAATGTGACGTAAGACCTGAGCAGAGATGCTGTGGGGAGCAGAGCCCCAGCTGTCACACCTAGATGTGTTTTGGAGAACACCGTAACCAAGAGTCAAACACTTTCTCCCTCCTACACTTTAACATGAGAAAGGGTTTTTGTTGCACACAGGCTACATATCATAGGATATTGATACCACATATAGACATGGGAATGTAGTACTTCAGGAAAACGAATTGCTCCTGCATACAATAAATCAATACTTTTAAGATCTGATACAATAAACCAGAAAAATATACAAAAACAGCAAGCATTTTACATTTGTAAGAGTAGCATATAAACAATTATTAAATGGTTTAGAGGACTGTAATGCAGGTGTGAGCTTATATTAGGTTATTTTAAAATATTTAATAATGTGTGTGCCAACAATTACTACTTTTCTTGTTTCTTGTGAGGCTTCTGGACCTAGTGGTTAAACAGATACCGACTGTAATATTGCAACCTTCGTTATTGTGTGTACAAGTTTTAGCATTAATGTTGATTTTTTTAGTTGTGTATTATTTTTCAAGACTCATTTTTAAACTGCACAATCAAGTTCATTGTATAATGAATTATTTAATAATCATTTGCAGAACTTTCTTAATTTATGTGTATATTTAGCGTCTATTTGTGATGTTTGAGTATCATGTTAACAAGCCAAATGGCTCCAGTAATTCTGGGTTCCACCTGCCATCGTTTATGGTGAGACAGATGGGAATGCAACAGTCGCACTTATACTATTTATAGTGTCTTACCGTGTTTGTGTCGATTAATGGAGATGATTCAAAGAGAAACTGTAAATCATGTTGATAAAGACAAAAGCCTTTGTCAATTGGTTGATAATTTTGTAGGCTGATCCACAGCTCAAATAACTGGACACACTTTCAATAATCTGTAAGTCATTAAATTTTTGAGTCCAAAATAGTATAAAAATGGCAAACTTTTTTTGATTCCAGCTTATCAGATGAAAGAATTTGTTACTTTTGTTGGTCATATACACTACCGTTCAAAAGTTTGGGGTCACCCAGACAATTTCATGTTTTCCATGAAAACTCACATTTATTCATGTGCTAACATAATTGCACAAGGGTTTTCTAATCATCAATTAGCCTTTCAACACCATTAGCTAACACAATGTAGCTTTAGAACACAGGAGTGATGGTTGCTGGAAATGTTCCTCTGTACCTCTATGGAGATATTCCATTAAAAGTCAGCTGTTTCCAGCTAGAATAGTCATTTACCACATTAACAATGTCTAGACTGTATTTCTGATTATTTTATTGTTATCTTCATTGAAAAAAATGCTTTTCTTTCAAAAACAAGGACATTTCTAAGTGACCACAAACTTTTGAATGGAAGTGTTTGAATGCAAAGAAAAACGCCTTGACATTTATGAACATCATGTTCGGCTCTGCGTCATCATGAAAGACATTTTTGTGCGTGCTTTGAACAAATACTTAGCAGAATAATTAATTGTCATTAATTGCAGCCTCATACACAGCAGTTGATTTGATGGGTTGATATGGTGTTATGACCAAAACGTATTCCTCTCTTTAACCTCTCATCCACTCTGTGCGCTGGTTGGTTAGCAGAGGGATGCTCCCACTGGGCCTGTTAACATAATAGATCATCCATTGCTTATACATATGTAGAAACAGTCAATAAATCAGTTTTTGTTTGTGTGAAGTCAAATATCATTAAATATAATTACAGTTGTGCTAATAAAAAAAAGTTGGATTTTTTTGCTCATGAAAAGCTTACGTTTTGGTAAACCTTTGAGCTCTACATGCTATCAGATTTATTTCCTTGGGGTCTGACATAGACCTACCTAATTGTATATACCTATGAAAGTGAATTTTATTTTTTTTGTTTGATATCATTGCGTACGGGGGAGACAGACTTAAGCTGAGAAGTAGTGATTATGGACGCTTTAGGAAACGTTCAAGGGCGATGTTTTTGTCTGCATGCAGATGGCACACTGTAAACAAGATCCCACTGGGCTCTGCTATTCAAAAGGGACAGATGTGTGTGTGAGAGAGAGTGTGAGTGATAGAAACAAAGAGAATATGACTCCACTTTACATCTGGACTTATGTCAAAAAGCCAGTGTGTCTGTTTGTGTGCGTGAGACAGAAACAATGTTAACCACAGCTGGGGGAGTCTGCCATTAGTGACAGCCAGGCAGAACCAGATACAAAACACTTCAGATCCACTTTATTGTAAATGCCTACATCACAAAACAGATGAAGAGTGGATTAACTAGCGGTCAAACATATGGTTTGATTGTGAAGGTTGCTCTGTCCCCCACTGAATACCTTGATCGTGTTTCTAGATGCATTCCTTGGATTGATGCTTATAGCCTTAATAACACTGGACCTGTGACAGTTTTTTTGTTGAACGTAATATTATTGATACCTCTATAGGAACCTTATAGCTTTATTGTATTTTATTTAAAGAATATTATTTTATTTCTGCTGACGCCAAAGGAGGAAAAGTCACATTTCCAAGGCAGGTTTCAGATTGTTTGGTGACCCAGGTCAGGCATAAGGGGACCCTTTTGTAAAGGAAAGTGTATACTTGCTCATTAGGTCCAGTATTACACCTTTTTTCTCAGTCCTCGAGTCTCTGTACTTCAGCACATTCAATTTGATATAAAATAACAGATACTACATTGAAGTGCCAGGGTAGGTTTAATATGAGTAACATATATGTCCATTAAAGATGCAGTGCTCAAAGTTTATGGATTCAGAAGTAACTGAATATTTATGAATATTGTAAAAGCATAAACATCAGCAGGTGCTTTATATCTTCTCACTGATGCTCTGCCACATCTTCACCTTCAGCTCTTGCTTTGCTGTTGTGGGTTTCAGCAACAAGATTGCAGCTCCATCAGACTGAGATCAAGAATTCCACCTGTTCACCCTGGGAAGCTCTCTGTTTGATTTGGTCGGCTATTATGGATTGTTGTCCCGCTGAACGGCTAAAGGTCGCCCTATGAGTTTTAAAGAATTTCTCTCAATATGAGGGTACAGAATGTTCCCGTTTACATCTACAGTCATCCTGTTGCTTCCATTAGCAGCGATATCATAAATTAATACCAGTGTGTCAGTTCCACTGGGAGTCATAAATGCCAAAACCACAACAGAAGCTGCACCCTGTTTTATAGATGAGCTGGTGCTTTGCGTCATGACTTGCCTCCTTTTCTCTCCACACTATGAACGTTCCTTCATGTTAACAGAGCTTGAAGTTTGTTTTATCAGTCAGAACTTTCCTCCACAACTCAACTGGTGTGTTTTTTTTTCTGCGACCTGCCCTTTCTGTTTCTGAGTCCTACCAGGGGTTTGTGTCTTGGGCTTCTAGATGGCAGGCAGCTGTCTATTTAGCATACAACTATTTCTGAACCCACGTAATTTGCCCACTATGTATTCAAGGAACTATACTGTATCTCCACTGCTCTTTTTTCTATATCGACATAAACTTACTCAGAGAAAAGTTGAGACTCAGTGCTTTGGTGTAAAATCCATTATTGTCTTTCTAAAGCACAGCCTCTGAAGAGGAAACAAATAAACTGCATTTACCGAATATAGGTCACATCTTGCAAATAACTTCTCCAAACAGTGCAGAACTTAGCTGAAATTGGGTATTTGAGCTGCAGATTTACTGCACTAAATATGGTTGAAATGCAGCCCAGTAAACAATAGGGGACATTGTATTATGCAGATGTTTGCTCGCCCATCAATATTTTTAATTCTACAGAATTTACTAAGCACATTCACCACTACATACAGATTCAACATGACAAATTTCAAATCTGCCAAACTAGGCAGCAAATACCTGACATGCTTCACGGTCGGATGCTGCCCTCTAGTGGACAATTGAAATGGAGATAACGTTAAATTAATCTGAAATACAGTGTAGACATTGTGGTAAATGACTATTCTAGCTGGAAACAGCTGATTTTTAAGGGAATATCTCCATAGGGGTACAGAGGAACATTTCCAGCAACCATCACTCCTGTCTTCTAATGCTACATTGTGTTAGCTAATGGTGCTGAAAGGCTCATTGATGATTAGAAAAGCCTTGTGCAGTTATGTTAGCATATGGATAAAAGTGGGAGTCTAAATGGAAAACATAAAATTGTCTAGCCCAAAACTTTTGAGTGGTAGTGTACATAATTTGTGTGTGTGTGTGTGTGTGTGTGTGTGTGTGTGTGTGTGTGTGTGTGTGTGTGTGTGTGTGTATGTGTGTGTGTGTGTAATATAAATACATATAAATACATGGAAAAAATACTATGCTGTTCAGTGTTTCCTAGGTCATATCTTTAAGAAAGCTCATGTTCAGGAGGAGCTGAGCTCCCAGTCTCCTGTAGTTCATACACTGGATTCAATCAGGTTGTATGATTTTTTTTATTTGATTTTTTTTTATTACAAAAAGTTTACATGTAATTATTTACATTACTCAAATGACTTTGAGTGAATGCTTCTTCTATGAATCACTGACTCCAACTTAACTCCAACTTTGTGTCAGCAACCTGGTTGAGTCAGGAAAGTCTTTGACTTGACACTGGCTGTTCCTGGGACTTTCGGGGACGGAAACAGACTACGTTTGATTTTATCTTTGGCCATCAAAGATGGAGCCCCATTGCCTCTGGGTGATGGGTGGCAGAAGGAAAGGCCTCAGTTCAGATTTAGGCTGAGCTGTTTTCGATGAAGGAACTGAGTCTGCTTTATCTTCAGATAAAAACACCACATCTTTGACTTTGGCCACCCGAGTCTGAGAGGGTTTAGCATTCGACTTCAGGTGGGACTTATTGATTAGAGGTGACAGACGGAGAGGGTCTGGGTTATCTGTTTTGAATTCCTGGATTGTTTTGGATGACTGATTTGAGTCTGATTTATCACCAGGTAAATACACAATATGTTTGAATTTGGCAACTTGAGTCAGAGGAGATTGAGCCTCACACTTCACATCAGTCATCGGTTCAACTAATTTATCTTCAGGCACATGCTTGAAGACTCCAGTGCTATTCCTCAAAGCCTCCTTCAAATCCTAATTTTTAGTGGTGGGACGCGATTAAAAAGTTTAATCGAATTAATTACAGGCGGTGTAATTAATTAATCACAATTAATTGCAGTTCTGTCAAATAGCAATATTTGACACAATAAGTGAATTTTTTCAATTCAAATAAAATTGTGGTTGACAGTTGAATCAATGAATAGACATATACGTGTTTATAATTTAAAATTTATTTTAAAAAAGGAAAATGGGACATATAGAAAAAGTGATTTTGATGACTTAAAGCCTGAATTTAGTTGTTTTTTCCACTGTATGGCACATAAAATCAGCATAAGTAGTTCAAGGAGCTTCAGAAAGTTGAAAATCCAGAGATTCAATCTGTTTTCAGATTTTCTGGGTCCGATAAATTCCCTTTCCAGTTACATTTGGATTTGTAAAAGTGTTTTCGGATTTACAAGCGACAAAACACTTTTACAAATCCAAATGTAACCGGAAAGGGAATGTCCCAACTCCGGGGTTGAACCGGAAGTGACAACGAGGAGCGGCTAATGCTACTTTTGGTTGTTGTTGATGGTGAACCAAGCGAGCGGGTGATGTTTTGCCCGTTTTGTGGGGAACATATGAACCGATTGACGCGGTTTTGTTTTTCGTGTGGTCGGTCTTTAGAGTGTTTAAATGGTGCAGATCAGACCGACAGACTGCATTAGCCACTCCTCGTTGTCACTTCTGGTTCAACCCCGGAGTTGGGACATTCCCTTTGCGGTTACATTTGGATTTGTAAAAGTGTTTTTGGACTTGTAAAAGTGTTTTGTCGCTTGTAAATTTGTCTTGGAGGTTGTAAGTGTTTTTGGACTTGTAAAAGTGTTTTGTCACTTGTAAATTTGTCTTGGAGGTTGTAAAACTGTTTTGCATTATGTAAATTTGGTTTGCACCTCTTGGCCACCGTAGAAAACTCTTTGTTGTACAATTTGCACACAACCAGGATTTATCCAAGCTGCCACCAGGAAGACTTTTAAAAGGAAACTTTCTGTCCAACAAGCTCGATCTCATCTTCCTTCACTGTTCACCAGCACCTGACTTCACTCAGTGCTTCCTGTGCTTCTTCTTCATGGCTACAAACAGACTTCAGGTTCATTACCGCCACCTACTGGGCTGGAGTGTTCATCAGAGTTACCGGTGTGGCAGAAATGAGGGAACTGAGGAGGGTGCAAGTAATTGTGTTATTATTTTTAACGCGTTATTTTCCGCTGTACTTAATTAATCGAAATTAATGTGTTAAAGCCCCAGCCCTAATAATTTTTCATTCTCTCTGCCAGGTAAAGCTTTTTGAACTCTTCTACCCTTTTGACCAGTTTGTCATTCTCTGTCTTCAGTTCTTCCAAACAGTTCAACCGTCCCATCAGTTCCTTGATCTTTCTGTTCTGGTCTCTGATGGTCCACTGCAACCCTGGAATCTCCTGTGATCCCCTCAGGATCCGCCGCCTCTCTAGGGACCAGAGCAGGTGCACGCTGCTTCAGCTCATCAGACCTTTTTTCTTTTCTATTAATCATCTCAGACTTGAACTGCAGCTGTTTTCTGCAGTCCTTCAAAGATGTCTGAGCCTGTTGCAGCTTTTCTTCTAATTCTCTACTAATTTGTAAAATGGTTGACTCCTCAACTGCCGGTTGCATCTTGACAGTAACTTTTTGTTTTTTTGTTTTAGATTTTTGTTTTCTTATAGTTCCTGCTCAAGGTGGAGACAATTTCTTTTTTCTATGAGCAGCACTTCATTTTTTTGGGCCAACAACAATTTTTCTTTTTGAGAGTTAATTTGTAAGAGGTCTTTTTCATCCTTTAATTTGTTGACCTCTGTCTGTAAGAGTTCAATTCTTTCATTTAATATGTTTTCTTTCCAACTGTGATCACGACCCAATTCGTCAAATTTTTTTTTCATCTCCCGATATTTTTTTTGGGAGGTTCGCAGCTGATCTTTAACAATTGCGTTCTCCTTGGTGACCTTCTTGAGATGCTCTAAAGCTTCCATGTTTTCGTTTAATATTTTTTCTTTCCAACTGAGATCACGACCCAATTCGTCAATTTTTTTTTTCATCTCCCAATATTTTTTTTGGGAGGTTCGCAGCTGATCTTTAACAATTGCGTTCTCCTTGGTGACCTTCTTGAGCTGCTCTCGGAGGTCGACATACTGACTTATTATTGAGGGGTCCGACATACTGACTTTGGTAGATTCCTCACTTGGCAGTTGTCACACTGTCGAAGATATACTTGGTGAGGGCGGCTTTGGCTCACCATCCATTAGACAGAAAGTTCTCAAATCTTCTGAGTTTGTGGGAGGATTGCAGAAAACTCCTGTGTTTCTCTTTCTATCTCTGCTCTGCTCCAAATCAAAAAGGCTCCAACTCAAAAACCTGACCTGTGAGGGTCACAGTGAAATCACATTTAAGCTTTAAGTAAACCTGTGAACATTACTGACCTCATAATTAAGCTTAAACAAAAAGAGCTTAATGTTCCTCTGTAATACAGTTGTACAACTACTAAAAAAAATCAGAAAAACAGTTTTTTCCACCATAATGAAAACTAAATCCATTAGGTCTGTGGCACCCATAAAATAATGTGACCACAGTTATGTGATAAAAGGTTAGAATAATTACTGTGTTCATTACTTTGTCTGGTATGTACATGTGTCGATAATAATAAGGGCTAAATAAATTGTCAGTGTGCTATTGAAGCTGTAAAATAGCAGTCCTGTGCAGACAGCAGTGGGGCGGAACCTTTGTTTTGTTCCGGTTGCACCAAGGAATGGTGCGAGGAAACACGCGTCCCGCGCTCTCTTCAGAAACAATCTGGAAAGAAGCGCGGTGCACTGACGTTTTATTGTTCCTGCTTTATCCACCTGATACCGGTTGGTAACTGTGAATAATCTATAACTCTCTACCTCAAAAGGCCGCGCTTTATTAGAGTGATCGTCTGTGAGATGTTCTGGGTTGAAATGTTGTTTAAACAGTTACATACATAAAAGACAAAGAAAGTTCGTCGGTCTCGGCGGAGTTTTCTCCTGCTGACGTCATCACGAGTGCCGCGAAAATGGTCTGATATGTAGAAAAACAGTAGTAAAGTGTCCTGAAAGCTCCTGTACACTATGAATGTTTAATCTTTACATTGTTTAATGAGATTAACAGGATTTACATGTACTTAGTACAACTGAGTTAATACTGTTTATAGTGAACACTGATTGTTAATAACATGAAAATGGTTGTTCTGTTAAAAATATTTTGCTACACATGTTGACATAAACATTTTCTAGTAAATACATTTCAGTAGCCTGTAATTATTACAGAGGTAGAGTGTCAAGCTTGGCAAATTAAAAAGGGACAAAATGTACTAATTTGGATGATGTGAAAATAAGCAGCAGTATTGTGACCAGTTGTATACTGTGAAAATTAATGCACTTTAATGAGTACAAGTGTTTATTGGACCAAGAAAAAGGTCACTGAGGATGTGTGTGTGTCAGAACTGATAGCACATCAGAATGAAATTGTGCTTTATTGAAAATGTGAGAAAATAGAATGCAGTGATGGACTTTAGTGAACTGAGAACTCAAAAAACTGGAATGTGTACAACAGAAATGTGTTTATGAGCTTTGTTCATGATTTTGATGTGTTTAATAAAACACACAGAGAAACAATCTGGAAAGAAGCGCGGTGCACTGACATTTCATTGTTCCTGCTTTATCCACCTGATAGAGGTGGCATACACATATTTGTTATTGTGGACTCATGCTTGAGACCCATAACAGGTCCATGGAGCTAATACATAAAGCAGGAGCTCATGTAAGGCATTAATATTAGCTCATTAACAGCTTTTACCAGCATAACAGTCAAGTTACACAGAATATAGAATAGTCTGACAAATACTCCAGTATAAGGAACATGTTTGTCTTGTATTTTTCACAACTTAGATCTGAGACACAATTACCACGAGTGAACGTGGATTAGCCGTTGGGCTAATGTTGTTAGCTCGCTAATGTACTTAGCACAAGTCAACTGGTAAACAAGACCACAGTTCAGCATAACGGCTAGCTGCCTCAATGCTAGGAGTTAACTCACCAGCGCAAAGTGTCACCTATTAGCGGAGAAAACAGCGTCGTCTCTCTAGACTCAGGTGGAAAACAACAGGTGTTAACCAGAGCAGAGACAGAAACAGTCCAAGGCGGCAACCTCGGTTGCTGTCGCAGCAACCTTTGTAAAAATCACCCATCAACATGAAGAACCTCGGGATTACTAAAGGATGTAAACTTGGCAGTTGTCACACTGTCGAAGACATACTTGGTGAGGGCGGCTTTGGCCTCGTAGCCAAATGCCGCAATACTCAGACCGAGAAAACAGTAGCGGTGAAGGTGAATAAGGGCGAGGAAGGCGTTCTCCAGCAGGCAATCGAAGAAATTGTCATCCTGAAGCAGCTGCGGTGTCTGAACACAGACACATGCAACATTGTGCAGTGGGATTTCTTTTTCTTTGACAAAGAGAGGATCTGCCTTACATTCGAACTCCTCCACCAAAGCCTGCATCACTACCTACAAGAACAAAGCCAATATGGTCTGCCTATGGGAGAGCTGAGACCTATATTACATCAGTTGGCCACAGCTCTCTCTTACGTGCACTCCATCAATACTATTCACACAGATCTCAAACCTGTGTGTCAGGCTGGCTGCTGCCAGGCCGAGTTAGTGCCCTCCCCTCTCCTTCCTCCTGCCTGTTAGGGCAGCCCAGCAGCAGAGAGGAAGCAACAGGTGTTCCCCATCAGCCACAATCAGCAGCTCAGGGGGTGAAACGGATCAGCCTCCTCCAGCTCACTATAAAACCGGACACAACCCAGCTCTCATCGTGGGAGCGTAAAACAAAAATGGAAAATGGAAAACGAAAATGAAAGACGGAAAAAGAAGGAACGAGGTATTGCTGCTGGACCCACCCGTTCCTGCCGTGTGTGCTGAAGGCACTGGACCCTGGACCTTGGACTCTCCGAGCTGAGGAGACACTCACCTGTGCTGCTTATGACCCTGGCTGCCTCAGCTGTGAGCCAGTTTGAAGATTCCCCATGTATTTCGTGAGTTAGTTGTTTTGCCTTAGTTTTTGCTCTAGTTTGGAGAAAACTCTGTTTGTAAAAAGACTTCGTTTGTAGTTACCTCTCGCTAGCCTGCTAGGCTTAGGTTTAGTTGAGAGTATTTGTTAGATTTGTCTTTTTCTCGCCTGGGTGTTACCTACCGCGAGTAGAGATACCGTTTGTTCCGGGGATAGTTCCGCCCGGCCCTTAGGTGCCGTTCAGGATTCAGAGCTTGTGCGCTCTACTTTTGTTTAGTGTTTATTTAATCTTCTGTTGTTGTCCCTGAGGACACTATTAATAAACCTGAGTTACACCCTATTCCCGGCTGTCCATTTCCTGCGCCTGAGCTCTCATAACCCACCGTGACAGTACGCTCCCACCAGCTATGAGCTCAGCAGGAAAATGGAAGGGTTGGAGCCAGCCGGAATTGAGCTCTGTAGGCTCAAAGGCTGGCTCTGCCCCCTCACCGAATCCCCTGGACATTTTTTTTTCTAGTGAGGAAAACCATTTATATTATGACAACCTTTTCGAATTATGGTGTGAGTGGAAAGAGGCTCGGGATCGGGATCACCGAGACATGACGGTGTCTCGGGGTCGCAGGGCAGCCTCCCAGATGCCCTGGTTAATGGGCCACCTTCCAGCCCACATCCAAAAGTTTTTGAACTCTCCCTTGCGGTTTGTTACCCTTCCTATCTCAGCCACGTATCCAACCTGCACTCAGCCCGCTAGCCTCCAGCCCACTAGTTTCCCCGCTAACCCCGAATCCACCCCACGTTGTGTTAGAACTGGTGTTCTGAGCTTTCAGTCGAGGAGTAACCATGGACATAATCCATTACCCGATTTCCCCGTAGATCCTGTTTCCCCTAGCCCCCTGGACGATGTTAACAGCAAGTCCCCTTTCGATGGGACCCGTCTCGCTTTTAAGACAAGCCCTGGTCGAAAGCGGGGTTCCCGACACCGGAGTCCCCAGTCACCTCCCATCTCCATCTCCTCTAATGACCTGTGCTCTTTCCTGCTCGATAGAGCACTCGGACTAGATAATTTCCACCCAAGTCAGACCAGTTCCCCATCAGAACCTGCCCCCCAGCTGCCAATTGAGCCACCTGAGAGGAAGCCTCGCCATAGGAAGCGTGGCTCTAGAGGACGCCATACCTCACTGCTCCCTGGCCCCCAGACGCCGCCGCCGAGTGCCGCCGAGGTCCTGCCTCCGAGCGCCGCGGAGGTCCTGCCGCCGCCGAGCGCCGCGGAGGTCCTGCCGCCGCCGCCGCCGCGCGCCGCAGAGGTCCTGCCGCCGCCGCCGAGCGCCGCGGAGGTCCTGCCGCCGCCGCCGAGCGCCGCAGAGGTCCTGCCGCCGCCGCCGCCGAGCGCCGCAGAGGTCCTGCCGCCGCCGCCGAGCGCCGCGGAGGTCCTGCCGCCGCCGCCGAGCGCCGCAGAGGTCCTGCCGCCGCCGAGCGCCGCAGAGGTCCTGCCGCCGAGCGCCGCGGAGGTTCTGCCGCCGCCGAGCGCCGCGGAGGTCCTGCCGCCGCCGCCGCCGAGCGCCGCGGAGGTCCTGCCGTCGCCGCCGAGCGCCGCGGAGGTCCTGCCGCCGCCGCCGAGCGCCGCGGAGGTCCTGCCGCTGATAAAAGGTTAGAATAATTACTGTGTTCATTACTTTGTCTGGTATGTACATGTGTCGATAATAATAAGGGCTAAATAAATTGTCAGTGTGCTATTGAAGCTGTAAAATAGCAGTCCTGTGCAGACAGCAGTGGGGCGGAACCTTTGTTTTGTTCCGGTTGCACCAAGGAATGGTGCGAGGAAACACGCGTCCCGCGCTCTCTTCAGAAACAATCTGGAAAGAAGCGCGGTGCACTGACGTTTTGTTGTTCCTGCTTTATCCACCTGATACCGGTTGGTAACTGTGAATAATCTATAACTCTCTACCTCAAAAGGCCGCGCTTTATTAGAGTGATCGTCTGTGAGATGTTCTGGGTTGAAATGTTGTTTAAACAGTTACATACATAAAAGACAAAGAAAGTTCGTCGGTCTCGGCGGAGTTTTCTCCTGCTGACGTCATCACGAGTGCCGCGAAAATGGTCTGATATGTAGAAAAACAGTAGTAAAGTGTCCTGAAAGCTCCTGTACACTATGAATGTTTAATCTTTACATTGTTTAATGAGATTAACAGGATTTACATGTACTTAGTACAACTGAGTTAATACTGTTTATAGTGAACACTGATTGTTAATAACATGAAAATGGTTGTTCTGTTAAAAATATTTTGCTACACATGTTGACATAAACATTTTCTAGTAAATACATTTCAGTAGCCTGTAATTATTACAGAGGTAGAGTGTCAAGCTTGGCAAATTAAAAAGGGACAAAATGTACTAATTTGGATGATGTGAAAATAAGCAGCAGTATTGTGACCAGTTGTATACTGTGAAAATTAATGCACTTTAATGAGTACAAGTGTTTATTGGACCAAGAAAAAGGTCACTGAGGATGTGTGTGTGTCAGAACTGATAGCACATCAGAATGAAATTGTGCTTTATTGAAAATGTGAGAAAATAGAATGCAGTGATGGACTTTAGTGAACTGAGAACTCAAAAAACTGGAATGTGTACAACAGAAATGTGTTTATGAGCTTTGTTCATGATTTTGATGTGTTTAATAAAACACACAGAGAAACAATCTGGAAAGAAGCGCGGTGCACTGACATTTCATTGTTCCTGCTTTATCCACCTGATAGAGGTGGCATACACATATTTGTTATTGTGGACTCATGCTTGAGACCCATAACAGGTCCATGGAGCTAATACATAAAGCAGGAGCTCATGTAAGGCATTAATATTAGCTCATTAACAGCTTTTACCAGCATAACAGTCAAGTTACACAGAATATAGAATAGTCTGACAAATACTCCAGTATAAGGAACATGTTTGTCTTGTATTTTTCACAACTTAGATCTGAGACACAATTACCACGAGTGAACGTGGATTAGCCGTTGGGCTAATGTTGTTAGCTCGCTAATGTACTTAGCACAAGTCAACTGGTAAACAAGACCACAGTTCAGCATAACGGCTAGCTGCCTCAATGCTAGGAGTTAACTCACCAGCGCAAAGTGTCACCTATTAGCGGAGAAAACAGCGTCGTCTCTCTAGACTCAGGTGGAAAACAACAGGTGTTAACCAGAGCAGAGACAGAAACAGTCCAAGGCGGCAACCTCGGTTGCTGTCGCAGCAACCTTTGTAAAAATCACCCATCAACATGAAGAACCTCGGGATTACTAAAGGATGTAAACTTGGCAGTTGTCACACTGTCGAAGACATACTTGGTGAGGGCGGCTTTGGCCTCGTAGCCAAATGCCGCAATACTCAGACCGAGAAAACAGTAGCGGTGAAGGTGAATAAGGGCGAGGAAGGCGTTCTCCAGCAGGCAATCGAAGAAATTGTCATCCTGAAGCAGCTGCGGTGTCTGAACACAGACACATGCAACATTGTGCAGTGGGATTTCTTTTTCTTTGACAAAGAGAGGATCTGCCTTACATTCGAACTCCTCCACCAAAGCCTGCATCACTACCTACAAGAACAAAGCCAATATGGTCTGCCTATGGGAGAGCTGAGACCTATATTACATCAGTTGGCCACAGCTCTCTCTTACGTGCACTCCATCAATACTATTCACACAGATCTCAAACCTGTGTGTCAGGCTGGCTGCTGCCAGGCCGAGTTAGTGCCCTCCCCTCTCCTTCCTCCTGCCTGTTAGGGCAGCCCAGCAGCAGAGAGGAAGCAACAGGTGTTCCCCATCAGCCACAATCAGCAGCTCAGGGGGTGAAACGGATCAGCCTCCTCCAGCTCACTATAAAACCGGACACAACCCAGCTCTCATCGTGGGAGCGTAAAACAAAAATGGAAAATGGAAAACGAAAATGAAAGACGGAAAAAGAAGGAACGAGGTATTGCTGCTGGACCCACCCGTTCCTGCCGTGTGTGCTGAAGGCACTGGACCCTGGACCTTGGACTCTCCGAGCTGAGGAGACACTCACCTGTGCTGCTTATGACCCTGGCTGCCTCAGCTGTGAGCCAGTTTGAAGATTCCCCATGTATTTCGTGAGTTAGTTGTTTTGCCTTAGTTTTTGCTCTAGTTTGGAGAAAACTCTGTTTGTAAAAAGACTTCGTTTGTAGTTACCTCTCGCTAGCCTGCTAGGCTTAGGTTTAGTTGAGAGTATTTGTTAGATTTGTCTTTTTCTCGCCTGGGTGTTACCTACCGCGAGTAGAGATACCGTTTGTTCCGGGGATAGTTCCGCCCGGCCCTTAGGTGCCGTTCAGGATTCAGAGCTTGTGCGCTCTACTTTTGTTTAGTGTTTATTTAATCTTCTGTTGTTGTCCCTGAGGACACTATTAATAAACCTGAGTTACACCCTATTCCCGGCTGTCCATTTCCTGCGCCTGAGCTCTCATAACCCACCGTGACAGTACGCTCCCACCAGCTATGAGCTCAGCAGGAAAATGGAAGGGTTGGAGCCAGCCGGAATTGAGCTCTGTAGGCTCAAAGGCTGGCTCTGCCCCCTCACCGAATCCCCTGGACATTTTTTTTTCTAGTGAGGAAAACCATTTATATTATGACAACCTTTTCGAATTATGGTGTGAGTGGAAAGAGGCTCGGGATCGGGATCACCGAGACATGACGGTGTCTCGGGGTCGCAGGGCAGCCTCCCAGATGCCCTGGTTAATGGGCCACCTTCCAGCCCACATCCAAAAGTTTTTGAACTCTCCCTTGCGGTTTGTTACCCTTCCTATCTCAGCCACGTATCCAACCTGCACTCAGCCCGCTAGCCTCCAGCCCACTAGTTTCCCCGCTAACCCCGAATCCACCCCACGTTGTGTTAGAACTGGTGTTCTGAGCTTTCAGTCGAGGAGTAACCATGGACATAATCCATTACCCGATTTCCCCGTAGATCCTGTTTCCCCTAGCCCCCTGGACGATGTTAACAGCAAGTCCCCTTTCGATGGGACCCGTCTCGCTTTTAAGACAAGCCCTGGTCGAAAGCGGGGTTCCCGACACCGGAGTCCCCAGTCACCTCCCATCTCCATCTCCTCTAATGACCTGTGCTCTTTCCTGCTCGATAGAGCACTCGGACTAGATAATTTCCACCCAAGTCAGACCAGTTCCCCATCAGAACCTGCCCCCCAGCTGCCAATTGAGCCACCTGAGAGGAAGCCTCGCCATAGGAAGCGTGGCTCTAGAGGACGCCATACCTCACTGCTCCCTGGCCCCCAGACGCCGCCGCCGAGTGCCGCCGAGGTCCTGCCTCCGAGCGCCGCGGAGGTCCTGCCGCCGCCGAGCGCCGCGGAGGTCCTGCCGCCGCCGCGCGCCGCAGAGGTCCTGCCGCCGCCGCCGAGCGCCGCGGAGGTCCTGCCGCCGCCGCCGAGCGCCGCAGAGGTCCTGCCGCCGCCGCCGCCGAGCGCCGCAGAGGTCCTGCCGCCGCCGCCGAGCGCCGCGGAGGTCCTGCCGCCGCCGCCGAGCGCCGCAGAGGTCCTGCCGCCGCCGAGCGCCGCAGAGGTCCTGCCGCCGAGCGCCGCGGAGGTTCTGCCGCCGCCGAGCGCCGCGGAGGTCCTGCCGCCGCCGCCGCCGAGCGCCGCGGAGGTCCTGCCGTCGCCGCCGAGCGCCGCGGAGGTCCTGCCGCCGCCGCCGAGCGCCGCGGAGGTCCTGCCGCCGCCGCCGCCGAGCGCCGCGGAGGTCCTGCCGCCGCCGCCGCCGAGCGCCGCGGAGGTTCTGCCGCCGCCGCCGCCGGGCGCCGCAGAGGTCCTGCCGCCGCCGAGCGCCGCAGAGGTCCTGCCGCCGCCGCCGAGCACCGCAGAGGTCCCGCCGCCGAGCGCTGCAGAGACCTCGCCTCTCTGCAGCAGCCACCGTGGTTCCACTGCCCCACCCGTCTCCGAGGGGGTCGACGACGCCGCCTCACCCGTCTCCGAGGGGGTCGACGACGCCGCCTCACCCGTCTCCGAGGGGGTCGACGACGCCGCCACACCCGTCTCCGAGGGGGTCGACGACGCCGCCTCACCCGTCTCCGAGGGGGTCGACGACGCCGCCTCACCCGTCTCCGAGGGGGTCGACGACGCCGCCTCACCCGTCCCCGAGGGGGTCGACGACGCCGCCTCACCCGTCCCCGAGGGGGTCGACGACGCCGCCTCACCCGTCCCCGAGGGGGCCGACGACGCCGCCTCACCCGTCCCCGAGGGGGTCGACGACGCCGCCTCACCCGTCCCCGAGGGGGTCGACGACGCCGCCTCACCCGTCCCCGAGGGGGTCGACGACGCCGCCTCACCCGTCCCCGAGGGGGTCGACGACGCCGCCTCACCCGTCCCCGAGGGGGTCGACGACGCCGCCTCACCCGTCCCCGAGGGGGTCGACGACGCCGCCTCACCCGTCTCCGAGGGGGTCGACGACGCCGCCTCACCCGTCTCCGAGGGGGTCGACGCCGCCTCACTCTTCTCCGAGGGGGTCGACGCTGTCGACGCCGCCGCCTCCACCGTCTCCGAGGGGGTCGACGCTGTCGACGCCGCCTCACCAGTCTCCGAGGGGGTCGACGCTGTCGACTCCGCCTCAGTTCCCGAGCGGGTCGACGCTGTCGACTCCGCCTCAGTTCCCGAGCGGGTCGACGCTGTCGACGCCGCCTCAGTTCCCGAGCGGGTCGACGCTGTCGACGCCGCCTCAGTTCCCGAGCGGGTCGACGCTGTCGACGCCGCCTCAGTTCCCGAGCGGGTCGACGCTGTCGACGCCGCCTCAGTTCCCGAGCGGGTCGACGCTGTCGACGCCGCCTCAGTTCCCGAGCGGGTCGACGCTGTCGACGCCGCCTCAGTTCCCGAGCGGGTCGACGCTGTCGACTCCGTTTCAAAACAGCCCGGGTCAGCTGACCAATCCCCTGGCCGAGAGATTGTTGAGCCCGGGTCAGCTGACCAACCCCCTGGCCGAGAGACTATAGAGCCCGAGTCAGCTGACCAATCTCCCGGCCGAGAGACTGTAGAGCCTGGGTCAGCTGACCAGCCCCCTGGCCAAGAGACTGTAGAGCCGGGGTCAGCTGACCAGCCCCCTGGCCGAGAGACTGTAGAGCCTGGGTCAGTTGACCATCCCCCTGGCCGAGAGACTATAGAGCCCGGGTCAGCTGACCAGCCCCCTGGCCGAGAGACTGTAGTGCCCGGGTCAGCTGACCAATCTCCCGGCCGAGAGACTGTAGAGCCGGGGTCAGCTGACCAGCCCCCTGGCCGAGAGACTGTAGAGCCCGGGTCAGCTGACCAGCCCCCTGGCCGAGAGACTATTGAGCCCGGGTCAGCTGACCAGACCCCTGGCCAAGAGACTATTGAGCCCGGGTCACCTGAAAAACCCCCTGCTCCTGGGTCTCCAAAGGGGTCCCGCCTTCACCTGATCCGGTTCCCAGACCAGCCTCCAGAGGGGTTCCGCCTCCTTCGCCGCCGGCCTCCAGAGGGGTTCCGCCTCCTTCGCCGCCGGCCTCCAGAGGGGTTCCGCCTCCTTCGCCGCCGGCCTCCAGAGGGGTTCCGCCTCCTTCGCCGCCGGCCTCCAGAGGGGTTCCGCCTCCTTTGCCACCGGTATCCAGAGGGGTCCCGCCTTCACCTGATCCGGTTCCCAGGCCGGCCCCCAGCCCGGCCTCCCGAGGGGTTCCACCTCCTTCGCTGCCGCCGGCCTCCCGAGGGGTTCCGCCTCCTTCACCGCCGGCCTCCAGAGGGGTTCCGCCTTCGTCGGTCCCCAACCCGGCCTCCCGAGGGGTTCCTTCACCGCCGCCGGCCTCCCGAGGGGCTTCGCCGCCTCCGCCGCCGGCCTCCAGAGGGGCTTCGCCGCCTCCGCCGCCGGCCTCCAGAGGGGCTTCGCCGCCTCCGCCGCCGGCCTCCAGAGGGGCTTCGCCGCCTCCGCCGCCGGCCTCCAGAGGGGCTTCGCCGCCTCCACCGCCGGCCTCCAGAGGGGCTTCGCCGCCGGCCTCCAGAGTGGTTCCGCCGCCTCCGTCGCCGGCCTCCCGAGGGGTTCCGCCGCCTCCGTCGCCGGCCTCCCGAGGGGTTCCGCCGCCTCCATCGCCGGCCTCCCGAGGGGTTCCTCCGCCGCTGGCCTCCCGAGGGGTTCCGCCGCCTCCGGCCTCCAGAGTGGTTTCACCGCCTCCGTCGCCGGCCTCCAGAGTGGTTCCGCCTCCTCCGTCGCCGGCCTCCAGAGTGTTTTCGCCGCCGGCCTCCAGAGTGTTTTCGCCGCCGGCCTCCAGAGTGTTTTCGCCGCCGGCCTCCAGAGTGGTTTCGCCGCCGGCCTCCAGGGGGTCCCCATGTCGTCCGCCGCCGCCGGCCTCCAGAGTGGTTCCGTCTCCTCCGTCGCCGGCCTCCGGAGTGGTTCAGTCTCCTCCGTCGCCGGCCTCCGGAGTGGTTCCGTCTCCTCCGTCGCCGGCCTCCGGAGTGGTTCCGTCTCCTCCGTCGCCGGCCTCCGGAGTGGTTCCGTCTCCTCCGTCGCCGGCCTCCGGAGTGGTTCCGTCTCCTCCGTCGCCGGCCTCCGGAGTGGTTCCGTCTCCTCCGTCGCCGGCCTCCGGAGTGGTTCCGTCTCCTCCGTCGCCGGCCTCCGGCGTGGTTTCGTCTCCTCCGTCGCCGGCCTCCGGAGTGGTTCCGTCTCCTCCGTCGCCGGCCTCCGGAGTGGTTCCGTCTCCTCCGTCGCCGGCCTCCGGAGTGGTTTCGTCTTCTCCGTAGCCGGCCTCCAGAGTGGCACCCGGGCCGGCCTCCAGAGTGGCATCCGGGCCGTCCTCCAGAACGGCCTCGTCTGCCCGTTCAGCACCCAGGTCGTCCTCCGGAATGGCCGTGGGTGCCTTGTCCGCCCGCCTTGGAGTGTTTTGTTTTTGACCAGCCCTTTGAACAGATTTCTGGTCTGTTTTGGACTTGTTTATTTGGCTTAGCGCCACCCCCAGACTGTTCAGGACACTTGATTTTTGGCCCTCCTTCCACATCCCCTCCGCCCACCCATCTCCTCTTGGACTTTTTGTTTCGGTCCCTCCCTGTCCATCCCCCTCCCCCTCCCGGGATCACCCTGTTCGGGCACCAGGAGGTGCCCGTAGAGGGGGGGGTACTGTCAGGCTGGCTGCTGCCAGGCCGAGTTAGTGCCCTCCCCTCTCCTTCCTCCTGCCTGTTAGGGCAGCCCAGCAGCAGAGAGGAAGCAACAGGTGTTCCCCATCAGCCACAATCAGCAGCTCAGGGGGTGAAACGGATCAGCCTCCTCCAGCTCACTATAAAACCGGACACAACCCAGCTCTCATCGTGGGAGCGTAAAACAAAAATGGAAAATGGAAAACGAAAATGAAAGACGGAAAAAGAAGGAACGAGGTATTGCTGCTGGACCCACCCGTTCCTGCCGTGTGTGCTGAAGGCACTGGACCCTGGACCTTGGACTCTCCGAGCTGAGGAGACACTCACCTGTGCTGCTTATGACCCTGGCTGCCTCAGCTGTGAGCCAGTTTGAAGATTCCCCATGTATTTCGTGAGTTAGTTGTTTTGCCTTAGTTTTTGCTCTAGTTTGGAGAAAACTCTGTTTGTAAAAAGACTTCGTTTGTAGTTACCTCTCGCTAGCCTGCTAGGCTTAGGTTTAGTTGAGAGTATTTGTTAGATTTGTCTTTTTCTCGCCTGGGTGTTACCTACCGCGAGTAGAGATACCGTTTGTTCCGGGGATAGTTCCGCCCGGCCCTTAGGTGCCGTTCAGGATTCAGAGCTTGTGCGCTCTACTTTTGTTTAGTGTTTATTTAATCTTCTGTTGTTGTCCCTGAGGACACTATTAATAAACCTGAGTTACACCCTATTCCCGGCTGTCCATTTCCTGCGCCTGAGCTCTCATAACCCACCGTGACACTGTGAACATAATGGTTGTGGACCGTCGTCAGCACCGGGTCAAACTAACTGACTTTAGTCTGGCATGTCCAGTGTCAGAGGCAAAACAAGGTATGCGCTTAGGGATCCTCTGGTACAGAGCACCAGAGATGTCCCTGGGAGTACCACTGAGTAAGGCCTTTGATATGTGGGCTTTAGGCCTGGTCATGGCAGAGCTGGCAATGGGGTGCCAGCTCTACCCAGGAAGAACAGATTACAATGTCCTCCGATTCATCGTTGAAACTCAAGGTCAGCCATCTGATGACGTCCTGGACCATTGGTTGTACACCCCAAATTTTTTCTTCAAGCAGAACTATGGTGCAACACGCTGGAGATTTAAGTCTCCACGTGATATGTATTCTGAGACTGGATTCTCTGCATCTAAGACCAGGAAAATCAAACGGAGTTCTCTTGATGAGATTGAGAAAAACATGGAACAGCACCCAGACCGGAAGATGTTGGTCAGCCTGATTAAAAGTATGGTTTCATCTGGATCCATGGAAGAGGATTACAAGTCAGGAGGTTCTGGAGCATCGTTTCTTCGCTCCCATCCGTCCTCAGAGCTCCACAGACAGCACTGGGACAGAGTCAATACACATGTAGCACCCAGTAAGATGTCAAATTTAATCATGGCCTGATAGACTATGGATGGATGCTGATTTATCAATGGCATCAGTTAATAGATCATAAGTACCCAGAGTCTGGCTCCACTCATGTCCGCTACGTCGTGGAAAAGTTTAGACTAGAACAACCAACGTCTGGCTCCATCTATGTGACATTGTGGAAAAGCATAGACTTCAAAAACCAAAGGCCAGGTCCATCTATGTCCGCTACATCATGGCAGGAAGGTGTACACTTCAACAGGAAACACCTGGTTCCATCGATGTCTGGTGCGTCATGGAAAAGCTTTGACTTGAACAACCAACGTCTGGCTCCATCTATGTCTGCTAAGTTGTGGAAAAATGTAGACTCCCACAACCAAAATCCAGATTCGTTCCTGACGGCTACATCATGGCAGGAAGGTGTAAAATTCAATGGCCAACACCTGGTTCCATCCATGTCAACACCATCATGGAATTTCAACAACCAAAGTCTGGATTGACCCCTGTCATGCCAGCAAGGTATAGACTTTAATAACCAAAGTCTGGTTTTGTCTATGTCTGCTATGTCATGGAAAAAAGATCACTTTACACTGTAATGACCGAAGTCCAGGTCCGTCCATGTCCGCTACATCATGGCAGGAAGGTGTATATTGCAACAACCCAAGTCTGGATCCATCTATGTCTGCCATATTATGGGATAAAGATGTACACTCCAATGACCAAAGTCACACTGAGGATGAAGCCCTTTGTCCAGCATTCTCTGTGGATGCTTCATCATTTTAGTACTTACTGGAGTCTAGCATTTCACCTGAGAAAAAAAGAGACTGTCAGCAGGTTCAAACTCATTATCAGAAAAATTTCACAAGCCTTCCACACCTACATATGTTAGTCAGTTACCCCTACTTCACCTCCCCACTATCATTCCTGCCTCCATCCTATCATCACCCCCACCCTACTCTACTGCCCTCATCTTCATCCCCTTTTCTCAATAAGAAAGTAAAGTAAGGTTTGTTTATATAGCCCTTTTCACAGCACAGTAGAAACAGAATAGTAGATCCAAAAAAAAAAAATAGACAAATTGTTATGAAAATAAGAACATAAAAGAAGAACATACAGATTTATAGACACTGTGCTTTTGTTAAAAAACAAACAAATAGTCCTATTAAAATAAGAACATAAAAGAAGAATATTCAGATTGAAAACCTACATCATAGTAGGTCGGGCAAAGGCTAGTTTAAATAGACAAGCCTTGAGCTGCATTTTAGAAACTTCAACTGAGACTATTTGATGAAGGGCTATATCAATAAACCTCTTTATTTCCTCTCTATGTTTTCCTACTTTCCCTCACCCCCTCTTTCTTTAAATGGTGCAGTGATTAGCACTGGTGCCTCACTAAAACACCTCCACCCATGGACTGGATACTCTAAATTGTCCCCACACACCCCAAAAAATATTTTAAAACATATAAATATTTTTAATGTCATTCTTATTTCTGTATTTGTTTCTCTCTCTGTGTGTGAAGCCATAACTGGGGCGTTTTAACATTATCTTCCTCATTGTGGTCTTTCATTCCATTTTCTTTCTCAGTTCAGCCAAATATTCACTGAATGTTTTTCACATGACTGTTGGTTGAATAAAAATGATTTTACTGAAATTACTGAAAATATTGAATTGATGCTTAGATTTGGTGAATTGTACCGATGAAACTGCACATCACACGGGCTTTTGTGAATTTAAAAACCTCATGATCCTTTCTCCTTTTACAGTTCCTGGCTGTGATAAATGGTGTATTTTTATTTTTACAGTTAGGAATGTTTTACAGTATATTCCTCTAAATAGCAAAGGATAGTAGGAAATATATGCTCACTACTGTAATTCTTTTAACTGTAATTCCACTTACAGTGGTAAACCTTCCCAGGAAAAGCTGCAAAAGGCATGGGAGATTTCTTTTTCGATTTTTCAAAAGTACGCAGGCAAATAAGAAAAATGGCACCAAGACAACAAAAAGGTCTCTGACTAAAAATAACAGTTAACTGTTAACCCGTGAAAGATTGTGTTTTTCTATAGGTTTCCTGTTTTTTAGTTTGAGATTTTACTTTTTTTATAGTGTCAAAATGTCAGCTTTATTGTGACACAGAAAAAGACCTTTCGTTATAATTTGTTGTGAACAATCACATATCCTACATGTGATATGCTTGAAATGTTACCCAAAATGCACTTTTTAAATTTTCGAAAAAGCAATAAACTAGTGCAGTTTTCTACTGAAAATATAATAAATCACATGATTAGTGCTGGGCGATATGACGATACATATCGTGAGAATGATAGAAAAGTGTCTATCGTGCCATTTCTCTCTATCTCTATCGTTTCTAACCTAATTTTATCAATTATTACAGCAAATTTATCCTTAAATAGCCTGCGATGAAACATAATGGTTGTGGACCGTCGTCAGCACCGGGTCAAACTAACTGACTTTAGTCTGGCATGTCCAGTGTCAGAGGCAAAACAAGGTATGCGCTTAGGGATCCTCTGGTACAGAGCACCAGAGATGTCCCTGGGAGTACCACTGAGTAAGGCCTTTGATATGTGGGCTTTAGGCCTGGTCATGGCAGAGCTGGCAATGGGGTGCCAGCTCTACCCAGGAAGAACAGATTACAATGTCCTCCGATTCATCGTTGAAACTCAAGGTCAGCCATCTGATGACGTCCTGGACCATTGGTTGTACACCCCAAATTTTTTCTTCAAGCAGAACTATGGTGCAACACGCTGGAGATTTAAGTCTCCACGTGATATGTATTCTGAGACTGGATTCTCTGCATCTAAGACCAGGAAAATCAAACGGAGTTCTCTTGATGAGATTGAGAAAAACATGGAACAGCACCCAGACCGGAAGATGTTGGTCAGCCTGATTAAAAGTATGGTTTCATCTGGATCCATGGAAGAGGATTACAAGTCAGGAGGTTCTGGAGCATCGTTTCTTCGCTCCCATCCGTCCTCAGAGCTCCACAGACAGCACTGGGACAGAGTCAATACACATGTAGCACCCAGTAAGATGTCAAATTTAATCATGGCCTGATAGACTATGGATGGATGCTGATTTATCAATGGCATCAGTTAATAGATCATAAGTACCCAGAGTCTGGCTCCACTCATGTCCGCTACGTCGTGGAAAAGTTTAGACTAGAACAACCAACGTCTGGCTCCATCTATGTGACATCGTGGAAAAGCATAGACTTCAAAAACCAAAGGCCAGGTCCATCTATGTCCGCTACATCATGGCAGGAAGGTGTACACTTCAACAGGAAACACCTGGTTCCATCGATGTCTGGTGCGTCATGGAAAAGCTTTGACTTGAACAACCAACGTCTGGCTCCATCTATGTCTGCTAAGTTGTGGAAAAATGTAGACTCCCACAACCAAAATCCAGATTCGTTCCTGACGGCTACATCATGGCAGGAAGGTGTAAAATTCAATGGCCAACACCTGGTTCCATCCATGTCAACACCATCATGGAATTTCAACAACCAAAGTCTGGATTGACCCCTGTCATGCCAGCAAGGTATAGACTTTAATAACCAAAGTCTGGTTTTGTCTATGTCTGCTATGTCATGGAAAAAAGATCACTTTACACTGTAATGACCGAAGTCCAGGTCCGTCCATGTCCGCTACATCATGGCAGGAAGGTGTATATTGCAACAACCCAAGTCTGGATCCATCTATGTCTGCCATATTATGGGATAAAGATGTACACTCCAATGACCAAAGTCACACTGAGGATGAAGCCCTTTGTCCAGCATTCTCTGTGGATGCTTCATCATTTTAGTACTTACTGGAGTCTAGCATTTCACCTGAGAAAAAAAGAGACTGTCAGCAGGTTCAAACTCATTATCAGAAAAATTTCACAAGCCTTCCACACCTACATATGTTAGTCAGTTACCCCTACTTCACCTCCCCACTATCATTCCTGCCTCCATCCTATCATCACCCCCACCCTACTCTACTGCCCTCATCTTCATCCCCTTTTCTCAATAAGAAAGTAAAGTAAGGTTTGTTTATATAGCCCTTTTCACAGCACAGTAGAAACAGAATAGTAGATCCAAAAAAAAAAAATAGACAAATTGTTATGAAAATAAGAACATAAAAGAAGAACATACAGATTTATAGACACTGTGCTTTTGTTAAAAAACAAACAAATAGTCCTATTAAAATAAGAACATAAAAGAAGAATATTCAGATTGAAAACCTACATCATAGTAGGTCGGGCAAAGGCTAGTTTAAATAGACAAGCCTTGAGCTGCATTTTAGAAACTTCAACTGAGACTATTTGATGAAGGGCTATATCAATAAACCTCTTTATTTCCTCTCTATGTTTTCCTACTTTCCCTCACCCCCTCTTTCTTTAAATGGTGCAGTGATTAGCACTGGTGCCTCACTAAAACACCTCCACCCATGGACTGGATACTCTAAATTGTCCCCACACACCCCAAAAAATATTTTAAAACAAATAAATATTTTTAATGTCATTCTTATTTCTGTATTTGTTTCTCTCTCTGTGTGTGAAGCCATAACTGGGGCGTTTTAACATTATCTTCCTCATTGTGGTCTTTCATTCCATTTTCTTTCTCAGTTCAGCCAAATATTCACTGAATGTTTTTCACATGACTGTTGGTTGAATAAAAATGATTTTACTGAAATTACTGAAAATATTGAATTGATGCTTAGATTTGGTGAATTGTACCGATGAAACTGCACATCACACGGGCTTTTGTGAATTTAAAAACCTCATGATCCTTTCTCCTTTTACAGTTCCTGGCTGTGATAAATGGTGTATTTTTATTTTTACAGTTAGGAATGTTTTACAGTATATTCCTCTAAATAGCAAAGGATAGTAGGAAATATATGCTCACTACTGTAATTCTTTTAACTGTAATTCCACTTACAGTGGTAAACCTTCCCAGGAAAAGCTGCAAAAGGCATGGGAGATTTCTTTTTCGATTTTTCAAAAGTACGCAGGCAAATAAGAAAAATGGCACCAAGACAACAAAAAGGTCTCTGACTAAAAATAACAGTTAACTGTTAACCCGTGAAAGATTGTGTTTTTCTATAGGTTTCCTGTTTTTTAGTTTGAGATTTTACTTTTTTTATAGTGTCAAAATGTCAGCTTTATTGTGACACAGAAAAAGACCTTTCGTTATAATTTGTTGTGAACAATCACATATCCTACATGTGATATGCTTGAAATGTTACCCAAAATGCACTTTTTAAATTTTCGAAAAAGCAATAAACTAGTGCAGTTTTCTACTGAAAATATAATAAATCACATGATTAGTGCTGGGCGATATGACGATACATATCGTGAGAATGATAGAAAAGTGTCTATCGTGCCATTTCTCTCTATCTCTATCGTTTCTAACCTAATTTTATCAATTATTACAGCAAATTTATCCTTAAATAGCCTGCGATGATTGTATTAGTGTTTTCTTGTCACGATGCATACTCTAAGTTTATATACGTGAAAATAAAGTAGAATAAAAAAGAGATTTTTCGCAAAGAAACTCCCTCTTGTGGTTTTTGCGGCATGACGCTGCTTTACGTTCTTTGATTCTCACGCGGGTTTGTGACATGCTTTACGTTACTTAACTCATGAGTGCTGAGCGACGGACGCGCAACAGGTAGGCCTGGCCCGATTAGCAGTTTCTGGGCTCCGGATATCCGGTCCCCTCCTTAACGTCCGGGGGGGGGGGGGGGGGGGGGGGGGGCGAGGCGAATATTCGGATCTCAAAATAAATATCCGCATACCACCATGGGGATCGAATATTCAGATCCAGCCCTGGCAACAGGTTAAAGTTTCATGGAGAAAAGTAAGCAATGAAATTTTTGTCAAACTTTTCAGAGAATAACTGAAAACATACTTTGTTGTGGTATATCATCATATATATTGTTATCGTGATATAAAATAATCCATATCATGATATATGATTTTTTCCATATCGCCCAGCACTACCCATGATATTGATACTCCAAGTTGGTTGCAGAAAAACATCTTGTTTTGCTTTAGATTGTGACATCTGGGGTGTAATCTTTATTTCTTGGTATATTTAACAGAGTAAAATAGTAATGCAAAATTTTGTCATCACATCTGAGAGATATGACTGGAAGTGGAAGTATTGTCCTGATGGCAGATGATCTAATTAGAGAATATGCTGGTAGTTTTTCATTGTTTTTAATTTATTGCAACTCAGATAATTTGTTCAGTACAAACCTTTGTATGCTCATTAGTCATTTTGTGTGTATTCATATTTTCATAACTACTTTTTTTTGCACGTTAACAGTATTTTTAGTTAGTGTAATTGTACACCATAGACTGTTAGGAGGGAATGTCCCCTCAATACAACTTCACTTTAAACTACAAACCATGAAACAAAAGCGCCACCTAGTGATGAAAATAGACAATTGTTTGTATGTAAATACTCAGTGGTGAAAAACACATTTATTCAAAGACTGTAATTAAGCATTTTGACATACTCCTTGAATTTTATGCTGCTTTATACTTCTTATTTTTCTATTTTCAACATGACCCCTGAATTAAACAATCAACAAAGATGTGTGCTGATGTTTGAAAACGGATTGAGATTTGAATGCATCCACTTGATAAAGACTCACACATGCTGTACTCATTCACAGAGACTCACATATGTGGATGCATAGAGATAAGTATGTACAGGACACAACAGATCATCCAGGTCATGGTAATCCCAAGTATGATTACAGTAAAATGCAGACCTAATGAAGCCTTTTGGATGAGAGGTGAAATGTCTTCAAGGACCAAAAATCATACCACACCTCTACAAAACCTCTCCACAATGGCTAAAATATAGCTCTTAGTGTTTCAAGAAATTTATATTTTATATCTCTTTGACATTTATACAAAGATATTTACTAGAACGATCAACTACAACAAGAGGAAGTTTCAATTTGGAACAGAAAATAGAGGTGGTATGCCGCCCACTGATCACGCGTGAGACTTGTTCCTTGCACTGATGTTTACTTCGATACTTTATAACACCGTAGAACTGCAGTACAGAATTAACAAACAAAACATAACATTACTTTTCACATTACTGCACCTTTCTGAAATATATTGCTCGAATATTGTCAACAGAGAAACATAAACTAACCACTTTGCCTGCTGTAATCAATGGGCGGGTTAGCTTGAATGGCTGCTTTGCCTTGAAAACTCCTACACCACCTTGAAATACAATAAGCCATCCTTAACACACAGCAATACTCAATGTCACAATTTAATGTAAACAACAAAAAACACTGACCACTTCTAGACAACAGGGAGGAAACCGTAACTTCAGTACTTGTGGTATACTGACCGCATGTGAATCAAAAACAACAAAGAAAACACCTCCAACAACCTGTATGAAACCTTTCAATCCGGATTCCGCTCTCATCACAGCACTTAAACTGCTCTCCTCAAGGTCACCAACGATCTCCTCCTCTCCTCAGACTCTGGACAAGTCACCATCCTCATTCTTCTCGACCTCTCTGCAGCATTTGACACAATCAATCACTCCATCCTCCTGTCCCGCCTTCAATCCTCCATTAACATCACCGGCACCGGCCTCACCTGGTTCACATCATATCTCACTAATCGACAACAATTCATCAAGGTCAACAACTGCACATCCCCCACCGCCCCCCTGTCCCATGGTGTCCCTCAAGGATCAGTCCTTGGCCCCCTCCTCTTTATCCTGTACCTCCTCCCCCTCGGCAACATCATCCGCCGCCACAGCCTACACTTCCATTGCCACGCCGACGATATCCAACTCTACATCTCCACCAACACCACCGCCACCACCACCCTCCCCTCTCTCTCCAGCTGCCTGGCCGACATTAAATCCTGGATGAGGAAAAATTTTCTCCTGCTAAACTGCGACAAGACTAATCTCATCTTTATTGGACCTAAATCACTCACACAATTTCCCCACTCCCCCATTACCATTGATAACACTACCCTATCTCCTTCTGCTCACATCCGCAACCTCGGTGTGATATTTGACAGCAACCTCACTTTTGAACCCCACATTAATCAGATCACCAAAACTGCCTATTTCCATCTCCGCAACATCGCCCGTCTCCGCCCCTTCCTCTCCTTCTCAGCCGCTGAAACCCTCATTCATGCCTTCGTCACTTCCCGCCTTGACTACTGCAATAGCATTCTCTTCGGCTCCACCTCCAAAGTTCTCAATAAACTTCAACTCATTCAAAACTCTGCTGCCCGACTCCTCACCCGAACCTGTTCTCATGACCATATCACCCCCGTCCTGCGGAACCTCCATTGGCTCCCCATTTCACACCGCATCCAGTACAAACTGCTTCTCCTCACCTTCAAGTCCATCCATAATCTTGCCCCCTCTTACCTTACCGATTTGCTCCTCCCCTACACCCCCCCCAGGAATCTCCGTTCCTCCCACACAAACCTCCTTTCCATCCCGCACAGGACCAGCCGGCGACATTGGGGGGACAGAGCCTTCGTCATTGCCGCCCCCACACTCTGGAACTCACTCCCCCATGCCCTCCGTGACTGCACCAACCTCACCACATTTAAATCCCTTTTAAAGACTCACCTTTTTAGATCTGCTTTCCTTAAGTGATTCTGTATTTTATCTTGAACTTGTTTTACTATCTACTGATTTTAATTAACTGTTTTGTTTTATCTTATTGTATTTTATGTACAGCGTCTTTGAGTTATTGGAAAAGCGCTTTATAAATAAAATTTATTATTATTATTAAGAAGAAACAGGGATCGACTGAGAAATAATTACTGAGCCCCTAAGTGGTCAAAAAGTGCAACTGCACTAAAAGGTCATAGTTTTGATTGTGCTTTCTGACCTTTATGGATGCAAAAGAAACATTTTAATTGTATATTTAAAACATGTACACTTATTAACTATTACCTTAGAGACTGTATTTACAGGTGGAGAAGGATGATCTGTTCAAATAAAATGCAGTGTGCACACTTAATCACTTCAACAAGACTGAAGCTGGCAGTCTTTTATTCTGCAGTACACACATGATGTAGAAAAAAACATTTACAGTTAAAAGATATTTTACTACATGATGATTACATTTTGTTTGTCTGAAGGGACAATTTTTGAATATGATTTTCTCCATATTTTGTTTGACGGTGACAGAAATTGTCCACAAGAGACCAGAGCAAATGGAAATGTGGAGATGTTAAATTAAAGTTACCATCATCACAACAACACAGCCAGGACAGGCTACCAGCTTCTACTGGAATCATGTTGGACGAATAAGGTTTGTTGCAAAACTGTGACAATAAATCAACATTTAATATAAAATGTAGCACAGTGTGCACTTTGCACAATTTTGTTTTGCTTGTTTTGGATGATATTGAGGTCACTGTAACAGACTATTTCTTAATCTTTAAAAAGCTTTCGGGCCCTGAAATTTTTGAAATTGTGTTCATTTTTCCTGGGGTCAAATTGATCCAGAACATAATACATGCTGTTATTCTTGATATCAGAAATCGTTTTTCTTTCCAAATGTTATAGATAACTAAAATATGTACTTTGAAATAGTATAAAGCCATTAAAACACCAAAAAGATATCTCTTTTCAATTTTAGGTCAGTCAGTGAGATTTTATTGTGATCTGCAAACTTCTCTATAGTTGTGTAACAGACATCCTGGATGTATGAGGGGAGTGGGTGGGGGTTGTTTTATTGAAAGAGCTATTTAGGTAGTCAACAAACAGATATAAAGTACCTGTCGCATAAACTTGGGGAACAATTTTAATTACGATAATTTCATGGAGGTTTAAATTGCTGGAGTCAAACTGATCCCAAGGATAAAAGATGTTCGTAAATTTGAAGGTAACAGGAGGGTTAAATTCTAAGTCTATTTTTGAGTGAAATCATCTTTTAAAACCGTAAGTGGTGCATTTAAATTGTAAACTTTGCACTTTAGTGATCATCTATTGTGTTAGCTGTCTTTTAAAAAAATGCTCTAAATGTGCACCCCACTCGGTCTGCAGAAATTCTATTGCCTGCGCTGACTGAATAATAAACTGATCACTTCATAACGATGATATGTGAAACCGAAACTAAAGTGGCTCTATGGATGAATCCGAGCGACGGACCCAAACTGTAGCTGGCGGTGCCATATGGGCGGTGCTGTCTGCCTGGTGGACAGATTGTCTGCCTGGTGGACAGATTGCCTAGGAGCAAGGAAGAGCTAATTTTCTTAAACTAAGAGAGTTAGGTAAAGTTGGCAAGATATTCACAGATTCGGACTTCCGGCATCAATAACTCATGAGACACACGTTGTAATAACATAAACAATGCCTCTTTCCCATCGTTGTAAGCTAGACAATGTGCTACAAGGCCAGTTTTATCAAAAGTCGCTATCTTTCAAGCTGCAGAAATAACACTGATGTCTATGAGCAGCTGGCTGTGCATCGAGTGAACAGGGACCGTCTGCAAATAGCAAAACCGCTGCAACAGCGAAGAGAGGCCCTACACAAATATTCAATTACTGAACTTTTATACACTGTAGTGTCACCAAATTTACTGCAGCCATCAGTTGTCTCCTGCTGGTCATACTACAACTCTTGGTTTGACATTAAATAAAAAATCTGAATTTTAAGGAATTGTTATTATTTTATTATTATTTTATTAGTCATAAAATTCAATAACTTCACTCTCATTCAATGTAGTGTCACCAAAATCATTGGAGCCTTCAATTGTCTCCTGCTGGTCATACTATATTAAGTTCTCTTAAGCATTGACACAACAACTGACAGGAAATGATAAAAAGCCTGACTCTTTCCCAGACTTGCCCCTCTCTCACTCACCTTTATGCACAGGGCTGAGTGTTCATGCACCAGCCATGCACCAGCCAGGCCTGGGTGGGAGGAGAGGTGCATGTGGCTGAGCCTTGTCCTAAAGAAGCTGCACCTTTGCCGTGTGCCAACCCTTAAACCTTTTGTCCCTCTTGTCATCCATTTACTTATGTTGTTTTTTTCCAAAATGTTACCTTTTTTTAAAAAAAAACAACAGAGCAAAAAACCCTTTTCAGTCTCCCTTCAGCCCTCTTTGAAAAGGTATTAAGTTCTCTTAAGCATTGACACAAGTGACAGGAAATGATGGGTTAGGGTTAGGGATTAGGATAGGGGACCAATCACGTGACTCGATGTACACACTATAGAAATTGGCACAAGTCGTTTCCATGTTATTTTTATTTCTTTTTGTGATTGTTATGTGTAATGTTCTGGTTTCCCAGAAATAAGACAACTTGTTGAAGATGTTAACGGAGCTTTATTCTGATCTGCCGCTTACATGGACAACCATTATTAACTGATGTAAACAACATCTCCCGGCATGCATTGCTACTCCCGCCTAGACTACGGTGAGTGACAAGGGACAAAGCACCAGTTCACATTGGTAATACAACTACACTTGCATTCATGTAGTTATCTGATCAAAATTTCATAACTGTCTTCCAACCCTTGAATTCAATAATACATCTCCCTTTTTTCTTTTTTTTTCTTTTTACACGTTATATCTTGCAGTGCAATTTTAGTGAACCATATGAACTATAGGATTATATAACAATTCGTACCGTGACAGTGTCACAGAGGGCAGCGATCGGCCTACACCCTTTACAAATCACAGGTCAAGAATATGTCTTGGTTTTATGACATGACCTGATCGAGTGGTGGGTAAAATACTCTCATCCCTGTGTGGCGTGCTAGTCTCTTTCACATTTGGTTCCGACTGAAACTGCTGTGGAGTTGTAGGTTGGTCACCTGCTGGTTCAGCTGCTGGTGGTTGAGATGGTGTTTTGATAATGTATCGTCGATTTCGACGGAGTGTCTGTCCTTCACCAGTGCGGATGATGTAGGAGCGTTCCGTTTCGGCTGGTTGGACGATGACAGCTGGTTTCCACATACCAGTCTCCTGTTGGTATTGGATGTTGTCTCCTTGTTGTAGTGTTGATAGTGGCTTGGCACTGCGGTCATAGTACCGTTTTTATGTCACTTGTTTCTTTTTCCTCATTGCTTGTACTGTTCTCCATCCAGTAACACGGGATTTTAAGTGTTGGTTTGTCACTGGGAGTACAGAGCGTAGTCGTCGGCTCATGAGGAGTTGCGCTGGTGACTTGAATCCGTTGACAGGTGTGTTACGGTGCTCTAAGATGGACAAGTATGGGTCTGTTTTCTGAGCATGAGCTTTGTCCAGTATCGACTTGGCGGTCTTAACAGTTCTCTCTGAAAATCCGTTACTCTGTGGATAATGGGGGCTTGATGTAACATGCTCAAAATCCCATGAAGCGGCGAACACCTTGAATTCCTGTGAGCAGTACTGTGGGCCATTATCAGAAATAAGTTTCTCGGGAACACCATGTCGGGAAAACACAGCTTTCATTTTCTTTATGACTGAGCCTGACGTGGTGGAATGAAGTCTATCTCACTCGAAGTAGCGGCTGTAATAGTCCACAACTATCATGTACTCTTCTCCCTTCCATGTGAAAAGGTCTGAGGCGACGACTTGCCAAGGCCTTTCTGGAATCTGGTGAGATATGAGAGGTTCTTTGGTGTTTGAGAAACGTGTCTCCTGACAAATGGAGCAGTTTTCAACAGTAGCAGTTATTGCTTTGCCCATTCCTGGCCAGAAGACAGCATTTCTGGCTCTCTGTTTGTTTCTCTCGATTCCCATGTGTCCAGTATGAATCTTCTCCAACATGTTATGTCTGAGGGCTGAAGGTACAATGATTTTGTCATATTTGAACATTATTCCTTCATAGTGGGAGATTTCATCTCTGAAGTTCCAGAAGTCAAGAAGTTCTGGTGGACATCTGTTGCGGTCCTCAGGCCATCCTGACAGTATAGTTTGTTTCAGCATTTTGAGCTGTGAGTCATTTTCTGTAGCTGTACGTATTTCTGAGAGCTTTTTGTCACTGACTGGCAAGCTTTTAATTACTGAGTGGACTTGTTCATCCATGCCTTCACTGAGTGTGTTGTCATAATCTTTGAGTGGTTTACGGGACAGCGTGTCGGCCACAGGGATGTTTTTCCTGGGACGATGCAGGATTTCAAGGTCGTATCTTTGTAGCTGTAGAAGCATGTGCTGAAGAGGAGCAGGTGCACAAGAGATGGGTTTCTTCAGTATTGTCTCAAGGGGCTTATGGTCAGACTCGACAATAACTTTTCTGCCATAAACATAGGTGTGAAATCTCTTGCACCCGAACAACACTGCAAACAGTTCCTTTTCGATCTGTGCATAATTAACCTCTGTCGGTGTGAGTGACTTGGAGGCGTATGCAATCGGTCGACCTTCCTGCATTAACACTGCTCCCAATCCATGTTTTGATGCATCCACCTGCAAGCGCACTTCCTTTGTATTGTCATAATAACTCAGTACTGGGCCTGGTTCTCTGGTGATGAGATCTATCATCTGTTGATATGCCCTGTCGTGGTTTTGATCCCAAACAAATTCAGTGTCCTGCTTGAGTAGTTGACGCAGCGGGGCATTTACTTCAGACAGGCCTGGAGCAAATCTGGACAGGTAGTTTGCCATGCCTAGGACAGTTTCAAGCTCGTTTTTGTTTTCAGGCGGTGGCATTTCTTTGATTGCCTGTACTTTCTTTGGATCTGGTTGGATCCCATCACGTGTGAGTTTGTGACCAAAGTAGCTCACCTCAGTAGCACATATGACACTTTTCTCAGGATTCAGTCGTACACCACGTTGTCTTGTGCATTCCAACATGGCTCGGAGGTTGGCATCATGTTCCTCTCTGGTCCTGCCAAACACCAATATGTCATCAACAATAGCTGCAACACCATTTAGGCCACTGTATGTCTCATCTATTTTCCTCCGGAAAATGTCCTGCGCAGATATAATTCCAAAGGGCAGACGGAGAAAGCGGTTTCTTCCGAAGATGGTGTTAAATGTAGTGAGCAGGGATAACTCGTGTGTTAGTTTGATGTTCCAGTAACCTGAGCGTGCATCCATCACACTGAAGTATTGCGCTCCGGCCAACTTTGGGGTGACGTCATCTAAAGTAGGAAGAGGGTAGTGTGGTCTCTTTATTGCTTTGTTTAGGTCACGAGGGTCAAGACAGACTCTGAGTTTTCCATTGCTGGGTTTCTCTGCAACGACAAGTCCATTTACCCATTCTGTGGGCTCATTTACTTTGGCGATAATGCCGTTTTTCTCCATGTCGTCCAGCTCCTGTTTTAAGCGGTCTCTTAGCATGAATGGTATCCTTCGTGGTGGGTAAACGACTGGCACTGCTGAGGGGTCTACATGTAGGCTGCATTCACCTGGGAACTTTCCTACCCCTTCGAATACATCAGCAAATTCTTCCATGATGCTGGTGGGCTCTACTGACATGGCATGCTCTTAGCCCTAAGATTGGAGGGGCTGCTGTGTTCACAATGTCAAATACAAATGTGTGGTGACTGTCTTTTCTACAGCATTTGAGCTCACATGTGCCTTTAATGTCGAGCCTCTCGCCCCCATAGCCTGATAGAGAGCGTGTGGCTGGACTCAATTTGACATGTTTGAAAAGTCTGTTGAAGAGCCGAACAGGAATGACGTTAGCGGTAGCTCCAGTGTCCAGTTTGAATCGAATACTGTGGGACTGTGCTCCTACCTGGACATCAGCAAATGCTTGTTCATTAGCTTCTCCCTCGTTTGTCTTGGCAATAGAGTCTATAAACAGTTCGTCTGTGCCACTTGAATTATTTTGTGGAACTGTGTAGACACTGTTTGACTTGTGTTGTGATGACTGGCAAACCTTAGCAAAGTGGTTCATTTTCTGACACTTTTTGCACTTACGCCCGTGAGCAGGACACACATCTTTGTCGCTGTGTTGCAGCGCACATCTCCCGCATGTCTTCTTGGGGTTGTTACAGCTGTCTGTCTTTGTGCTTTTCGGCTGCGTGTGCCTCCTCTTTGAGAAAATGGCGTGTGTTGCCAGCGGTGCTTGCGGACTTGGAGGTGGGGCTACCATTGTTTTTAGCTGGTCTTGTGCTATTTATTAAGAGCGAGCAATGTCAATGGCTTTATCTAATGTAAGATCTGAGCCTTATTTAACAGCTTCTCTCTCACATGGGGCGAGTTAGTGGCAAATACGATCCTATCACGCACCATCTCGTCACTGTTAGCATAGCCGCATTGCTTCACCAGTAGCTTTAGCTCGGTAACGAAATGCTCAAAAGACTCCCCTTCGCCTTGCAGTCTCTCATTGAACTTGTACCTTGCAAAAATCGTGTTAGTTTTAGGCATGAGGTACTCTTCAAAGCGCCCGTAATAAGTGTCTAGCTTCTTAGCTTCATCTACGGTCAATGTCCAAGTGTTAAAAATATCGCGGCCTCTTTCTCCTACCCACAAAAGCAAGTAGCTGCATTGGGTCACTTCCTCCTTTCCCTGAAGCGGTCCAGAAAACATGAGCTTTACATGCTGCACGAATCTCCGCCATGCATCGGGAAGGTTTGCCAAATCCCAATCCATCTGCGGTGTAGGCACTCCCGATGGATCCATCATTAGCTCTCTTTTAGAAGCGTACGGTCCGATGAGTCTCTGACACCATGTAATGTTCTGGTTTCCCAGAAATAAGACAACTTGTTGAAGATGTTAACGGAGCTTTATTCTGATCTGCCGCTCACATGGACAACCATTATTAACTGATGTAAACAACATCTCCCGGCATGCATTGCTACCCCCGCCTAGACTACGGTGAGTGACAAGGGACAAAGCACCAGTTCACATTGGTAATACAACAACACTTGCATTCATGTAGTATCTGATCAAAATTTCATAACTGTCTTCCAATCCTTGAATTCAATAATACAACATTATGTTCCTGTCAGAAAAAAGGAAGAAAGAGGAAGAAAAGAGCAAAAAACGAGGATTTATAAGAAAGAGGGAGGAGCTCAGGTAAGTAATGTGTATCTTATATGTTTAAGGATGTGTTTGTTTTTATTTTGGCATTATGTTAAGTGATGATTTGAATATTTAATATGTAATTTGGTTCCTGACAGGACGGATCCCAGACTATAAAAAAGATGAATTATGTGATTGAAATGGGATAGAACTGGCTGAGGTAAGTTTTTTATGGATTCTAGACTGGTGGGTACCATTTTCTGAATCCACTGTCCAACCTAAAAGAGCTAATTTTCAGCATCATGACCCGGACGGGGTGACCGGACCGAGTTAGGGCCGAAGAGGAGGAGTGAGAGGAGAGAGAGGAGGAGAGAAGAGTAGGAGAAGAAGAAGGATCCGGTGATGCCGCCCTGTTCCGATTGGGTAACAATTTGTAGGGTTTTGTGATTATAGAAACAACTGTGTTTTTGTATTGATGTGTACCTATATTTTGTTGTTATATTTGTTGATATATATGTATATCAATTTGCAAATTAAAGCTGAGATCAATTTGGGTTCCATTAGAAAAGAAGTATTATGTTAACAATATTTTAATAGTAAGTTAAATTTGGTTGAGGTTAGGGAAAATATTTAGGGCAGATTCTTATGTATCATTTAATGTTATTTTGATTAGATTATCCAGATTTTATGGCCGTAGAATTATTTCATTGAGAACAGGCAGTTTCTGGTAGATCGAATGGTTAAGGTTAGAAGAGAATAGTTGGGTGGGTTATATCTCTCATTTTAATTACACTAGATGTTTTGTTATTTTAATTAAATTACCATTATGAGGTTTGCTTTTTTGTATATAGTGTAGATTACGTTAGATACTCGGTTAGGGATAAAAGTTATATTTATTTGACAGATTGTTTTTGTTCCAATCCTTAATCGCTTTTGTTTTATCTCTTAAATGGACCCATAGCTAAAAAAATACATCTTAAATTATCAAAATAATTTAATAATTAAATAAATAAATAAATAAATAAATAAATAAATAAATAAAGAATTCTGTAAATAAGAGTACTTTGAACGAGTTTATCCTATATTATTCTACCAACTACAAAAAGAACATAAAATTAAGTGCTAGAACATGCATAATAAAGACCCACACATACATGCATTTAGTTAATTCATATTATTAAGTAATTCAAAACATAGAAAAAAAGGATTATTTAATAAACACATTCATTTAAAGATAACTCTGTAGACATGAAAATAACTAATGATAATAAATACAACCAAATATTTCATGAAGCTTCCAATTCAAGGAAGACAATAAGCGCTTGTGATGTTGTTTTTCCAATTTTACTTTATGTAGATAAGAGGATAGATTAAAGTACTCAAGTGCTTTTTTGCTATAAATACTATGGGTCTAAATTGAGAAAAAGAACAAATCCAGATCAATATTTTTCATTTAACCCTAAGGGATCTACCATTTTTAAATTTTGTATCCATTTGCTTTCGACAGCCTGTCTTTGTCTCTGAGTCCACCGGTTGTTGTGTTCAAGGACCATGTAAGTGATTTTATTCGCATCGTGTTCCTGAAAATGTCTATATAGGACTGTGGAATCATTTTTCTTTCGGATAAGGTAAGTATGGCTATACATTCTTGTCCTAAGATTGTTTCCAGTCTCTCCTATGTAGATTTTTTTACAGGTTTTACAATAGATGGCGTACACTATGTTTCTGGTGTCCATGGAAAAATATCCATGGACTGGCCCTCCCAGCCGCGTGTGGACATTTTCAAGGTAAGTAACCCTTTTAAATCTCTTCTCCTCCCTTCTCCCCTCTCCCATCGGCTCCGGTTTAATTGCTGTTTTGACTAAAATATCTTTTAGGTTTTTGTTACGTTTGTAAGCTGTAATCATTTTATATTTGTTGAAAATTGGAATTATCGTCTGGAGCTGCTGAAAATTACCCCTCAGTACAGAATTTAATGGTTTAAGTTGTTTCGAATAAGTAACTGCAAAGGTATTAAGGCTTGTGTAGCCCATATGTAATTATGGCTGTAATAAATGTGATCTGAAGCCCACAAACGTGATAAGATTAGTTTTAGCTGTTGTACTTCGTTATAATAAATAAACGGTACTGTCAGCGATTAAAGGGTTAATTCCTCTGGGATGATTAACAGATTGCTCTTAACCAATGAGCTGCTACAAAATGGCGCATTGTCGCAGCCATTTTGTCCAATGAGCTGCTGCAAAACGGCGCATTGTCCCGCCTACTTCTTCCGTCTCCGGTAGTGAAGCTCTCTTTCTGCCTGTGATGCGAGCGCTACACACGCTAGCTAGCAAAACGGTGGCGGAGAACTACAGAAACGGGTGTAAAACCGGTACAGACTGAAGAGTTGACGGTAATTTATTGATGTTTGATGTAATTTTGTGCATTTATACGTCTAAGACGATTCATATAGTTCAAGATATAATTGGTTTTGGTCCGTTTCGTACTTGTGGTTGTAAACGGTCAAGGCTTTGAAGCGGCGCCATTACGTGCTCCTGCGTTGTCCTCTTGAGATCGGTGAGAAAGTCAGTTTTCAGTTTTTAGATTTAGTATGCCCTGGTTATGTTCTCAGCTTAAAAAATTTTCATTAAGTGGTCTCTTAAAATTATTTACGATGTGTTTATTGGAGTAATATTTTATTCTGCTGTTATGATGTGTGAATGTGATTTCATGTAAAGATTTACAGTGAGTGAAAAGGATGCATTAGACAACAATGCTAATATTACGTTTTTCACTGTTGTAATTTGAATTGTAAACATGGTTAATGTTACAATTGACGTGTTCACATGTAGATATATTATGAAATATGATAATTTGTAGACTTCTAGTGTTTTATGACACTGTTGTTGGCAGGTCAGTTTTTTTTATTATGTACAGTGGACCTGTTGTTGATGGCGAGCCAAACCTCTGGAAGAACTGCTTGATTCATCCCTCTGCTGCACGGTGCAGTGTGGTAGGCCAGCTGCGATAAAACCCATCCACACCATTTCACACTTGCTGTCTTTTTCCCAAAAACCACACACACACTCCCTTGGAACTTTTGGACGGTTACTTACCTGGACTCATATGGACTTGACACATCTTCACATGCAGAAAGTGGACTTGGAGTGCAATTGTGGGAACCACTCCTTCAAATGAGGGTTTTGTTGTAGGACACTGATCTATTGTGATTCATGCAATTTCTGTTTGATTTTGCTTTTGAAACTGTGGATTACACTGAACTTTAACTTGGATTATGTGATTAGAAGGGTGCACCCAGGTAAGATTTGATGTGACACTGTGATTGTAGAAACAAACGGTCGTTACTGAGAAACTGTTGCTACCAAAAAGAGATACTGTTTTTTTCTCTTTCAGAAATTCATTTATTTTATTTTTCTATATTATTTTTTCTAAAAAAAAATGCAAGCTGGCATTTGTATTATTTTCAGCCTTTGTCTGAGTCTCATTCATTTCACTCTTCCTGTGAGTATCCGGACCATCTAGCCCAATCATTGACAACCATTCACATTCAACTTTGGTAAAGGTAAGTTTTAAGTTGACACTTCTCTTTAAAAAGAGTGTTACACTTGTTTTCCATTCTTTCTGGAATAATTAGTTTTATTTTGAAATATTTCACATACGTGTTTTTTTATGTATCTGAGGAACCTGGACGAATAGCCCCTGGGACGAAGGGCCTCAAACAGGACATGGGTGGCCGCCTCCACATCTTCCTTGTAAGTGCAGATTCTATGAAATCTAATTAATTAAGACTTTATAATACCAGCAAAGGTATGTTTAGGATGGAAGCTGGTTTTAAATAACGCGTGCCTATCCGTTTCCTTAAAATATACTCTAGTGGAGAGACTGGGTTAGGCACACATCAATACAAAAACACAGTTGTTTATATGATCACAAAAACCCTATAAATTGTTACCCAATCAGAACAGGGCGGCATCACCGGATCCTTCTTCTTCTCCTACTCTTCTCTCCTCCTCTCTCTCGTCTCACTCCTCCTCTTCGGCCCTAACTCAGTCTGGTCGCCCCGTCCGGGTCATGATGCTGAAAATTAACTCTTTTAGGTTGGACAGTGGATTCAGAAAATGGTACCCACCAGTCCAGAATCCATAAAAAACTTACCTCAGCCAGTTCTATCCCATTTCAATCACATAATTCATCTTTTTTATAGTCTGGGATCCGTCTTGTCAGGAACCGAATTACATATTAAATATTCAAATCATCACTTAACATAATGCTAAAATGAAAACAAACACATCCTTAAACAAACATGTAAGATACACATTACTTACCTGAGCTCCACCCTCTTTCTTATAAATCCTCGTTTTTTGCTCTTTTCTTCCTCTCTTTCTTCCTTTTTTTTGACAGGAACATAATCAAAGAAAGAAATAAAAATAACATGGAAACGACTTGTGCCAATTTCTACAGCGTGTACACTGAGTCACGTGATTGGTCCCCTAACCTAACTCCCCTAACCATTCCCTCCCTAACCCTACCCTAACCCACATCCGCGTGTGGAAGGATGGAACCTGGGTCTGTCTGCAGAGTTTTTACATTTATGGCATGAAAGACACTCCGGTCTCCAGTATGTGCTACAACACACTCAACAACGAGTTGTACCTGGCTAATATGCACTTGGGACACTTTTTTGGAATTGGAACAGACGTCTATCAGAGTCTGTTGAGGTCCCACCACATGCCTCTATGCACTGTGCTTTACCACGAGCTCTTCAAGCAGGTTATCTCCATCTGCCAGGCTGGTGTAGTGTCAGTGTGGGATGTTTTCTCTAGAAAGGCTGTCATGCAGTTCAAGGTCACTCCAGAAAATTGTGTGGGGCACACCGTTATGTCATTGGATCCAAGCCGGCGGAAACTGATCATTGTTACTTCAGATGGGAAGCTTTCATTCTGGAATTTCAACAACGGCAAAGAGCTGGACCCGGTCACCATGCCGAAACAGGTGACGGCTGGCGTCTGCTCGATGAACAGAGTGTTTGTTTCGATGAAGGATTCCGTCATCTTTGACCTCGACGCTCAAGGACAGAAGAACAGATTTTTGAAGCATCACCTGCTGAAGGATATCACATGTATGGATTTGCACGAATCTAGGCTGATTACCTTGCCCAGCGATGAAAATCTAGTCGTCTGGAATGCAGACACAGCCATGGTGATGTATACTATAAACAATACGTGCCCACTGGTGTTGTTGGCAAGCGAAACAGACCAAGGAAAAATATCCGACCTGCCTTTTAAGAAGATTTCTCAAAGTAAGAAGACGCGGAAGACCAATGCCAAGGTTGAGCCTCGCATTCTGTGTCTGAAGACGAGGCCATTCAACAAGGACACGGCGTTGGTCTCAGCTAGCGGCTACATCTCTGCCTGGGCGGTTACAATCAGAGGCAGGCTGATCGCCAAGTTTAAGGCGGTGAAGAACGACGGCACGTACATTACCTGCATGTCAACAAACACAGACGAAAGCATTCTGCTGACCGGCCATAGTAACGGAATAGTGTGTCTGTGGGACATTGAGCATTTTGGCTTCAAAGCGAATGCAGACGACGGGCCGTGTGAAAACATCGACGAGCAGCAAGTGTCGCTGCGTCCTCCTCCACTGCTGACCTCCTGGCAGGCCCATCCTACCAAGGTGGTCAGTGTGTTGTACGTCCTCGCTGATGATAAAATAATCACTGCATGCTTGGACTGCTTCGTCAAACACTGGACGGACAGAGGGGATTGTGTCGGCATCTATGGGAAAGAGAAATGGGATGAAAACACAATAATCAGCAGCCCGGAGCTGGACATGAAACCAGATACAGCAAAGATGGAAGTCTCTCCAACATCTGTTGAGCTTTCGTTACCACCATCACCAACGCCAACATCACTGATAGCAGATGTTGAAGAGCTCTGGGATGAAGTGCAAATGGTATTATTGCGCCTCAGGGGCTAATATGACTCTAAAGACCCCAAGTTGTTTAAAACACTGACTAAGATAGTGAAGGAGATCAAGGAAATTGACTGCTACTGCAGACTTACCAGAGGACCCTGATAAGAATTTGCAAGTTTTGCGGCAGCTTTGTCAAACTGCCAAAGAGTACAGAAAACATTTTCTGAAGCCCATGCCAACCCCTGGCATCTTATCTGCGTTGAAGAGCTCACCACCAGCTCACACAGTCCAACAGGGATCTCAGCATGTCGACCAACAACCCGGCTCACAAACGGTCAAACAGAGTCAGAACCAACACGTTGAATCTCCAGATTTGTCCTCGGCGAAGTCCAAGGACTTTCTGCAGAAAGAACCGATCTTCATGGAACTTCCATCAGAGACTCGACCGGCCTTGCGGAGGCCGAAGCTAACACCACAGCATCTATGGTTGCCATTACCACCTGACGACTATCGACCTCAGAGAACGGCTGATGCTCCTCAGACGGCGTCCCGTGATTTGTCGTCTCAGCAACCATCATACTTGCCGCTAATCCAGAGTAAGCTTGGACTCATACCACATCCACCTGCGGCCGACACGAAGGACTTAAGGAGCAGAGACCCTCGTATATTGGTGGAGGGCTTCAAAACAGAACAAAAGAACACAGACATGCAAAGGTTCAGGGAAAAGTTCACCTTAGAAGATGTTCCAGGGAAAAATCTGGCGATCAAACCGCTTCCACCACAGAAACAACCAGAGACAAAAGAGAGTCCATGGCGAACTTCATGGCGTTTATGCTTGAATCCAAAATTTACATAAAACCCTACCTGCACTTAAAATAATAACAATATTATTTTGTGTAATTAAAATATAAATAATATAATGCCAATTCATTATTATTAATAATGATGACATTAAAACAAAGAAAATGTTATCATTGGTAACAATAGTAATAAATTAACATCAGCTATTTTTTTAAATGTTAAAAGTAGTTAAATCACATAAAACTAAATCACTTAAAATTGAATAACAAAATAAACCAAATGAAATTATCCATCCATCCATCCATCCATTATCTATACACCGCTTAATCCTCACTAGGGTCGCGGGGGGGCTGGAGCCTATCCCAGCTGACTCGGGCGAAGGCAGGGGACACCCTAGACAGGTCGCCAGTCTGTCGCAGGGCTACATATATAGACAAACAAGCACTCACACATTCACACCTACGGGCAATTTAGAATAATCAATCAACCTCAGCATATTTTTGGACTGTGGGAGGAAGCCGGAGTACCCGGAGAAAACCCACGCATGCACAGGGAGAACATTCAAACTCCATGCAGAAAGATCCCGGGAAAGCCGGGACGTGAACCAGGGACCTTCTTGCTGCAAGGCGAAAGTGCTAACCACTACGCCACTGTGCAGCCCCAAATGAAATTAATAAAACTAAAAAATATTCTCAGTTTGAAATGGTAACAGCTGTTTCTATATGTATACGTGTGTCATATGTATGTTCATCATGCCCTGTACATTCTCTGAGACGTTTATTTTGGTTTAACTTTTATCCTTATTGTACTTTTTACAAGTGTTGTCTTTATTTTATTTTTAAATAATTGTTTTCTATCTTTTACTTTTGCTCTGGATTGACTGTTTTAGATTCCACACACTGCACACACTGGTGTTTTGATTTGAATATTCCATGTGTGACATCACAGTGTGACATCACTGTGACATCACAGTGTGACATCACACCCCTATATATAGCCGACCACCAGTCTGCCAGCGCTATAGTCTCTCTGAAGCTTCACTACAAGCCTACAAAGATTTAACCAGCAGCGATGGAAGAAGAAAGATTAAAGATTTTGCTCAAGCCTGATGATCCGAGCACGATAACGGACATAGATGACATGTTCAACAGCTATGACGTTGAAGAGCTGGTGAAATTATTCAAAGAGGCAGATGTCGACAACAGTGGTGGCCTCAACATTGAAGAATTTTGCTCTGCTCTCATGAAAATTTTCAAGAGCATTCCGAAAGACGACCTCATGAAACTGCACATGAAGATCGACACCAACTGTGACAGGACGGTTGATTTAGGTGAGCTGTTGGACTATGTAAACCAGAAAGATAAGGTCTTAAAAAGCTTGGAACCCAAAAGCCAACCGTTCCCGAAACCTGCAAAAGTGATCCCTGTCGGACGCCAGAACCTCGTCAGGGTTTTGTACCAATCCCTCGACGTCGAAAACGAGTCCAAGGCGTTGTTGGACAACAATGACAGCGTGATCAGGCCTTACGTGAAGTGTCAGTACCTGGCGGTCAGCGCAGACGGATTGCTGCAGTGCTGGACTCATGACATGGAGGACTCACTTGTGGTTCCACTTTACAAGAAAGAGCATTCTGGGTCTGGGTCCCACAGACCCAGAATGCATGTTATCGACATGGCATACATCCCAGAACTGAACCAGGTGGCCGTCTCCACGTCGATAAAGGAGCTGTTGTTCTTTCACTGCGGTCACACTGCTGCACATTTTAACCTGGCGTACGCTCTAGTGGAAGAGGAATACACAGTGACCTCGATGAACTACTGGTCAGGTGACAATAGGGGAATCTTTGCCTACGGCACTGAAAAGGGATATTTAACTTTGTTAATTTCCCACAATGTCAAAAAAAATGGCCTCGTCTGCTCAAAGGCATTTGAGAAGACGTCTCTGTGGTCCTACAAGATCTGTTTTGTCTCAAGGCTGCTGAGGTGCCGCTCTCAAAGCTTCGTAGCCCTCAGGATTCCTGTTTTCACTGATGACTGCAAAGACATTCGTTACTTTCCCGAGTTGCGATCTTTTGCCGTCTGCGGTAGATCATCCAGCATGATGGTACTGGTCGAGCTCCCCAGCGGCTGCTATGGCTTCAGCCAAAAGGTGTCTATAAGATGTTTTAACAGCCCCAACACACAGCGGTTCTTCACATGTGTGGACTACTCCCCCTCGTCTCAGTTTTTGATGACCGGCGGTGCAGATGGATGTCTGCGGGTGTTGTATCCCGGCATATCCAAGTCCTCGTCCATTGCAAAGAAATTAACAGGACACACCAGACCCATAACCCACCTCGCATACAACCTCAGAGAAAAGATATTTGTCAGTGTATCTGAGGACAAGAACATCCGCGTGTGGAAGGATGGAACCTGGGTGTGTCTGCAGAGTTTTTACATTTATGGCATGAAAGACACTCCGGTCTCCAGTATGTGCTACAACACACTCAACAACGAGTTGTACCTGGCTAATACGCACTTGGGACACTTTTTTGGAATTGGAACAGATGTTTATCAGAGTCTGTTGAGGTCCCACCACATGCCTCTATGCACTGTGCTTTACCACGAGCTCTTCAGGCAGGTTATCTCCATCTGCCAGGCTGGTGTTGTGTCAGTGTGGGATGTTTTCACTAGAAAGGCTGTCATGCAGTTTAAGGTCACTCCAGAAAATTGTGTGGGGCACACCGTTATGTCATTGGATCCAAGCCAGCGGAAACTGATTGTTGTTACTTCAGATGGGAAGCTTTCATTCTGGAATTTCAACAATGGCAAAGAGCTGTACGTCCACCCGGTCACCATGCCGAAACAGGTGACGGCTGTCGTCTGCTCGATGAACAGAGTGTTTGTTTCGATGAAGGGTTCCAACGTCATCTTTGACCTCGACACTCAAGGACAGAAGAACAGATTTTTGAAGCATCACCTGCTGAAGGATATCACATGTATGGATTTGCACAAATCTAGGCTGATTACCTTGTCCAGCGATGAAAATCTAGTCGTCTGGAATGCAGACACAGCCATGGTGATGTATACTATAAACAATACGTGCCCACTGGTGTTGTTGGCAAGCGAAACAGACCAAGGAAAAATATCCGACCTGCCTTTTAAGAAGATTTCTCAAAGTAAGAAGACGCGGAAGACCAATGCAAAGGTTGAGCCTCGTATTCTGTGTCTGAAGACGAGGCCATTCAACAAGGACACGGCCACGGTGTTGGTCTCAGCTAGCGGCTACATCTCTGCCTGGGCGGTTACAATCAGAGGCAGGCTGATCGCCAAGTTTAAGGCGGTGAAGAACGACGGCACGTACATTACCTGCATGTCAACAAACACAGACGAAAGCATTCTGCTGACCGGCCATAGTAACGGAATAGTGTGTCTGTGGGACATTGAGCATTTTGGCTTCAAAGCGAATGCAGACGACGGGCCGTGTGAAAACATCGACAAGCAGCAAGTGTCGCTGCGTCCTCCTCCACTGCTGACCTCCTGGCAGGCCCATCCTACCAAGGTGGTCAGTGTGTTGTACGTCCTCGCTGATGATAAAATAATCACCGCAGGCTTGGACTGCTTCGTCAAACACTGGACGGACAGAGGGGATTGTGTCGGCATCTATGGGAAAGAGAAATGGGATGAAAACACAATAATCAGCAGCCCGGAGCTGGACATGAAACCAGATACAGCAAAGATGGAAGTCTCTCCAACGACAGTTGAGCTTTCGTTACCACCATCACCAACATCACCGATAGCAAATGTTGAAGAGCTCCGGGATAAAGCGCAAATGGTATTATTGCGCCTCAGGCGCCAATATGCCTCTAAAGACCCCAAGTTGTGTAAAGCGCCGACTAAGATAGTGAAGGAGATCAAAGAAATTAAGACTGCTACTGCAGACTTAGCAGAGGACCCTGGTAAGCTGAAGAGCTCACCACCAGCTCACACCGTCCAACAGGGATCTCGGCGTGTCGACCAACAACCCGGCTCACAAACGGTCAAACAGAGTCAGAACCAACACGTTGAATCTCCAGATTTGTCCTCGGCGAAGTCTAAGGACTTTCTGCAGAAAGAACCGATCTTCATGCAACTTCCATCAGAGACTCGACCGGCCTTGCGGAGGCCAAAGCTAACACCACAGCGTCTGTGGTTGCCATTACCACCTGACGACTATCGACCTCAGAGAACGGCTGATGCTTCTCAGACGGCGTCACGTGATTTGTCGTCTCAGCAGCCATCATACTTGCCGCTAATCCAGAGTAAGCATGGACTCATACCACATCCACCTGCGGCGGACACCAAGGACTTGAGGAGCAGAGACCCTCAAGTCCTGGTGGAGGGCTTCAAAACAGAACAAAAGAATGCAGACATGCAAAGGTTCAGGGACAAGTTCACCTTAGAAGATGTTCCAGGGAAAAATCTGGCGATCAAACCGCTTCCACCACAGAAACAACCAGAGACAAAAGATTGTCCATGGCGAACTTCACGGCGTTTACGCTTGACACCACAGCGTCCATGGTTGCCATTACCACCCGACGACTATCGACCTCAGAGAATGGCTGATGCTCCTCAGACGGCGTCCCATGATTTGTCGTCTCAGCAGCCATCATACTTGCCGCTAATCCAGAGTAAGCATGGACTCATACCACATCCACCTGCGGCGGACACCAAGGACTTGAGGAGCAGAGACCCTCAAGTCCTGGTGGAGGGCTTCAAAACAGAACAAAAGAATGCAGACATGCAAAGGTTCAGGGAAAAGTTCACCGTAGAAGATGTTCCAGGGAAAAATCTGGCGATCAAACCGTTTCCACCACAGAAACAACCAGAGACAAAAGAGAGTCCATGGCGAACTTCACGGCGTTTACGCTTGAAGCCAAAACTTACATAAAACCCTACCTGCACTTAAAATATTAACAATATTATTTTGTGTAATTAAAATATATTTTTATATATATATATATATATATATATATATATATATATATATATATATATATATATATATATAATGATGATGACATTAAAACAAAGAAAATGTTATCATTGGTAACAATAGTAAAAAATTAACATCAGAGCTATTTTTTTAAATAAATGTTAAAAATAATTAAATTACATAAAACTAAATCACTTAAAATTGAATAACATAAAATAAACCAAATGAAATTAATAAAACTAAAAAATATTCTCAATTTGAAATGGTAGCAGCTGTTTCTATATGTATACGTGTGTCATATGTATATTCATCATGCCCTGTACGTTCTCTGAGACATTTATTGTGGCTTTACTTTTAGCCTTATTATACTTTTTACAAATATTGTCTTTATTTTATTTTTAAATAATCGTTTTCTATCTTTTACTGTTCTATTCTTTTTTCTTAATTATTTGTATTCTTTTTTATTTTCTATTTATTATATTCTAGCTTTTATATTTTATTCATTTTCTGCATTTCTTTTATTTTCTTTTATTTTTATTTTCTATTATTTATATTTATTTTCTGTTGAGAGAAAAATAGAACAACACACTATAACTACACAGAATTTCTTCAAATCAGTCAATCTTTGACCATTTACTTAATGTAGATATGTGTTTTCATATTATCTTATTAAGTGAACCTAAAAGGTAATTTTTTCTAAAAAAAAAAAGGTCTTCTTTTCTATCCTTTATTTTTCATTTTCTATTATTTATTTTCTATCTTTGACTAAATTTCTTATTATTTAATTTTGATTTTTTATTTTTTCTATTATCTATTATTTATTTTCTATATATTGCTTTAATTTTCTATTATTTATTTTTAATTTTTTCTTTTATTTTCTATTGTGTATTTTCTGTCTTTTACTTTCATTTTCTATTTATTTTCTATTTTTTACTTCATTTTACATTATTTTAAAAGTTAACAGCAACAGACTGTGAAACAGTAATTTTATGGTCAAAATGTTATAAAAGAGTAAAGTACTATTAGTCAAAATGCAGATTTTCCTGATCCAAACCTGCAGTGTAGCTCCGTTAAACAAACCTGAATGATAGAAGCTGTATGTTGTTGCGTTTTGTTGTCTTCATCGTTGGTGACTTTGCTGTTAAATGTCTGTAACTATATTTTTAGTTGTGGTTAAATTTATCTGACAGCTTCCTCAGACACAAAGAGAATCTCCAAAAGCACAATAAGCATAACTAATTAATTAACGCGACTGGCTACAAGGATTTTCTCCCACTGAGGTCCAAATCTGACTCTGACTGATGAGTTCTGACTCTCAGTTCACCCCAAAGGACATAAATGAGTTCAGGTCTGTGTTTCATACAACAAACTTTGACAACTATTTTTCTTTGGATTGGATTCCAGGTTACTTAATTGTATTACCTTATTGTTGTATTCTTTACATATTTTAATATCTGTGCTTATGTTCCTTATTCTAATTTATGGAGCTGGTGGCCTTGTTTTTGTCGTGTAAAGATGCTGTTTATTATTACCATTGACACATAGCATTGGTATTGCTAATAAAAGTTTGTTATTGTGCAGCAGATCTGACATACAGTATGTTCATCCAGGTGCTTAAAGGAGTTCTTGAAAATCTAGAAATACCTTCAGAACTGCAATATTGGGTGTTAAATGGTCTTCTGGATTCTTCAACAATGCTGAGCTGGATTTACAAGAGGAGAAACAAGAGACTTCTGCCATTGCTGAAGACTGCTGGCAGAGGAAGGTTCAAGAAAAAGCAGAAAGTACTGGTACAATTTTTTTTACAGTAGAAATATAGCATAAAAAAACATTAAACATTAAAACAAAAAACATTAATATCATGACAGATTCACAGTAAAGCTCCATGAGGAATTCAGGAGCAAACACGGGGGTTAGGGTTTCAGTATGTCATACTGTCACCAGATGGATTACTAACATACAGCTCAATAGGTTTGCAGACAAAACCTCAGTTTAGAATCTGTGTGGCTCAGGGAGAATGTGGTAAAAGGGAGATGTTTCTTAAACTTAAATCCAAAGCTCTGAACAGAATCTCCTCCAGAACAGGTTAAGCGTGCATCTGTTACCATGGTGATGTGGCAGGTTAAAATGGAGCCTCTTTCATTGCATTAAAAACTCGGACTTTATGCTCAACATGCCTCACAAGCACGGTGGTGGCAGCATCATGGTGTGAAGTATGGTGGTGGCAGAATCATAATGGAAGCATGTTGGTGGCAGCATCATGATGTGAAGCATGGTGGTGGCAGAATCATAATGGAAGCATGTTGGTGGCAGCATCATGATGTGAAGCACGGTGGTGGCAGAATCATGATATGAAGCATGGTGGTGGCAGCATGATGGTGGGAAGCACGGTGGTGGCAGCATCATGGTGTGAAGCACGGTGGTGGCAGAATCATGGTGTGAAGCACGGTGGTGGCAGCATCATGATGTGAAGCATGGTGGTGGCAGCATCATGGTGTGAAGCACGGTGGTGGCAGAATCATGGTGTGAAGCATGGTGGTGGCAGCATCATGGTGTGAAGCATGGTGGCAGCATCATGGTGTGAAGCACGGTGGTGGCAGAATCATGATGTGAAGTATGGTGGTGGCAGAATCATAATGGAAGCATGTTGGTGGCAGCATCATGATGTGAAGCATGGTGGTGGCAGAATCATAATGGAAGCATGGTGGTGGCAGCATGATGGTGGGAAGCACGGTGGTGGCAGCATCATGGTGTGAAGCACGGTGGTGGCAGAATCATGGTGTGAAGCACGGTGGTGGCAGCATCATGATGTGAAGCATGGTGGTGGCAGCATCATGGTGTGAAGCACGGTGGTGGCAGAATCATGGTGTGAAGCACGGTGGTGGCAGCATCATGGTGTGAAGCATGGTGGCAGCATCATGATGTGAAGCACGGTGGTGGCAGAATCATGATGTGAAGCACGGTGGTGGCAACATCATGATGTGAAGCACGGTGGTAGCAGCATCATGATGGGAAGCATGGTGGTGGCAGAATCATGATGTGAAGCACGGTGGTGGCAGCATCATGATGTGAAGCACGGTGGTGGCAACATCATGATGTGAAGCATGGTGGTGGTAGCATCATGATGGGAAGCACGGTGGTGGCAACATCATGATGTGAAGTATGGTGGTAGCAGCATCATGATGTGAAGCATGGTGGTAGCAACATCATGAGAATATAATAAAACAAAAACACTTTTAAAATTTAAATCCAGAACCCTGAACAGAATCCCCTCCAGAGCAAGTTAACAGTGCAGCATCTGTTGCCATGGTGATGTAACTGGTTAAAACAAGGTCTCCTTCATTGTCTTAAAAGCTGACTTTCTACTCACCATGTCTCTTCAAACTGTTAATCAGGCTTCATCGTCCACCCATCCTGTCTCTGTTTAAATTAATGATTCAGGGTATTGGATTTTTGCCAATATGCAGATACTCCCAACTTATTTTGCCCGATTGCTGATATATGCACATATTTTTTCCATCTAATTGCACAGAACGTCATGACTTTCCTGTAGTGGAATCAACATTTTATTATGCCTCCTGTTGTCAAGATGGATCACCGGCAGCTGCAGACTGAAAGTACGATACTTCTCAATGCTACAAGGATAACAAAACCACTTCAATTTAGATGTAGAACATTTCATTTTTTAACTGCTGGCATTTAATTCTACAGCCTTTACTGGTCAGTAGTGATGACAGTACAGATATCATTATGCATATAAAACTCAAATCACGTTATTGTTGCATTTTGCAAACATCGAACATACATTCAGTCTCACTTTTACTGTGGTTTAGACCTCTCCAGGTTACATCTTCAAGTGCTGTTGGGACCCTTAAATAAACCAGTCACTGCGATTTCATGCTGTGCAGCAAACCCACAGATCTTTATTTTTAATTCCAGTGGCCCATCCCACATTTTCCAGTCTTCAACGTGTCTGAATTTTGTCTAAGAAATCCAAAATATTTCATCCTAATAAAAGGTACAGCGTGAAAAACACACATAGAAGTCACATAATTACTGAAATGTTGGTCAGTGAATGTATCTGAGATTGTTATATAAAGACTCCTGTGTCTAGAAGGTCAAGTCTCTGGTGGATCAGTATCCTGGATAGAACTACACCATGAAGACTAAAGAACACTCCAAGAAACTCTGAGAAAAGGTTGTTGAAAAGAATCAGTCAGGAGACGATATAAGAACATTTCCAAGTTCCTGAAGATCTCTTGGAGTCCAGTTAAATCCATCATTAGGAGATGGAAGGAAGATGGAACATGAATAAATCTGACTAGAACAGGACGTCCTCAAAAACTGAGAGACCAAGAAGAAAGAGACTAGTTAGAGAGGCCACCAAGACACCAAAGACTCCTCTGAAGGAGTTCCAGCTTCAGCAGCTGAGATGTTAGAGACTGTTCATCCAACAACTGTTGTCTGTCCTTCACCAGTCAAAGCTTTATGGAGACAAAGAGAAAGACTCTGTTGGAAAAAGTTCTAATTAAATCTGTACTAGAGGTCACCAGAAGACATGGAAACTCTGAAGCCACCTGGAAGAAGGTTCTTTGGTCTGAGGAAACCAGAATGGAGCTTTTTGGTAATCAGACTAGATGTTAAATTTGTCAGATTCCAAACACTGCGCATCATCTGAAACACACCATCAACACTGTAAGGTATGGTGGTGGCAGCATCATGATGTGAAGCACGGTGGTGGCAGCATCATGATGTTACACATAGTGGTGGCAGCATGATGATGTGAAGCATGGTAGTGGCAGCATCATGATGTGAAGCATGTTGGTGGCAGCATCATGATATTACACATAGTGGTGGCAGCATGATATGGAGCATGGTGGTGGCAGAATCATGATGTGAAGCATGTTGGTGGCAGTATCATGATGTGAAACGTGGTGGCAGCATCATGATATGGAGCATGGTGGTGGCAGCATCATGATGTGAAGCATAGTGGTGGCAGCATCATGATGTGAAGCATGTTGGTGGCAGAATCATGATGTGAAACGTGGTGGCAGCATCATGATGTGGAGGAGCATGGTGGTGGCAGCATCATAATGTGAAGAATCCCTGTGTAAAATGACTGAGCTTGAGCATGACATAAATAAATGAATTTGTCCATTTTATGTAAATTCTCATCAAAAAAAAGCTCAATCAAACTGATCTTGGTTCAATTTTTAAAAGCAACAAAAGGGGAAAACACTTTTTATCCGAACTATATCTGTCTGAAACACCACCATGCTTCTTAGTGAGTGGTTGAGATGAAAACGGCAGCATGATTGCACATAGAATACAAAATCAGCAGCTTAAAAGCTTGTTTGTTGGCAACAGAGAGAAGAAACACGAGACTGACGGTGAGAGATCTAAATGACCATTATTTTCATGTCTGGATGGAGTTGTGTTTGCAGACAAAGCTTTGGTGTCAGATCCAGGTCAACTACGGGAGGGTTTGAAGCATGGTGGTGGCAGAATCATGATGTGAAGCACGGTGGTGGCAGCATCGTGATGTGAAGCACGGTGGTGGCAACATCATGATGCCACCATCACCAACGCCAACATCACCGATAGCAGCTGTTGAAGAGCTCTGGGATAAAGTGCAAATGGTATTATTGCGCCTCAGGGGCTAATATGCCTCTAAAGACCCCAAGTTGTTTAAAACACTGACTAAGATAGTGAAGGAGATCAAAGAAATTAAGACTGCTACTGCAGAGGACCCTGATAAGAATTTGCAAGTTTTGTGGCAGCTTTGTCAAACTGCCAAAGAGTACAGAAAACATTTTCTGAAGCCCATGCCAACCCCTGGCATCTTATCTGCGTTGAAGAGCTCACCACCAGCTCACACAGTCCAACAGGGATCTCAGCATGTCGACCAACAACCCGGCTCACAAACGGTCAAACAGAGTCAGAACCGACACGTTGAATCTCCAGATTTGTCCTCGGCGAAGTCTAAGGACTTTCTGCAGAAAGAACCGATCTTCATGGAACTTCCATCAGAGACTCGACCAGCCTTGCGGAGGCCGAAGCTAACACCACAGCGTCTATGGTTGCCATTACCACCCGACGACTATCGACCTCAGAGAACGGCTGATGCTCCTCAGACGGCGTCCCGTGATTTGTCGTCTCAGCAACCATCATACTTGCCGCTAATCCAGAGTAAGCATGGACTCATACCACATCCACCTGCGGCGGACACCAAGTACTTAAGGAGCAGAGACCCTCGTGTATTGGTGGAGGGCTTCAAAACAGAACAAAAGAACACAGACATGCAAAGGTTCAGGGAAAAGTTCACCTTAGAAGATGTTCCAGGGAAAAATCTGGCGATCAAACCGCTTCCACCACAGAAACAACCAGAGACAAAAGAGAGTCCATGGCGAACTTTACGGCATTTACGCTTGACACCACAGCGTCTATGGTTGCCATTACCACCCGACGACTATCGACCTCAGAGAACGGCTGATGCTCCTCAGACGGCGTCCCGTGATTTGTCGTCTCAGCAACCATCATACTTGCCGCTAATCCAGAGTAAGCATGGACTCATACCACATCCACCTGCGGCCGACACCAAGTACTTAAGGAGCAGAGACCCTCGTGTATTGGTGGAGGGCTTCAAAACAGAACAAAAGAACACAGACATGCAAAGGTTCAGGGAAAAGTTCACCTTAGAAGATGTTCCAGGGAAAAATCTGGCGATCAAACCGCTTCCACCACAGAAACAACCAGATACAAAAGAGAGTCCATGGCGAACTTCATGGCGTTTATGCTTGAAGCCAAAATTTACATAAAACCCTACCTGCACTTAAAATAATAACAATAATATTATTTTGTGTAATTAAAATATAAATAATATAATGCCAATTTATTATTATTAATAATGATGACATTAAAACAAAGAAAATGTTATCATTGGTAACAATAGTAATAAATTAACATCAGCTATTTTTTTAAATGTTAAAAGTAGTTAAATCACATAAAAGTAAATCACTTAAAATTGAATAACATATAAAATAAACCAAATGAAATTAATAAAACTAAAAAATATTCTCAATTTGAAATGATAACAGCTGTTTCTATATGTATACGTGTATCATATGTATATTCATCAAGCCCTGTACATTCTCTGAGACGTTTATTTTGGTTTTACTTTTATCCTTATTGTACTTTTTACAAGTGTTGTCTTTATTTTATTTTTAAATAATTGTTTTCTATCTTTTACTTTTGCTCTGGATTGACTGTTTTAGATTCCACCCACTGCACACACTGGTGTTTTGATTTGAATATTCCATGTGTGACATCACAGTGTGACATCACTGTGACATCACAGTGTGACATCACACCCCTATATATAGCCGACCACCAGTCTGCCAGCGCTATAGTCTCTCTGAAGCTTCACTACAAGCCTACAAAGATTTAACCAGCAGCGATGGAAGAAGAAAGATTAAAGATTTTGCTCAAGCCTGATGATCCGAGCACGATAACGGACATAGATGACATGTTCAACAGCTATGACGTTGAAGAGCTGGTGAAATTATTCAAAGAGGCAGATGTCGACAACAGTGGTGGCCTCAACATTGAAGAATTTTGCTCTGCTCTCATGAAAATTTTCAAGAGCATTCCGAAAGACGACCTCATGAAACTGCACATGAAGATCGACACCAACTGTGACAGGACGGTTGATTTAGGTGAGCTGTTGGACTATGTGAACCAGAAAGATAAGGTCTTAAAAAGCTTGGAACCCAAAAGCCAACCGTTCCCGAAACCTGCAAAAGTGATCCCTGTCGGACGCCAGAACCTCGTTAGGGTTTTGTACCAATCCCTCGACGTCGAAAACGAGTCCAAGGCGTTGTTGGACAACAATGACAGCGTGATCAGGCCTTACGTGAAGTGTCAGTACCTGGCGGTCAGCGCAGACGGATTGCTGCAGTGCTGGACTCATGACATGGAGGACTCACTTGTGGTTCCACTTTACAAGAAAGAGCATTCTGGGTCTGGGTCCCACAGACCCAGAATGCATGTTATCGACATGGCATACATCCCAGAACTGAACCAGGTGGCCGTCTCCACGTCGATAAAGGAGCTGTTGTTCTTTCACTGTGGTCACACTGCTGCACATTTTAACCTGGCGTACGCTCTAGTGGAAGAGGAATACACAGTGACCTCGATGAACTACTGGTCAGGTGACAGTAGGGGAATCTTTGCCTACGGGACTGAAAAGGGATATTTAACTTTGTTAATTTCCCACAATGTCAAAAAAAATGGCCTCGTCTGCTCAAAGGCATTTGAGAAGACGTCTCTGTGGTCCTACAAGATCTGTTTTGTCTCAAGGCTGCTGAGGTGCCGCTCTCAAAGCTTCGTAGCCCTCAGGATTCCTGTTTTCACTGATGACTGCAAAGACATTCGTTACTTTCCCGAGTTGCGATCTTTTGCCGTCTGCGGTAGATCATCCAGCATGATGGTACTGGTCGAGCTCCCCAGCGGCTGCTATGGCTTCAGCCAAAAGGTGTCTATAAGATGTTTTAACAGCCCCAACACACAGCGGTTCTTCACATGTGTGGACTACTCCCCCTCGTCTCAGTTTTTGATGACCGGCGGTGCAGATGGATGTCTGCGGGTGTTGTATCCCGGCATATCCAAGTCCTCGTCCATTGCAAAGAAATTAACAGGACACACCAGACCCATAACCCACCTCGCATACAACCTCAGAGAAAAGATATTTGTCAGTGTATCTGAGGACAAGAACATCCGCGTGTGGAAGGATGGAACCTGGGTGTGTCTGCAGAGTTTTTACATTTATGGCATGAAAGACACTCCGGTCTCCAGTATGTGCTACAACACACTCAACAACGAGTTGTACCTGGCTAATACGCACTTGGGACACTTTTTTGGAATTGGAACAGATGTTTATCAGAGTCTGTTGAGGTCCCACCACATGCCTCTATGCACTGTGCTTTACCACGAGCTCTTCAGGCAGGTTATCTCCATCTGCCAGGCTGGTGTAGTGTCAGTGTGGGATGTTTTCACTAGAAAGGCTGTCATGCAGTTTAAGGTCACTCCAGAAAATTGTGTGGGGCACACCGTTATGTCATTGGATCCAAGCCAGCGGAAACTGATTGTTGTTACTTCAGATGGGAAGCTTTCATTCTGGAATTTCAACAACGGCAAAGAGCTGTACGTCCACCCGGTCACCATGCCGAAACAGGTGACGGCTGTCGTCTGCTCGATGAACAGAGTGTTTGTTTCGATGAAGGGTTCCAACGTCATCTTTGACCTCGACACTCAAGGACAGAAGAACAGATTTTTGAAGCATCACCTGCTGAAGGATATCACATGTATGGATTTGCACAAATCTAGGCTGATTACCTTGTCCAGCGATGAAAATCTAGTCGTCTGGAATGCAGACACAGCCATGGTGATGTATACTATAAACAATACGTGCCCACTGGTGTTGTTGGCAAGCGAAACAGACCAAGGAAAAATATCCGACCTGCCTTTTAAGAAGATTTCTCAAAGTAAGAAGACGCGGAAGACCAATGCAAAGGTTGAGCCTCGTATTCTGTGTCTGAAGACGAGGCCATTCAACAAGGACACGGCCACGGTGTTGGTCTCAGCTAGCGGCTACATCTCTGCCTGGGCGGTTACAATCAGAGGCAGGCTGATCGCCAAGTTTAAGGCGGTGAAGAACGACGGCACGTACATTACCTGCATGTCAACAAACACAGACGAAAGCATTCTGCTGACCGGCCATAGTAACGGAATAGTGTGTCTGTGGGACATTGAGCATTTTGGCTTCAAAGCGAATGCAGACGACGGGCCGTGTGAAAACATCGACAAGCAGCAAGTGTCGCTGCGTCCTCCTCCACTGCTGACCTCCTGGCAGGCCCATCCTACCAAGGTGGTCAGTGTGTTGTACGTCCTCGCTGATGATAAAATAGTCACCGCAGGCTTGGACTGCTTCGTCAAACACTGGACGGACAGAGGGGATTGTGTCGGCATCTATGGGAAAGAGAAATGGGATGAAAACACAATAATCAGCAGCCCGGAGCTGGACATGAAACCAGATACAGCAAAGATGGAAGTCTCTCCAACGACAGTTGAGCTTTCGTTACCACCATCACCAACATCACCAATAGCAAATGTTGAAGAGCTCCGGGATAAAGCGCAAATGGTATTATTGAGCCTCAGGCGCCAATATGCCTCTAAAGACCCCAAGTTGTGTAAAGCGCCGACTAAGATAGTGAAGGAGATCAAAGAAATTAAGACTGCTACTGCAGACTTAGCAGAGGACCCTGGTAAGTTGAAGAGCTCACCACCAGCTCACACAGTCCAACAGGGATCTCAGCGTGTCGACCAACAACCCGGCTCAGAAACGGTCAAACAGAGTCAGAACCAACACGTTGAATCTCCAGATTTGTCCTCGGCGAAGTCTAAGGACTTTCTGCAGAAAGAACCGATCTTCATGCAACTTCCATCAGAGACTCGACCGGCCTTGCGGAGGCCGAAGCTAACACCACAGCGTCTGTGGTTGCCATTACCACCCGACGACTATCGACCTCAGAGAACCGCTGATGCTCCTCAGACGGCGTCCCGTGATTTGTCGTCTCAGCAGCCATCATACTTGCCGCTAATCCAGAGTAAGCATGGACTCATACCACATCCACCTGCGGCGGACACCAAGGACTTGAGGAGCAGAGACCCTCAAGTCCTGGTGGAGGGCTTCAAAAAAGAACAAAAGAACGCAGACATGCAAAGGTTCAGGGACAAGTTCACCTTAGAAGATGTTCCAGGGAAAAATCTGGCGATCAAACCGCTTCCACCACAGAAACAACCAGAGACAAAAGATTGTCCATGGCGAACTTCACGGCGTTTACGCTTGACACCACAGCGTCTATGGTTGCCATTACCACCGGACGACTATCGACCTCAGAGAACGGCTGATGCTCCTCAGACGGCGTCCCATGATTTGTCGTCTCAGCAACCATCATACTTGCCGCTAATCCAGAGTAAGCATGGACTCATACCACATCCACCTGCGGCGGACACCAAGGACTTGAGGAGCAGAGACCCTCAAGTCCTGGTGGAGGGCTTCAAAACAGAACAAAAGAACGCAGACATGCAAAGGTTCAGGGAAAAGTTCACCTTAGAAGATGTTCCAGGGAAAAATCTGGCGATCAAACCGCTTCCACCACAGAAACAACCAGAGACAAAAGAGAGTCCATGGCGAACTTCACGGCGTTTACGCTTGAAGCCAAAACTTACATAAAACCCTACCTGCACTTAAAATATTAACAATAATATTATTTTGTGTAATTAAAATATATATATATATATATATATATATATATATATATATATATATATATATATATATATATATATAATATTAATAATGATGACATTAAAACAAAGAAAATGTTATCATTGGTAACAATAGTAATAAATTAACATCAGAGCTATTTTTTTAAATAAATGTTAAAAATAATTAAATTACATAAAACTAAATCACTTAAAATTGAATAACATAAAATAAACCAAATGAAATTAATAAAACTAAAAAATATTCTCAATTTGAAATGGTAACAGCTGTTTCTATATGTATACGTGTGTCATATGTATATTCATCATGCCCTGTACGTTCTCTGAGACGTTTATTGTGGCTTTACTTTTAGCCTTATTATACTTTTTACAAATATTTATTGTCTTTATTTTATTTTTAAATAATCGTGTTCTATCTTTTACTTTACTGTTCTATTCTTTTTTCTTAATTATTTATATTCTTTTTTATTTTCTATTTTTTATATTCTAGCTTTTATATTTTATTTGTTTTCTGCATTTTACTTTTATTTTCTTTTATTTTTATTTTCTATTATTTATATTTATTTTCTGTTGAGAGAAAAATAGAACAACACACTATAACTACACAGAATTTCTTCAAATCAGTCAATCTTTGACCATTTACTTAATGTAGATATGTGTTTTCATATTATCTTATTAAGTGAACCTAAAAGGTAATTTTTTCTAAAAAAAAAAAAGGTCTTCTTTTCTATCCTTTATTTTTCATTTTCTATTATTTATTTTCTATCTTTGACTAAATTTCTTATCATTTCATTTTGATTTTTTTTCTATTATCTCTTATTTATTTTCTATATATTGCTTTAATTTTCTATTATTTATTTTTATTTTTCTTTTATTTTCTATTGTGTATTTTCTGTCTTTTACTTTCATATTCTATTTATTTTCTATTTTTTACTTTATTTTACATTATTTTAAAAGTTAACAGCAACAGACTGTGAAACAGTAATTTTATGGTCAAAATGTTATAAGAGTAAAGTACTATTAGTCAAAATGCAGATTTTCCTGATCCAAACCAGCAGTGTAGCTCTGTTAAACAAACCTGAATGATAGAAGCTGTATGTTGTTGCGTTTTGTTGTCTTCATCGTTGGTGACTTTGCTGTTAAATGTCTGTAACTATATTTTTAGTTGTGGTTAAATTTATCTGACAGCTTCCTCAGACACAAAGAGAATCTCCAAAAGCACAATAAGCATAACTAATTAATTAACGCGACTGGCTACAAGGATTTTCTCCCACTGAGGTCCAAATCTGACTCTGACTGATGAGTTCTGACTCTCAGTTCACCCCAAAGGACATAAATGAGTTCAGGTCTGTGTTTCATACAACAAACTTTGACAACTATTTTTCTTTGGATTGGATTCCAGGTTACTTACTTGTATTACCCTATTGTTGTATTCTTTACATATTTTAATATCTGTGCTTATGTTCCTTATTCTAATTTATGGAGCTGGTGGCCTTGTTTTTGTCATGTAAAGATGCTGTTTATTATTACCATTGACACATAGCATTGGTATTGCTAATAAAAGTTTGTTATTGTGCAGCAGATCTGACATACCGTATGTTCATCCAGGTGCTTAAAGGAGTTCTTGAAAATCTAGAAATACCTTCAGAACTGCAATATTGGGTGTTAAATGGTCTTCTGGATTCTTCAACAATTCTGAGCTGGATTTACAAGAGGAGAAACAAGAGACTTCTGCCATTGCTGAAGACTGCTGGCAGAGGAAGGTTCAAGAAAAAGCAGAAAGTACTGGTACAATTTTTTTTACAGTAGAAATATAGCATAAAAAAACATTAAACATTAAAACATAAAAAAACATTAATATCATGACAGATTCACAGTAAAGCTCCATGAGGAATTCAGGAGCAAACACGGGGGTTAGGGTTTCAGTATGACATACTGTCACCAGATGGATTACTAACATACAGCTCAATAGGTTTGCAGACAAAACCTCAGTTTAGAATCTGTGTGGCTCAGGGAGAATGTGGTAAAAGGGAGATGTTTCTTAAACTTAAATCCAAAGCTCTGAACAGAATCTCCTCCAGAACAGGTTAAGCGTGCATCTGTTACCATGGTGATGTGGCAGGTTAAAATGGAGCCTCTTTCATTGCATTAAAAACTCGGACTTTATGCTCAACATGCCTCACAAGCACGGTGGTGGCAGCATCATGGTGTGAAGTATGGTGGTGGCAGAATCATAATGGAAGCATGTTGGTGGCAGCATCATGATGTGAAGCATGGTGGTGGCAGAATCATAATGGAAGCATGTTGGTGGCAGCATCATGATGTGAAGCACGGTGGTGGCAGAATCATGATATGAAGCATGGTGGTGGCAGCATGATGGTGGGAAGCACGGTGGTGGCAGCATCATGGTGTGAAGCACGGTGGTGGCAGAATCATGGTGTGAAGCACGGTGGTGGCAGCATCATGATGTGAAGCATGGTGGTGGCAGCATCATGGTGTGAAGCACGGTGGTGGCAGAATCATGGTGTGAAGCACGGTGGTGGCAGCATCATGGTGTGAAGCATGGTGGCAGCATCATGATGTGAAGCACGGTGGTGGCAGAATCATGATGTGAAGCACGGTGGTGGCAACATCATGATGTGAAGCACGGTGGTAGCAGCATCATGATGGGAAGCATGGTGGTGGCAGAATCATGATGTGAAGCACGGTGGTAGCAGCATCATGATGGGAAGCATGGTGGTGGCAGAATCATGATGTGAAGCACGGTGGTGGCAGCATCATGATGTGAAGCACGGTGGTGGCAACATCATGATGTGAAGCATGGTGGTGGTAGCATCATGATGGGAAGCACGGTGGTGGCAACATCATGATGTGAAGTATGGTGGTAGCAGCATCATGATGTGAAGCATGGTGGTAGCAACATCATGAGAATATAATAAAACGAAAACACTTTTAAAATTTAAATCCAGAACCCTGAACAGAATCCCCTCCAGAGCAAGTTAACAGTGCAGCATCTGTTGCCATGGTGATGTAACTGGTTAAAACAAGGTCTCCTTCATTGTCTTAAAAGCTGACTTTCTACTCACCATGTCTCTTCAAACTGTTAATCCTGCTTCATCGTCCACCCATCCTGTCTCTGTTTAAATTAATGATTCAGGGTATTGGATTTTTGCCAGTATGCAGATACTCCCAACTTATTTTGCCCGATTGCTGATATATGCACATATTTTTTCCATCTAATTGCACAGAACGTCATGACTTTCCTGTAGTGGAATCAACATTTTATTATGCCTCCTGTTGTCAAGATGGATCACCGGCAGCTGCAGACTGAAAGTACGATACTTCTCAATGCTACAAGGATAACAAAACCACTTCAATTTAGATGTAGAACATTTCATTTTTTAACTGCTGGCATTTAATTCTACAGCCTTTACTGGTCAGTAGTGATGACAGTACAGATATCATTATGCATATAAAACTCAAATCATGTTATTGTTGCATTTTGCAAACATCGAACATACATTCAGTCTCACTTTTACTGTGGTTTAGACCTCTCCAGGTTACATCTTCAAGTGCTGTTGGGACCCTTAAATAAACCAGTCACTGCGATTTCATGCTGTGCAGCAAACCCACAGATCTTTATTTTTAATTCCAGTGGCCCATCCCACATTTTCCAGTCTTCAACGTGTCTGAATTTTGTCTAAGAAATCCAAAATATTTCATCCTAATAAAAGGTACAGCGTGAAAAACACACATAGAAGTCACATAATTACTGAAATGTTGGTCAGTGAATGTATCTGAGATTGTAGTATAAAGACTCCTGTGTCTAGAAGGTCAAGTCTCTGGTGGATCAGTATCCTGGATAGAACTACACCATGAAGACTAAAGAACACTCCAAGAAACTCTGAGAAAAGGTTGTTGAAAAGAATCAGTCAGGAGACGATATAAGAACATTTCCAAGTTCCTGAAGATCTCTTGGAGTCCAGTTAAATCCATCATTAGGAAATGGAAGGAAGATGGAACATGAATAAATCTGACTAGAACAGGACGTCCTCAAAAACTGAGAGACCAAGAAGAAAGAGACTAGTTAGAGAGGCCACCAAGACACCTATGACTCCTCTGAAGGAGTTCCAGCTTCAGCAACTGAGATGTTAGAGACTGTTCATCCAACAACTGTTGTCTGTCCTTCACCAGTCAAAGCTTTATGGAGACAAAGAGAAAGACTCTGTTGGAAAAAGTTCTAATTAAATCTGGACTAGAGGTCACCAGAAGACATGGAAACTCTGAAGACACCTGGAAGAAGGTTCTTTGGTCTGAGGAAACCAGAATGGAGCTTTTTGGTAATCAGACTAGATGTTATATTTGTCAGATTCCAAACACTGCGCATCATCTGAAACACACCATCAACACTGTAAGGTATGGTGGTGGCAGCATCATGATGTGAAGCACGGTGGTGGCAGCATCATGATGTTACACATAGTGGTGGCAGCATGATGATGTGAAGCATGGTAGTGGCAGCATCATGATGTGAAGCATGTTGGTGGCAGCATCATGATATTACACATAGTGGTGGCAGCATGATATGGAGCATGGTGGTGGCAGAATCATGATGTGAAGCATGTTGGTCAGAATCAGAATCAGAATCAGAATGAGTTTTATTGCCATTGTTCATGAGGTTCACAAACGAGGAATTTGACTCGGTGCAATGCTGCTACATTAAACATTTAACAATAGTAGAGATAAAAATAAAGATAAAAATAAAGATAAAGATAAAGTAAATACTATAATAAAAGCTAACATCTACTATAATAAAAACTAACAACTAAGTACACTGTACAACAAAAAAGTGACTAAGTGAATAAAGTGACCAGTAGCAGCAGGTGGTGGGGGCCACCACGTAGTGCAAATATTGTAGTGCAAAAAACAGTGGTAATTGTTGATGAGTCGGTGCTGAGCTGCTGAACATAGGCACGTGTGTGTGACGTAGAGTCATCTAGTGTTCATCAGTCTGATGGCAGAGGGGAAGAAGCTGTTCATGTAGCGGGAGGTTCTGGTCCGGATGGACCTTAGTCTCCTGCCTGAGGGGAGGGGGGTGAACAGTCTGTGTCCAGGGTGAGAGGGGTCGGCAATGATCCGACCTGCACGCCTCCGGGTCCTCGAGACGTACAGATCCTGCATAGATGGAAGTCTGCAGCCGATCACCTTCTCAGCAGTGCGCACAATGCGCTGCAGTCTGAATCTGTCCCTGATGGTGGCTCCAGCGTACCACACAGTGATGGAGGAGGTGAGGATGGACTCGATGATGGCCGTGTAGAACTGCACCAACATCTTGGTGGGCAGCTTGAGTTTCCTCAGCTGCCGCAGGAAGAACATCCTCTGCTGGGCCTTCTTGAGGAGGGAACTGATGGTCAGCTCCCACTTGAGGTCCCGGGTGATGGTGGTGCCCAGGAAGCGGAAGGAGTCCACGGTGGAGATGGGAGAGTCAGTGAGGGTGAGGGGGGGGTGGTGGGGCTGTGACTTTCCTAAAGTCCACGATCATCTCCACTGTCTTCTGGGCGTTCAGGTCCAGGTTGTTGTGGCTGCACCAGGACACCAGCCGGGCCACCTCCCTCCTGTAGAAGGACTCATCACCGTCTGAGATGAGCCCGATGAGGGTGGTGTCATCTGCGAACTTCAGCAGCTTCACAGACTGGTGGCTGGAGGTGCAGCAGTTGGTGTACAGGGAGAAGAGCAGGGGGGAAAGTACACAGCCCTGGGGGGAACCGATGCTGATGCTCACCGAGTCCGAGACAGTCTTCCCCAGCCGCACGTGTTGCCTACGGTCCGTCAGGAAGTCGATGATCCACCTGCAGAGGGAGTCGGGCACGTTGAGCTGGGACAGCTTGTCCTGGAGCAGAGCAGGGCGGATGGTGTTGAAAGCAGAGCTGAAGTCCACAAACAGGATCCTGGCGTAGGTTCCTGGGGAGTCCAGATGCTGCAGGATGGAGTGGAGGGCCAGGTTGACTGCGTCGTCCACAGACCTGTTGGCTCTGTAGGCGAACTGCAGTGGGTCCAGGAGAGGGGTGGTGATGGTCTTGAGGTGGGACAGGACCAGGCGCTCAAAGGACTTCATGACTACAGAGGTGAGCGCCACAGGTCTGTAGTCGTTGAGTCCTGTGATCCGTGGCTTCTTGGGGACGGGGACAATGGTAGAAGATTTGAAGCAGGCCGGCACGTGGCATGACGCCAGAGAGGTGTTAAAAATGTCCGTGAAGACAGGAGCCAGCTCCTCCGCGCAGTGTCTCAGAGTGGAGGGAGAAACACCATCAGGACCTGGGGCCTTGCGCGGGTTCAGTCTGCTGAATTGTCTGTGCACATCCTGCTTACAGAGGGAAAAGGCATGGGGAGATGTGGGGGGGACTGCCTTTGATGAAGTGACAGTGGCAGCAGTGGAGGTGCTGGGGGGAGGGGAGGTGCTGGGCACAGCTGACGAGGTGTCAAAGCGGGCGTAGTGCTGGGACAGTTTCTGACAAAGGGCTTTGTCGTCCTGTCCTTTAGGAGCCTGAGGCCGGTAGTTGGTGATCTGCCTCAGTCCTCTCCACACAGAAGCAGAGTCATTAGCAGTGAACTGCTGCTGGAGTCTCTCTGAATACACAGTCTTAGCTCTCCTCAGCTCCCTGCTAAAACGGTATTTAGCCTCCTTGTAGCAGTCTCTGTCTCCGCTCCTGAACGCTGCTTCTTTCTCCTTCCTAATCTGTCTGAGTCTGGGTGTGAACCACGGCTTGTCATTGGCATAACTCACCCTGGTGCGCGTTGGCAGAATGCGCTCCTCACAAAAGTGGATGTATGAGGTCACAGTGTCCGTGTACTCGTCCAGATTGACTGTGGCTCCTTTAAACACGTCCCAGTCAGTTGTCTCCAAGCATGTGCGCAGCTCCTCCACAGCCTCACCAGTCCACTTCTTTGCTTTGCTCACAACAGGCTTTGTGAGCTTCAGTCTCTGTGTGTAAGTGGGGATGAGGTGGACCATCACGTGGTCTGACAGTCCCAGTGCAGCGCGGGGAATCGCGCGAAAAGCGTCCTTCACTGTAGTGTAACAGTGATCCAGCGTGTTCTCCTCTCTGGTGGGGCATTTAATAAACTGTTTATACTTGGGTAGTTCGTGGCTCAGGTTCGCCTGGTTAAAGTCGCCAAGTACAATAACCAGGGAGTCCGGAAGGGCCCCCTCCACTTGTTGAATCTGATCCGCCAGAGCGCGTTGAGCCTCACGCACGTCTGCCTGTGGCGGGATGTAAACTGCGGCCAGAACAAAGGAGGAAAACTCTCGTGGGGAGTAAAAGGGCTTGCAGTGAATGAAGAGATATTCCAGAGCAGGAGAACAGTGTTTTGAGATCACAGTCACATCCGTGCACCAGCTGTTGTTGATGTAGAAGCACACTCCTCCACCTTTGCTTTTCCCCGAGAGCGCATCGCGGTCGCCTCGCAGCAGCTGAAACCCCTCGAGTTGGAGCGCGCTGTCCGGTGTGCTCCCGTTGAACCACGTCTCCGTGAAGCACAGGACACACGAGGAGGAGAAGTCTTTGTTCTTCATCAGCAAAAGCAGCTCGTCCACCTTATTGCAGAGTGAGTTGGCGTTGGTCAGGAAGATCCCAGGTAAAGCCGTGCGCGAGCCTCTCCGCCGAAGTCGTGCAAGCACACCCGCTCTCTTCCCTCTCCTTCGTCTTCTCACTCTTTTGACTAAAAAGTGAACCAAATCGGCAGCGGAAGCTAAAAAAACTGGAAGTAGGTCCGTGGGGGTGATAGTCCTGATGTTCAGTAGCTCCTCGCGAGTGTAAGGGCAGGCGGACACACAATTTACGCACAAAAACAGACAAAACAAGGCGCAGCGAAACACCAAGGCGGCCGCTCGGGGCGCCATCTTGTTGTTGAAGACATGGTGGCAGTATCATGATGTGAAACGTGGTGGCAGCATCATGATATGGAGCATGGTGGTGGCAGCATCATGATGTGAAGCATAGTGGTGGCAGCATCATGATGTGAAGCATGTTGGTGGCAGAATCATGATGTGAAACGTGGTGGCAGCATCATGATGTGGAGGAGCATGGTGGTGGCAGCATCATAATGTGAAGAATCCCTGTGTAAAATGACTGAGCTTGAGCATGACATAAATAAATTAATTTGTCCATTTTATGTAAATTCTCATCAGAAAAAAGCTCAATCAAACTGATCTTGGTTCAATTTTTAAAAGCAACAAAAGGGGAAAACACTTTTTATCCGAACTATATCTGTCTGAAACACCACCATGCTTCTTAGTGAGTGGTTGAGATGAAAACGGCAGCATGATTGCACATAGAATACAAAATCAGCAGCTTAAAAGCTTGTTTGTTGGCAACAGAGAGAAGAAACATGAGACTGATGGTGAGAGATCTAAATGACCATTATTTTCATGTCTGGATGGAGTTGTGTTTGCAGAAAAGCTTTGGTGTCAGATCCAGGTCAACTACGGGAGGGTTTGAAAACCCGGCTCTGATGAGAGCTGAGGAGCTCCTGTCAAAGATATGTGGATGAATTAGCCGCACGAGGCCTAAATAAAATCAGAATGGAGATGAGTTCAGACAGGAGAGTCTGACTGCAGTGTGCCGCGGGCGCAAAGGAAAGATAGCAGGAGAAGATGGAGACGGTAAACGGTGCTTTTATTTCTTTTAGCCGAGGTAGAGATGCCCTCCAGCTCAGCACTTAAATCTGGAAACTTCCTCAGTGAAGCCGACAGCAGGGGGCTGAAGTTATACTGGGCAGAATCCAGGTAAGATGAGGAAAGAAAAGAAAAAGGAAACAGGTCACAGAGTCAGAAGATCTCCCGGGGAAGGATCTACACTGTAAAAAATAAAAGTTTTTTTTTTCTTTAAATATTCATTTAGTAGGGACAGAACAAGAAGCATTGCTACAATAACCGATGCCATGTTCATAGGTCAATAGCTAACAGCTAATTCGCAGACCAGGTCCCTGACACATACAAAAACAACAATAAATACAACAATCAACATTACATAAATGTACACATTAAACACATTTACATATAATAAAATGTCTATCATTGCTCACAGTTTTGGTTTGATTTGAGCCATCGTTTGATTATACAGTTAAACTCATTCAGATGTTTCAGTTCAGCAGGTAAGGTGTTTCAGATCTGTGGCCCTTTCACTGAGAATGCACTCCGTCCAAAAGCGGTTTTACACCGAGCTGTTCTGCAGTCTCAAGGCTGAAAATGCATAAAATGGCACATTCATACAAATGTTAATTTAAAAAACATTTAAAAAATATTTGCTACTATGCAAAAAAAAAATTTAAATTCTATGTAGCAATTTTTGGTATATATTTATATATATTTATTCATTGTAAAGCTGCAAGTTGCTATTTGTAAAAATATAAATATAGTATTAAATGGATGGTGTTTTGGCCTGTTTTTTCTTTCTTTGTTTATTTATTTAAAAAATTTAAATGTAAATGAATGCATTCTTTTGGGATTTTACTAGATATTATCTGTGATTTTAGTATTTTTACCTTTAGTAAGAAAAAATGTTGTTTTACCACCAAACATTGTAAAACAGAGTTACTAATAGTAAAAATACAGAAGTTGTGTTTAGTGGATGGTATTGACATTTATTTTCAATGACTAACATGTAAATTTGTTTTTTTCTGTGAGGTCACTAGATATGATCTGTGATTTTTTTTTAAATAAACTGAAAAATTTGTAAAATTACAGGTTAAAAATAATTTTTCCATCTTTTTTATTAATTAACATTTTTTAAATAATGGCAAAAACTGTAAAAGTATATTTTTGCTGATTTTAAAGCAGTAAAAAATAATGTCGTTTTCCCACCAAACACTGTAAACAGTTTATTTTTAAAAAAAAATTAATTCTTTATTTCATTTTTCAATTTTTTACACTTACATTCTAAATACAGTGTTCCTGTTGTTCCCCAAGTGCCCACCTCCCCCATCCCAAACCAATACAACACAACATAATCAAACAAGAGTCCAACACAACACAAAGTAATAATAGTAATTAATAAATAAATATATATATATATATATATATTTTAACCTCCCTTTGTGGCTACCTTCTTTCTACCCCCCATCCCCCCACCCCCATCTCCCAGGTGTCTACACTTAACCATTGATACATTTTTTTTAAATTCTTTTCCCTTTTTCCTCTTCCTGTTCTTTTTCCCTTTTTTCCTTCTTTTTCCTGTCTTTTCTTCCCCCTTTTCTTCTCTTCTTTTTATATCATGTGATTGATACATGAATTAATCACAACTAGTCAAGAATTAATTGCAACTATGATTGTTCACTTCACCATCTTCCTTCTTTTACTCAAATACAGATACTAGAACAACGAAACAGCCTAGCCCCCAAGCAGGCTTACACATCTTCAGAGTTAAACATGTAAACAATCAAAAGCAACCTTAGTTTAGTAACATGTAGAGAGCACAGGTTAGTTATGGTGAGTCCATTGATAGCTTCTTTTTAAGCTGGTATTTATAGCCACGTTTTAACCCTTTCAATCAGATCTTGCCAGGCTGCGATTGTTCTTGCTTTTGATCCATGCATTCTAGCAACAGACAGTTCCATGTTCAAAATGTCCAAATAGGTCACTATCCATTGTTGTCTTGATAGTGTGTTTGGTGTTTCCACCTTTGCACCAAAATTTTTTTGGCTGCTGTTATTCCAGTTAAAAGAAGAGATGATTGTGATCTGTTTAGGTTGAGATCTCAGGTGTCGTTCAGAAGTAATACAGATGGTGTACATGGAAGTGTGATGTTCAGGGCCTCTGATAGTGAGGAAGAGATCATCCATCCATTATCTATACACCGCTTAATCCTCATTAGGGTCACGGGGGGGGGGGGGGGCTGAAATCTATCCCAGCCGACTCGGGCGAAGGCAGGGGACACCCTAGACAGGTCACCAGTCAGTCGCAGGGCTACATACAGAGACAATCACTCTCACATTCACACTTACGGGCAATTTAGAATGATCAATTAACCTCAGCATATTTTTGGACTGTGGGAGGAAGCCGGAGTACCCGGAGAAAACCCACGCATGCTGTTGAATCCTAGGGCCAGTAACCTCCTAAATCAATCAAATTAATTAATTAACTATCAGAGAATTACTGGACCAGCTCTCCATCTAACGGGTCCGGTTCCCGTAGCCCATATGATGCAACCCAGATGGGATCTGAGGAACGTTTTTAAGCTGGTAAGCGAGAAAATTCGCCTAGCTTCTAACTGCCTCCATCCAGACGCCTATCCTGCTTCCACTGATAACTAACTCAACTGAGTAGCCACTTTCGAATGGCCAAATTAAATACCAGTCACGTCTGTTAACGGCAGAGGTTAAGGACTGGTTAACCCCAAGGATAAGTTTAAAAAAGGCCACCCCTGGCTTCAACGAATAGGTAATCCGACAGAACCAGTTTTAGATGTAATGCACACAATAAGCTGATTTTTTACAAACTGAGAAGATATATGTGGTTAATTCATCATCATGATAAAAATAAATAGAATTTCCAATCTGTTAACTTTAATTGCAGGATAAATGCTTTATTATAAAATTTCAGCAGGAAAATAGCAATAGCCCATAAATCATCAGACAACCAATTAAACATTAATTTCTATAACAATCCTCTAATATGACCCCTAACTGGAACTATGCTTTTATCTAAGAAGAGCGATAATCACCCAAACTATGTAATTTGGAGGGGGAGAGCAGACGGTGTGGCCTCACCTGGCTGCTCACCTGAAGACCGACGCCCCACTGGGGCTCTGCTCCAGGGGGGAGGTGGAGAGAGAGTTCAGTCCCGATTTAGATCTGCTTGTATCCTTTATGTTGTTTGGCCCAATAAAACTTTGTTATAATCCACTCTGGTGTTAATCCTTTTGGAAATAGTAGAGTTCAGTAATATTCCTTCAGTCAGCGTTATTTTTAGATCACAGTCTTTCGTAATCCTCAAACAGTGCAGAAAGTGCACTCCTTCAGTCCATAATTCCAATAGAACAGATATTCCTTTGCAGATCATGTTGAGTCCCCCTTCCGAGTTACGTGGTAAAATCCCCTTTGCTCAGAGCATTTCTACCCTGGCTTGCAACGAGTGACCACTTCGCAACGACTCCCAACTCGTGTCTCGATCCAGTGCAATTTATACAACAACTGAACCTTTTGCATATGCAAGAACTGCACACTTAATTAACATACATGATGACAGCATCCATCCCCCTCCTTACTCGTGCACTCTCCCATCCACTGACCTCGTGGCCTCTGCGTGCTCTGGAGGAACTAAATCCATCTATTCTGGACTGTTCCACCAGCTCCCCCCCAACTCATCCTAAGACCCCTCCATGTTTGAGGAACTGAAACTGTTTGGACTGTTTGGACCCTTCCACTCAGTCTCACCTCTCTATTAATGTATTTGTTCCATCTGCAGCTCAGAGCAGGCCTCCGCTCAGGAAACAGATGTCAGACTCACAAAAATCCCTGACGTCTATTTCGAGGTTAATAACCTTTACTGTGAACACTTGACCCCAGTTCACCTTAGCTCTTGACTTCTCACTTCATTACTAAGTTAAAAACCTTAGTTTAACAGTAATCAAAACTCTTTCTAAAACATCTCAGTTTCATAGTAATCAAAACTCTTAAAAGCATTTCCATTTAATAAAGCATTAGTTCCTCATATTGGTCATATCTATCAAAAACATCAGTTTCCCTGGTAACCAAAAACATCACTTTTCACAGTGAGTTGCTGTTCTGACTTAGTTACTTCTTAAACAAAGATTATAAAAATAGGTATTTGTGTTAGCTTTAACACATTTATTAGGTTATAGCATGAATCAGTTATAAATCACAGGTTATAATATCACAATGTTCCCTTATTTAGCTGTTATTCTGCCAGAGTCTCCCCCTTGTGGCTGATTCTGGGATCTCATACCTCCATGTTTCTCAACACCCTCTACTATGAGATCACAGTCAGCCCTTATAAATGACTGATTCTGGGATCCCATATCTCCGTGCTTCACAACAATGCACAGGGAGAACATGCAAACTCCATGCAGAAAGGTCCCGGGAAAGCCGGGACGCGAACCAGGGATCTTCTCGCTGCAAGGTGAAAGTGCTAACCACTACCCACTGTGCAGCCCGAGGAAGAGACCATTTCCCAAAAAGATTTTATGTTTTTACAGTCCCAGTACATATGCATAAATGACCCAATCTGGTCATCATTACATAGAGTACAGACTGGTGATGTTACAACAAGTTTAGATTTGAAAAAATATAGATAATTGATGAGGACATACCTTACAGTTTTGGGCCTATTAAAATGTAAATTAATGCTTTTTTTGGGATTTTACTAGATATTATATGTCATTAATCATAAAGACAGTAAAATATCGTTTTCCTACCAATCATGGTAAGACTACAAGTTACTTTTTGCAAAAATACAGATATTGTATTTAGTAGCTACTGTTGACTGTTTTTGACCTGTTTTGGGGGATGTTTTTTGTTTTTTTCAGTAATTAACGTGAATTTATGTTTATTTTCTGTGATTTTGCTAGATATTATCTGTTTTTTTAAATAAACTGTGAAAATCTGTAAAATAACAAATTAAAAATAATTTACATCTATTAAGAAAAACATCATACCTTAACTTTTTTCATATATCATGACAAACTTTTTAAATTTTTTGTTTGCTGATTTAAGGACAGTAAAAATCAATTTAGTTTTCCCACCAAACACTATGTCAAAAAATAACTAACATGTAAATTAATGTGTTTTTTCTGCGATTTCATTAGATATTATCTGTGATTTTTAACAAATAAACTGAAAATCTGTAAAACAACTGGTTAAAAAATGTGCCTTTTCTTTTTCCATTTTTCAAATCCTTAACATATGTTGTATCTACCACAGCAAAAATCTATATTTTTTTTGCTTATTTATAGACCATAAAAAATGCTGTTTTACCACCAAACACTTTTTTAAAATGTAAATTAATACTTTCTTTCTGTGATTTTAGTAGATATTGTCTGAGATTTTTAAAACTGTAAAATAGTTATATTTTTTGCTGATTTAAAAGACAGTTGTTTCACCACCAAATATTGTAAAAAAGCAAATTACTATTGGTTGATGTTGACAGTTTTTGCCTGTTTTAAACTTTTTTAAATAACTCACATGTAAATTAAGACTCTTTCTTTGACTTTTAGATAACGACATAAATATTGATAAAAAAGGCTCAGTAAATATAAGATGCATCATAAATGACAGGAATGTCGAGGAAAAATATACTATAAACTGTACTATATGTTGATCAGATCACTATGAGTGTCTGAAACCAGGAGAAGGCAGCATGTATTTAAACCCACATTCTATAATTTCAGAGATATTATGTGCATTTAAAAGACCTCTGTTACATAACAGATAAATATCAGGTTCTCATAATGCCTCTGCTCTCCGGGATCCATGTTTGATTTCATGTTTCTCCTTGGTGCTGTTAAAGGGAGGCGAGGCCGACACCATGTCACATATATTCTATCACACTCATTTAATGTCAGCTGCTGCACTAAATGTCACATTCTGGAGTCACGTCTGCAGAAATGAAGACAAACGGCTTCTGTCTTCACTCATCGTTTCTGCACTAAATCCCAGAACAGGAGAAAAGAAAAAGAAAACCAGCCTCGTTGTGGAGCAGCGGAGATAAATGGTGAAGAAACTGAAGCAGCAGGTCACATAGATTCATCCTCTACATCCTCAAAGTCCCCAAGGAAAACCTGCTTTTACCAGCTATCCTCCATAACTGTGTTACCATGTTGCTCTGGGAGGAATCAGGCATGAGATTTGTCTTCTTCTTTCCAAAATGAAACAAGTTAAAGCAGAAATACAGATAATGATGTTGGAAATTAGAGCTGATGTGACAACATAATGCCTGTTTTGATAAAATCAGATAGGAATATAGAAGTTAACCCTTCATATTTAGTACAAGAAATCAACCAACAATAATAATTTAAAACAGTGCTAGCAATGGCTAATTAAAATTGTATTAATAGAAGATCTTCAGGTGGCAGTTGACTGATTGAGTTACTATTTTAACGTGGCTTCATTACCACTTGAATTGATGACGGTTCTTCTATGACTTCACAAACAATCACTTCACTTCTGTCTTTCTCTATTTGAAGGAAATTCTGCCACATCCAGTCAGTGATTGGTTTTGTGCAAGTACTGATCATTAGTATTGGACTGTGGAAAGTTGATGTAAATGAGTGTGTCGTCTGCATAGTGTAGCACCATATTTAGTGGTTTAGCGTAATCTGAGCCAGTAGGAGCATATACATAATAAATATACAGTGCCTTACAAAACTGGTCACACTCCTTCAATTTTTCCACATTTTGTCCCGTTACAAGCACAAACTTGACTGTATTTTATCAGGATTTTATGCGATAGACCAACACAAAGTAGTGCGTAATTGTGAAGTGGAAGGAAAATGATACATGGTGTTAGAGACTTTTTACACATAAAAATCTGAAAAGTGTGGATATTTATGCATAGTCGATTTAAAAACAGTATAAAAAAAAAAAAGAGTTTTTACCACCAAACATTGTAAAACAGAAAGTAACTATTTGTAAAAATACAGATATTGCATTAAATAGATGATGTTGACAGTTTTGGCCTGTTTTTTTTTTTTTGTTTGTTTGTTTTGTTTTTTAAACAATGAACATGTAATTTATTTTTCTGTGATTTTAATAGATATTATGTTATTTAAAAAAATAATTTAAAAAACTGGATAAATTTGTAAAATAACAGGTTCATTGTAACTGAGTTTTTTTCAATTTTTTGAAATCCTAAATATCTTTTTAAAAATAATTTCAAAAATGTAATATATATATATGTATATATATATATATATATATATATATATATATATATATATATATATATATATATATATATATATATATATATATATATATATATATATGTATAAATATATATATATATATATATATACACTATATTGCCAAAAGTATTAGCTCACCCATCAAAATAATCACAATCAGGTGTTCCAATCACTTCCATGGCCAGAGGTGTATAAAATCAAGCACCTAGGCATGCAGACTGCTTTTACAAACATTTGTGAAAGAATGGGTCGCTCTCAGGAGCTCAGTGAATTCCAGCGTGGAACTGTGATAGGATGCCACCTGTGCAACAAATCCAGTCGTGACATTTCCTCGCTCCTAAATATTCCACAGTCAACTGTCAGCTGTATTATAAGAAAGTGGAAGTGTGTGGGAATGACAGCAACTCAGCCACCAAGTGGTAGGCCACGTAAACTGACGGAGCGGGGTCAGCGGATGCTGAGGCGCATAGTGCCAAGAGGTGGCCAACTTTCTGCAGAGTCAATCGCTACCGACCTTCAAACTTCATGTGGCCTTCAGATTAGCTCAAGAACAGTGCTTCAGCAGAGAGCTTCATGGAATGGGTTTCCATGGCCGAGCAGCTGTATCCAAGCCATACAACACCAAGTGCAATGCAAAGTGTGGGATGCAGTGGTGTAAAGCAGCCACCACTGGACTCTAGAGCAGTGGAGACGCCTTCTCTGGAGTGACGAATCGTGCTTCTCCATCTGGCAATCTGATGGACCAGTCTGGATTTGGCGATTGCCAGGAGAACCATACTTGTCGGATTGCATTGTGCCAAGTGTAAAGTTTGGTGGAGGGGGGATTATGGTGTGGGGTTGTTTTTCAGGAGCTGGGCTTGGCCCCTTAGTTCCAGTGAAAGGAACTCTGAATGCTTCAGCATACCAAGACATTTTGGACAATTCCATGCTCCCAACTTTGTGGGAACAGTTTGGAGCTGGCCCCTTCCTCTTCCAACATGACTGTGCACCAGTGCACAAAGCAAGGTCCATAAAGACATGGATGACAGAGTCTGGTGTGGATGAACTTGACTGGCCTATATATAATGTAAATTAATACTTTTTTTCTGTGATCTTACTAGATATTGTCTGTGATTTAAAAGTAATAATAATTTAAAAACTGGTTCACAATAATCAATCATTTTTTTTCTCCTTTTGTAAAAAATCCTAAATATCTTTTTTTAAAATAATAGCAAAAAACTAAAATATATATAATTGATGTATAGACAGTAAAAAATAATATATAAAATGGATGGTGTTAACAATTTTGGCCTTTTTATCTTAAACAATTAACAGGTAAATTCATATTTTTGTCTTTGATTTTACTAATTATCTGTAATTTTTCTTTTTCTTTTTTAAAACTGTGAACCTCTAAATCTTAGTAAATGATGGAAAAAGGGAACACTTGTAGAATGATGAGTTTGAGTTAATTAATTGAGCAGTTAATTAATTGAGCAGGTCACCGGGAGCCTTGGGCTCCCGGTGACCTGCTGCAACGGGTCAACAAGGAAAATGAGGAGCAGCTCGGATTCAATCAGTTGGTATTTACTTTACAGTAAAAAACGGCACAGAGAGAGGAGCTCTGTAAATGTCTCCTTTCTGTCGCCTGCATCCCCCTTGTAGGAAGGTTTTACAGGTGAAACCCACAAAGCTGGAACTTCTGGTTATAATAATAAAGACTGTGGATGGTGTGACTTTACAGGCTGATATAGAAGAGACAGTTTCACAAATAAGATCTGATGCTAGTTTGTAGGTTGTAGGATCGCAGCCTTATTATGTATATTATACACTAGAAAAACAAAATTTGTCTAAAATAAACAAACAAAAACCCAGATGGAAGTCAGAGAATGCCAGGAAAAATATGGTTAAAAATGGTGTTGTGAATGTTAAATGAACAAATTTATAAATATTTATGCACAGATTTTGGCATTTTTGACAATTAACATATAAATACATGGTTAACATGTAAATAAATACATGGTTAACATGTATTTATACTGTTTCTTTATTATTTTTTATTTCACTTGTGACCTGTATTTTACCAAAACAGGAAAAAAAAATCTGTAAGCAAACAACAAAATGTTCAAAACATAATTAGTTTTATTGCATATTCAGTTTATATATATATTTTGTTTTAGCTTGTTGTTGTAGCTTCAGCTTATCGTTGTTGTTTTAGTTTATTGTTGTTTTAGCTTGTTGTTGTTGTTTTAACATGTTGTTGTGGCTTGTTGTCTTAGTGTGTTGTTTTTGTTGCTGTAGCTTTAGCATGTTGTTGTTGTAACTTGTAGCTTTAGCTTGTTGATGTAGTAACTTGTTACAGCTTCAGCTTGTTGCTGTAGCTTTAGCTTGTTATTGTTTTAGTTTTAGCCTGTTGTTGTTGTTGTTGTTTTAGCTTGTTGTAGCTTCAGCATGTTGTTGTTTAAGCTTTAGTTTGTTGTAGCTTTAGCTTGATGTTGTAGAATTAACTTGTCATCATTGTTACTTTGACGTATTGTTTTAGCTTGTTCTTTTATTTTAGCTTGCTGCTGTTGTTTTAGCATGTTGTTGTTGAAGCTTTAGTTTGTTGTAGCTTTAGCTTGATGTTGTTGTAATTTGTTGTTGTTGTAGCTTTAGCTTGTTGTTGTAGCTTTAGCTTGTTGTTGTTTTAGATTTAGCCTGTTGTTGCTGTTGTTTTAGCTTATTGTTGTACCTTTAGCTTGTTGTTGTAGCTTTAGCTTGTTGTTTTATATTTAACCTGTTGTTTTAGCTTGTTGTTGTAGCTTTACCTTGTTGTTGTTGTTTTAGCTTTAGCTTGTTGTTTTAGCTTTAGCCTGTTGTTATTGTTTTAGCTGTTGTTTCAGTAAATAATTCAGTTAAATTCACAAAACAAGTAAAACAGTCTAAAATTGTGCATAATGTTCACATGAAAAACCTGTATTTTCACGACTAGTAACTTTTAGTGTGTGACCGTAAAATAACTTGGTTTTACTGTATTTGGATCAGCTAAAAATCAAACTATTTCACAGATATTTGTTTTTTTAGTTTTTCCACACATTTCAACCATTTTCCAACCAACTGTGCTACATTTTCCACTGAATTTTTACCTGATTATTTTTACTTGTAACACCAGTCATATGCTTTTGTAAATTTATTTTTCACTGTAAAGTACTTTGACCCAATAGCTGTTATTTTAAATGTGCTGTATTAACAACAATGTCACGACTCTTTTTTTGTATGTTACTTCTGTGTTTTTGCTCCAGACTGTCGGACGAACTTAGAAAAGCATTTTTGCTTTTTTCCAAATCATACTTGAAACAGTAATTATTATTTTGTACACAGACCTGAACCTTGAATTCTTCCTTTTCCATCACATGCCGATGGTTTATTGCTGGTTTCAAATAGCTTCAGCTTGTTCCACCATCTGGATCACTCAGATGTGAGCCTGGAACACTGAGATCTTCTTTCAGAGCTGGGTCAGAACGCGAAGCTTCGTCTGCAGGAGTGTTTTTGCTGCGACTCCCCAAAGAGACGATGCTACAGAGTGTTGCTGACTGCAGCCTCCCTGTCGTCTGTATTTGTGTGTTCGCTGTTCAGGTGAAGCGTCGCTGCTTTACTAGGAGGCAGCAGCAGAATGAAACGAGAGCAGGAAACATTTGATGAGCTGAATGTGACTCCTGATCACAGCCAACATCATCCAGTGAGCCAACAGGACACCATCCAACGGAATAATTCCAATTTATTCACAGCGAGCAGCAGGATGACTGAACAACACAATGTTAAAGTAAAACTACTTTCTCGTTTAAATCAGTTTTCATGTTGTGCATGTAAGTTGTGCACTACAGTGACCATCTATTGTGGTAAACTTTAAAAAAATGCTCGAAACATGCGACTGGAAGTGTGCAGCCCTCTCGGTGCAGCCCTCTCGGTACAGCCTCCGGCTCTGCAGACATACCCTTCTCGTTTTCTTACAGCTGAATCTGATTTTAAAGTATAATTTGATTTGATAACTACAGGTACAATAGTAAGGAGGTAGTCTATTATCAGATTAAAAAAAGTGAAAGAAAAATGACAAAAAATTTGTGATTCACAAATTTTCCATTATTTTCTTTTTTGTTAGTTTGTGATTGTTTTTCTTGTAAATTTACAACTTTAATCCCAGACATTAATCCCAAGAATTAATCCCAAGAATTTTTAGGATGAAACTTCCAGTTGTCATTCTTTATTTTACTTATAGACTGTTGTTTACCTACAATGATCTGTAAGTAACTGAAGTTTGACAGAGAGAGATGGAAGTAAATGAGAATGAAGATATTGGGGAACTTGAGGTAAACAAAGATGAGAGATGCTAATGATTAGCATTAAGCTAACTTTGACAAACATGGAGCAAAATAAACTACTAGTGGCACTTGAGCTAGCTGCTGTTTGTAAAGTTTTGTTGATAACATGATAATGACATATTTTGCACACTTTGATCTGCTTGAATTTAGCTAACTTGCAGCTTTTATAAACACAGATGTAGTTTGCTAGCTATAACATTAACAGTTAGGGAGATAACAGTATAGCTAGCAGCTAATGTTTGCTAGTAGCTGGCAGTACCTATGTAACTCTTATGTTTATCCTGGTGAGCTAAAAAAGTTGGTGTAATGTCGCTATGTTTTTTGTTTTTTCACTGAAGAGGCCTATTATTTTGTTAACAAGCTACAGTAACTACACCTAGCAGCAGCTAATACATGTAGCTAGCAGTTAACATTTGCTAGCAGCTCGCAGTACCTATATAACTCCAGTATTTTTGTGTTTACCCCGGTGAGTTTAAAACTGTGTTTACTGTTGCTTTGTTTAGCTATTTTTTATTAAAGAGGCCGATTATTTTGTTAAAAAGCTACAGTAACTAGCTACACCTAGCAGCAAACAATTGCTCATGGCTAACAGCAGCTAATACATGTATCTAACAGCTAACGTTTGCTAGCCGCTGGCAGCACCTATGTAGATCTAGTTTTCTTGTGTTTATCCTGGTGAGCTAAAAACTTTAGTGTTGCTTCGTTTTTGTTTTTTTATTTAAGAGGCCCATTATTATATTAACAAGCTACAGTAACTAGCTACATCTAGCAGCTAACATTTGCTCATGGCTAGCGGCAGTTACTACATGTAGCTAGTAGCTAACATATTCTAGCAGCTCACAGTACTTATGTAACTCTAGTTTTCTTATGTTTAGCCTGGTGAGCTAAGAACTTTGTTTAATGCCACTTTTTTGTTTTTTTAATTGAAGAGGCCTGTTGTCTTGTTAAAAAGCTACAGTAACTAGCTACACCTACCAGCTAACATTTGCTCACGGCTAGCAGCAGTTAATACATGAACCTAACAGCTAACATTTGTTAGCAGCTTGCAGTACCTATGTAACTCTAGTTTTCTTATGCTTATCCTGCTGGGCTAAAAACTTTAATGTTGCTTTGTTTTTGTTTTTATTGAAGAAGCCTATTATTTTTAACAAGCTACAGTAACTAGCTACACCTAGCAGCTAACATTTGCTCACAGCTAGCAGCAGCTAATACATATACAGTGGGGATCGAAAGTTTGGGCACCCCAGGTAAAAATTTGTATTAATGTGCATAAAGAAGCCAAGGAAAGACGGAAACATCTCCAAAAGGCATCAAATTACAGGTGAGACATTCTTATAATATGTCAAAAAAAGAGATTTTATTTCCATCATTTACACTTTCAAAATAACAGAAAACACAATAATGGCGTCTGCAAAAGTTTGGGCACAATTATTTAAGCTGCACATATGCTGGCAACACCCCCGCCACCCACTACATCCCACCCAGGTTCATGGATTCCTCAACACCAACTGGTGATCCTGTGAGTGGAGAGTGGAGGGGGGTGGTAGCAGGCTACAACAACTTGTTGGACATTGGCCATCTCGGCAAAGCTCAAGGAACTCGTGCTGCAGTCACAGCGCGAAATGACTTTAAGTCATTCTTCCTGACACCAGAGGGATGTGTACCCTGGCAGGAGAATGAGCTTACAAAAGGCATGCTTAACAGAGCTGAAGACAATACAGGACAGCTTTGAGTTTGAAATACAACACTTTTTATTGCAAACAAAAAACTTAAATAACATGCTGTGGTTAATCAAAACCTCTGTACACAAAGACAAAGAAAATAAAGAAAGTACAAAACTGCTTGTAGTGCAATTATTTTTTAGAAATATAAAAGAAAAGTACAAACTTAGAAATCTGTGCAGAGATAAAAAAAACTGCTTGTAGTGCAAGTACTGTTTAAAATTGTAAAAGAAAAGTACTAAACTTACAAACCAGTGCAAAGAGATTTAAGAAACTAGAAAACTGTTTGTAGTGCAATGTAAAAAAGTTAAAAAAAAAAAAAAAAAAAAGTCAAACAACAACAGCAAGACATTGTTAAAATACACTACACACTACTATTAGGGTAGAGAGCATCACGCATTACTTTGAAAAGTTTTAATTTCACCGCATCTCTTTGTTCTAGCGGCCTTCTGTCCAACATGTCCACCATCACAGAGGCAAACCTTGTGTTGTCCGTCTCCTTAAGGTTTGCTTTCTGTTGATCCAGATTGACGAGCCTCTCTAAAACTGTGTCTTCAGGCCTCCTCCTCTTCAGCGGTGGCCCTGACCACATGGTCCTTGAGGCCCTCCTTTGTTCTAAGCAGAGAGGCAGAATTGATATAAGCATTACAATAAGAAATGTATAAACAAGTACAATACTGAATATAATACTGATACTATAATGCTATATTACTGAAGTTAGTACAATATTAACCTGTGGTATCCTACTACAAGTTCATATTGCACATCAGTTTAGTATTGTACTACATATATGACCCTGTAGTAGGATTCCAGTATAGAACAACATAGTAGCTACTCCAGTTCTTTGTAATAAGTAAATTGTCACGGTGGGTTATGAGAGCTCAGGCGCAGGAAATGGACAGCCGGGAATAGGGTGTAACTCAGGTTTATTAATAGTGTCCTCAGGGACAACAACAGAAGATTAAATAAACACTAAACAAAAGTAGAGCGCACAAGCTCTGAATCCTGAACGGCACCTAAGGGCCGGGCGGAACTATCCCCGGAACAAACGGTATCTCTACTCGCGGTAGGTAACACCCAGGCGAGAAAAAGACAAATCTAACAAATACTCTCAACTAAACCTAAGCCTAGCCGGCTAGCGAGAGGTAACTACAAACGAAGTCTTTTTACAAACAGAGTCTTCTCCAAACTAGAGCAAAAACTAAGGCAAAACAACTAACTCACGAAATACATGGGGAATCTTCAAACTGGCTCACAGCTGAGGCAGCCAGGGTCATAAGCAGCACAGGTGAGTGTCTCCTCAGCTCGGAGAGTCCAAGGTCCAGGGTCCAGTGCCTTCAGCACACACGGCAGGAACGGGTGGGTCCAGCAGCAATACCTCGTTCCTTCTTTTTCCGTCTTTCATTTTCGTTTTCCATTTTCCATTTTTGTTTTACGCTCCCACGATGAGAGCTGGGTTGTGTCCGGTTTTATAGTGAGCTGGAGGAGGCTGATCCGTTTCACCCCCTGAGCTGCTGATTGTGGCTGATGGGGAACACCTGTTGCTTCCTCTCTGCTGCTGGGCTGCCCTAACAGGCAGGAGGAAGGAGAGGGGAGGGCACTAACTCGGCCTGGCAGCAGCCAGCCTGACATAAATACACAAAAAAGCACCTACCACCAGGTGAAGCTGGAGCCCTGTGTCCCACAACTTGCTCAACGGGGTAGTCCAGGGTTGAGGAGCCGTTTGAGGACACAGAGGAAGGCGAAGGTGAGGCCTGGGAGAGGCCCAGGCCCGACGAGCAGACTGTTGCCATATTGGCCGCATTCAGCGGGGATGGAGACAGGACCTCCCTGTCCAACTCCTCCACAGCAACCTTTAAATATATATTAAATATAATTATTTTTTACTGAAACAGTTAATTAGTTTTACTGAATATCTGCATTTCAGCAGTTAGCTTTCTACTACAATGTAATTATCAATACACTTACCTCTTCTGCAGGGAAATTTGACTCTGTTTCCCTATGTTTTATAAAGCTGGACAGCCAGCTCAGCTCTGTCAAGATCCCCGGGACGTGTGTGTGTCCTCCTGGGTCTCCACTTCGCCCTTTTGTGCTCTTCCTGACCTTCACGTATCTGTCCCTCAGGTTTTTCCACGTTTTTTTGGCCCACTCCTCCTCTTTTCCGAGTGCAGCTGCTATTTCACGCCAGGAATTGGAAATTAGTTTGCTGTCCTGGTGTTCTTGGTATGAAGAGTGATACAAATGTCTGTATTTGTAGACTTCAGCAATGAGTAGGTCTTAGTCCTCCGCCATGTTTTTCCGTGCGTTTCCGTCCGCGTTGGTTAGAAAAATGTGGAGGTGCGCGGAGCGGAAATTTTCTGCACGGAAAGGCCGCTCGAGGGGGCGTGGGTGTGAAAATGATGTAATTTTTCCGCACGGAGCCGCACAGACCTTGCGGACGCGGTAAGCATAAAACAAGCTTTAGCCTGATTTTATGTGCCATACAGTGGAAAAAACAACTAAATTCAGGCTTTAAGTCATCAAAATCCACTTTCTATATGTCCCATTTTCCTTTTTTTAAATAAATTTGAAATTATAAACACGTATATGTCTATTCATTGATTCAACTGTCAACCACAATTTTATTTGAATTGAAAAACTTTACTTATTGTGTCAAATATTGCTATTTGACAAAACTGCAATTAATTGCAATTAATTAATTACAAAGCCTGTAATTTAGATTTTTTTTAATCGCGTCCCACCACTAATATATATATATATATATATATATATATATATATATATATATATATGTGTGTGTGTGTGTGTGTGTGTGTGTGTGTGTGTATGTGTGTCTATATATATATATATATATATATATATACATATACATATATACACATATATGTATATATATACACATATATACTAGTGGTGGGTGCGATTAAAAAATTAATTAATTACAGCTTTGTAATCGCAATAATTGCAGTTTTGTCAAATTGAAATATTTGACACTAAGTGAAGTTTTTCAATTCAAATAAAATTGTGGTTGACAGTTGAATCAATCAATAGACATACATGTTGTCAGGGCTGCTCCAGCAGGCTCTGGCTAGGGCTCCTCCCTCCTTTTGTGCTTTCTCCTTTTTAGGTATCCAGAGTGTTGTGGCAGCGACGGCAGGTGAACAATCAGGGTCATCAGCGGAAGTAGGAACAGGTGTGGCGGAGCCAGTCAGCCTTCCTCCTCACCTCTATATATTCAGACGCCAGTCACCACTTGGACGCCGGATTGTGAATGCTCATTGTCAGTTCTGCTGCTTGTTTCACTCTAGCCAAACCTGAGAGTTGGATATCTTTGTAATTTGAGTTTTCTCCTTTTCAGTGGAACCTCACCTGCTCCTGCGACTGAGCCGTCTTTTTGGGCTTCCCCACGTCTACAGTTCCTGGCAGACACCGGAGACCTCGCCACCCACTCGCCATCGCTGCCTCTACCTTCCGTTCAGCCCCCCTGCCTTACCCTTTCCCTTAGTCAGCAGTCCGTCCCCAGCACGAGCCAGGTGGAGGTCTTTAGTGAGTTGAGTTGCTCTTTCGCTTTTCAGTCTACATAGTGTTTTCTAGTGAGCTTAGTGGCTCTTTCGTTTTTCAGTCCGTATAGTGTTTTCTAGTGAGCTGAGTAGCTCTTTCGCTTTAAGTTCGCATAGTGTTTTCTAGTGAGCTGAGTTGCTCTTTCGCCTTAAGTCTGCATAGTGTTTCTAAGTGAGCTTAGTTGCTCTTTTGCTGCAGAGTTTTTTAGTGAGCTGAGTTGCTCTTTCGCTTTTCAGTCTACATAGTGTTTTCTAGTGAGCTTAGTTGCTCTTTCGCTTTTCAGTCCGCATAGTGTTTTCTAGTGAGCTGAGTAGCTCTTTCGCTTTAAGTTTGCATAGTGTTTTCTAGAGAGCTGAGTAGCTCTTTCGCTTTAAGTTTTGGCTTTTTGAAACATTCGTCAAGTCCGCCCGCCACTAGGGGACACCCTCGCCCTGGTTTCGAGTGTGGTTGTCAAGTTCCTGTTTCCGGGGACCAGCGACTGGGAGTTGTAGTTTTTGGTTCCCCGCTTGTCAATAAAAGTATTATTGTTGGCTTCAGCTCTGTCTCAATCTCTGTTCCTGCGCCTGAGCCTCAAGAGAAAACGTAACAGAACAATCCGGCCAGAATGAGCTCAGCAGGAGAAGAGATCGAGGTTGACGGAGCCTCGGGGAAGACTATTCAGGAGGTTATGTTTAGTCAGGGCTCTGCGATCGATCAACATAGCAACTTGTTACAGTCTCTCTCAACTAGCAATTCCGCTATGTATAAGCAGATCTCCTCACTTACCGAATGAGTTAACCGACTAGATGCTCGTCCAGTCGCACCCGCTCCTGTAGTCGCCCCCGCAGCCTCAGTCAGTAACGTTAAGGAACCTAATGTTCCGTTCCCTGAGCGTTATAGCGGAGATTTTAACTCCTGTCAAGCATTTTTGACTCAGGTTTCTCTGGTTTTCGACCTTCAGCCTCACTCCTATACGACGGATAAGGCCCGGATAGCCTTTTTAGTTAGCCTCTTAGCAGGAGAAGCTCGTGACTGGGGCACGGCTGTTTGGCAGCAACAGGGGCCCCTTTGTCATTCCTACGCCTCCTTTGTTCAAGAAATGAGGAGAAATTTTGACCATCCCATCCTGGGGAGAGATGCCTCAACCCGCCTAATGAACATAAAACAAGGATCCCGGAGCGTGGCTGAATATGCCAGGGAATTCCGCACGTTGGCGGCGGAAGCAGGATGGAATGATGTCGCCCTACGTGGGTCTTTCTACAATGGACTAAATGAGAGTTTAAAGGACGAACTCGCTTTGAGAGAAGAGGCTTCGACTTTGGAACAGTGGATCGCAAGCGCTATTAAACTGGATAACCGTCTCCGAGAACGACGACGGGAGAAGTGGGTCCGCCCCAGTTCCAGCTCTCCCAGTCACCGACGCACGTCCAGTTCGGCCCCCTCTTCTCCTACCGCCTCCGATCCAGAACCCATGCAGCTAGGACGTGCCCAATTAACTCCGGAGGAGAAAAGACATCGCCGAGAAGCCCCCTTGTGTTTATACTGTGGGAAATCTGGACATTTTATTGCCTCCTGTCCCAAGCTACCGCCAAAAGACACGGCTCACCAGTGAACGGGGGGATCCTGGTGAGCCGAACTACCACCTCTCCTCCGCCACGCATTCAGCTGGAGTCCTTGCTCAGTTGGGGCTCTGCTTCTCTGCCCGTCTCAGCCCTGGTGGATTCTGGAGCCGAGGAATGTTTTTTGGACTTTGAGTTGGTAAGGCAGCTAAAGATTCCTACTGTTCCCTTAGATCAGCCCTTAATTGCTCGCTCTTTAAATGGCCTCAGGTTAGCTAAAGTTTCTAGGAAAACTGTACCTGTAGATCTCTGCCTAGCAGGAAATCATAGAGAGAAACTAGCTTTCTGTGTCCTAGACCATTCTGAGCCCCCTCTTGTGTTAGGACTTCCATGGCTGAAACGGCATAATCCCCAACTCGACTGGCAATCAGGGAAAGTAACCTCTTGGAGTCCAACCTGTCACCAGAGCTGTTTGCTGTCGGCCTTGCCGCCCCTTGCCTCAGAACATTCTAAGATCTCTAAACCTGTGAATTTAGAAGCTGTACCTACACAGTATCATGATCTCGCCCCAGTTTTTAGCAAAGATCTTGCACTGTCTTTACCGCCCCACAGACCCTACGACTGTGCTATTGAACTATTAAAGGATGCTACTCTGCCTACCAGCCGACTATACAACCTTTCAAAACCAGAACAAACAGCCATGGAGACCTATATTCGTGAGTCCCTTAATGCAGGAATAATTCATCCCTCTTCCTCCCCAGTAGGAGCTGGATTTTTTTTTGTCGACAAGAAGGACAAGTCTCTACGTCCCTGCATTGACTTCCGAGGACTAAATGCAATCACAGTAAAGAACTCTTACCCCTTACCGTTGCTAAACTCCGCTTTCACCCCCCTCCAAGGTGCGACTATCTTTACTAAATTGGACCTTAGAAATGCCTATCATCTTATCCGAATTCGCAAGGGGGATGAGTGGAAGACTGCTTTCAATACCCCGTTAGGACATTTTGAATATTTAGTGATGCCTTTCGGCCTTACCAACGCTCCTGCTGTTTTCCAGAACCTTATAAATGATGTACTTAGAGACATGCTAAATCGTTTTGTTTTTGTGTACCTAGACGATATCCTCATTTACTCTCGTTCCTTGGAGGAACACGTTGGTCATGTACGGCAGGTTTTGGAGAGGCTGCTAAAGAATCGTCTCTTTGTGAAAGCGGAGAAATGTGAGTTCCATGCCTCCACTATTTCATTCTTAGGTTTTGTTATTTCCCCAGGAGAGATTAAAATGGACCCTGGGAAACTTTCGGCGGTTCAGGACTGGCCAGTTCCTGAGAACCGAAAACAGCTCCAGCGCTTCCTGGGCTTTGCGAACTTTTATCGACGTTTTATTAGAGATTTTAGTAGGGTCGCTGCACCCCTCACAGCTCTCACCACAACTGCTCGGCCATTCACCTGGACGGAGGATGCCGGGCAGTCCTTCCAGGAACTAAAGAATCGGTTCACCTCCGCCCCCATCCTCATCCAGCCGGACCCTTCGTTACAGTTCGTAGTGGAGGTGGATGCCTCGGACTCCGGAGTTGGCGCCGTCCTCTCCCAGCGCTCCCCCCACGACCAGAAATTACACCCATGTGCTTTTTTCTCTCGTCGTCTAACCCCCGCCGAGCGAAATTATGATGTTGGAAACAGGGAACTGCTCGCTGTGAAGCTGGCATTAGAGGAATGGCGACACTGGCTAGAGGGTACTGAACAACCTTTTGTGGTGTGGACTGACCATAAAAACTTGGAATATGTTAAATCTGCAAAACGCCTGAACTCACGCCAGGCCCGGTGGACCCTGTTTTTCGGCCGATTTAATTTTACCCTATCATATCGACCAGGTTCCCGTAATGTTAAGCCTGATGCTTTATCTCGACAGTTTACCTGCTCTGATGAACCCAAGACTCCCGAAGCCATCCTTCCGAACTCCTGCTTGGTGGCCGCCCTGACTTGGCAGATAGAGGCTAAGGTCCGGGAGGCACTTCAACATCAGCCAGACCCAGGTAACGGCCCTACTAACCGTCTATTTGTTCCAGATTCTGTGCGTTCCCAGGTATTACTATGGGGGCATGCATCCAAGTTCTCCTGCCACCCTGGAATAAGTCGGACCTTGGAGATTCTCAGAGGGAAATTTTGGTGGCCCACCATGGAGGCTGACACCAGGGAGTTCATCGGAGCTTGTACCACTTGTGCCCGCTATAAGAATTCCACTCAGCCCAGCTATGGACTTCTCCAGCCTCTCCCTGTCCCCAGACGCCCGTGGTCACACATAGCGGTGGATTTTGTAACCGGTTTGCCACCCTCTCGAGGTAACACAGTCATACTTACTATTGTTGATCGTTTCTCCAAAGCTGCCCATTTTGTACCCTTGTCCAAGCTTCCTTCCGCCAAGGAGACTGCCGACGCCTTGGTCACTCATGTGTTTCGCTTGCATGGAATCCCTGCGGACATTGTCTCTGACCGGGGCCCTCAGTTCACGTCAGCTGTGTGGAAGGGTTTTTGCTCTGCACTGGGGGCCACGGTTAGTCTCTCGTCAGGTTTTCACCCGCAGTCTAACGGACAGACGGAAAGAACTAACCAATCATTAGAGGTTTTTTTACGTTGCATGGTTTCTGACAACCCATCTACCTGGAGTGATAGACTCCCTTGGGTGGAGTACGCCCATAATGCTCTGACTAACGCTTCCTCTGGCTTGTCTCCTTTTCAATGTTCCTTGGGATACCAACCACCTCTGTTTTTCTCCCAAGAACAAGAGATCAACATCCCCTCTGTCCAGGCGATGATTAGGCGCTGCCAAGGCACCTGGAGGAAGGCACGGAGGGCCCTTCTACAGGCCTCACAGAGAATGACCTCACAGGCTAATCGTCATCGAAGACCTGCACCTACTTACCAGCCTGGTCAACGAGTTTGGTTAAGGGCAAAGGACCTACCACTTAGAGTGGAGTCCAAGAAGCTGGCTCCACGCTTTGTTGGACCTTTTACGGTGGAACGTGTCATCAAACCCAGTGCGGTACGTTTACGTTTACCACCTGCTATGAAGATACATCCGACCTTCCATGTTTCTCAGATTAAGCCAGTTGTGGAGAGTACTCTGGCCCCCCCTGTCCGTCCCCCTCCACCTCCCAGGGTCATTGATGCTGCGCCTGCGTATACTGTTCGACGACTCCTGGATGTCCGCCGTCGAGGACGGGGGCTGCAGTTCTTGGTCGACTGGGAGGGTTATGGACCTGAGGAGCGCAGCTGGATTCCTCGTAGCTTGATCTTGGACCCCACTCTCGTCACAGACTTTTTCCGACGTCACCCGAACCACCCAGTTCGGGCACCTGGAGGTGCCCGTAGAGGGGGGGGTACTGTCAGGGCTGCTCCAGCAGGCTCTGGCTAGGGCTCCTCCCTCCTTTTGTGCTTTCTCCTTTTTAGGTATCCAGAGTGTTGTGGCAGCGACGGCAGGTGAACAATCAGGGTCATCAGCGGAAGTAGGAACAGGTGTGGCGGAGCCAGTCAGCCTTCCTCCTCACCTCTATATATTCAGACGCCAGTCACCACTTGGACGCCGGATTGTGAATGCTCATTGTCAGTTCTGCTGCTTGTTTCACTCTAGCCAAACCTGAGAGTTGGATATCTTTGTAATTTGAGTTTTCTCCTTTTCAGTGGAACCTCACCTGCTCCTGCGACTGAGCCGTCTTTTTGGGCTTCCCCACGTCTACAGTTCCTGGCAGACACCGGAGACCTCGCCACCCACTCGCCATCGCTGCCTCTACCTTCCGTTCAGCCCCCCTGCCTTACCCTTTCCCTTAGTCAGCAGTCCGTCCCCAGCACGAGCCAGGTGGAGGTCTTTAGTGAGTTGAGTTGCTCTTTCGCTTTTCAGTCTACATAGTGTTTTCTAGTGAGCTTAGTGGCTCTTTCGTTTTTTAGTCCGTATAGTGTTTTCTAGTGAGCTGAGTAGCTCTTTCGCTTTAAGTTCGCATAGTGTTTTCTAGTGAGCTGAGTTGCTCTTTCGCCTTAAGTCTGCATAGTGTTTCTAAGTGAGCTTAGTTGCTCTTTTGCTGCAGAGTTTTTTAGTGAGCTGAGTTGCTCTTTCGCTTTTCAGTCTACATAGTGTTTTCTAGTGAGCTTAGTTGCTCTTTCGCTTTTCAGTCCGCATAGTGTTTTCTAGTGAGCTGAGTAGCTCTTTCGCTTTAAGTTTGCATAGTGTTTTCTAGAGAGCTGAGTAGCTCTTTCGCTTTAAGTTTTGGCTTTTTGAAACATTCGTCAAGTCCGCCCGCCACTAGGGGACACCCTCGCCCTGGTTTCGAGTGTGGTTGTCAAGTTCCTGTTTCCGGGGACCAGCGACTGGGAGTTGTAGTTTTTGGTTCCCCGCTTGTCAATAAAAGTATTATTGTTGGCTTCAGCTCTGTCTCAATCTCTGTTCCTGCGCCTGAGCCTCAAGAGAAAACGTAACACGTGTTTAGAATTTAAAATTTATTTAAAAAAAGGAAAATGGGACATACAGAGAAAAGTGATTTTGATGACTTAAAGCCTGAATTTAGTTGTTTTTTTCACTGTATGGCACATAAAATCAGCATAAGTAGTTCAAGGAGCTTCAGAAAGTTGAAAATCCAGAGATTTATTCTGTTTTCATCTTTTCTGGGTCTGATAAATGGTGTAATTTTGATGGTTCTTTTTATAGGAATATCAATTTTTATTATTTTATTTTATTATATAATTTATTTATAAACCGAAAGTTTATAATTAAGTTATTAAAAGAGATTTTTTTGTTGTTTAGGTTATTCCTCCTCCAAGGAGGCAGAGCCTCAACGGAGTAAAAACTTAAACCACAAAAATGTTTCATTTCTATTTATCTGCATTTTTCATCTCTCTGCTACATTCACAGATTACTGCAAATCTAAGTGCAATTATAGCGATTATATTCAACATTTTAAGACTTTCTGTAAACTCAAGCACTGTCTAGAAAAGTGGTCTATTATGGGATGGCTACACTGTTAGCCGTTAGCATGACTCGTAGCTAACGTTAGCTATGGTGCTAACAGCAACATGTTTTACATTGAGGTGATACAGTCGGCTTGAAGTGCTGCAGTGATCAGAAAACTCTTTGTTGTACAATTTGCACACAACCAGGCTTTTATCCAAGCTGCCATCAGGAAGATTTTTAAAAGAAAACTTTCTGCTCAGTCTCATCTTCCATCACTGTTCACCAGTGCCTGACTTCACTCAGTACTTCCTGTGCGTCTTCTTCATGGCTACAAACAGACTTTAGGTTCATTACCGCCACCTACTGGGCTGGAGTGTTCATCAGCGTTACCGGTGTGCCAGAAATTAGGGAACTGAGGAGGGTGCAATTAGTTGTGTTAAAATTTTAACGCGTTATTTTCGCCATAATGAATTAATCGAAATTAACATGTTAAAGTCCCAGCCCTAATATATACAAATACATATATATATATATATATATATATATATATATATATATATATATATATATATATATATATACACACACACACACACCTTCAATATCATTGGAGTACATTTTTAATCAGACTTTATCTTGATAAACTGACCACAGATTTGATGTTTTTACATCTACTTTCTCTTCATTTTGTGTTACAATAACAATTTTTACAAAATAAATTCTCCTCTGCCTTTGCCGCTGGTTGGCCTGAAATGCATTATGGGTTACTGCTGTCATGATCCCTGCTCTCTCTCTCTCTCTCTGACCTGCTGATTGCTGACTGGAAACAGCTGCAGTGATCAGCTCACCTGGCCACAATCACACCTCATGCAAAATAAGCTCAACTCAGTCATTCGTTCTCTACCAGACCACAGATTACAATAGCCGTTCTTTGACCCAGCTCTTCCCCCGTATTCCCTCCAGTTCTTGTTCTGTCTCCAGATTGCCAGATCCTCACATTGGAACCAAGTTCCTGGTTCTTCTGTAGGCTGGGAGGACCTTGCAGGTCTGGATCACCCCTGAGTTCACAAACATGTGGTGTGTCTCCAAGCAACATTTGAGGAAAGGCTTTGTGTAGCCCTGTTTCCTGAGTTCTGCAAACAAGATGTTTTTGCTTCCTGGAAATCAATTTGAGTGCAGATACGTTTAAATGCGCCTTTAGTTCAGTTTCTTGGTTTCGTGAGTACACCCTTTGCTTTGTTTAGTTATCCTGCTTGCTTCTTTTTAGTATTCCTGTAATAATCTTAGTTTCTGTTAGAGTTTTTGTAGTTTTGTGTATTTTTGTATTGGGTTTGGTCTATTTTTTTCCCCCTCGTTTAGTTTCCTGCTTTTCCTTGGCTTGAATTAGTTTTTTGTCAAATAATATTCATTGAACTTTGTCTGCCTGAACTGTGTCTGCTCTTGGGTTCTTAGATCTGCCCCTGTAAGAACTTGGCTGCCCCAAGTCCACATAAGTCCGGTCCTGATGCATCCTTGATGATGTGGGTGGAGCGAGAACACATTCGGGTATTTCATCCGTAGAGCGCAAGTACAGAAAAGTACACATACTGAGAAACGACACGACGTTTCATTCCCCTCACCATCAAAGCTCCCAAAGGTGCAGTGTCTACAGGACACTAATCATAGGGAAAAGTTCATGCTGCTGGCGGTAAGTTTTGAGTAACTTTATAAAACACCATCATACAATTGTGAAGTAGAAAGAAAATTATACATGATTTTAATTTTTTTTTTACAAATAAAAAAAAGAAAAGCGCGGTGTGCAAAAGTATTCAGCCCCTCTGAGTCAATACTTTGTGGAACCACCTTTTGCTGCAATTACAGCTGCAAGTCTTTTGGGGTATGTCTCTACCAGCTTTGCACATCTAGAGACTGAAATTTTTGCCCATTCTTCTTTGCAAAACAGCTCAAGCTCAGTCAGATTAGATGGAGAGCGTTTGTGAACGGCAGTTTTCAGATCTTGCCACAGATTCTTGATTGGATTTAGGTCTGGACTTTGACTGGGCCATTCTAACACATGAATATGTTTCGTTTTAAACCATTCCATTGTAGCCCTGGCTTTATGTTTAGGGTCGTTGTCCTGCTGGAAGGTGAATCTCTGCCCCAGTCTCAAGTCTTTTGCAGACTCCAAGAGGTTTTCTTCCAAGATTGCCCTATATTTGGCTCTATCCATCTTCCCATCAACTCTGACCATCTTCCCTGTCCCTGCTGAAGAGAAGAACCTCCAGAGCATGATGCTGCCATCACCATGTTTGACAGTGGGGATGGTGTGTTCAAAGTGATGTGCAGTGTTAGTTTTCCGCAACACATAGCGTTTGCGTTGCATTTAGGCCAAAAAGTTTCATTTTGGTCTCATGTGACCAGAGCACCTTCTTCCACATGTTTGCTGTGTCCCTCACATGGCTTCTGGCAAACTGCAAACGGGACTTCTTGTGGTTTTGTTTTAACAATGGCTTTCTTCTTGCCACTCTTCCATAAAGGCCAGATTTGTGCAGTGCACGACTAATAGTTGTCCTGTGGACAGATTCCCCGACCTGAGCTGTGGATCTCTGCAGTTCATCCAGAATCACCATGGGCCTCTTGGCTGCATCTCTGATCAGTACTCTCCTTGTCGGGCCTGTAAGTTTAGGTGGACGACCGTGTCTTGGTAGGTTTTCAGTTGTGCCATACTCTTTCCATTTCTGGATGATGGACTGAACAGTGCTCCGTGAGATGTTCAAAGCTTGGGAAATCTTTTTATAGCCTAACCCTGCTTTAAATTTCTCCACAACTTTATCCCTGACCTGTCTGGTGTGTTCCTTGGACTTCATGATGCTGTTTGCTCCCCAATATTCTCTTAACAAACCACTGAGGCCGTCACAGAACAGCTGTATTTGTACTGAGAATAAATTACACACAGGTGGACTCTATTTAGTCATTAGGTCAACATTCGATCATTCAGCAATCATCGGGCAACTTCTGAAGGCAACTGGATGCACTCAGAGAAAAGGGGGCTGAATATTTTTGCACACCACACTTTTGAGTTTTTCATTTGTTAAAAAAAATTAAAATCGTGTATAATTTTCTTTCTACTCCACAATTGTATGCCACTTTGTGTTGGTCTTTCACATAAAATTCCAATAAAATCTATTTGTTTGTGGTCGTAACGTGACAAAATGTGGAAAAGTTCAAGGGGTATGAATACTTTTGCAAGCCACTGTGCACTGAGGCTGAAGTCATTAAAAGGTTAAGCCATTAAATGATTTTGGTAAGTTGGATAGGACATCTTCGTTTGTGCGTAACACAAGCAATTTTTCTAGCTGGCATTCACACAAAAATATGTTGAATGATGCAAACATATTGAGTATGAAGAACACTGTGGGATTTCAGATGCAGCCTATCCCTCTAAAGAGTTGTAATGTGTGGTGGTTTTAGAAGTTTCTGATTATCCGTAGTTGTTGCTTAAGGACAACAAAGTCCTAACTTCATTCCAATTGAAACATTTTTGGACAGAACTATTAAAGCATGTGTGAGCGAGGAGGCCTACAAACCTGACTCAAATACACCAGTTCTGTTGGGACAAATGGGCAAAAATTCCAACACCTTATTGTGATACACTTGTGAAGGTAACACAAAATGTGTGACCAAAGTTAAAGAATTTGAAGTCCCTCTCCAGGCATTGATTAAACCCATAGTAATTCACATCGCTTAAACATCGTAAAACATCTCTATGCTAAACAATAGCAACTTGTAAGGCCAGAGTAGTTAAAAATGAAAACCTATTCTGAATAAGAATAATGACACAAAGTCCCACCCTGCAAGCTGGCAGGACTGCCTCTGTAGGTTATGTATGAAAGGAAGTCTGTGTTTTAGAAACTGTTAATAGGACACTGCAGATTCAAGGTGGAAAGTCTCAGCAATGGTCAGAAGTCAGAAATCAGAAATAAAAACTCTCTTCTCTATTCTGACATTTAACAGTCTTGGATTATTGATCCTGACTGACCTGAGACAGGACATGAATGCAAAGATAAATGGTAGGAATTGTGAAATACTGAGTTAAAATCTATTTGGCTGCAGTACAGTATATAGACACTTCTGAATTTACCTGCAGACCAATCCTGCATGTTATTTATTCAACACTGACTCACTACTGCTGACCCCAGTGCTGAACATATGATATACTTGTATTTGTTGACAACTTGACTACTCCTATTTAGCCTTTACATGCTGCATATAAACACTGACTGATAATTTGTAACATACTATAATGATGCAGTACACAAATATAAAGACATCTTCAGTGTTGATCCATGTACAAGATTGGTCAGAAATGTTATCTCCTCCCATTAAGACATGTTATGTATTCATGTAATTGTGTTTTACTATATTGTCATTCATAAGCTGTTTATAGAGCAGCCTCCATTCATTAGTGCCTACAGAAGGAGTTACAGTTGTTCTCATATCTGACAGTATCATATAGAGCAGGTGTGTCAAACTCATTTTAGTTCAGGTTCCACATTCAGCCCAATTTGATCTCAAGTGGGCCGGACCAGTAAAATCACAGCATAGTAAATGATAAATAACAACAACTCCAAATTTTTCTCTTTGTTTTATTGCAAAACAAAGTACACTGAAAATATTCACATTTCAGGAATTAAAAAAACAGGACACAAAATGTCAAAAGCAAGAAACAAAATGACAAAAAATGAGACAAATGACACGAAACAAAACAGAAAGACAAAAAATTTGACAAAAAAGTTACAAAGTGACAAAACCATCGACAAAAAATTACACAAATGAGACAAAAAAATGACAAAAGCGAGAAACAAAATGACAAAAAATGGACAAACAACACAAGCGAGACAATAAAAACACAAAATGACAAAAACGATACACAAAACAACAAATAAAGTGAACCCCAAAATGACAAAAATAAGACAAAAAACAAGTGAGACAAAAAGGAAACACACAGCAAAAAAAATACAAGACAAATGACAAAAGTCAGATGAAAAAGACAAAAAACAACAAAAGCAAGACAAAAGATTACAAAAACGAGACACAAAATGAGACAAACGACAACCAAAAAAGAGGCAAAAAAATAGACAAAAATTTAAAATTCTAAGTTACAAAGCAACAAAAAATGTACAACTGACAAAAACAAGACAAAAAATGACAAAAGCGAGAAGCAAAACGACAAAAAGTAGACAACACAAATAAGACAAAAAACAGAATGACAAACAGTGCACAAAACAACAATTGAAAGAAAACACAAAATGACAAAAATGAGACAAAAAACACAAGTGAGACAAAAAAGAAACGGAATTGACAAAAACGAGAATCAAAACAACAAAAACATGACACAAACAACAAAAATAGGACGAAAAAAGACAAAAAACAACAAAAGCAAGACAAAAGATTACAAAAACGAGACACAAAATGACAACAGAATGAGCAATCTAGTATTTTACTTTATGATCACGCCAACTCATCATGGTCTAGAAATTATTCTGAATTTACTGTCTTGCAAATTTAAAATTTGCGGTTAATGTCTTGTTTGTAGTTTTTACACTTTACAAAGTCATCCAGAGGGCCGGATAGGACCCTCTGGAGGGCCGGTTCTGGCCCGCGGGCCGCATGTTTGACACCCCTGCCTGTTGGCTCGTATGTACTGAACATCTGGATGGTGTCCACAGTCTCTCTGATGTCCTGCAGGACAAACACAGCAGCACAACATCTGAGCTAAATCAATGTTTCATGTAAAACAGAGTTAGTTGCAGCTACACATTTAGTCGGACTGAAGTGGCTGAAATGTTCACAAAGCCTCGTTTCACTCCGACTGGTAAACACATTGTTTCATTACAGCAGCAGCTGAAGAAAACACAACACAAAGTTTGCAGCAGGACTTTGCTGCGTTTGTACAGCTGCACTGATAGTATTTATAGACTCTGTGCTGCAGTATACAACTAAAGTCGACGCAGACAAACAATAAAAAAAAGAATAATAGGTTTCTTTTACCTGCTTACTCCTCTATATTCTCTCTTCATCTTTCGCATTCGCTGTTTCTTCTTTTTCTTTTTCTTCTTTTTCTTTTTTCTTCTTCTTCTTCTTCTTCTTCTTCTTCTTCTTCTTCTTCTTCTTCTTCGCCTTCTTCTTCTTCTTCTGGTTTTATTAGCTGTCAGTAAAACAGCTGATCACCCCTGCTGGACTGGAGAGTGAACAGCAAAAACTGCATTTTCAATGGTACTTCTGTCTGTTCAAAAAACATTTTCCATGGTATCTTTCCTAGCTCACTCCTTGATGTAATTTTTTTTCTCCACTTAAAGCTGAAATTTGATCCCTGCAACAGTTTTTGTTTGCTTCCAGTAAGTACGCAGTCTAGTAGTCCACTTATTCAGTGAGGTGTGTGACAATTCTGTTCTCGGGTCATGTCTAGCTGCTCCTTCTGAGGTTGAATTGGGCCAGACCCTCAGTGATTATTTTATATAAACAGCAGGAATGTCAGGTTTCTTAACCATAACTTCAATGCTCCATGTACCAGAGTCCCTCCTGCAGCTCCCTGAACTTAATTCCAGTCCACAGCCCTTAAGAATAGAGCTGGTCTGTCACTGAGTGTATTTGGGTACACATCTATATAACTGGGATGTTCTTGGGGGTATTTTTGGGGTATATTTGCTGTGATATGGCAGTGATTTCTACTTCTATTTTCCCCCTAAATTCCTGAAAGCACATAGAAACAGTAAGTTTCATCATGAAGGTGGTATAGTGGTGAGCATAGCTGCCTTCCAAGCGATTGACCCAGGTTTGATTCCTGGCCATCACATGTCCTTTCATGTTTACTGTTCATGGAGAAGTGTGTATTTAGTCCTGCTCTCATATGTGTTTGTGATGTTTTAATTGACACAATCGCACATTTATCACAAAATCTGAACCGTATCAATTTACTTAGATATGAACAGACGCACACATTCATTAGCAGCAGTATCTTTAATTACACAGTATTTTGTTTGTTCACAAGCCACATTTTAAGTCTAAAGGTTTAGCTTTGTGTCTTGAAGAGCTGATGGAGATATCATCATCTGAATCTGGGTCCTCACACATGCACAGTAGGAGGTAACATGATGATTGAAACCATCACTCACCTCCTGTACATCAATTCAGGTGAGGTAACTCACATGATATTTTGGTTCTGTTTGTGATGAGAGATTCAGTTAAACATTATTATAATCTCCTCTTTATTTCATAGATTCTCAGGATGAACTTACTTTCAGAAAGTGTGGTATCACACCTCCTTTTTCATTTCACAGGGTCTCAGGACTAACAGTTTGGCTAGGAATTTTACCAGTACAGTAGAAAATAGTTCAACATTGTCAGCAGGATTCAAACCTGCGCAGGGAGACCCCAGTTGGATTTCTAGTCCATCCCCTTCACCTCCCACAACAACTCCTGTGGTTCTCCATGCATCTATCCTGAGGCCACCTGGGCCTCTCATCACCTGCTGCTGGAGGTTCAGGTCGGTGGTTACCAGAGGTTGCCATGACAGGTCAAAAAAAACAAAAACAAAACAAAAGACGGTATAATTTTCCTCAATTTAAAACTAAATTCAAGCTGAGATCATTTTAATATAATTGGCTGGATAACTATTTTTTTTCTTCATCATAACTTCCAAATTTGTCATATTTTATTATCCAGTAAAACATGACAGATGCACAAATGCATGGTGTAATGAAAGTGAAAAATTTAGCGTCACAACAAACCCCAATCGTGTGACCTCTATGGCTAAACCGTCTTATCACTTGATACTGGAGCTCCCTCTCTTTTGATTGCCCTCTCTGTTGCTCTGTGCAGGCTCTCCTGAGGACACCTGGGCCTCTTGTCATCAGCTGGAGGCTAAGGCTGGTGGGTACCGGAGGTTGCCATTACATGCTTGGCTGTCAAATAACCCAGATGAAGTCCCATGTGCCTACACTGCAGGTGGTAGTTTCAATAAAAAACAATTACACTTCTGTTTCAGGTTTGTTTCTTCCAAGAGACTTGTCCAGCTTTGACTGGCTGTTGGGGAGTCTCAGATATAAATTGTTGCTCCAGACTCTTAAAGCCAACAGCCCATTAATGACCCAAGACTCACATACCTGGAGGTGTGAATGGTTGTGACAATGCCTGATGACTCAAGATGTTAATACTGGTAAAAGTTACTGGGGTCAGATCCCAACATTGCATTATAAGTACTTGATAATTGCTGTCGTAGACCTCTTTCTTTGTTGAGAGATAGCTGCTCCCGTGTTAAAATGGGTGGTTTCCTTCATTCCCAACTTGGATACACATGGAACATTAACATGGAAAATCTGCAATGGTTGAATGGCCACTCAGTCCTGTATCTAAAGCATGTCAAACCGAACTGACACCCACGTTGACGTGTCCAACTGTACAGGAAGAAAAAAATAACATGGCTATAGTCTTCTGCAAAAAACAACTGAACAAACTTCCTCTTTAATGTTGATTGTGCAAAATCTACATACTGTTTTGTACTTCACCTTTGCTTCACCTTACAGAAACACTAACACCTGAAATCTACAGGATCACAGCTGAATGAAGGCTGAAAAAGTTTGCTGCCAGACATCAAAAATGTGATCCTACTGCATCTAGAAACTATAAAAAGCACCATCCAAAGCAGTGTGTCCCTCTAAACTCCTGACAGTGCACAAAAGCAGTTCATTTCACAGCGATGATGGTATAGTGGTGAGCATAGCTGCCCTCCAAGCAGTTGATGAGAGTTCGATTCCTGGCCGTCGCATGTCCTTTCAAGTGTACTGTTCATGAAACATTGTGGGCTTAGTCCTGCTCTCAGAAGTGTTTGTAATGTTTTAACTGATACAATTAGATGTTTCATCACAAAATCCGAACAGTATCAATGTTGTGTATCGTATTCTGCAATGACAGGAATCTGATTCAGGTGCTTTCAGTAAAATATGACAGATGTACACATTCATGAACAGCAGTATCTGAACTAAACAGTACTTTGGTTTCTCAGTCCAAAGACTGATCTTCATGTCTTGAAGAACTAAACTGCTGGAGATGTCATAGTCTGAAGCTGGGGCCTCATTCATGCCATGTAGGAGATAACATATGACAATTGAGACCATCACCCATGTCCTGTACATCAAAGGTGAATGACTTTGCAGAAATGACATGATATTCAAATCAGGATATTCTTGCTTATAATAATATCATCAGCTCTCTTTATTTCATAGATTGCCAGGACTAACTGTGTGGAGAGGATTTTCACCCGAAGTCTTACTGCCACAGCAGAAAAGAGTTCAACGTTGTCGGCAGGATTCAAACCTGCGCAGGGAGACCCCAAATGGATTTCTAGTCCATCGCCTTAACCGCTCGGCCATGACAACTCCTGTGCTACTGCTTTCTGTTCTGTTCATGGAAGGAATGGTAACTCTTCAGTATCAAGCAGTTTGGTGTGATGAAAGCACAACATTTGGCTTCACTAACAAACCTCTGGCATGTTCCCTCCCTGGCTAAACACTCATCTTTTCACTTCAGTATTGGAGCTCCCTCTCTCTCTGTTGCTCTGTGCAGCTCTCCTGAGGCCAGCAGGGACTCTGGTCACCTGTTGGTGCACGTTAAAGTTGGTGGGTACTGGAGGTTGCCAGGAGAGGCTTGGTGGTCAGAAAAATGCACACAACCTTTCATCCCCTATCACCTCCACCTAAGTCCAGGGACACCAGGATTCAGAGCCCAGAGTGATGACCATTACACCATGGAACCTCCTCCACTGTTCTCCACCTGCTGCCTCCTAAGACTCACAACCTGATGGTCAGCTGGTCCTTCGTGTGTGGAGCTTGCATGCTCTCCCTGTGGCTACATAGGTTTCCTGTGGGTGCTCTGGCTTCCTGGACCAGTCCAGAGACATGGAGGGTCAGATAACTGGTGATTCTGTTTTCCATATGTGTGACTGTGAATGTGAATGGCTGTCTGTCTGTTTGTGTCAGCCTTGTGATGGACACTTGAGCTATAAGTCAAAATGTGAACGATAAGTTATCATGAATACTGTTCTTCTCATCTGACAGAGATCATCAAACACATTACTAAGTCATAATACAACAGAACAAAATAAAGTTAGTTAGCCCTGTATAATTGCAGTGTACCAAAGGATAATCCTAAACCAATACCAGCAGTTTATAATATAATACAGGCTATAAACAACATAATGACTGTGGCCAAAGTCTGAATAGAACGTTGTAAAAAAAAGACTGCCGACTATGAGAATGTGTAATCAATAAGCTCATCAATATCACTGTCCCATTATGTGGAAGTTGCTTAGAGAATGATTCAAGATTTTGTTTAATTTAGTTTCATTATCATCAGGTTGTTTCGCAGCCTTGTGATGGACACTTGAGCTATAAGTCAAAATGTGAACGATAAGTTATCATGAATACTGTTCTTCTCATCTGATAGAGATCATCAAACATAGTACTAAGTTATAATACAACAACAGAACAAAATAAAGTTTGTTGGCCCTATATAATTGTAGTTGTAGTGGAAAGTGTAGAAAGTGTCACACACACCTAATGGTAGAAACTGCACTTTATGATTAAAATTGCACTCGTTAATTTAGTGGCACCATCCTCAGCTTGCCTGAGGAAATTATCAGTTTAAAGTAAGTCTCAAAGAGACTTTGATTAAAATGAAATTGATCAGTCTCATTCTGAAAGTCGTAAACTCTGATTTCATTGACCTCCAGTTCCCAAAACAAGAAAATACATGGTAATAATATACCACAAACAAACAATAAATAGCAATGACATGACAACAACAGTGAATAAATGAATGAATAAATGCAGATAAACTAGTGAACTGTGATCGTCACTGGAAGCAGTTGGTAGAAAAGGTGATGAATTTAGAATAACTTTGAAAACCAATTATAATTTGTAAATTCACCTGTTTAGCAGAAGGAAAGTGATACTTGCGTAGCCTTAGTAGTAGTGAGAGGGAGGCAGCTGCAGGATGTGGAGCTGTGATGATCTGCTGGATGAGCTGGTTCAGGAACGCAGAGACAAGAAGGAACTTTGGCAGGTTTGCATTGTAAAAATGTGCCGAAGTAAAAGCACTAAGAGTCAAAGCTCATAGTTATCAAGAAAATATTTGTGCTGTCGTAGTTCTTAAGTAATTCTTAGGTCCAGTTGCATTCTTCTAAAAGTTAGATTTTTCTAAAATCCCCATGTTCTACAAGCCCATTCTTACAAGCCCAAATTGATTTTTTTCTAAAAGCCCAGTGTTCTTCATAAAGCCAAGTCCAGCCCAAGAGAAAACCCAAGAAAAGCCCAAAAACAAAACAAACTTGCATTTCAGTGATTTCACTCTATACAGAAAGCTTTGGAGCCAAATTCAAATCAGCATCTAACCAACCATGGATGTGTTCCTCCCAAGGGGTGGTGATGAGCTTCACTGTGCAGGAGAGGTAAGAAGCCAAATACCTTCAGAACATTTCTTAAATCTAGAATTCCAATTGTTCAATATTTATGGTGATCACAGATCTGAAATAACATCAAATAAATGATTAAAATGACACCAAACACAACATGCTTATCTCATATTGTTCCTGAGATAATAATAAAAGGTGTAAACATACGAATAAACTTACAGATTGCAAACTTTAGGCTACACTGAAGTAAACTTATAACATGGTTAAACACAAAAGTATATACATTCACTAATAAAAAGAAAAAGAAGACATAGGAAGTATATATTCTTAGAGTAAAAAGTCTCTCTGTGTCTTTCATGGCTGTGGTCTGTGACAGAGAGAGGGGGGGTGTTGATGTCTTGTTTGTTCTTCTCCACACTTCAGATTCCATGTGTTCTTTTCCATACTGGTCCTGATCAACCTGGTATTAGAGACTGAGTCCAGATCATCGCTCCAGTGATGCTGCATTTCTTTAATGTTCTGATTTAAGCTGTTCAATTCAGTCCTGCATACCAAGTTCTGTGTGTTGGGAGATCAGAAGGTCAGAATGCCAATCCTGCAGAGGTGTGGTTTTCCTCACAGTTGACACTTTATGACTCTTATCAGATTCTAGTGGAGGTAGGAGGCATCCCACTGTCTCCAAAAGTGCCGTGAATGGCCCTTTAGTAGTAAACCTCCGATCAGCAGATGCTCCATTTGGAGGTGAATTTTTGGTTAGATGTCTCCTGAAATGGTGTCTTACTAAATTTACAGCTTTGGGAGAGGGTCTTTGGATCTTTGTGTGTTGCTCTGGAATGTTCTGCTCCTTAGTACGTTACATAGTGCACCAAAGGATAATCCTAAACCAATACCAGCAGTTTAAAATATAATACAGGCTATAAACAACAAAATGACTGTGGCCAAAATCTGAAGAAAGTTTTAAAAAACGACTGTGGACTATGAGAATGTGTAATCAATATGCTCATCAATATCACTTTGCCATTATGTGAAAGTTGTTTAGAGAATGATTCAAGATTTTGTTTAATTTAGTTTCATTATCATCAGGTTGTTTCGCTGTAGTAAATACTAAGGTGTAGTGTGTAGTCACAGAGCTCAGGGTTTCTGTCAGATGTTCATCTCCTCCCTTTTCTCTGCACCGCCTTCCCTTTTCCCTCTAAACTCCTGGCAGCACACAAAGGCCATCATTTTTGTAGCGATGGTGGTATAGTGGTGAGCATAGCTGCCTTCCAAGCAGCTGACCCGGGTTCAATTCCTGCTATCGCATGTCCTTTGTTTGTACTACCTATAAAGTGTTATGTGTATAGTCCTGCTCTCACAAGTGTTTGTGATGTTTTAATTGACATAATTACATGTCACAAAAACTGAACAGTATCAATGTTGTGTATCATATTCTGAAATGACGGCAATCTGATTGAGTGTTTTCAGTAATAAAATATGACAGATGCACAAATTCATGAACAGCGGTATCTGAACTAAACAGTAAAAGGTTGAGCTTCGTGTCTTGAAGAACTAAACTGATGGAGATGTCATAGGACAAAAATGTCTACAATATCTTTGTCATCAATTTAGAGGTAAATTCAGATTTAGGTAATTCAATAAAATTGGCCACATAATTTTTTCTACACCATGTCAAAATTTCAAGTCCCGCCCACTAGCTTAACATACCTTGACAATTAGTTCAGAATGTGTTACAGGACCTGTGCGCTGAACAAATAGGATATAAAGAATGTTTTAGTGTAAAAACTTTAAGTTTAATGGCTGCCCAACCCAAGAAAAAGCATTTATCTTCTCTAGGAACTGTGACAAACAGATCTGCTGTCTCCGTATTGGTGCCTAGTTTGTCTGGCAAGTTCCTCTGGAGTCTATAATGAGACTGTGTTTGAGAGCAAGAATTTATCCAGGTAGACAGATCGATGCAGTATTTCCATATTCCCCTACTCTATACTTCTGCTCTGCTAGACTTCGACATCAAATATTGTACTTTTTATTCCAACACATCTATTTGATAACTTAAGCAAATTTTCAGATCTGGCTTACTATTACAAAATATAATCATGAATTATGATGTTGAGCTAGTGGCTTGAAATTTTGTCATGGTGTAGACAAAATTGTTATGTGGCCAATTTTATTGAATTACCTCAATCTGAATTTAGCTCTAAATTGAAGACAAAGATATTGTAGACATTTTTGTCCTATGACATCTCCATCAGTTGAGTTCTTCAAGACATGAAGCTCAACCTTTAGACTGAGAAACCAAACTACTGTTAAGTTCAGATACTGCTGTTCATGAATGTGTGCATCTGTCATATTTTATTACTGAAAGCACTGAATCAGATTCCCGTCATTTCAGAATATGATACACAACATTGATACTGTTCAGTGTTGTGACATGTAATTATGTCAATTAAAACATCACAAACACCTGTAGGAGCAGGACTACACACACAACACTTCATGAACAGTACACACAAAAGGACATGCAATGGCTGGGAATTGAACCCAGGTCAACTACTTGGAAGGCAGCTATGCTCACCACTATACCACCATCGCTATGGAAAGGAGCCTTTTTGTGGGCTGTCAGGAATTTCTCTTCTGGGATCTGCTGAAGCCACTCCCAATTTGAGGACAGTCCTGAGTCCTCTCGGTCTTAGTCAAGCTTTTCATTTTTCTATTGAGTCCATTGCTTTTGTGATGGTCAATCAGTAGCTGGTGGACTTTCTGTTTTGGCCCTTCATTATCAGAAGGGCTAACTAGCAGTCTTCACAGCCCATTTCACCTCTACACACACATGGGTAGTGTTACCACTGAGCTATCCAGCCTGGCAATTCAATGTAAATACTGATAATTAAAAAGTCTAAGGCACTACGTTCAGGTCGCAGTCTCCCATGGAGGTGTGGGTTCAGAATCCCACTTGTGAGAATAAGGAAAACAAGCAAAACATGGAGAGGGACCCTTTACTGGCCCTCAGAGTGGACTTGCATTGTTTAGGTAGAGATGTTATAGGATGCAAGGTTTTTGCTGTTTTTTGACCTGTCTCGACAACGTCCAGCAGGAGGTGATGAGAGCCCAGGTGGCCTCAGGATAGATGCATAGAAAGCCACAGGAGTTGTTGTGGCCGAGTGGTTAAGGTGATGGACTAGAAATCCATTGGGGTTTCCCCATGCAGGTTTGAATCCTGCTGACAACGTTGAACTATTTTCATCTGTGGTGATTTTAAAAAAAAATCATAGTCCTATGCAAGGAAAGAGGTTGTCAAGGAGTAAGAGTGATACTTCACCTAACAAATCAGGAAATCTCCATCAGCTTAGCTCTTTGAAGCTCAACCTTGAGAGTCAAAGTGCTCCTTGTGAGACAAGAAAATACTGTGTAGTTAAAGGTACTGCTGCTTATAAATGTGTCAGTCTCATTTAAGGCCACTGCAAAATTTGAGTCAGCAATGTTCAAATTTTGTGATGAGTCATGCAATTGTGTCAATTTAAACATCACCAAACACTTGTGAGAGCAGGACTAAACACATAACACTTTGTAAACAGTACAAAGAAAGGACATGCGATGGCCAAGAATTGAACCTGAGTTAACTGCTTGGAAGGCAGCTATGCTCACCACTACATCACCATCGCTACAAAAATGACTGCCTTTGTGTGCTGTCAGGAGTTCAAAGGGAAAAGGGAAGGAGATGTAGAGAAAAGGGAGGAGATGAACATCAGACAGAAACCCTGAGCTCTGTGACTACACACTACACCTTAGTATTTACTACAGCGAAACAACCTGATGATAATGAAACTAAATTAAACAAAATCTTGAATCATTCTCTAAGCAACTTCCACATAATGGGACAGTGATATTGATGAGCTTATTGATTACACATTCTCATAGTCGGCAGTCTTTTTTTTACAACGTTCTATTCAGACTTTGGCCACAGTCATTATGTTGTTTATAGCCTGTATTATATTATAAACTGCTGGTATTGGTTTAGGATTATCCTTTGGTGCACTGCAATTATACAGGGCTAACTAACTTTATTTTGTTCTGTTGTATTATGACTTAGTAATGTGTTTGATGATCTCTGTCAGATGAGAAGAACAGTATTCATGATAACTTATCGTTCACATTTTGACTTATAGCTCAAGTGTCCATCACAAGGCTGACACAAACAGACAGACAGCCATTCACATTCACAGTCACACATATGGAAAACAGAATCACCAGTTATCTGACCCTCCATGTCTCTGGACTGGTCCAGGAAGCCAGAGCACCCACAGGAAACCTATGTAGCCACAGGGAGAGCATGCAAGCTCCACACACGAAGGACCAGCTGACCATCAGGTTGTGAGTCTTAGGAGGCAGCAGGTGGAGAACAGTGGAGGAGGTTCCATGGTGTAATGGTCATCACTCTGGGCTCTGAATCCTGGTGTCCCTGGACTTAGGTGGAGGTGATAGGGGATGAAAGGTTGTGTGCATTTTTCTGACCACCAAGCCTCTCCTGGCAACCTCCAGTACCCACCAACTTTAACGTGCACCAACAGGTGACCAGAGTCCCTGCTGGCCTCAGGAGAGCTGCACAGAGCAACAGAGAGAGAGGGAGCTCCAATACTGAAGTGAAAAGATGAGTGTTTAGCCAGGGAGGGAACATGCCAGAGGTTTGTTAGTGAAGCCAAATGTTGTGCTTTCATCACACCAAACTGCTTGATACTGAAGAGTTACCATTCCTTCCATGAACAGAACAGAAAGCAGTAGCACAGGAGTTGTCATGGCCGAGCGGTTAAGGCGATGGACTAGAAATCCATTGGGGGTCTCCCTGCGCAGGTTCGAATCCTGCTGACAACGTTGAACTCTTTTCTGCTGTGGCAGTAAGACTTGGGGGGGAGGAAGATCCTCTCCAAACAGGTAGTCCTGGAAATCTATGAAATAAAGAGAAATGATGATGTTTAAGTCATGATCTTATTATAAAAAAGTCAGTATATCCTGATTTGAATATCATATAATTTCTGCAAAGTCATCCACCTTTGATGTACAGGATGTGAGTGATGGTCTCAATTGTCATACGTTATCTCCTACGGGGCATGTATGAGGCCCCAGCTTCAGACTATGACATCTCCATCAGTTGAGTTCTTCAAGACACGAAGCTCAACCTTTAGACTGAGAAATCAAGACACTGTTTAGTTCAAATACTGCTGTTCATGAATGTGTGCATCTGTCATACTTTATTACTGAAAGCACTGAATCAGATTCCCGTCATTGCAGAATATGTTACACAACATTTATACTGTTCAGCTTTTGTGACGAAACATGTAATTTTGTCAATTAAAATTTCACAAACAGTTATGAGAGCAGGACTAAGCACACAACACTTCATGAATAGTACACATGAAAGGACATGCGATGGCTGGGAATCAAACGCAGGTCAACTGCTTGGAAGGCAGCTATGCTCACCATTATACCACCATCGCTATGGAGAGGGCATTTTTTGTGTGCTGTCAGGAGTTCAGAGGGAAAAGAGAAGGCGGTGCAGAGAAAAGGGAGGAGATGAACATCTGACAGAAACCCTGAGCTCTGTGACTACACACTACATCTTAGTATTTATCACAGTCAAACAAACACTGATTTGGGTGGTGCATGTTATGGTTTCCAGTTGCAGTAGGATCACATTTTTGATGTCCTGTGGTTTTTCCACCTTCTTGGTGAACTTATGCTGAATGATTAACCTTCTTTGAATCACGTTATGTTCTCAGTATCAGATCAATGTATATTTAAACACCATGGGGGTGGGGGTGGGGGGGTGAGTGGTACATGTCAAACATCCACATGAATGTCAGGACTCAGGGTTTCCCAGCAGAACATTGCATTAAAACAAGATGATCAATGTCACTCACTTCACCTGTCAGTGGTCACGGTGTTGTGGCTGATAGACGTGGACCGAAACACATTCAGTGGCACACCAGTTCTATTCTTAAAGGCTGTGGACTGGAATTAAGCCCAGGGAGCTACAAGAGGAACTCTGGTACATGGAGCATTGAAGCTATGGTTCAGAAACCTGACATTCCTGCTGTTGATAGAAAATAATCAATGAAGTCTGGAAAAGGTGTGGATCCTGCTGCTGTGTGATACAACTGTTGTTTAATAAAGTGAAAGAAAAGATGGCACCATTGTCCAGGACAAAAATTTGCACTGACAGATCATGTGAATACCTGCACCTGTGTCGAGGCATTGGGATAAATAAATGAAAAGACTATGACGGGAAGATGGCGCAGTGTGTAAGTGCAGAGGGGGTTGTTCTCAGATGGACTGTCAGTATGCTATTTACAGGGGATGTAGCTCAGTGGTAGAGCGCATGCTTTGCATGTATGAGGGCCTGGGTTCAATCCCCAGCATCTCCACCGGTTCTGTTACAGAGATCAGGTCCATGAAGTTTTGGTGTCATGGAGCCAAAGGAAGTTGAGCAGTTATATCTGTCAGTAGAAAACACACAACTGAAGTGTGAAGTTTCTACATCAGAAAAGTAACTAGAGCTCACACCGGGTAAGGTATTGACAGTCACTCAGCTTATGGATAATCCTTTGTAACTAAAATGTTTTTTGGTAGAATTGTATGATAAAATAAACTAATGTCTTTTCAGTGTTCAACTTGATGGACATTAATGCAACTTAAAGGAGGGATATAGTGGACAGTGGTGCATCTAAAAAACTGCAAGAGGAAACCTGTGAAGACATGTTCTTTCTCAGTTTCATCATCAAGCCTGATTCACAAATAATTTAGTATTTAATAATTTCTTTAATATAGTCATTTGAATATTCAGAAATGTTCATATGATAATTTGCTTGTACATATTGATTTGTATGTACAAGTGTAGACTTGCTCTGCTGGTAATCAACAACTGTTATTGGTGTGTATAATTCACACATTCACCTTGTAGTCTTCACAGTTTACTTTCTGTTTAACAGCGGCTCTTTAAATAATGAAAACGGATTCTGTGCCACTGCATTTGTAGGTTGTAGGAAAGTGTCGTCTGTGTGGGTTCCTTGTTGACGATTGCATTATACTTGCATTATATTTGTCGTCCTCTGTTGGGACACTCCCCAGACACACTTATCATGGGCCCACCGCTGGGAAGCAGTGTGACTGCTCATCCAACGACACCTCTGTGGACAAGTGCCAGTATTCTTCTTGCTTATGCAGTTCTTGCAAACAGTAAGTATCAGCGTGCATTTAGGAACAGGTGTTGACTGTACACATTTATAATACAAAAGTAGTTTAGAACTAAATATTTAAGAGATTTTGTTGGTCTTCACAGTGTTACTCGCTAGAAATATGGACTAAAATACATTTTGATACTGGGTCACAACCTTGTTGATACTGAACATCAGTGGTGCAGATCTGTTCTTAGTTCAAATTGTAGCAACTGATGTATATAGAATTTTAAAATCACCTTAAAGTTCAGTTAATTCTGTTTTGTTTTTCAAGCTGATTTAATGCCCAGTATGCAAATATTTCATGTTCCACATTGTTTTGTTTTTGCTGATTTTGTCCAGCAGATGGTGGTATTGGCTTGATATTCAGTAAGACAATACTAAACCAGCCTGTGACTTTTCTACATAGAGTACCTCCTTTTTAAAGCAGCTATGCTTTTAGAATATACTCAGCAGTAGAAGGCAATTAAGTACAGTTTCTCTAGTGCATTTCAGAGGGAACTGTTGGATTTTCTGTTCCACTGCTGTCACATTCATGTGACAGCAGTAGTAACTTTAAAGATTAAAATTTGACACATTGGATAACAAGCTTTTAAAACATAACACATCAATTAAATATTAAGCCAGTGTTTTCCAGCCTTTATAGCAAGGGTGTCAAACTCATTTTAGTTCAGAAGACAAATGCAACCCAATTTGATCTCATTTGGGCTGGACCAGTAAAATCAAAGCATAATAACCTATATATAATGACAATTCCTATCGTATTTTTCCCTTTTTTGTAGTTCAAAAAAGTACATTCTGAAAATGTTCACATTTAATGAACTACATTTTTCATAAAACATTATAAACATTCTGTATTTTTTCAGAAAAATGTTAAATTTCAACATTATGCCTCAGTTTATCATTTACACATTAAAACTTACAACATTACAACAGATCACAGTGTGTCTACAAAGGCACAAAACATTCAGTCACGGGCATCTGGCCCACGTTAACTAAATTAAAGCATTTAACCGCATCTTTGTCAGTTCCCTAATTTCTGGCACACCAGTAACTCTGATGAACACTCCAGCCCAGTAGGTGGCAGTAATGAACCTAAAGTCTGTTTGCAGCCACGATGAAAAAGCCCAGGAAGCACTGAGTGACGTCAGCACACTTGTGAACAGCGAAGGAAGACAAGATTGAGCTTGTTAGGAGAAAGGTTTTCTTGTAAAAATCTTTCTGATGTCAGCTTGGATAAAAGCGTGGTTGTGTGTAAATTGTGCAACAAAGAGTTTTCTGATCACCTCAATGTAAAACATGTTGCTGTTAGCACCAGAGCTAATGTTAGCTACGACTAGGGTTGCCACCCGTCCCTTAAAATACGGAATCGTCCTTTATTTGACAATTAATTGTTGCGTCCCTTATTGAATCAATACAAATTGTTCCATATTTTCATAAATGTCCCATAAACGTCTGTCACACACTCATCCAAACTGTATAATGAACAAAATAATACACAGGAAATATTAAGGGCAGCCAATTTAAACTTCGTAGGACATATGTAGCGAGGACCCGATGCGAGGTCCAGCAGATAGATCTCAGAGTTCTCTGCTGACCTGGGCCTACCCGGTCCTGTCGCAGGTTGCCTGGTTACAGACGCTGCTGCACACTACTCCCGCCCGTTTAAAAAATGTCTACACATGAAACTCCACCACATCCAAAGAAGCAAAAACATTTGCAAAAGTACAGACGTAAGTGTGAATAGTGGAACCCCTGGCAATGGGTATAAGGCAAACTCTGTACTCTGTTGCTCATGGATTAGCTAAAGTAAGGCAGCATCAGGAAACAAACATGTAAGAAACATGAGAATAGAGAGGACCCAACCAGCAGGTCACCATTTATCATCCCCAATCAGATCCAATCATGATGTGATCTGCTAGATTTCCTACAGTATATGGGTGTGAATTTACCAGAGGATGCTTATAATCATGCTGATGTGGTCATAGACTCTACAGTATTTTAGTGACTCAATAAATGCCTAAGTTGTTTATTATTTTTTAATGCTTTATACTTTTTAATGAACATTTAGTTAATAGCCTATCAATAAATGGCCTTTGCCCATCTAAAGAAAAACTCACTCAGAACTCTGATATGTTAACAGTACTAAATAAATCAACAAATACATGCATACACACATAAATAATTCAATATATTCATTGTGTTAAGATAAGATTTACATTTAGATGAAAAAAAAATGTCTGTAGAGAATTTCTTTGTCCAGTTCTCTGCATTCAGTTGCTTATGTTGTTGCAGAATACAGTATTGCACACTGGTTGCTCATTACATTTCATTAGTTTGGTTTCACTGTTTAAAATGATGCCACTTCTGTTCAGGCAGAACCTGTGATCATAAAACAATACAAAACTCTTAGTTTCATGTTAATAAAGCACTTAAAGCTTTAAGTAGGGCTAAATGTTTTTTTCAAAATTAAATATACCATTCCTTGGGTGGTAGTGGCCCCCAAGTTCAGTAAAGTTGGAAAGATATTTACAGACTTCCGGCACCAATAACTCATTAGATATAGGTTGTCAAAACATAAACGGTGCCTCTTTCCCATCGTTGTAAGCTAGACAATGTGCTACAAGCCCAGTTTGATCAATAGTAGTTGTCTTTCAAGCTGCAGAAATAACACTGGTGTCTATGGAGTGCACAGGGACTGTCTGCAAATTGCAAAACCGCTGCAACAGCGAAGAGAGACACAAATATTCAATAACTTAACTCTGATACAGTGTAGTGTCACCAAAATCACTGCAGCCAGCAACTGGCTCCTGCTGACACCAATGTTATTCCTGCAGCTTGAAAGACAGCTACTTTTGATAAAACTGGGTTTGTAGCACATTGTCCACCATGGGAAAGAGGTGTCTTTTATATTTTCACAACATATATCTAATGAATTATTGATGCTGTAAGTCTGAATCTGTGAATATCTTTCCAACTTTACTGAACTGTGGCCCTGAGGAGCCGTGATGGGCATTCTTATTTTCATTTCTGAAAGGTGGCAACCCTAGCTACGACAGTCCTGCTAACGGCTAACGGCGTAGCCATCCCATAATAGACCACTTTCCTAGACAGTGGTTTAGTTTACAAAAAGCCATAAAATGTTGAATATAATTGCTGTAATTGCATTTTGAGTTTGCAGTAATCTGTGAATGTAGTAGACAGATGAAAAATGCAGATAAATAGAAATGACACAAACATTTTTGTTGTTTAAGTTACTACACTGTCGAGGCTCTGCCTCCTTGGAGGAGGAATAAATTAAACAACAAAAATATCTGTCATTTAATAACTTATAGACTTCTCATTTATAAAAAAATTACACAAATAAAAGTTTATATTCCTAAAAAAAGAACCATCAAAATTACACCATTTATCAGACCCAGAAACAATGGAAACAGAATGAATCTGTGGATTTCCAACTTTCTGAACATCCTTGAACTACTTATGCTGATGTTATGTGCTATACAGTGGAAAAAACAACTAAATCCAGGCTTTAAATCATCAAAATCACTTTTTTCTATATGTCCCATTTTTACATTTTTATAAATTTTAAATTATAAACATGTGTATCTATTCATTGATTCAACTGTCAACCACAGTTTTATTTGAATTGAAAAACTTCACTTATTGTGTCAAATATTGCTATTTGACAAAAGTGCGATTAATTGCAATCAATTAATTACAAAGCCTGTAATTAATTAAATTTTTTAAAATCGCATCCCATCACCAGTCATTTTACAAATTTTGCAAAGTCATCCCACTGGCCAGATTGGACCCTCTGGCAGGCTGGTTTCAACCCACAAGGCTTATGTTTGACACCCCTGCTTTATAGCTGTATAGCTGTAAAAAGCCGTTTGCACTTGGGGTCACATCTCAGATGTCTATGAGTTGTTAACAGCTCCACTAAATGCTATTTTTTCCTGTCTAACCTTCTCAAATGGCTTCATTTCAGAGGAAACGTTCAGAAATTTAAAACAGATTATTTGTGTATCAGAACTTTGTTTTCTTCTTTCTTCTCAACTTAACAACATTTGGAGATCTCAGACTTATCTGTAGTAATAGTAGTTCAAACCTGCAGCAGCTACACCAGTAACAAGCTGCTGACACACTGATGCTTCACTAATAATTACATCATTTTATAGCAATACATCAGTCAGATCAAAGCACAACTTTTACTTTAATACTTTAGCTACATTGTGCTATTCAGACTCATGTAGTATTACTTAAAGGTCCCATATAGTCATAATCCATGTTTTATTGTGTTTTGTATGTTTTTCAAAGTTGGATGTGTAAAATAAAAGCTGAGAGAATATGTAAATACTTACTTCTGCCATTCCTCTAGTCCCCCAGTGATTGACTCAGTGATTTCCCAGCTTTACAACCTTCTTGGAATTTTGTTCAGCTGGTAAGTAGGAACTGAGAAACCATTAGTCATCCAGCTCAAACTTTGTACCCCACACCCTGTCTGTTTCCAGGTGAGACGTTCAGAATGAGCAGCTGCTCCACAGTCCACCAGGTTTGTTTACTTTCTATAGCTGCTAATGTCTCAATCATGAACAAAGCATACCAGATGTTCTGCTGCTGGCTGCTAGAGTGAGCAGAGAGTTTTTATGCACTCCCAACATCTGAGGATCTGGAGACCCAGAGGATTACTGTTATTATTAATAACAAACACATTGTGTGGGTAATGTGGTAATCATTACCCACACTGCTAACTTCACCACTAACTTTGATGGTATGCCCTGAAACTGTAAAGCTGGGGGACATTTGGAGATAGTGGAAACTTTAAGACAAACTTGAAGCCAACAAAAAGAACAGGGCAGGTTACTGTGTTTTCCAAATGTTGTGTCAGTGCAACCTAAACTCTGCAGGCTTTTTTTCCATCTGTTTGCTTCCCTCCTGCTCTCTGTGCTCACGTATATTACATTTGGATGCAGCCTAATTCCCCAAAAAGCTTTTCTTTTTAATAATTCTCTGTTCTGTTGTCAGGCAACAGAACAAGCATGAAATAGTAACTGAATCGAAGCCTGATAACACCACGTTAACCTAGTCACTTCAGAGCTATTCCCAGTCTGTAGTACTGCAATGGTAAACTAAATGTTTGCTCAGAGAAAAAGTTAGAGATGATAAAAAGTCCTGCTCTCACACACTTGTTTGGGTCTGTCAGCAGCCACTATCAGCTGTTTTGCTCCATGCTGTCAGTCACAGATGCAGAGAGAGTCTTCTTCCTGAAAGGGGCATGGACAGCAGCACACCAGCTACATGTAAAGCTACAGACAGTGAAACAGCCTGTTTAGAATAGGGCTAAAACAAGTGTTTATATAGACATGGTTTGATTAATTTGCGGAAAAGGAGCACAATATGGGACCTTTAAGTAGAATTATTCATCTTGGCCTTTTGGAGTGTTCTAACATTGGCGTATTGGTACTTTTGCTTAAGTAAAGGAGCTGAATGATTTTTCCACTGTTGCATGTATCACATACAGCACATTACCACTAATACTTAGGTACTTTATTGGTAAGTAAGAAGTTTCACCCCTCTGACGAATTAACACAATACAGTCATATGGTAGCAGGTGGAACAGCTCGCCCAAACAACATCCAGTCTAGTGTATGATGTGTCTGTGTATGAGTTTGTGAGTCCCTCCATATGACTTCTTGCATGCAAGTTAGAGTACACTCATCTAACTGTATGTTGGAGTGAAGGCATCTTAAAGGGAAAACCCACACATAATGCGTGTGTGTGTGTGTGTTATAATCTCACCCTGGACTAACACTGGAATCCAGCTGGTCACAATAAGGTCTTTGTGTTGAGTGCAGAGCCAGCAGGTGAAAACTCTGTTTCAGAGAAAGCATGTGATGGAGAAGTAGCACAGTGTGTAAACCCTGTCTTATCTGCATGCATTTATGTTTACGCACAATGTGTAGCACACACACTTCAGTGGTGGTGTGTTTGACTTTAAGCTTGTTTGCTCTGGTGTGTGCATGCCATCCAAGCTTAAGTGTGCTTAAACCTCCGAGGATTCATTTTAAACCATTCTTTGGTTGCTTTACCTTAAATGAACCATGCATCTTTAGTTACAATGCAAAGACTTTAAATTCTGTGCAATACCTAACTTAAAATTTTTTTTTTCATCTTTCAAGTGAAAAACTTGAGGAAATGAATCCCCCCAAAATGTAATTATTCAGGTGTTGACTAAAAATAAACAACAAAAGAAACCATATGAAGCAGCAGCAGTTTCTATTTGAGCATGAGTTGCTCCATCATCACATACAAATATGGATTCTGAGCAGGGCCAGGTCTCCTCTTCCCAGCTGACAGAGCTGACTCTGTGCTAGTCTGAAGCAGGCCAGTGGGGAACGTCGGCTGCATGGCCTCGGCATGAGAGCTGCACATTCAGCCGCTGACATTTCAACAGACGTTTACATGACACTTTGCCATGAAGACTCTTTTCCCTCAGTGAATCGAGCAGCTGCACTTACATTGGCAATGATACTGACGAAGATTCTGTGTGTACATATAAGTGAGTCATTTTCCTGCTTGTGGCCTCATTCAAAAGACCATCATGTGTACATTATCAGTGGTCATATGCAAACCTCACTGACTTTGTTTATTTGATCTCAGCCAGATTGGTTTGCTGTGTTGACTGTGACTATAAAATGTGTTTGAGGGATAATTTCTTGTGTACACTTAATGTTGTGTGCTTTTCAGAGAGGAGTGAGTCGTCATGAAAACCAATGAATGTGTTTGCATCGCTGTATTCCTGCACAAACTTTTGAACGGTAGTGTACATGTGCAGCATCGCTGTGCATACATATTCCTATTTATTTGACTTGGCCACCGTCGTCTCCTGCTGTTCGCCTGTTTGTGTTATCCTCCACCAGGGTTGACACTGCAGCACAGCGGGAATGACTAAGAAAGACATGACACATTCTCTGAGGTGAGTTTCTCCACTCTTCTTGGCACTGTCTAAGTCTTCTGGATGTGGGTAGGGATCAATGTCCAGCAAGGAGGTCAGGGAGCTGGACACAGCTCCATCCCTCGAGGACTGGTGGGTGGACTGGTAAATTTCAGCTAAGAAGTGTTGTCCAACTTGTTCCGAATAAACCCCATGTGATCCTGCATCCATCACACAGGAAGACTCACAAAGTGAGTTATACATCTGCACTTTATGAAAATGAAATCAAATTCCAGATTAGTCTTACAGCCCAGGAGAATACACTAGTGTTCTTGCCAAGTTCCCACTCTGAGTGATGAGCAGGAATATTGGGGGAAAGTGAAAGCAAAACACAGTGAACTAAAGCAGCCCAGATTTCATGGTCTTACCACAGAAATGCTGCTTGTTTTCAGATGAAGCAACCTTGGTGCTGCCCTGGTGTGGCCTCTGTCTTCAAAATGTGACTTTACACCCAGGGGAACAACAGCAGTTCAAACAGAACTTTACTGGCCAATCACACTGAGAAACACAGTAAAACATTCAAATCAAAGAAAACTAACTTTGTCACCAGGGCATTTTTGTGTCACACACAAAGACACAGACACTGCTGACACAAACCTCTTTAAAGACGCAGTTTGTGGTTTTAGCTAACTTACCACTCTGCATTCCAGCATGTAGAAGATTGTATGTTGTCACTGGCAATATCTGAAGTGGTCTTTTTACACAGAGCCAGTCCAGTGACACCGGGGTGACTGTCATATTGGCAAGTCGATAGTCTGGATCCCTTTAAAGCTAATAAACATCAGAAAATGATTCTTTTGTGGGTTGCAGAATGGCTTTATAAACATTAGTTGCCCAAATTACATATAATCTCTCAAGGAATGCATCACAATGATCATGGGTGGTCTGTGATACATGGCGTTTTTCTTGTTTCCTCTGTATTAAAGCCTTTCCAAAGACATCATATTCAATCATTTTTGACGTTTTATCAAGACTACCTTAAAACCTTTCATAAACACGGCGTCAGGTATATTTAGCACAGATTTGAGTTTGCACAGTGCTGTCAGGTATCCCCCATTCACCACAAAGACCCCATCTGGTGGAGTCTGGCAGTAACGGAGGCTGGAGTTTTTATTGTGGTCTAGACGAGCAGAGGTAGTATGGTTCTTGAAATCACAGACCCCTCTCATCAAGCCACCAGTATGGATTTCATCTGTATCACATTACTCAGCCCTCACCGCTCTGTGATGTAGGTGCTCCTGTTCTCTGTATGTTTCTGTGTTTTAATATCACAGAAGCCAGTAAACTCTCCGGGGCTAAAATCAACCAGCCCCTCCACTGACCCCACAGCAACCTCCTCCAAGATGGATATCACACTAACATGAAGGCGAACACAAGGAAGGATCACTATCATGGCTAGCTACTGTTGGGGCCTGGTGGCTCCAATCCTGACACGAGGCTGATAACTGGTGAAATTTAGAGGTTCATTCAACCTCCCGGATCCGAAAAGAGTTAAATGATAGTGTTATGGAGGCTAGTGTTGGGAAGTCTGGTGAAAGCTGCTGGAGGCACACACTTATTTATCAGATGGGCTGGCATTGTGATGAACACTTTAACTGAACATGTAACGCTAGCACTATAGTTGGCAGACAAAAACTCTGAGTAGAGAAATGCCACAACCGTATACATATTGTATAATTAAAAGCTTTAATGCCTCAATAATTGGTCAAATTTATATGTGTAGTGTGGCATGTAGGGTATTTTTGTGTTTTTTCCCACTCACTCTACATTGAATTTCTTTTAGTTTATATTAACATATTTCTAACTTGACTAAAAGGCATCAGAGCAATTGTGGTGAAGTTAGCACTGGGTTCCTTCAGTCAACAGTTAGACCAGTAAAACTCAGTAATGAACAGCTGAGTTACAGCTGATTTATTCATTTTTCACAATATGTTAAAAAGCAGAGCTCTTACTAAAGTTGTCGACAACAACAGGATTTGTCAATACCCTCAAGCAGAAACAGCACAAACATCTTCATTGGCATCTCTCTACTAAACAGCCGTTCCTTTTCCAGTTCCCAGGATGAAGCAATGAGTAAAACTATTTAGCTACTTTTCACCAATGGAGTTTTAAAAGCATTTCCTCATTACTAAAACACAGACAAACTACATTGCACGTCGTTCCTTCATAATCTTTTTGGGTGGGGGGTGGGGTGGGGGGGTGGGGGGGGGCTGGAGTCTATCCCAGCTGAGTTTGGGGGAAGGCAGTGGACACACACTCACATTCACACCGACAACTTAGAATCACCAGTTAATCGCAGCATGTTTTTGGACAGTGGGAGGAAGCCGGAGAACCCGGAGAAAACCACGCATGCACAGGGAGAACATGCAAATTTCATGCGGAAAGATCCCAGGAAGGGAAAGATTCCGGGAAGGCCGGGAAGTGAACCAGGAATCTTCTGGCGGCTCGTGCTAACCACCAAGCCACTGTGCAGCCCTGACAATATCATGACAAGATGTAAGCCATTTACTGCTTTTTGTCTTTATATTCTTGCTCAACGTATCTTACATTATCTGTCTGTGGTGTACTGAATAAAGAGGCGAAGCACGCGTTTAGCAAGCTTTATGTCTGGGAGTAAGCAACATAACACGAGGGGACATTACAGAACAGGATGTTGTGCGCCGTTACGTCCTTACGTAATTTCTAAAGTACGGCAAGCACTTTGGTTCAAACAATGCTGGCGTAAATACACCACATTACCTCCCCCCTTAGCTTAAAGGTAACTTTCAGTGTGCATCAACAAGAAACCAACACAAAATTCAACATTGTTTTAATGCAGATGTGCTGCTCTCTTTTCTCTTTTCTTTTTTTTTTAAACTAAATTATCTCTCCAATAAAGCATGTCAACCTTTTAAATGAACTCAACCCTCTTATAGTAACTGAACAAGTCCCAGCCATTATAGTTAGTCACTGTAACGTGAAGGTCGCCTAATAGTGCGCTCCGAGCGCCTCAAAGTCACTGTCTCTGGATCAGGTGGTCTGTGCTGGTCCAGCGTAGAAGGTAGTGGAGCAGATGCTGCGGAGACTGTCTCTGTTAAGTCATTCTCCTGCTCATGTGACTGAGGTGCATCTTGAGGTTCCGTCTCAGGATTGTCCTGAGGGTATCGAGGTCTCAACTGGTCCCCATGACGTCTGTAGACTTGGTCAGTTGACTCTCCCTGCACCCGGTAGGACACCGGACCAGTCTGCTGAGTAACTACTCCTGGAATCCACTTGGGTTTTTCTCCTGCAGTATTTTGAAGATAGACGGGATCATCAACACCAAATTGTCTCTCGGTAGCCCGATTGTCATGTTCCTCCTTCTGCAGATACTGCCTCCTCCTTACTCTCATGGCGATGTTTGGCTTAAGGAAGTCCAATCGTGTACACACGTCTCTTCAGGTGCAAATCTGCAGGTGACTCTCCAGTCGCACTATTTGGAGTTGTACGATACCGCAGTAGGAAATGCGACACTTTGTCCTCAATACTCAAGTTCTCTCCACTCAGCTTCTTCATGCCTGCTTTGAACGTGGCAACATAACGCTCAGCCAAGCCATTTGTAGATGGATGCCTTGGCGCGCCGGTTGTGTGAAGAATACCGTTGCTTTTAACGAACAGCTGAAACTCGTCTGACGTGAATGTTGTGGCGTTGTCAGTGACAATCTGCTCCGGTAATCCGTATGATGCAAAAAGTCTGCGAAGCCGTGTAATGGTTGCGGAGGATGTTATTTGTGCCATCTTAAAAACCTCCAGCCATTTTGAGTAGGCATCTACCACAATCATGAACATGTGACCCATGAACGGACCCGCAAAGTCAATGTGAAGCCTCTTCCATGTCTCTCCAGGAAACTCCCAGGGGTGAAGAGGAACTGGGCGTGGCATACGCTGTTCCATCTGGCATCTGTCACACTGCTTACAGGTCTTTTCAACATCCATGTCTATATTTGGCCACCAAACATATTGTCTTGCGATCATCTTCATTTTTACAATACCAGGGTGTCCACTGTGGATTTCGTTAAGCACTGTTCTTCTCAGTTTTGAAGGTACCAGTACTCTAGTCCCCCAGAGAACACAACCCTGCTCAACAGACAGTTCCTCTCTCTTTTTGTGGTACACTTTCAGCTCTTCTGATATTTCTTTAGGCCATCCGTCCATGATGTACCTGTGTAGCTTCGATAGCTCTGCATCCTTGCGCGTTGCCCTGGCGATCTGCTTAGCACTCAACGGCACATCTTCCAGGTGTTCACAGATTAGCGCATTGAGATATGTAGTCATTGTCTCTGTTCCCGTGTCTGTGATCTCACGAAGAGGGACACGAGACAAACCATCTGCATTGCCGTGTTTTTCTGACTGGCGGTAGATTGTGATAATCATAAGCAGATAGCAAAATGGCCCATCTCTGTATTCGTGCAGCTGCCATTGTTGGAAGTCTTTTATTTTCTCCAAACAGCGTGAGGAGCGGTTTATGGTCTGTGATCAAGTTAAACTTCCGCCCCCACAGATATTGGTGAAATTTCTTCACTCCATACACCAGGCTGAGGGCTTCCTCTTCTATCTGTGAGTAGTTTCTTTCGGCGGGCGACAGCGTGCGAGAGGCATAGGCTACTGGATGTTCTTGTCCGTCATGTGTTGTGTGTTGGATAACGGCTCCTATTCCGTAGGCTGAAGCGTCACACGCAAGAGAAAGTGGCAGGCTCGGATTATAGTGAGCTAGCACTTTGTCACTGGTTAACATTTCTTTGCATTTGTCAAAAGCGCTCTGTTCTGCTTTACTCCACCTCCATTTTACTTGGTCTTTCAGTAGAGTGTAGAGTGGGGCCAAAACAGTACTTTGCTGCGGCAAAAAGCGCCCATAGTAGTTCACTAACCCCAAGAAAGCTCTGAGCTCTCTAATGTTTGTAGGAGTTGGAGCATCATGCACGGCTCTGACCTTGTCTTTTGAAGGATAAACTCCTTTTCCATCCAAAACGTGACCTAAGTACTCGATTTGTGTTTTACCAAAGTCACATTTTGATTTTTTTACTCTCAGGCCATTTTCTTGTAACCTCTGTAGAACTCTGTCAAGGTTCATCAGATGCTCAGTTTCATCTCTACCCATCACAAGTAGGTCATCCAGGTAGACCACGACGTTGAGGTCTTTCATCACGTTCTCCATTATCCTTTGGAAAATACTGACAACAGAATTAATACCAAAGCACAGCTGGTTGTACACAAACAGTCCTTTATGAGTGTTCACAGTTGTATACTTTTTTGACTCCTCATCTAGAAGAACTTGTTGGTAAGCGGCTGCCAGGTCTATTTTGGAAAAGATCTTTCCCCCACATAATGCTGCCAGAACCTCTTCAATGCGTGGTAATGGGTATGTTTCAGTGTTTGTAGCCGGGTTTACGGTGACTTTGTAGTTGCCGCACAAGCGAAGTCCACCATCTCGCTTTAAAACGGGCACCACTGGAGCCGCCCACTCACTGTGCTTCACAGGGCTGATGACACCTTCTTTCTCCAGGCGCTCCAGTTCTTTTTCTACCTTTTCTTTCATTGCAAAAGGCAGGACACGGGCTTTGTGGAACTTTGGGACAGTGTCAGGCTTCACTGAAATTGTTGCTTTAATGTCTTTTAATGTTCCCAACTCATTTTTGAAAACATCATCATATTTATCCAGCACATCTTGGATTGACTTGGGCTTTGCTGTGCATTGTGTAACTTTTTTAATCATCTTCCAGTTGAGCTTGACTTGATCCAGCCATTCTCGCCCACACAGTGAAGGACCTCTTCCGGCCACTACTATCAGTGGCAGATTTAAAGTGATTTTCATACGTAACTTTAGCCATGAACTGCCCTTTTACTGGAATGATCTCTCCTGAATAGCCTTTCAGAGTGACGCTGCTGCCCTCTAGAGGCACATGTGAAAATGACTGCTCATACACCTTTTCTGAGATAATGCTGACTCCAGCTCCCGTGTCAATTTCCATCGGCACTTTTTCTCCATTTACATCAAAAGTTGCCCTGTATGGCCTCCGACCTGCACCATTTGCACTGAAAACAGAATACATCAGAGTTTCATCTCCCACTTCGTCAGTTTGTAAGTAGCCAGTCATTTTCCCTTCTCTCTGCTCACTTTTTCTCCTCCCCTTTTGCTCTCGCTTCTCACCCGTTTGGCCCCCAGTTTTGCATGCCTTCTGTATATGTCCGACTTTGCCACATTTATGACACTTTGCATTCTTGTAGTAGCAATCACTAGCGCCATGATTCTTGCCTTTACATCGATAGCACCCTTCTTGTTTTGAAGTCGAGCGTCGTATTTCTTTTACCTTGTGAACAGGGGTGGCGTCATCACCTTTCCGCAACTGCTGCGCATCTCGGTGGGCTGTCTCCATGTTAACAGCAAGCTCCACAGCCCTAACAAAAGTCAGTCTGTCCTCCGAGAGTAACTTGCGCTGGCAAGCCCCAGAACTGACCCCGCTGACAAATCCATCACGTAGAGCTTCATCCAGCCTGTCTCCGAAATCACATTTAGCAGCTAGTTGGCGCAGCTCAGCAGCATATTCTGTCACTGTCTGGCCGCTTTTCTGAACACACTTGCGGTACCTGAAACGCTCGGCGATGACCAGCGGCTTTGGCTCATAATAATTCTTCAGAATGGCCACAATCTCATCAAAAGTTTTATCCCTTGGCTTATCAGGCTGAACTACGTTGCGTAGAAGTCCATACGTCGTAATGCCGACCGAGCTTAACAAGGTGGGTACTTTTTTTTCATCGTCGACATCATGAGCTTCGAACAGCAACTCCATGCGTTCAACATAAGCAGACCACGTTTCTTGCTCTGGCTTGAACTCGTCCGGTCTTTGGGAAAAGTACGCCATAGCCGATTTATCTCGTCGCCAATTATGTGGTGTACTGAATAAAGAGGCGAAGCACGCGTTTAGCAAGCTTTATGTCTGGGAGTAAGCAACATAACACGAGGGGACATTACAGAACAGGATGTTGTGCGCCGTTACGTCCTTACGTAATTTCTAAAGTACGGCAAGCACTTTGGTTCAAACAATGCTGGCGTAAATACACCACACTGTCTATAGCATCTTGAATTTGAACACTTTTTTCACATGATGACTCTAAAAAAATTAATACATCAACAAAGATTGGACTTTGATAAGTGGCTCCAAACAGTCTGCTGTTAGCCATCAAGTTTTCCATAACAACTTAGTAGAACTACATTTAATTCCCAAATGCATGCCCCACTACAGTGATGAGAGCAAAAATTTAGCATGAACATTCCTGGAAAACCAACGGATGTGACTGTGTGTCATTACTTGGACAAACATTCAGTCAAACTTCTACTTTAACTTCCCTTAAATTGGATAACACTGTTTATTTAGCTTTAATCATCCGCTGTCTCATATTAAAGAGAGTTAACTTTATGACTTCCTTTGTGTCCCTGTCTGAAACTCAAACCTCACTTCTCCCCAGCCCCCTCCTACTCTTCCTCTCCGTGACAGAGCCAACGAGCCGACTCACTATTTATTCTTCACTATATGAACCGGTGTGTGAGTCATGTCTGTGTAAATACAGGTGAAATGAGAGATCTGGCTGAAGGAGTGGAGTATGTTGGTTAGATTTAACAGGCCATGCCATAGTTATTTTACTGTCTATTTTACTGTAATCCTTATTCCAGAGCACTTGGCACGCATCTGCTTTCCAACACTGCCCAATGAATGTTGTTAATATAAGCACTAAATCTCAATTAACAATGAGGAAGCAATTCTATTGCTCTCCAGGAGATTTATCCTCCATGGCAGCAAGGTTTGGGGATTGGAGAAAGAGAAGGGAGGATTGAAAGTGGAGTCTAAACACACTGTGCAGGAGACAGCTCCTTACACACAGCACCTGGAGTGATTTTCATTCATTCATCTCTGCATACTGCTGGTGGTAACAGCCTCTAATGCTACTAAATGAAAGAAAACAGCTCTGCTTAGCTTTGGACTGCATATTATGTGGTTCTGGCTGTGGGTTAGTGAGTTTGGTTTCAAAATCCCCAGAAAATAATCAATCACATCCCTTTAACAGGATTGTAAACGGATGCCATAGTAATATGCCAGCAACACAAACTGGCTCTGTGGTAGGATAAAGGCTTATTTTAACAACTACATGTTGAAAAAAATCCACATTTAAACTGGATTTGAACAGGATAAATGCTGCTGAGACACAACTTTGATGGCAATTATGATATTTCGTTATCACAATGATTCTGATGCTTCATTTGAATCTCTCAGAAGTTCATCAACATTTTTTAAGTCTTAAGTTGCCATAAACATCTTTGCTTACTTGCATTATTAGATATTTTTGTAAAAATAATAAGTCCATTCCTTGGAAACTATAAAACTATAAAAAATATTTACTTAGCTTTATTTAGCTTCAGTAACTCATTGTAAGATACAAGTTGTGGCATAACTTGCAATTAAAAGCCTTTCTACAAATCTTTCGTAAATAAAAAGTATAACTAATTATTTCTATATTACATACTGTTTATGAAGGTGTGTGTTTCAGGGCTAGTAGGGATGTAATTTAACGGATTATGCTAAGCTAGCTGAGATTATTATGGGCATTTGGTCTTTTAGTGTAACTTTATTGCCAAAAACCAGGTGTCATTTTTGTGAAATGTAATTTAAAATCTTCACAGTTTCCATCATTATTAAACACATTATTATATAGTGTTGGATTTCTTGGTGTAGAGACGCCTGAGCGTTACAAGCTAAAGACTTACTCTCCACATAGGAACTAATCTCATTAAGTAATGAATTTGGTGTTGTATCTATTTCACAGTAACATTAGACCTGGGCTAAGTTTAACATTGTGAACAGCTGGTGTAGTCCACAGCTGATCTCTGACATGAATCATGACTTGACTGTACACAATACGTTATTCAGCCTCGTCATCTCCTTGTCCGAGTTAAACGAGCATTCAGAGCTGCACTGACCCTTGACTTCACAGCAAGATGGTGTCTTTTCATTGCATCAGACACCAAATGTTCTCATGAAACAAGGAACCCAACACGTATGGGGCCCACATTGTTCTCTGGGTAACCTGCTGCTGCCGCCTCCTCCATGCCTCCTTGTGTGAGGCCTGCTGCAGAGCTCACCACCCGACAGCACACTCAGGCCAAGCATGACTTCAAAGCTTGTTCCTTGTATGGCATTTCGCTGGGTTTTTGCTACAACTAAGGAATGTTCCTAATTTCATTTTCTTTCTCTTTGATTGGTAGCCTGTAAAACAACTACATGTATTGTGAATTACAGAGAACTATCATCCAACTTCCCTGAGCAGAGGACATTTTTAGCCTCTTTTAGCTCATTGTTTTGGTTGTCTGGTTCTTAGCTTTAATGAGGTGGGTCATCATCAGTCACGCCTGCAGCTGCAGCAAGGAGCGGTTTTCAGCAAGAATGTCTCGTAAACCTACAGCATAGCACAAAACAACACAACCCTACAAACAGCAGCCACAACAAAAGCAGTAAAGATGAGAGAGGAACTATGTCTATATATTCATTTACAAATCCATCCTTGGTCTGCTGCCAACATATTTATCCTCTTTCAGGTCATCAAACATTTCAGCCATAGTCTACGTTCCCAGAATTTCATTACTTTCACCGTCCCTTCAGTCTGCATAGAACTCAGCAAGACAGCTTTTTCTTACTCTGCTCCCTCCACCTGGAACTCACTACAGCAGTCTGAAGCTGTCCCACTTGATTCCCCTGGAGGACTTCAAACATCTTTTAAATACTATGGAAATATCATCTTTTAGGACTTGTTCTTGTTCTTCGTGCTTTTTCATTTTAACTTTATTGCTTGACTCTTTTGCACATCCATTTTGATGTTAATGTCGTGTGTTGTCATGAACCTGTCTGTCTGTAACTCAGTGTTATATTGTATTGTTATATTGTCTAGAACAGGTCCCTTAGTGTTGTTTGTCAGTGACTCTTGTCTTGTTATGTTATTTGAGAACAGGTCTCTTCTGAAAATGAAACCCAGTGTCTCAGTGAGATTATCTGTATAGATAAAGGCTAAATAAAATTTTAAAAATATGCTGTAAAATTGAGGATCTTTTTAGGATGATTATTCCTCAAAAAGAAAAATGAAGTATTTGGTGGAAAAAAACAGATAGTGTACTTTGTGTTTGGACAAGCCACAGGACATCCATTTTATGTGACATAATACATTTCCTTTCTCAGTTGGTGTTACAGGAACACAGAAAACATCTGCATTTATCTTTCACTATGACTTCACTTGACAGAGACACAACTACATTAAGTGCAGTTAAATTTTTAACAAGTTTTTCGTTAATATACAGACATTTTTTCCAAAATTCATATTTCTGATAAGTACATGATTAAAATACTAGAATCATGAAACATTAAAAGGTATAACCACAACAAAATTCTGATCAAGATCTTAAGTTAATTTGGATCAAATATTTAGTTCAGAAAAATAGCAGCCATCCAGTGTACATGTAGTTCAAGATGTAGCTACGATGTGCATTTGTCGGATGAATATTGCAGCGTAAATGAGTTAAGTTCTCATCTTTGCATTCATTCAATATTCACATAATGAAGTGATGCAGTGTATTAGTTATTATGTGTTTGTGTAACTGTGGTTAAAGAAATACTCCACTAATATGTTCACAATGCAGGTTTGTGCTACTTCATCTGGGTGGTATATAAGGATGATCCATTTTTCTCATAGTTAATAAATTATGCTACTTGTATATTACCATAAATATGATGTAGCATCGTAAAGTCCTAATACTTCTTGTTAATATTTTTTCAAAGGGTTACAATAAAAACATATCCTTATATAGAAGGTATGCAATATTTTATCCAATTTAAATATAATATAATTTATCTTAATAAATTTAGTACCAAACACCAAATTCTAAACTTTACATTCTGTTAAAAGATCATAAAAAATCTGAATAATGCTTGATATGTTGAATACCAGTTTTCATAGACTTCACATCATGTGTGTTCTCAAAGGTAAAGCCTAAAGCGGTATTTTACCAAAACTCTATCTTTTGTGTTTCAAATATTGAACATATTGATCAGTAATAACAGTAACAGGAATATGTTACAGCAGTTAAAATAGACATTTTGACATTTTTTTTTTTCACGTAATTTGGATTTGACAGTGGATTGTAGCTGTTTTGAAACCAACCTTGTAACTACATACTGACTACATTCACTGTGCTGAATGTTTTTGCTTTCAGCTGCCATGAGAAAGTAAATACTTGACGATTTAGAAATATATCTGGGACATACTACAGCATATTAATGCACCTTCAGCTTCAACCTTTTTTGTTCATATATCAGTCACAGTCTGTGGTGTAAAATGAGCTGCTGTCCATTTGTGTGCTCTCTTTGGCTCAAGCTTCTTTAAATTTGAGTTAGTGATGTATGTGATGTATCCCCTGCTGAGGAGAGGACTGTGGGTCAGAATGTCTGGAAAAGCATGATGGCTTGAATACTGCAAAACGCAGCCAGATTTCTGGCATTCTGCATTTGACATACTATGTATAAGGTTATATCACGTTTATCTGGGTATGGAATGCACTCTGAGTTGGCAGCTGTCATGCAGACAGTAAATGATACTCAGAAGATTGTAGGTGGAGTACAGCTTCAAAATGTTGTCAGTGTATAATATACTCGACTGTTGTGGGTTTCCACTTTGTCCTTTCAGGAAAATTCGCGCTCTCCTTTTCTCAGAATGACTTTGTCTAAGGAACAAAGTCATTCTGTTACTGTTCGAGCAGAGAAAGCAGAAAGAGTATGTTTGGCTTTCATGAAAAAGAGGCAGTAAGAGGTCAAACTGAACAGTGGTGCATAAAGGACAGCACCGTTTTCTGAGCTCCTGCTGGCTTTTCTGAGATATGTGTGTGTGTGTGTTGTCTGTGTGCTGCGACTGTTTGCATTTGCATGTGTGTGATCCTAATAGTCTGTCCTGGTCTTGTCTGTCCGGCGTGTTTGCTTTGTGCTGACATGTGGTGCCGCGGCCGTTTATCTGCACCTTCACTAGACACACAGGCAGTTTGGAATGTGTGTGGGAGAGGACAGCGCTGAGCTAACAGACTCTTCTTCCAGCGTCATCTCTGTTTACCTGCTATTGTTCACAGCTTCTGTGTGGAGATGAAGAGAATAGAATGATTTATGTGTGTAGTGACAACAACAAGTGTTTGGGCTGCAGTGGCGCCAATACACTTCTTTATCCTGTGGAATCGGCTGAAGCCCAGAGGCACTGACTTTTCAGCGGTGTTTATTTGTGGAAACTTTTACAAAACGTTCAACTACAAGCTACTACTAGCTGTTTATGTGTGATTATTCATGCTCAAATTTAAGAAAACAGGGCAAATGAATTATTTGTGAAAACAGTATCTAGCGTGCCAACAACTCCATGTGAAGAGACAGGCAGGACATCTTAACCCTTCTGTTGTCCTCATTTATGGGCATCAAAAAATGTTTCCTTGCCTGAAAAAAATCCATAAATTCAGCAAAAAAAAAATTCCCCAGATTTCAGAAAATTTGCAAAACCTTCAAGGACAAAAATTCCAATAATTCCTTAAAAGTTTCCCTTAAAATTTTTATTTAAAAAATCCCCCAAATTTGGCAAGAAATTCTTGTAAATATTTTCAAAATATAATAATATATATATATAATAATGTGTAAAAATGTTCCAAAAACATCTTTAAAATATTTAAAATGATTATGTATATATCAGTAAAACTTTGAATGTTTTCTTTAAGGACATTCACAAAAAATTTTTGTGAATATTCTTAAAGAAATATTTTTTTTAACATTTCTTTTTTCCACCAAAAAACGTTCAAAAATTTCCCCCAAAAATGTTGAAAATGTGGACATCAGAGCTTTCACTGTGAAAATATATTTTTTTCCCACATTTTTAAACTTTAAAATGGGTGAATTTGACCCGCAGGACGACACGAGGGTTAATGAAGTCAAGTTGCTTGTCTCCCCCTTCTCCTCTCTTATGCTGCATCTGATATTGTTCATGTTGTTTTTCTTTCTTTCTTCCTGAAAAATGAATAGTGGCTCTGTCCCGTCAGGGAGTATGGGGCTCTGGGTTGTCTCCTTCCTGCTGCCTGTCTTATCTCGTGCACAGATCCTGGCCTGTTTTGGTGTTGGGCCTCCGCTCGCTCCCCCTCTGTGGAGACAGAGTGGGGGTCGCTCTGTGGTGCCCCTCATTTTCATATTCCCTCCCTGAGAGTTTAGAGCAAAGGGAGGAAGTTCCTACCAGCTCCTTCCTCTCGTAGACCACACTGGAGGCTGCAGGGTTTGAAATGGAAAGAGGTAAAGACACAAGATGGGGGAGGGATGGGTGAGGGCTTCAGTGTGTGGGGGCCTTTACTTGAGGCCCCGCCATGAGGTCCTCATTTGTTCCCTGGACCATTACTGTGACAGACTGTTTACAATCACTGACAGATTAGGTTTACTTAAGGATTTATGTTATTCCTTTAGCCGAAACGTATAAACACGGCTGACGCTTTTCCACCACCCCACTATTATAAATTAATACTCCCTGCCGGTGCCACTGTGAGCTATGCTGAAAATAGGTGATCTACTCAAATATATGGAGGAAAAATCTACTCTATTTCTTTCCCAAAGAGGTGGAATGAATAGCATAACTGAGTGGAGCTAAAACTGCTGGCTTTGGCTTTCTCTGCTTTCTTTTCATTTAACACAACTCAGCACCCCATTAACAAGTATACCTGAGTCAAGAAGGTCCACTGCCACTGGGTGGAGCAATGTGAAAGGGAAGCTTAATTTCAATGCATGATTTCTATCCTCCTTCAAACAAGGGTTTACACTGGGATTTGTGAGGAGGAGAAGCACATGGTAGCCTGGTTAACGATTTCTTCAGTAGAGATAGTTCTGGTAAAAACTGTACACATGCTGTTCTGTGGATTTGGACTGTGTGGAGTAACAAGGGCATGTTTCAGCTGAATCTTACCAGTGTTAGTTTTAATGTTACACCACAAGCTAAATTCAAGTTAGCTCCTCTTAACTGATGGCAAATCAGAGTTTGATCTCAAATAAAAGCTAGGCTAACTACTGATAGAATACTGACTTTTGTTTTTATTTGTTTTTCGTATACCTTCTGCACCTTTTAGTCATTTGATATAACAGCATCCATCCATTATCTATACACCACTTAATCCTCATTAGAGTCACGAAGGGGCTAGATTCATTATGAAATTGACAGCTTTGTTCCCAGTGATTTCACTGCATGAGAAGATTCAGGTTGAAAGTACAATCACAGTGATGTGTAAGAAGATTGACAGAATCAGTTACTGTAAGTTACCTGCTGTGTCCTGCCCCTAAATACACCAGACTTTGGGGACAGCATAACTCCTGCTGCTGTTTGATGCTACAACTGTTTAATAAAGACAAAGAAAAAAAGTTACTTTCTACATTTGTTTCAAGAGCTCCACACAAGTTGGTGATGCTGCAGCCCATTTTTTCTCCTGCCTCTAAAACTAAAGGAGAAATTTTACAGTTTCCTGAAATATATACTCCTCTTTACCTATTGCTGTTTTAAAAGCAACATTGAAAACACTTACTAAATGCTGTATGACACACTATAATGGAGTTGAGATTTTTTTCTGCAATTATTTACTGCAATTATAACATCCTCTGTGATACATAACTGGTATTTACGATATACAATAAATGATTCACAACACACAGTAAGGCAGCTCTAATAGAACTTAAAAATATGATCTTTAATCCTGCTGGATGTTTCAAAGGAACAGTTAAAGTTGATACAAAAATATGAAGAAATTCTCTAAAATGTCTTTAATACTGCTTGCCACTGCAACATAGCATTAAATCATGGATTATTTTGTGTTGACTTTGTGCTTGCTATTGATGGCTATAGGAAATACAAGTTGGTTCTGATTAAATAAAGTAACCTTCCCATGTGAAGTGTCCTGACAGAAGGTACTTTTTGAATTAGTGCTGCATGAATAAAACTGATCTGAAAGTCAAAAAAGGAGAACTCTTTGAACTCTGTGTCTCTTTGCTCTATTGACAGTAAGTAAAGTAAGTTAGGTTTTAAAAATCACATGTAACAAATCAAGGTGCTCTTTAGGGAAAAGAATCACAACAAAAGAGAGAAAATTCTAAGTCATGTAAAAGTCTTTGATGCCTCATCGCTGAATGACGCATTTCAGCTCTAAGTCTTTTCCAGGATGTTGAGACAAAACACAGCAAAATACTATTAAAATCTCCAAATTGAAATGTCGTAAAACTTTGCATGTGTCTGTCCTCACGCCCATCCCTTGCAGTGCCGTCCCTGTCCCGTGGCCCGACCTTGGCCAAACCACAGCTCCTCAGATCTTTCTTAATTGCATGTCTGAGCCTCAGTCACAGAAGAGTTACACAGCATGGAGACCGCTGAAGCTTTTCAACAATCACTACAGAAAATGGCTTCATCCTCTTCCTCCCCTGTTTCTGAAGGAATGATAATAACTAAGAAAAAAAAGAGAAGACAGGCATTGTTTTTCCAGGCTTTGTTGGTCCTGCTGAATAATAACTTTCCTAGAGGAACTGATAAACATATGAAGCAATTACACTCGATGAGAAATTCAAGTCAAATCAGAGTCTCGGCCTCGAGTTTATCGCTGTAGATCCTTGCTGTCGTTTTGGATTTGGAGCTGGGAGAGCATTAGAACTAAATGTTGTGAGCTGGCCTCTGTGACAGTGATGTAAGAATGTCATGTGATTATTAGTCATATGATTATTGGTCATATAATTATTGTCTTGGATTAATTTCTAGTTCTCTCTGTATCTTTTACCTCCACATTGTGTTTTTCCACCAGTTGCAGCTCTGACCACTCGGCATGTAGGCCTTAGTTCATTAGTGAGCTGGCCTCTAATCCATGTTTTTACAATGTGAAGGAACTTTGGCTGACCTCTCACCCACCTGCATGTGGACTTTTTTAATTAATGCATTCTGTTTTTCCATAGGTCTGTTTGTTCTGAAAAAAAGAGAGTGAGAGTCAGAGAGAAGAAACACGGCATCCTGGGCGGGTTGGTATCCGGAGTAAGGTTTGGCATGCAGCTCAGTGAGACCACAGATTCCCCGGTCTTCCATCTTCTCTCTTCTCTCTCCTCAGCAGCGTATCCCTCCTCCTTCAGCCTGTCACACACTTCTGCTAACAGTGTCACACATTCACCACTGTGTCTTTTCTGTGCTCGGGTCGCGACCTCTCCCAACAATGCTGCGCTCTGCCTTTTCTTAAGGCGTCAGGAGCTCTAACAGAGAAGGCTGTCTTCCATTCATGCTCTATGGGGACATACATGCACACACGTGCAAATACACAGAGCTGTTTGTCTCATTTATACATGCAAACAACTGGGAGGCTGTTCGTGTTCCTTCTATCCCAGACAGATAGATTTGTAGTGTGTGCTTTCCCAAGGAAAACCAGAAACGTCATTCATTCTCTCCACCGGATCCAAAAATATTAAACATTATTCAGTTAGTCTTGATTTGAGTGCTTAGTCTTGTTTTAGAAGGATTGCACATATTTGATTTGGCTTTGAATTTGTCCCTTTAGCAAATTATTTTACTTTTCTCTCATGCTAAAAGCAAAAACACTACAGTGACTCTAGCTGCTTTGTGACACTCTCCACAGTGGTGCTTTGAGTTAACTGCTAGCATCAGCGTGCTAATACTCACGATGGAAATGACAAGAGTAGTTTTAATTTATTTAGTTTGTACTTTGGTGTGTTGGCATTTATAGATTAAGTTAAGGCTGAGCCATTAATTTTGTAGGTGTTTCATCACTACCCAAAGTGTGAGGTAAATTCTGACTATGACCTGATGTTGGCTCGAAAAGAAAAGTCAGAGGAGTTATTACAATTTAGCATAATGAAAACACAAATGTGTGCACAAAATTACACCCATAGACTCTAAAAAGTAAAGAAAAGTGACTGAAATCTACGATCTTTCTAACTGCCAGCAGTAAGCGACTCCTGTTTGCAAAAAGAAGTCTGATTGCATGAGAGTCTATGAGAAGCTGATTCTACTTCTCATTTGATCTGTTATCTCAGTAAACATTTTCCTGATAAGTCTATGGTCTCAATTGCTAGTTTGAAGACTTCTTCACTGAGCATAAAGTTCATTTAGTAAATTATGGTTGTATATAGAGTAAAATCGATGATAAAGCAGGGTATATTCTAGGATGGTGCTACGTTGTGACTGACAAATCCATGTGGGCATGTCCTTAAGTTCTCAGTCAGTTGCTTGTCATAGTGATGGCCAGAAACTAAAATTTAGGTTTTCACCAATGTGAGACATTGCGACTACGTCCATCTTATATGTAGTCCATGATTACATCAGCAGGTGAAGGACTTTATCAGACTTATTAAAAGCAAAACTTTGTGTGTAAGTTTTGAAAAATCAATCGTTTTGTATGAAAAGTAGTTTTATTTCCCAATATTGTAACTTCAAATATTCAGGTAGTTGTCTGACTTAATTCTTGATTTCTTGATGCCAATCTTACAATGTTTTAATGATTACTGTTATCCCATAATCCTATCTTACACACACCACTAGTCTTACCTGAAGGGATGGATAGCAAACAAGAAGTTAAAAGGCAAGAACATGATATTGCTCAGAGGATTCCTTTAAAAGGAATTCTTTTGTCTAAATTTCCCAGAGCTGTACTTCTTTATTTGTAATGGACTAGTATTGATGAATGCTGTTTGTTTTTTTTCCCCCCAGATGTGACTCATTGGACTAGGGGCTTTCTAAGTTTAACTCTGTGGACCACAAAACCAAAGAAACAGATTCTCAGGCATGTTCTGGATTTAGAGGGTTGACATTTTTTCTGTGATTTCTGAGCATATTTATGGATGTCTTATTTAATCTATCTCTATCTTGTTAAAGGACATGTGCACCAATGATGTAACAGAGAGACACACAGCTTAAAGAATCCTGGATAGAAATTGATGGGAGAGTTCAATAATGCCAAAAATGACAGTTGTGTGATACATGTTCTCTCTTTCCCCGCAAAAATCTGCTTTATAAGAGCTGAAGCATCCATCCAGTCTGCTGTTGCACCGATACAGATGATATACTAAACTGTGTGCCTGAGTTGTGGAACGATACCTTGTATTCTACCATTTAGCTGGTAGATTCCATACATGCAGTTTTTATGTTGTGGTGACCCTTGAATTTGTAGTTATGGCTCTCTTTTCTTTCATGTAGATAGGGACGTGGCCCTGTTGTCTACAAAGCATGCTACACCAATTACTCTATTTAAATAAAGGTTCAATAATAATACCTGTAATAATGTACGCTTGTAGCCTCTCTCTGTTTAGGTTATTTGGTCCCTTCCACCTGCAGAGCTCTGCACTAACAGTGGAAACCTTTAGAACCATTACTAACTGTGGTGCTAACTGCAGTATCAAGGTCAGAATAACCAGTCTCAGCTCACATCCTGATAACAAGGCTATTTCAGTAAATTTGGAAACTACCAAGAACTTTAGAATTGGGTGCAAAGAAAAGTTTACAGTGCTGAATGACTCGTAAAAAAACAGCACATAGACATAAAGAGTCATAAGCTAAATTATCAATAAAAACTGTAAGTACGTGAAGAGAATGCAAACTCCAAACTAACCTCCAGTTAGCTCTCAGAAGAAACCTTTTCCATCGATATTTTCTCATTTCATATTGCTAATAAATGCAGGAGCGAGCAGTAAATAGTAAGATTTGCAGGTCCTTTTAGGATTTTTGTCATGCCAAAAATAGATTGTTTGAAATTAACATGAATAAATTGAGTCATCTATGTATTTAATCTATGCTGCAAGTAATTTTGTATGATATATTAGATCGTTTCTTTGAAGAGATTATGTAACTGTTCCCCCTTTGTACTATGAAAATAAAATGCAGATTGTTATACACCACAATTTCCTTTACACATTATTTGTTCCTTAACAGATGTTGCTAATAGCTGTCTTTTCTGTAAAATAAATAAATAAAAATGCAACCGAAGAATTTGTTTCCCCCCCCAAAAAAACCCCACACTTTTGACTGAAAACATTAAATATAGTGATTCATTGCAGTAGTTTCTACACTGCACCAGCCCCTACTGGGGCATGTGTTAACCAGCACGGCTGAAACCATCTCAGGAGGTTTGTTTTTGTCGTTAGTATACCTGTTGAACACATCCTGGGCACCAGGTCCAACACAGTGTACACTACATTGTACATACACAGCCTTGACAGTTGGAGAGGGAGTGGGGCTCAGGTCAGAGACAGAGACAGTGGTCCCCTTTGAGGTGATAAAAATCAGCTGAGAAGGCCGGAGACGAGGGAAAAGTCAGAATTAATGTTGCGTTTGATCTACGTGGCTAGAGGCGGAAACCACTGCCTTGTGTATACCATTATTCAACCACTGTGAATTCCAATAGCGCGGCAGAGGTTTCTTTCATAAAGGCTGGTTTATGCATCTTGCAGAGGAAGCAGAAAGCCTGGCAGAGGACAAAAAATGGCCAGATTCATGAGGCAGAGTCTTGGGGATACACAGAAACACATCAAGCTGCCCCTTGTGAGGAAACAGAGAGAGGAGGGGGATGTACTAAAAACACGGCAGTCAGGAACTCAGCTGACTCACTCACATCCCCAGGGCTGGGCCATTGTGCTGTATTTTTGGATGTCTCAATTCCGGTGATCTTCTGTGAAATCAGGTCTTCAGTTGGCGTATCCTATTTTAGAAAAGCCAGGACAGAGCAGAAGTCCAACCAAAACACCGTCGAGAGACAAGGAAGCCATCCCATCCCACCCCTGAGTCCCCTTCCTTCCTGTTTTCATTTAACCAAGGGGCACTAAAACTCAGAGCTGTCTGTGATTTGAGGAGGATGTTTTTTTCCCAGTAATGGATTTTATTAACACTGAGGAGGAAACAAGTTTGGGCTCTTGGGAAACATGTTGCTATTTGAAGATAAAGTCTCTTTGTTTGTGAGACATCGTGGACACTGCTGACTCAGCAAGGTGGAGGCAAGATTATTTAAAGTGTTGAGGTTGGGTTATTGCACAAGACCTGACCTTGTAAAGGATGGGATAAGTATAGAATAGAGATTAATAGTGTTAGCATAGTGGTGGACGTGTTACTTTAAAAAAACACACACAAGCATTTTAGAGTGACTCTGGTTTAACCTTCAGACCCTGAACAAAGAAAGTCTATTACAGTAAAAGCCACGAGAGGTGTGGCTGCAAGAGCAGACACTGAACTAACCTGTGTCTCCTTATGCCAAGGCCAGACATCACAATATTTTCATCTGATCAGATTAGGTGATTGTAGAGTCAGAAATTCTTGCCATTCTTGACTTTTCCAAGAGACACGAGAGACTGCACATTGGTCCCTGACCAATCAGCTTTCTGTCTTTCACAAACTGCACAATGTCATGAGGAACAAAATACCAGAAACTGTCTCAGCAAAAAAAAAAAAAAAAAATTACTTCATACAACTAAACTGAATTCTCAATTATGTTTTGAGAAAAATGTATGATTACATTATTTTTACTTTTGCGACTTGTGGCTCGGTGATTAGCACTTCCACCTTGCAGCTAGAAGATCCCTGGTTCACGTCCCAGCCTGGGATCTTTCTACATGGAGTTTGCATGTTCTCCCTGTGCATGTGTGGGTTTTTGCTGGGTACTCTGGCTTCCTCCCACAGTCCAAAAACATGCTGAGATTAAATGGTGATTCTAAATTGTACGTCGGTGTGAACGTGAGAATGATTGTTTGTCTCTATGTGTAGCCCTGTGACAGACTGTTACCTGTCCAGGTGTCCCCTGCCTTCACCCCAAGTCAGATGGGATAGACTCCAGCCCCTCATGACCCTAATGAGGATTAAGCGGTGTGTAGATGATGGATAGACTTACCACAAGTAAGTTTCTAATCAATCAATCCTATATTAGACAGAATCCTAAATTTCCCATCCTGGTAACAAAGAACATGGAAAAGGAGCCTCAAATGTGTTGTGAAAGGGTCTCTTTTCTTTACCCAAGCCATGATATTTTCCTAATTGCAACTCCATCATTTTGGTGTCTTAACCTAATCAGTGAGTGAAACTGAAAATAAGCAACAAGAGTAATTGTCCAAACACAACACAACCCCAGAAACACTTTCTGTCACCTGGGTAAAAGTCTAATTGGGAATTTATACCAACACCTCCCCTGCTACCTACAAACATGGAAGTGTTTCCTACTAGTCATAGTCACACCTTTCAAGCAGAAAATACATTTCTTTCAAAGTTGTTGCAGTTGCGAAGCTCCACAGCATCCACTGCATCAGGCCATTGTGTTGTCTTAAGTTACCCTTCATGCAAACGTAAAGGTGCCGTCAAGTCATATGAAAAAATATGCAAATTTGCAACTGAAACACAGAACAGACAATCTATTGAGAATGAAGCAGCCAAAGCACAGTTGGCAGGATGTGCCAGTCACATTTGCAAATGAAATAAAATCTCAGCTTTTGTGGATTGACACAGGGAAATACAACCATGGTGGATGCTAACAATCCTACATATTTAAGGACACCACTGGGGGCAGGTTTACATAGAAAACAACAGCTATACATGTTTTGACATAGTTACCTTTAATCTTTTCCTACCTAATGGAGGTTAGTATTGGCTGCAGTATTGGTGATAACTGGCAGAAGTAGTGATCAGACACTCCTTGAGGAAAAGCCATTAAGTTGTCTGCAAAGCTCATTTTAGAGTAAATAATGCAGCAACAACCAGTTGGCCGGTTGGTATAACCTGTACAGCCTCCATGGCTCTCATTGTGGAGGTTCCCTGGGTTGACACCTCCTGTTGCTGTACACCGACAGCTGATGAATTCATGCGATCATAATTGGTTGACCTGTTTACACATGAAATAGTTGAGGAGAGCAGATTTATGCAGGCTGAAACACTGAGACTGCTGTTTGGTTATAGTAAGAAACACAGTGTGTCTGAATGCAGATCAGGTTTGATTTTATGCGCGTTGGGAAGAATCACATATGTGGCTGCTTGCCTCAGCTGCAACACATTGTACACATATTCTAAACCTGTTCTGACAATATCAAACCAAAAATGTGGAGTTGTATTACACAGTAAGTTTTATATGTCAGAGACTCAGTTTGCTGTAATTAGAGGTCCGTGTTCGTTCAACATCTCAAATTTGTCTGTCTGTCCTTGACCTCTTTGTCTTGAAACAGCATACAACAATACTTTAGTGATTTTATTATTTTACTCTGTTTGTAGTATATTTGGTGGAATTTGGCTTTGAGTTTGACTGTCTAACTTCATTTGCAAAAAATCCGCTAATTCTTTAGCAAAGGCAAGGCAAGGCAGGTTTATTTGTATAGCACAATTCATACACAAGGTAATTCAAGGTGCTTTACAATGGCAACGAAATACATTCAGAAAAATCATTTAAAGGTAGACATACATTAAAATTATAGAAATAAAACATAAATGTAGACATTAAGATCATAAAAGTGCATTAAATGACAAAAAAAATTGATTGAGCATCTAAGAGAAAGCTGCAGTAAACATAGTTTTCAGGCCTGATTTAAAAGATTTAAAACATCCAACAGTTTGAGCAGACCTCAGGTGTTCAGGAAGCAGGAAGCAAAGATATCAAACAGGAATTGAGGCATCAATTCATTCATTTCAGTATGTTTTTGAAAATTGTCATTCAGTAGAATGATATTCTGGGTTTCATGTTGTCCTATTCCACAGGGGAATGTGATTTGTCTCAGATTTGTCACTTACATTTGCCTGAAGATGTTCTAACACCAGGTTTTGCAAGTTAGACAATGCGAGAATTTGTTAACATTTGTCTTCTTAATTATGCTAAATGAAAAATCTGTATCAGGTAGACTTATTTAAATTTTATTGACACTATTCACTGTACGAATGTTACGTTATGATGTTTAAAGGCTTTTTAAAAAAGTCTGTTTTTTAAAAAAAGTTTTCTTTCCTTAGTTGACTTTAAACAGACGAGTAAACACTGTGTGCCTATTGAATGTACACTAGACTGCATCCTTCTGCCCCCTTAAACTTGGAGGTTCTGATGGCCTTTGACCCATGTACCCTCCCCTCGTTGCTCCTCCACCTCCAGGCTGCTGTGGGACTTCGGGGGCTCCTGGATCATCCTGCTGAGCCTGTCTGTCCACTGCCTCCAGAGGGGGGTCCTAGCTTCAATATGAGCTTGTATAGCTGACACTCCATCTCTCTCTTTATCCACCTCACACACAAACCTCCCTCTGAAAGCCGTGTTCCTGAGTGATGGAGTCAGCTGGGCTCGTCTCGTAGGGAAAAAGCGCCTTCCCAGGCTAGCTGGTGGGGGTCTCCCCCATTTCTCCCCCAGCCGTCCCAGTTCTTTAATAAGGCCTTTCTCTAGGTGTCAAAAGGAGATGGGAGAGGGGCCCCTGAAGGGAGGTCGGGGTCACATACAAAAGAAAGTACACTGAACATTTGGACAGTTTAACTTCTAAAGTCACACTTTTGGGGTGGAAAGTTGAGCTACTATTGGTCATGCTTAAAGGAAACTGACTCCATACTAACAGTGCTTGATATTAAAGTGAGAGTAATACAACTCCTCCATTGCCGTCCCTCTATATACATACTGCTCTCTCAGACTCCTAGGGGTTGTTGAACTTGCACTGTTTTATTAGTTGTAAGGCATCCATCATGTATGGGGTGCAGCGACCTTTTCAAATTCCTACCTGTGATTAAATAGCAAAAACAGTCTTTCAGGGTGTGAGCAGTTTCAGCACAAAGGTCAAGTTACTAATATATTGACAAAAAGTAGATGACAACGTGTGAGTCTGTGTCTTCAAACCAGGACAGGATTTGTTGAGTAAGAGTTGTGATGTGGTTAATAGCAGCCGTTAGTTTTGCTGCACTCAAAGAGAAACGTATTAAAAGTGATATGTGCTAATTCCCCAGACTCAGGGCCAGTTTAATTAAGAATACTGTTAAAGGAGGAAGTCACACTGAGGTGGAAAATAGGATTATAACACTAAAGGAGGCAAAAAAGGAAAAAAAATCGCAGTGTAGGCAAATGTCAAGGATTAAGGTAAAAAAAAAAAAAAAAAACTGTGAATTTTGGGGACATAACTTTCCCACACAAGTGTGCACACACACCCAAAATGCTCACACACGTTTCTTTCCTCAGTCTGTCGTAGGAGTTATTATTAAACATTTTTCACAACCGCCGTGTTTCCACACAAAGGCCGGTTTGTCCCAGTCATGTTTGCTCAGTTTATTAAAATAGCTGCTGCACTAAAGTGATCAAACCCCTCCGTTCGCCCTCTAAATCTAAGTAGTCACTCTAAAAATATTTAATATGCACCATCAGCGCAAAACCAACAAGCCGCCTCTCAGCCTCCCTCACTGGCTGCACTTTAAAACAACACACACAGACGTTGTGGAATGTGACCATATCTCCCTGATAAATCCCGGCTTTTGATTTTTCTGCGATGCCTCTCGAGGAAAAATGCCTTCTCTCCATGGAATGTCTCTCAGTGTTTGCCTCACTCATATGTGACTGATACTGCGTTAAGAAAAGCTGAATATAGACATTGTTTGGCAGAAGGAAAGCGCGGGAGGAAGAAAAGGGCCAGTAATGTTGGTGTTGTCTTGGCCCGGGCCTTTATCTTCTTCTCTCATCAACGAAATCTGCTTTGGGTTATTATTGCTGACCTCTGGGTCCTGCAGCCAGCAGACATAAAAGCTTTCAGCCCTTCCAGATTGTGTATATCATGCTTTAACTGTGTATACAAACTTGTTTATTCTGGGTTAAACTTATGATCATTACTTGCAAGGGACTCAATCAGTTTTTGACACTGCTACTTTTCTCATAAAACGCTTTCCGCTTGTGTAAATACTACTGCACATGGCTTTACATTACACAGTGATTAATCCCATGGTTTCCATATGAGCAAAATAAAGGCCCACCTCTCAGCCCCTGTGAGGAGAAATAAGCGAAAACATCCGCGTTTTGCTCAACCCGAAAACAAACCCAACATTCATAATCTCCACAAAATAAATGACCCGCTCCCTCTGAACTCTGGGGGAGCCGTGTACAGTGTAACATAATCTGCATTCAAAGTGTCGGACGCACAGGCCTCGGCTCTGTCCCTCAGCGGTGCCCTCCTGCTCCACCCCAAAAAACGACACACTCTCAGAGCAGCACTGTCATCCCCTTGTCCTGCTTTCACCCCCCAACCCTTAAACCTGCCCTCCCCCCAGCTCCGCCACCCAGCCCCGCCTGGTCTTTCATCCGAAGAAAGTGCCCATTGTGTGGGTAGTTTGTTGTAAAAGAGGGGTGTAGCTGTGCCCGGTTGGCGGGTGCTGAGTTTCTGTCTCGGAATAGAGAACATCACTCCTTGTTGTGATTTCAACTGTTTGGTTCAAAAGATGCCCTATTCGTTATCTCTGAGAGGACTGGAGGGATTGAAGAGAGGAAATCGAGCGAACAGATCTTTCCCATGTTTGATATGTGCTGGTCACATGTACAGTTACCAGGAAAAAGCTCAGTCCAACATGACTGTTACTTTATTAGGAACACCATAATAATACTGAGTAAAGGGGCTTCCAGACAGAACACAACAACGATACCACTGAACTCTGAAATCCAATATTTTCCAGTGCCATGGCAGTTTAATCCACATGCGGCACAACCTGAACTTTAATTGCTGCATGCCGTGATAAGCATTTGCATGGCCAATAGTAATGAAGCATCTACTGGATATGAAAGGCAAATTGGAGGAAGTTCTGATGGTGTGTGTGTCTGAATTACCTAAATTATACAACACAAGTTTGTTTTAGTAATGAGACGGATGTTGGATGTTGAAAACAGGTCTCCAACCAAGTAGGCATGTTGGGTGTGTTGTAATGGCTAGGTAGCTTGTTGTAGCTAAACAATATTTCTTTATTTTATTTGCTTAAGAATTCCACAGACCTATTAAAGTTTCTTAATTGAGATAATGAGGTAAAGATGCATGACTATCATACAGAATATTTTATTAATGTAGAGGTGTAGTCCTGCTCGAAGTTTTGAAAACTAAACTTGTTTTGCTCTGTCCTCTATGACTCAGTGTGCTGAGTTCAGTGGTGGGTGCAGTTCATATTGTCTGAAAGCCTCATTAGGCGTCCCTTTGCTTCCAGATAGCCTTCTTCTTGTTGTCATGGAATCCACAAGATGTGGAAAAGTTCATGTGAGATTCTGCTCCACTGTGACATCATTTCTCATTTCTGCCATTTCATTGGACATTTTCAGCTCTTGACAAATCCTGTGTGAGACAACTTTTTCTTTTTGACATGATGGAAGCAGCCTTTATGTGATGATAGACTCTGGCCATAAAGGGATGTACATGAGCAACAACAAAAACAAAACAAGCTGTGGGATTCAGACCATGACTGATTAGTATTATGGGGAATAGAATTTGCCAAGAAAATGTCTCAAACATCATTTACAACACCAGCAGCAGCCTAGACAGTAGTCACCAGACAGGTTGGCTCTGTGGATTCATGCTTTTGGTTCTGATCTATCACCTGCAGCCTCAGGAGAAATAGAGATTCATCAGATAGGACTATGTTTTTCAGTCTCTGACGGCTAAGTTCTGGTGATCTGCATTCACTGCAGCCTTACAATTCACTTCTGGGTTAATGAGAATAGAACCTGGCATGGTCTTTTAGAATAGAATAGCTTTATTATCATCATACATGGGGGCATCACGAAAATAAAAATGAATATATATTTTGCAGTTGCAGCCCATTCATCTCAAGGTCGTTTGTGTGGTGAGATGCTGAATTGTTCATGCATCCTGTGAAACAACTTTTATGTTCTAAAGACAGAGAACAACATCCAAATAACGTGTATTTTTATTCATTGAAACATTTCCAGTAGAAACATCACAATTATCAACAAGAAAATCACTCAGAGAGTGCACTACTCCACCGAGGCTGCTCAGTCGTTGTATCATTTCTGACCGATAACTCCAAAAAAGTCTACACCGGTCGATTTGTAGTAGGATCACAATCATGTGATTGTTAGCAGTCAGCTGACGTAGCGTTCACTTGTTGTCATAGTTACAGTGACACCATGTCACTATCTCAGACTATAAGCTGCATCTCTGCCAAAATTTAATTAGTTGGTCTTTGTGTCATTTCTGACATTCCCTGAAAAATTTGTCCAAATCTGTTAGTCTGTTTTTGAGTAATGTTGCGAACAGACAGACAAACAGACAAACAGGTGGACAAATGTACGCTGATCGTCACTTAACTTCGCCAAGGAACGCGGTGAAGTAATAAGTAACATGTCATGATTTCAGTCTTTTCAAGTTTAATAAAGTGTTCAAGGACAGTGAAGCATAAATTCTTTGACCAGCTCGGTGGAGGCCCATCCTCCATCCCGCTATGTGCTCTCGTGACTTAAACTGTGCTCAATGACTAATACTTTAAATCATGGAAACTCAAAATTCAATATATTTAGAGGTCCCACCCGCTGTATATATCAAGTCAGCACAACACTCATGTTTCCTGACACTGCTGTAAGATGAAAGACTGAGTTTATATTTATTTACACCCTGGGATTCAACTCATAAAACCTTTTCACAGGAATATCAAGAGCACCTCTTTACAAGAGTTAGTTCTTCACAGTGAAGACCTCAGTTTTATTTTTCCCTCTTTCCCTTTGCCTCTGGAAAATCCTCTTCAGCCCGACACACACAAAGCCTGTCTTCACTGTGAAGGGAAAGGAAGCTGCGGGAGACTGGAATACCAAAATTCTCCACGTCAGAGATTCAGCATGGAAAGTCATTATAATGGTCACTGAGGAGCTGGCATAAGCGATATAGTGTGTGTGTGTGTGTGTGTGTGTGTGTGTGTGTGTGTGTGTGTGTGTGTGTAGCTTACTGTAGAAAACGCTGCCTGGAGCATCATGGACCAAACAGGATCAGCTTCCTGCAGGGTCCAACTGCATCACGTGCCATCAGCTGAAGGGTGTCAGCTTGCCAGCTTTCCATGATTCTAACATCATCCCTATTTCAAGTAGCACTCTACGTTTGTTTTTCTACTCATAACTTCTGAGTATAATTCTATCCTGGTCCCACCCATCATTCAATCTGGGATCCCATCTTTTCCTCTTTCCTCGCTCAGACTTTTCTTCCTGGTGGTCTCTGCTGTGAGAGGACCCCTGCAGTAGAGAGATGAGTTCCTCTCTTTGAAGTTGAGTGCCTCTGAAAGGAGGCCCAACTCAGCCTGAGTGACAGAGCCTGCCTGCCTGGCAGACATCAAATAGACAGGTCGCCCAGTTCCGACAGCGACGTTTCAAGCCCTCTCCCTCTAGCCCCCTTCTCTCTTTCTCTACCTCTCAGCCACCCATCCACATCAAACCTGAAGTGTTCCTGAGCTTGTAATTAAAGCCAGGCAGCCTGCAACAGAGGTGAGTTGTTTGGGCTACAGACGTGCTGCTGGGGTCAGAGGCCATGTCGGGTTTGAACCTCCTTTTGTGGGAAGGGACTTGCCCCAGACGAACAGGGCCCAGACTCCATGTAGGATGAATAGATGAGAGGAAGGTGTATGGAGGGGGTGCTGAACTACATTCATGATGTTCACTGACTGATGAATGTGTCCATATGTCATATTAGCTGAGGAATTCACTCTTACAGGACCAAAGACGTTTTTTTATGACATGAATTCTTTCTTAAGCTGTCAAGAAGTTGTGCTGTTAAACCTCCCAGTAAAGTTTTGCGTGACCTTAGAGGCTCACGCTATAACACTCCAACATCTGAAGTGATGACTCATGTAAAACACTTAAGAAAACAGTGATGTCAGCATGGGAAGTTACAGGGTACAATCAGCTAAACAGCACTCATGTCACTGACTTTTCATTGAAGAAAAAAAAAACACACACTTATCCTCAGATTGAACCTTGGAGAAGTTTTATGAGGAGTTTCTTCAGTGACTCCACGTTGCACCATGGATCCTCATGTCCTTGAAGTCCTAGTGAGTAAACAGAACCAAACTGCTCTTGGGTCTTTGTTTGTTCGGCTCGTTTAAACATGACATTTATTAGCTTGATGTTCCTTTTCATTGGGGCTTTTAGCTCCATTAGTCTCTTAAGTTGCCCCTTTATATGTCTGAGAGTGTTTATCTATCTATGTTGACTAGGACGGTGGGAAAGGAAGGCAGAGGGGGGCAGATGAAACATTGCATGCCAAAATTAGTCACTCAGCACTCTCATCAGTGACAAGCAATCCAGTCTGAAAATGTCAAAGTGAGCCCTCTGGCTGTGACACACCTTCCCACCCCCCTCCACCCCTCGCATGAGCTCCAGTCTCTTTAAACACTGGACAGTTACGCTCACTAGTCCTCTAATTGCTAATTTGCCTAATGGATGTGAACTCAAGTGTCTGTATCTATCTGGGCCAGGAGGGACAAAGAGAGTAGAGGGGTGGAGGTTAGACTGGAGACCCGCCTCAGGGGAATTTCTGCTCCGTCTGAGCACTTTACAGGATTATTTGGGCTAACTTTCATCTCTGTTGCTGGGGCTATAGGAGCTCACAGAGTGGCCTGACCCCACTGACCTCCGCCTCTGTTCCACTCTCTCTCTGGAAGGAAAATTCCAGCATGTGAAGTGTCTCTCCTAACTGCAGTCTCATAAGTATCATTCTGGCTAAGCTCACCTCCAGGTTTGCCCCACAGCCAAAAGACGGGGTGTCATTACCAGAGTAAGAACCTGCAAGGTCAAGTTTGCACAAAGGCCTAATTCAGTGAGGTTAAGAGGAGCCTCTCCTGAGCCAGAGGACTGTCTCTCTGTGGGACGTTATGGTTGATGATAGCAGGATATGCAGGCCAGTAGTTCTTTATTCATTCTTCTGAGTTCTGAGGATTTACACTGGAAAACTTGTGTGTAGAAAGAGACTTTTTGCATGTGCTGAATACTGATTTTGTTAAAGGTTTAACTAGTCTGAATGTCGCATTAACTTGTTAACATATAGATGTAATGAAGTCAGGATTAACTTGGCTGAACATTTGACATATATTGTACATAATGATACAACGAACTCCAAACTTCCAGTTTACACAGGTTTAATGCACATGCAGTGTTAGTGTCTGTTCATTAAAGTCAAAATCCTGTTTAAAATATTTCCTGATGCCTATGGAGAGGCAGAGTCACCTAATGACCTGTTTAATGTTGGAGATCGGCATGCAGCCCCTTCACCCCAGTCTCCCACCGCTTACGTCCTCATGAAGGAATGTAATTGTATTTTGGCTGGTCCTTTCAGCATGTGTATCAGATATTGAATTGGTGTGGGAAGTTGACGGCTGGGGGGAGGATCCTAAAGGGCCAAGCCAAGGGAGGCACTCAGGCAACGGAGTCACGGTGGTCAGGTCAGGGCTGTTCTCATCTACAAGATGAAACTGAGAAATGGTTTCCACTTGATGAGGTCTATAACCCACCAAGTGATGTGGTCAATCCACATCACTGAAGCCTAAATACAGTCTGTTGTATGGATGTCCACTGGATGTAGCCGAACTGTGTTCCAGTGAAGCTGCTTGCCAGTCATGTTTCCATGAAATGAACTGGATCTGTTACCAAATTAATCTTTTTTTCAAAGTGTAATGAAAACATGTTTTCAGATTATTTATGATCATTGTGGTGACTCTTGCAGAGGTTTCACATTTTATTTCCTCCACACAACATGCTATCTTACATTTAAGCTAATTTAGCTAAGAGGTGACATGAACAGAAGAAAAAATTGCTTTTACTGATTCTAAATTTAAGTAGAGTTTATGACTAATGAAGACAAGACGCCGTTCGAAGCTTCTGACAAAAACTTTTTTTAACCCGAAGAGTCGAATGGAGTGCATCCAAATTCCCATTCTGTCTTTTTAGTTGAATTACACTCAAAGTTTTTATTGCACCAAGGTATAGCAGGTATCAAACAAAAATGCATGACTTTGTCTTTCCAGTGATGCTGGTTGCTCATCTGTATGATGAGATCTCACTTCAATTTAATTCAATTTTATTTATATAGTGCCGATTACGATTCAAATTGTCTCAAGACAATTTGCAGAACCCATCTGCCTGAACCCCCAGAGAAAGCCCTAAGGCAACAGTGGCAAGAAATAACTCCCTTGAGTAGAACCCGACTCATATGGGGGGACCCATCTGCCTGCTGGCCGATGGGTTGAGAGGGAGAGAAGATTCAGAGGGGGAGGTAGAGTGGGAGGTAGAGGGATGGGAGAAGAGGGGGACAGGACACAGGACACACATTGGGATACATGCATGATCAGAGAAACATAAATGATACATGCAAGTACAAGCTAACATTGAAACTGATTCATAGTTTACTGTTATGGTATACGGCTCTGGTATTAAATATATTACATATATAGCTGGTAATAAGATGCAAACAGTGTGTAGATGAGCATATCAAGTACAGTAAGGGTGGTGCAAAGTAGTCCATACAGCTTTGTGTCTATCTCCACCTCTATTAGTCTGCTTTAAATTTTTCATAAACTTGACATTGGATAGAGATACTAATATCTACATACACTACCAGTCAGAAGTTTGCACACACCTTCTCATTCAATACTTTTCATTATTCCTTATTTGCTTATTTGTATTATTTTATACATTGTAGATTAACACTGAGGATTAACACTTTTTTGTTTACAACATTATTCCACATGTATTCTTTTACAGTTTTGCATGTCTTCACTATTAATCTACAATGTACAAAAGAATTGAATAAAAACCATTGAATGAGAATGTGTGTCCAAACTTTTGACTCATAGTGTATGTTAATATCGATACAATATAATCATTACCCAGACTGCATTAACCAGATATTGAAACATCTATATGTCAATATAATATCCCAAGACTAGGCGGAACTGGAGCTTTGCAACTATACTTGTTAGGTTACATATTTGTCCTTGCTGAAATGATTGCATTCTAAAAATAGAACCGTCTACAAACTGACACCTTCACCAATTTCTTTAGCGAGTTTCTTCTTCAAACATTTTTCTGGTTTGCCACCTCTGCAATATATATTGTATGTAATTCCTTGATACAAAGGCTACTATAAAAGATTTTCTAGGATTATCATATAAAATGATGGGAAATCTGAATATGCTAGACTACTCTGAAAAAAAAACAAGATACAGCATAATTGAGTAGTCTTTATAATGACAAAGACAGGACGCTAAAAGTAAAGGTAGTGAAATTACCCTTAGACTAGCCCAGGGCTCATCGGGGCAACACACCCTGGCACCTTAGTAAGGATTCAGACTGAAAATACCGCCTCATTTAAAAGGCACAGGGGGTTGCCTTGGTACAAGTGAAACAATGAAATATAATCCAGCGGGCACAGTGACTAAACAGATTAATGTGTTAAAGGCTTCTTAGATGCCAAAATACTGCACAACAGTTTCTCACATACAAACGTAAAAGGATTACCATGGTTGCAACTATTTCATCTTTTGTCACAAATATATGAGGAGCTGAAATACAGCAATTAATGTTACTAAGTAATCTACAAAGAATGTGTCATTGCAGGTATGCTACTGGTCTGTGTTGGATTGCAGCCAAAGTCAGGCCAGGTTCAACATTATTGTCAAGCGCACTTTTGCTGTTTTGTCAGATCACCAATATTGGCAACCCCTGCTGCAGCCACGGACTGGTTGAAAACAGATGAGATGACTGCATTTTTTTGGAAGACTAAAGTGTAGCTTCTGTTCATCTCTTCAACTGTAATGATTCCCCAAGAAGAGGAACCTCATGTTGTTGGCAATGACAGACTGTTTAAAAGACTAATGAAGGCCTCAAAGTTTCCAAAGATAAACAAGAAAGAAGATGCAAATTTCATAATAAACACCTTGGATTGAACCACCTAACAGAGTGTGGAAATTATGTTTTTCTAACTTGACAGCAGCTTAAATGGAATTATAATCAGGTTCAAAGTGTTAATAATCATTACATCTCTGGTTAATTCCAGTGGTTCAGTTCATATCCACAAAGTGCAGACTTTTCCGATCAGTATCAAAAACTAACAAACTTGCAGTGTCCAGCTGCCTGCCTCTTATTTTGCAAACACTACACCCTCCATTAGCAGAACAGGAAAATAATTATTATCCATGTGTAGGTATTTCATAGTAAATGAAATAATAAAAGAGTAATGAGAAAGAGAGTGCCTTTTGCCAGCACACAACTGGGAGCTGGAGTCAGGTTTGGCCCTGTTGCCGGGATACCAGAGTCACCCCCTGTGGGCGACAGTGTTCATTGGCCAGTCTGTGGTCAGGAGAAAAAGAAAGGGGAGGCAGAGCACGAGTACTGATCAAAGTTTAGCCGGGGCCCTGCTGCTCTCCAAATAAATCCCCCCCACCGCTGGGCTCTCAGTGCCAGCCTTGTTTCAATAAGTCTCCCTTATTGTACACACAGCCAGGGGTCTTTGAGCTGAGCCATTCACTGCGAGCTTCCCACAGGATTACATATCTAAATATATGGTGTGAGAAGAGCCACTGCTGCATGAGTGTGTGTGACAGTGTGTGTGTTTGAACATGTGTGAGAGGCGTTTAGTGATTCTGTTAAATTAACCAGAGCTGAAGAGGATCAGTACGTTGAAGGCCCACCTCACACTGGCTGCTGCTGCATTAGTGGGAATTTACCAGTGATCCCACCGTGTACCTACTGTGCCTGACTACAGCCCCAGTGTTCTCAGAAATCTATAAATGTTGTACTGCTATAAGACTTTACAACATCAGCATCACTGGCTGATGTTAACATAAACTGGACTATATCATTACCACCCCAAACCATAAAATTTGCACTGACATTCTTGCACTGCACATCTCTGCACTTTTAAACTTTATTTTTATTTTTATTTTTTCTGTTAAAAAATTTTGCCACCCTTGTATATATTGTAAATAAAGCTGCTGTAACAATGTAAATTTCCCCTGGAGTGGGGAGAAATAAAGAACTTTATCTTATCTTATCTGTAAGAAAAAAAGCTGTCTTTTATTTTTTTTTACTTTTTGAATTCTTCTAAGGGAATATTCCCAACGTTTTATTTTGGTGTGCTGTCTTGCCAGGAGGGAGATGAGAAGATTATTATCAGTTTCATCGGTGCGTTCCATAGAAAGACTGCTCCAGGAAGTATTTAGCAGAAAAGAACACTCTCCAACATCTCAGAAACACTCGTGTTTGCATATTTATCTGTTCTTTGTCTTGAGGGGACATGTGCTCCTGTATGGCTTTGAGCTATGAGGTTTTCATCATCGAAACCAAACTTCAATTTATGGTGTGATCGTGGAGATAATGGTCCAATAGCTCTGGAACCTTCAGTTGTTTTCACATGATCTCAGTTTAATTCTCAGGTCACATGCTGATGGCTAGGAATGGTTGAAAGCTCTGGATAAAACTGATAGTGAAGCTTTAGAATGGTTTAAGACAAACATGAATTCCTATTACTGATTTCTTATGTTTATAAATTAACAACTGTATAATAGAAGGTCAAAGAGTTAGTCAATCTAAATATATTTATGCTGTTTTAAAGAGCTTGTGAGTGTGCTTGTTTGCATATTTTGCATATGTATGTATCTATGTATAATTTTCTACTTTATTTGTTCACTGTTATACTGTCAGCCATCTCTGTTTTTATAGCTTGAGGTATGTGGACTAATGACTGCAGAAGTGTTGCTTGTAGTGACAAACCTTGAGAGAATTTTTTACATGACTCTGCAGGAGAATTTTATCATCTTTTAGCTCATTGTTTTGGTTTTACAGGTGCAACTATTGGTGCAGTCTCATCACTGTCACCCTCACCAGCATGATTTCAAGTTAAAGTAGCTTTCATCAAACTAAAAATCCACTCGGCACTACCAGCTTAGCACCATCAGCAATGTTTGAAATATTGCAAATAAACTAGGCTTCATAATGTCGACAGAAGGTGGTGACACAGGGTACATTACATTATATATATATATTATTCATGGAATTTTGACTCACTGCGGTGTCATAATATTGTGTCTTAAGCTTTGACCATCTTGCTCACATATCCATTGCAGTGTGCAAGACACTGTGACATATATGGTGTAGAATGGCAGAAAAGCATGCTGCCTTGTAAAAGTGCAAAATGTAACCAAATGTAGAGACATCCTGGTATATTTGTTATGCTGCATTTGATGTGCTATGTATTGGGAGATTTAAATTGTTTTTCTGTCATACTATATAGCATGGTATTTGGGTTTGGAGCACACCCTAGTATGCCAACCACCAAAAAACCTTGAAGAAGAAGGAGAAAAATGAAGATAAGTCTTCTGTTGTTTTCAGTCTGGAAAGTTGTAATTATGCTTTCATGTCAGCTGGTATTAGTTGTGTTTCTTGCTGTCTGGACACAAAGACAGTGCAAGAAGCATGTCAGTAGTTCAGTATCTGCTATGTCAGAGCTCATGCAGAAAAGTACTTTCTTTTGAAAAAGTCAAAACCATCTCAAGCAAGCAAAGCAATTTTTGTTGTTAAAATTGGGAAGAATTTTTTAAATTTTGAGGTTTCCCATTACTTTTCGTATGAAATGCTTCAAAATACACATAAAACCGTGTCAAGGTAACATGGCTAGTGCTGTAATCTCTCTCTCTCTGAAATGACTACGTATCAACTATTCATAGTTTCAACATGCACTACAACTTTGATAAAGCAAGAATTTCTTCAAGCATTCTCCAATATCTTGAGAAAACTGCACTTCAACATACTAGAGTCAGTTTAGTCCCCCCCCCCCCTGCGGTAGGTGAGGTATTTTGTTGATACCACAGCATGCCTGGATGGGTGTAGAGTTAATGGGGGGAGGGTTTGGACTACTGGGGTTTCTAAACGGCCGACAACACTGTAGATATGGGCCCAAACTAATAGGCGGCTGGGGTTCCCACTGTCAAGCCTGATGCAAACCAAACGCTGCAATGAGTAATTTCATAAATATAGTGGCAGGTGGGACTTGTTGGACATGCCTACTCTCTCCTTTACAAATGGTGGGTAATGTTCCTGACCTCCTCACCCCACCAGGGGCCTCGGCAGCTGGGGCGCCTCAACCTATGCAACCCACACCGTCGACTCCCCTGTGTGTGTAATGCGTGTATATGCATGAATGCGCATTTGTGCCTGTCTGTGTATATACATTGCCACATGGCCACCTGAGTTCTCCTTTATCCTGGCCCATTTTTCAGCTGCGCCACACACAGTCTCCTGTCCCATTCACAAGAAACTCCAAACCTGAATCCCGTGCATTAACTCCATGCTATTATTCCTGATCTAGCATTACAAACAATTCTGCCTCGTCCCACAAAGTCTTCTTGATGACACTCTGTCACCACTGTGCCTCTGCAGTAGAGGAGATAAATCACACTACCAGTTGCTATAAACATGTCACCAGGGTTGAGGTGAGGAGATCCAGGGCTACTACTGAGGTCTGAGGGGAAGATGGATGTATGTAGCACACTCATCTAAAGGATGTTAGCTAAGTTACAGCAACACAAATCTGGCTATAGCGTCTTGCATCAAACCACACTAGGGAAGACAAGACAAATCTCCAAGCTAGTCATCTGAAGCTGCCATAATGGGGCCATAGACTGACACAGTGTGGAATGTGTTGTCCTTGACCATCAGGAGACAAGATATGAGTCTGAGTGCTGCTGCTGCTGCTATAGTAACGTCATGTCTTAGAGGCGGCGGGTGGAGAGCAGAGGCAGGAGGTCAGGCGTCAGGGTGATATGGCGCAGGATACCGTCATGTCTGCAGCTGCTGTGTGGTAAGAAGGATGAAGAAAGATGAAAAGAAAGAGTGGTAAGGGAACAGAAGAGCTACACATAAAACGAAGTGGAACTGAGCAAGACAGAGAACACATATGAGGCAGCAGAAAAAGCAAAGTGGCAAACGTGTTGAGATTGAGTGTCTTCTAAACACTCCTGCAGTCTGTGGCCGACAGCAGTGTTTAATAAGATGCTACAGTAAATGGTTAATGTGTGCCTCGTGTGGAGAAGGACAGAGGGACAGAGTGTCTCCACATCCTCAGGCCACAAGGGCCAGCTCATAACAGCAATTGTTGTCCAGTGAAGACATTAGTGTTCTTTGATGAGACTGAGGGCTCCACGTCAGTCACAAGGATGAAGATAAACTCCCAATCTCTGCCTGCTAAAAGCCTCTCTTGTCTGGGTCAGGGAGCGGCGAAACTGCAGGGAGGCTGAGGATGACAGGGGTCCGGCTGTGAGAGGACAGAGAGCTTCAGGGGGTTAAAGTGAGCTGATAGGGAGGTACTGCTCATCCTGATATCTCAGGGTGTTATTATCTAATGCTTAATGCACTGTGTGATGGCATATTCACAATAGTGCTAGACAATACATTCAAATTCTGCACCTTTCATTCTACACACAATGAAAACAATAAGATAAGATATGACAACTTTTTTCATCTTGAGGGTTATTCTTGTCTGTTTTAAACATAAGACACAACTTACAAGTGTGTGACTGTTTCTTCTCAATATGAAATATGTTGTTTTAGCTCACTACCAGCTAAAAAAAATGTGGAAATGCCAGAGATTGAACCTACAGCCTCAATACATACAAAGCATGTTCTCAATCACTGAGCTACACCCCCTGTAAACCTCAACTTTAAAAGTTCCAGTTATTCCCCTAGTAAAATTATGAAAAATACAACTAGGAAACTCAACAACTGTAAACTTTTATTGACAAATGTTGAGCGTTTCAAATTTTTACATCCAGCTTTGGTGGTAAAGTTGCTGAAAAGTCCAGAATAAAAAGTGAAATGTAGTTACATATGTTTGGCCTTCCTGCCTCTCCTTCCAACAAAGATGTGAATAGACAAGGGTTTCCTCTTCTCAAAGAGCAGCTAGAAGCCCAGAGAGACTTCCCTGAGAGAAAAGTATGTACAGCCAATATTTTGGTTTGGCTAAGTAATTCTAATTCCCCCCTTGGCTTCCTATTCATTTTAGTGGGAACGATATCTAATGACTTTGCAAAACACAACAGACATCATGTAATTAAATTAAATACTAAAAATGGAGCCAGAATTCTTTCTGTAATTGAACATGCAATAAAATTAGAGTGGCCACTCTAATGGTGGTCATTTAACACGAGTGATTTCTATAGTTTCCTCAGTAGTTTACCCGTTCAAGCCTACACGCTGACATGTTTACACAAAGCAGTTATGTTTTTCTTATTTCTCAGTGCTCTTCTCACGCACTCAGAACTAAACAATATAAAAACTGAATCTGAAAACAGTCGATGGGTTATTTGTTTATGTTCCCAGATAAATGTCACTCTTAGTCAAAAATGATCAAACCACACTGAAGCGATCCTGATGAAGCAGATCTGCTGAGGTTTGGAGTATGCACTTGTAGAATTTTACAAAAATAAGTTTTTTGCTTGTTTGTTTTAAAGCTGCATCCATTGTTGCTGTTGTGTTGTCTTTTTTGGTCATTTGGGGGAATTTGAACAACTAAAAATTACATCAGTGAAAAATTACCTTGTCTTAAAGTTAATGTAAGTGTCTTTATGGGTAAAATGTTACTCAAAAAGCAACATTAACCTTAATTTAGAATCACATTTCTGGTTACCAGACTATTATCAAAGTAATGTTTTCTCTTCTTTTAGCTCAAATTTGGTCTTCATCAACTTAACAATCCTCCATTGTTGGATGCACTAAAGGTAGGGTAAGTTAAATGTTCAGTTTATGTTTTGTTTGTTTTAGTTTTTTTTACTACTGAGAAAAATATCCAACTTCTTCTTCACCAACAAGTTATTTACTTTGACATTTCATGATTGCTAGGTGATAGCCAAGTAGCACACTTTGGGTTTATCATAGTTCTAAACCCACCCAGCAGGAAGCAGTCCTGTGGCTGAAAATCCAGTAGCTGTGATTAGCAGTAATATTGTGGACCATAAAAACAGAACAATGACTTGCTAAATTCTTAGTATTGGTGAAAATAGCCACAGAGTTGGGTGAAAATTCTCCTGTAACAAGCTCCTGAAAACCATCCTGTCCATAGTACATCAATATAAGCACATTGATTAGTGCAACTTTAAAACAAGATTATCAGGCTTGAGTCCAAAAAGTGCACTATGTATGCAGGATCTCTGATAGTTTTGTGATTTCCAGAAAGCGCAGGTATATTCAATGCATTTTTTTAACCTGCTTATCTGTGCATTAGTGTATTGTTTGTATGTGTTATGTGCTTCCTGACATGCCCTTCCAGAGTGCATATACATGTGTCTCATATATTGTTACCGACTTTACAGCAGGAGCTAAATTGGGTAGGGCGGTCTTATTCACCCTCCAGAGACAGTCGGCCTCACTACATCCAATGTATATCTATATTTGGAAATTCTCTGTCTTAATATAGTCTTAATTTATCAAAAAAATGCATGAACATACATTTTCACTCAGTCCTTTGGGTCTAATAACTGTAGACCAACTGCACAGTTTCCCTTCATAAAGTCAATTAGTTTCCCAAAGAGGCACTTCACAGATCAACCAGGTCTTCTGTCAGTCAGATGACATGAACAGATAGATGGTGAGGCAGAGAAAAAGAAAACAGGGCTTGGCTGACACAGACACCTCATTTTGTTTCATACCAGATTAAATCTTTCTCTATACAGCAAATCACACATTTACATGCTTCTAGACTTTCTGCACCATTGTTAATTGGTTTGATAATTTGCTGAAAGAGAAGAATTTTTTATTTATATATGTATATATATATATATATATATACACACACAACTGATCAGAGCGGAGTCATAGTTATGTACAGTCTGTCAAATAACACCAATCACAGAGGCCTGTTCGATGGCCACTGTTGTCGATGTGCACACACATGTGCACTCATGGCAACCTTGAAACCAAAGAGCTCCCCCACATTACAAATCCCAATTTAACTTCTGCTTTACATAGTCAAATACTGTGAGGCTCTCTCACTGTTGTTTGTCAGTAAGTTTGTCTCTTCCCCTCAAGCTGCCGATGTTTCTGGGAAACTCATAAACACAAGCCACTGCAGTCACCATCACTGATGTCGTTGTTCTCATTTTGTTTCTTGTAGTTTGGGAGATAGATGGACAGAGGCCACTGGCGGCCAGATTGGTCTCGTCATTTTGGACATGAAAGACTTGGTCATCTCTGAGGTTACAGAGATAACAGGTGATCCAGACAGAGACTGAGGTCATGGCCTGGAGAGGAAGATTCTACATGTGGAGTTCATTGCAGCTTTCTAAGAAGGCAACAACTGAAATTGTTCCAGCTCTGTTAGATATTTGTTCAACAAAATATGCTGAATTCATGCTCTGCTGCTTTCTACTCAGAGAGTGTAGCATGTGTGTCATCATTTGACAGTGCATGAGTTGGTCAAACAGACCTGCCCACCCTAAATGCATAAGGACACAAATTTATCTTACTGGTGAGAGGATAATTACAACCAGATTTAGTGTTTCCTTTACACGCACAAGGAGAGCGTTGTGAATCAAACATGCAGTTCACCTCTATGTCCTGATAGTGGCAGTCATGAGTGGATCCTGTATCACAGCCTGGGAGAAAGGAAAGGGGCTTTCTCAGCCTCCATATCACTTCTAGAGAATGTGTACAAAATAAAGCACCAGCAGCTTTACAATTTGATTTGACAGGCCAGACGTCTGTTTGGCTGACTGCTGCAGCACATATCAGATTCAGAACGGAGAGGCTGAGAGCTGGCATTAAAATCTATCTTGTTATGTGCTCATTTAACAGGCTTGTAATTACTTCATTTTCACAGTTATTCCACTCTTTACTGTCAGTCATGCACAAACTAAAACTGGTGAAGGCTGCCTTATCTCCACAGATTTGGGGAATGTAAACAGAAATGGAAAAAAAAAAAACAAGTTACAGCACATTTCATCCAATCAGCATCAGCTCCCTGCTTCCTGCCTGAGCTGGGAGGCTAATCGATCAAAGGCAGACTAATCCTCACTCTGTGTCCAGAGTGAAACAGCCGGTGCTCTGGGGGTTTATCAGGGAAGAGATGCCCTCTGACCCCACGCTGACTGCAGGTCCTGAGACAGGAAAAGGTCAGGGGGTCATAACAGAACCTCATTCACACCTCTCAGCACTGCACCACAGGGGGAGGCGGGCTCCAGCTGGGTGTCTGCGAGCCTCCGGTAGCTAAACAGCCGCTGTATGACAAACCAGACATAGCCCGGGCAGCGGTATCATAGCAGATATCAAGTTTGTCGGGAGTCTAGACACTGAAGTATGTGACTTACAGAACTCGATCTACCTTGATGTGTTATCTAGTAACGCAAAAGTTTATTGTGAACACTGTTCCTGCAAAACAGCTTACAAAAGTGATTTTTTTTACAAGTGGGACAGAAGACTTTATCAAAGAACTTTTACCTCAAATAGTGTAAAAATAAGAATGAATTGCCTTCTTCCACAGACATGTGAGGACGACGCTAAAAAAATGTACACTGCACTACATGTGCTACTTTCTATGTCTGCTTAAATCAACCATAGATTATAGACAGGCTTGAAATCGAAAGAAGTAAATGCACTTAAATATTGATTAAAAACTGTGGCAGTTACACAACTCATTTTCTAACCTCAGTCACACGTTTTTATCTTGTCCATCTATATTCAAGGACTGCCTTTTGAAAACTAACATTGTCACATTTTTTTTCCCCCTACTTCCCCTCAGTGGCTTGGAGATCACTTTGCACTATATAGGAGATTATTTTTTTTTAATCTTAAATGTTTTATTATTTTTTGTAAATGTCACCATAAAGGGCTGTAATATATGCTTTGATGTGACATTTTCAAGTGGCTTGTTTTGTACAACCTACAGTCCAGGACACTAAGGGCCAGGTTACAGTAGAAAAGAAATGAATCATACATGGTGACTCCTTTCAGCTCTGAGCCTCTCCTCATTGACCAAGCTTCTCATTCGATCCGTAAGGTCAGTGTTAGACTCTCTGTAGGGTCCACTAGAGTACAGTAGAGTCTGCAGAGGGGTCTACAAACACAAGCACAAAGTTTGTCTATGGTGAGTGTCCACGTGAGGACATCACATATTTAGGGGTAGTTTGCATGTGCAGAATACGTAAATGCAGATGTACTGTGCATGATTGAGAATTTGTCCTCTAAGTGGAATAGAAAGTAGTATAATAGCCACACATCCATGGTGTCCATAGCTGTCAGTTTGCACATCCACAAGTGAGTATAACCAAGGATTAAGCCCTGACCCATCTGGAGGAAATACAATAATCAAGCACACTTTTTCCATTATTACCCAGAGCTTGTAGCCATAGGTGAGAGTAGGAAGGTAGACTGAGCAGTAAATTGACAGTTCTGCCGTCTGAATCATCTCTATTTTTTATCACAACAGGATGGTGCAGCATCTGTATCATTACAGAGAGCAAACTGATCCATCTGTCAATCTCCCACTCCATTCTTCCTCTACTCGAGATAAAGGTAGGATGAAAAACAGTTTGTCAGTCTTTTCCTAACCTTTCCCAAAATGTATTTGTTGGCTGAAGTACAGACAGCAGTTTGGATGTAAACCTCGGCTTCTAGTGTGAGAGTTGAGTAGTTTCCATGTCCATCATCACATCTAACCACCTCCTACATTTTGGTACAGGTCATAAATGTGGCACTTCGATCATTTCAATGAACATGTCTGTTGCGCCTAAACATATTTTAACCCTTGTGTCGCCCTGTGGCTCAAAATTGACTCGTTTTAAAGTTTGAAAATGCGGGAAAAAATTATTTTCATAGTGAAATTTCTAATGTCCACATTTTCAACATTTTCGGGAAATCTTTGAACATTTTTTGGTGGAAAAAAAAAGAAATGTTAAGAATATTTCTTAAGAACATTCACAAGAAAATCAATCAAAATCCAACGAATTTCACTGGATTTTGGTTGATTTTTTGTGGATGTTCTTAAAGAAAATATTAGAAGTTTTACTGATATATATGTAATCACTTTAGATATTTTTAGAATCTTTTTGGAAGATTTTTACTCATTTTTTGAAAATATTTACAAGAATTTTCTTGCCAAATTGGGGGGATTAAAAAAAAAAAACTTTTAAGGGAAACTTTTAAGGAATTATTGGAATTTTCTTCCTGAAGGTTTGACAAATTTTCAGAAATTTGGGGATTTTTTTTGCTGAATTTTTGGATTTTTGTCACACATGGAAACAATTTTTTTGGTGTCCGTCAATGAAGACAGCAGGAGGGTTAAGGTTGTCTCTTTTAGAATGTACCTATCTTTCCACAAAAACACATTACTACCAAAAAACAAAGGAGAAGAGAACACAGTATCAGCTGAACATTGTACATGTCCCAAAACTTCCCAAAAACAACTCCAATTTTCAGTAAGACTTGCAGTAATCCCTGCATAATTACACTACTGACTTCAAAAGCTGCAAACACAGAGAGCTTTACAATTCAGCTCTTTCAGAGTTGTGTATTTCAGGATCTCTCTCATGACAACAAGGTGAGTGAGGCGCATCGACCTGCCCACGCACCACAAAACATTCCCTCATAAAGGCATGTATTATCAAGGCGGCCCACTGCATGACTTTGAAAGGAAAGGGTAAAGGTATCGGTTGAAAAATACGATCAAACTTTGTCATCCGGCCAAGGCCTACGCTTCTTTGTGTGCTACAGTATCAAAGCGACATGGTGTAGGATCATCAGAGAGCATCAGCTTTGATCTGCTGACGGCTCAGTGTCTGCGCAGCTCAGCGGCTGACCTTTCATCTGGCCCAGAACCTGGGATTCACTCTGGCTTCAGTAATAAGATGATTAACAATAATAACCCCCCGAGAGAATGGGAGGGTGGGTGAGGGTTGGGAGGGACGGGGGTTGCAGAGACAAGCTTCTGAGTGAAGGGTGCTTTGAGCTGCTGTGTTTTCTGTTCTGCAGCCTGGTTTTCTCCCCTCTGCTACTTACTCACTCTCCCCGTCATCCCACTTAAAATTCTCTTTCTGCATTTCATCTAAATGTGACAGTTTGTGTGACACTATGTACAAACATCATCCCTCCCCAGCAGACGAGGACCTCACTGACTGGTACATGTCCTCCTCAGGTCAGGAGTGCACACTCTGCTACTTCACCGCAGTGTATTATCATATCATGTATATATACAATACATCATTTACAAAAGAAATTATAGCAGCGTTCTTCTAGTTTTGTTCTAAGATGCTGCTAAAGTAGTAATTCAGTGCTAAAAATGGCTTCTTAGAACTTTTAATGACTACTGGTTCTTTCACAGTGTTTGTTTCAGTTTTTGTACAACTATAAGTTTCTTACAACATAAAAATATGTTTTTTAGACTCTCCAAACCTCACAGTCAGTGTTAACATTCCTGCATTCTTACACTGCTACTTACTGTAGATGAAAGGTGTCTGAACAAGGACACATTACACAAGTAAGTTTGATGCATTTTGCTTATCACTATTCTGCTGGGATGAAATGATTATGTAATGTTATGTGTTGTGATTTTTGGCTGTCTTACGAAGGCCAGAAAGTAAGAATTATTTTTAAGAGTTATTTTCCGTACTGGTTCATCTACAGATTATTTTTATTCAAATCATCTCTTATGTCAAAATTTCAGAAGGCTGTAAAAAAAAAAAGAAAAAAAAAAAGGCTACCATAAGTTGGACCCCAAGGCGACTGACCTTTGTGACCAACATGCCAGAATCCAAACAAAACTCATGTTACTATTAAGTAAAATGAAGCAATTTCTAGCATTTTAGAACCCAAAGCCATTAAATATTTTCTGAAAAAATTTTAAAATTTGCAAAATTATCAGAGAGGTTCCTGATGGATTTTCTGCCCAGTCTCTAACTGCTGAATCAGCTAGCTGTTGTAGCTCCAGGATTGAGTGAAGAGTGCTTTTGTTCCAGCATTTTTTGCTTAGAAACCGGTGGGTGATTGTCATGATTATGTGGAGAGTTTTGAGAACACAATGCCTTTTCATGCACAAATTTGTTGTTTTAATTATTCTCCAAATCTTAGAAAAACACCAGCAAAGAAATCCTGCTGTATCTGGAATATATAAGATTCCCCATTTAGACATTTTTTTCCATAAAAGAAAATAAAGAAACTTTGCAAATGTGACAAAACAAACCATTTTAACTTGAAAAACACACAGTTGGTGTAATATGATGAAAATTCGGAACCGATAAGTTGATTTATTAGCAGAAAGTCATCTGCAAACAGATCTTGGATGTACAGATGTATGGGACATCCTGTTTATTTTCACTGTCTGCGCTACAGCTCGAGGCTCAGACTTGGATCTCGATCAGCTGACAACAGGAGCAATGAAGGGAAAAAGTGTTTGCTTTTTTGAGACACTGCACAAAGTCTTTCGGACACCATCAAAGCATGCTTTGTTGGAAAGACAAAGAGATGTGTGGAGAGTTTCCTTGATGTTCAGGATGTAGTTCATTAATAATAAAGAGCATGAGGAGGCAATGAAGCCAGACAGCAGAAACTTAAGCTGCCACTGCTCTGCATCTCTGTGCTCAGTTGAAACTGGACTATTCCCCTCCACTGTGTCACCTCTGCATTCGAACACACAGCGGCGCATGGTGCACTGCGGCTAGCTTATTACAGTATGTAGGCCGGCGCTTGTGTTACATACATATTTACTGCTCGGCTGCGAGGAATGAAAAGAGACCTTCATTTTGGATCTAACCTCGCTTGACCACACACCACAAGAAATGTGGGTAAATATATATCCATAAGAGCTCCTACCCTTTAGTCTGCTGGCCCCGGGGACTTAATGAAATAGATGCTGGAGGCCCCCCTCTACAATCAGCAGACTGAGGCCCAGGGCTCAAATTATAATCAGCCTCAGTTTACACTTTGTTTGTTGTGGGGCAATTAGGCCGTCCGAGCTCAGACAATGCGGTTATACTTTCCTGCAGCAAATGGCCTGCATCCTGTGCCTGAACACTGCCAAGAAAACCCTCAAATAACAACAGCGAGAGAGGGAGAGAGATGTGGCTTCTGTGGGTCTTGCCTAAGAACAGGCCTCAACCTGGCAGCATATTTGTCAGCAGAGAGAATCAGATATGGCCTCATTTCCCTGGAAACCACCTCTAGCCACCCTCTCCTCACACAGCGACTGACTTTTTTGTAAAAGTCTCCCCCTATTATTTTTTTCTTTATCCTTCTTCTGTTTCACCAAAGGTCTTGCTTGACTTATGCAAATTATTTGTCTGCTTTTTCCATTTTTCTGAGCACTCCTGATTCCGATTTGAAGATTACATGAAAATGAAAAAAGGGCTCAGTGTAATGAGCTGTCAGATTAATGGACAAATGGGACTGGGCTGCAGAAAAAACCTCCATATGCTTTTTTTCCACACTCATGGTGTCATCCTGGGCTGGAAGTTATGTGATGTTTTCTTTCTTTGCTCTTCTAATCTTGTGAGTCACACAAGACACTGATTTACTATCTCAGCAACTTGGCAGATGCTCAAGTCCCCTGATTGTATCTGGCACGACACACACCGGCACACAATATTTGTCAAAACATTTGGCCTTCACACATGCTTTTTTTCATTCTTTCCTGGTCTTCCTCGTCATATCACTCCCCTCCCCTCTACCTCCTCTCCCTCCGTCCCTTCGTCTTGCCGGGATCCTCCAGAGATCAGATGCCTCCAAAGACCGGCACAAAGCACACAGTGACAGACAGAAACATTTTTATCAATGAGATCCTACGGCCTGATGTCTGTGAACAAAGATTAAAATAAAAAGTAGAACAAATGTGTCTAATCCTGCCGTGAAACGTGACTGCAAGTTCAACAAACCAACATCTTTGGAGAAAAAAAAGGTAGAAGACCAAACTACAGACATGAGTTTATCTCCAGAGGAGGTTTCATGCTATAGCTGGGTTTGGTTTGTCCCCACAAACACAAAAGGATTAGTCCAAGTAGCTCGAATTCTTACAGGATTATAACATGTGCTGGTATTTCAGTTGTGCTGGCTACTTGGCAGACTATTTAAGCTCACTGATTAGGTAATGTGAACATAGTGGGGGGCCTTGTTGGACATGAAGGATTTATTTATGTGTAGGGTCAGTAGAAAGCAAATAGCATATAAAGACAGCAGTAGTGTGGACGCAAGTCAGATGGCATTGACTTGAGTCAGACACGAGTCCTGAATGTTACCTGCAACTTGATTCTCATACCAACAACTTGTGATTTCACTTGGATTTTAGCCTTAATGACTTGAAATAACTCCCTGAAGGACGAATTTTAAAAAACTCAGTCCACAAATTTCATGTCAATTTCATTTATCGGAATGTCCCAGTTAAATGTTGTGTAACAAACACTGAAAAAAGAGCGAATTAAATAACAGGTTTAAATTAGATTTACATTTGGTAAAATTTAATCTAATGCCAACATTAATCAGAGGAATAACATACAAATCAATTTCGGTTTTTGAAAAATACATTTGGTCAGCAGTACACACTGCTTTGTTCAGAACTTCTGACTTTTTTTGTCTTGACTTTAGACTTGACTTAGCCTTTTTGGGCTTTGACTTAAGACTTGAATTGGCACTTGAGGGTCTTGAGTTGGGACTTGAACTAAGACTTATTGATTTGACTTGGAATTTGTTTGTCTTGGCTTGGGGCATGAACTAATATTTATTGACTTGACTTGGGACTTGTTTGTCTTGACTTGGGACTTGACCTTGGACTTGTTAGAACTGACTTGAGATTTGACTCAAAATTCTCTTATTGTTGACTCAGTACCTATTGATCTTTTCTTTGAACTTGAATTGGGACTTAATGATCTTGACCTGGAACCATTATAGAGACTTGGTGGTTTTGACTTAGGACTTAAATAAAAGTGCGATTGTTTTGATTGTGACTTTAATCAAGACTTTTTGGTCTTGACGTGGGACTTGTTACTTGATTTTGGACTTGTCAGAACAGACTTCCAATTTGGGTTGCAATGTTACAGTCTTGACTCAGGACCTATTGGACTTGACTCGGAACTTCAATTAGGACTTGTTAGACTTGACATGGGATTTGAATCTGGACTTGATGGTCTTGACTTGGGACCTGAATTGGAACTTGTTGATCTTGACCTGGGACTAAACTTAGAATCGTCTTGACTTGGGAATTGACTTGAGACCTTAACTTAGACTCATTGAACTTGACTTAGAATTTGTTTGTCTTGACTTTGGACTTGACCCAGGATTTGTTAGAACTGACCTCGGATTTTACATGGAATCTATTGAGTCTTGATTCAGGACTTGTTGGTCTTACCTTGGGACTTGAATTTGGGACTTTATAATCTTAACTTGGAACTTAAATTGGGACTTATTGGTCTTGACTTGAGACTCAACTTTGGACTTAATTAACTTCAGATTTGATCTGGGATGTTTTTAGACTTGACTCGCTGCTGTTGACATGGGACTTCACTCAGGACTGTATGTTCAATGTGTTGCTGGACTTGATTAGCACTTCACAGCCAAGACTTGGGTAACTAACAGCAACTGTGAAGTTGCTAAAAAATTCCCTGCCTCCACCCCGGGTAAGGTGCCATCTTGGGTGTTCCCCGCTCTCTGAGGGCCTGTGGTGACTGGGTGGGGACCCACTATGGGACACTTGCCACAGGACACTGGGTCTTTGCTTTTCCCCTCTTACTGCTGTTAATCAGAGCCACGTGTAGCAAAGTTCAGGCCACAATTTCTCATTTATACGCACACACCTACTGTAAGGATTCACATACTGCACAGTCAGGCAGCTCAAGGTCACCTCATATATACTCTATCCCTGTAAGGAAACAGACCACTGTAATTGCACAGGGGTAGTTTTACAAACATATACATTTATAACCTGTACATTCAAACACTCTGGTTTAGATGAAAATGGTTGGCTCTGGATAAATGCTTGTGTGTGCTCTTTTTGCTATTAAAAAAAAAAGAGTCTGTCTATGAAATAACAAGCAGTGAAACTAGATATGGCACTGCTCGGCCACTGGTCCCCACAAGGAGGAGAGATGATTTATTAAAGTGGAGCAAGTGACTTCAAGGTGGGGAAAATATCCTTTTTTTCAGCCTTGTTTGCTGGACAAGGAGTCAATGTGCCATGCAAAGTGCTTGTGCTGTGAGCTTGAACAAATGGCACTCTAATAAAGCTCCCATAGTAGACATCTATTTGATTTAATTAAATGAAAAATCCATTTCACAGTTGTCCAATAGTCAATGTCCATTCATAAAAATCATTCAGTGGAGTGCTTGGCTTCATGATTTTATTCATGAAGATGAATGGTCCTGCCTGGAAACAGCTTCACTCTAGTGTGTGTGAGTGTGTGTGTGTGTGTGTGTGTGTGGGTGTGTGTGTGTGTGTGTGTGTGTGTGTGTGTGCGTGTGCACACACACACACACACCCATCTATTAAGGGACTTGCTCATGTGCTCGAACACATGACAAACATTCTTGCAAAAGGTCAAACTTACATGATGGGCTCAGATAAGGCTTTTTCTTTGTTGTTTTTTTTCTCACTCTTAATCCTGCTCACACACTTCTCCGTCAAACACTAACGTGATATATTTACATCATCGTTTTGTCCTCAAGGTATACACAACAGAGTAATTTGAGAACACGATCAATTCTAATTTTCTCCATCTGTGTAACAATAACAAGCTAACAGCAGCATTCAACACTTCTCAATATCTCTATGGTTCTGCTCTTTCCAGCGTTTGGCATGCCTCCCTCCTTCTCCTACAGCCCAGATCCCACAGTCTCATTACAGAGGTAGGGGCCAGAATCTCCCATTATCCCAGTCCCTTCTTATTACCCAGCCCATTATTCCCACTGCGAAGACAAAGTGAGACAGGAAATGAAATAAATGCAGTTCAGCGGCTGAAAATGAATGGCTTCTGATTGAGGCCACTGTTGTTTATGGCGCCCGTCCACTTGTCTTTTCCATCACTCGGATGCTGTGTCAGCGCTGAGTGGACTCAGTCACGCAGTGTGTTCACGGCAGTTAAGACTGCTTTTATAGATGCAATCTGCAGGAACTGAGGCAGCATTAATGCACATGGATAGTTTGCTGCACAGAAGAGTAGCATACCATCACCACAGTCTGTAGATTTTCTCCTACTCTGAATAAAACTCTCTGTTTTGTCATGGTTGGAGAGGATATTTTGACATCCCTGGATATAAATGAGAATAATCTGGAAGTACCAGATTGCTGAGAAACTTAAATAATATATTCCCTATGGTTATGTGTTGAGTGCAGAGGAACAGTTTTTCCTTATTGATGCAAATATTGTGGGAATATTTAGTGGTCTGGAAGATATCTAGATATCCGACTTGTCATGACTGCCGCCAGCAGCATTACTAACAGCCAAGTCACTTGGACAGCCAGCAGATCAGACAGATTATCTCTGGTCTCTGAAGACAGAGGAGAGAACAGCATGAACCGACATGAGGCCTTTATTTCATAACATTTTACTGTTAGAGCTTTTAAATTACAAGATTACTTCTCACACAAAGAAACTATTTTCTTGTCGGCATAAACACAGAAGTTTGTCAATCAAAGTCTTGATGCAATTTTATAAGGTCGCATGTGGATTTTTTTTTTTTTTGCATCATTGCCTGTCTGGTAGTTTTCTGGCATCATATGTGGGTGTACATGCTAACACAGGAAGAGAACCACAGCTGAGGTTGTGTTTATGAATATTTGTAGGCACTGTGAAACGGTGTTGCCTATTTTGGTATGAAAATACATTTACAACCTGTTCTGATCATCTCTTATTGAAAATGCAGAGGCAGGGCTATATCATGAATCAAAAAACTTCCAAGTTTTTCCCCCTTCAGTTTAAAACACATTTTCTCCCTATTTCAGAAAAATGAACCCCAAAGTGTTTTTTCAGGAGAATATTGCCCAAAAAAAAGAGAGTTTCATGAGGGAAGCAATGGCGAAACCTTAAGTGACACAGCTGGTAACACGATGCGATGCAGAATAGCAGCATAACTTTGTAGAATTCTGCTATGAACTCACAGCTAGAGGAAAAGAGAAGAATCTGCTGATTGCTCCAAGATGAATCCAAGAAGGTCAGCTTGATGTCTGACACAGCACTGTCTCAGTCCAGACTACAGCTGGCAACAATGTTTGACATATAAGTTCAATAAAAGAAGCTCCAAAATAAATCTAAAGATTTTCAGATAGATCCCATGAGTAATAAGTAATCAGAGCTATGAATTGCTTGGACTGTAATACACCTTACCAAAATTTCTTTTACACCTGGAAAGCATCTGATCATCCAACATTTGAACTGTTGGGCAATTAACCTGACATTTTTGTGGAAATTTGGGTCAGTTCTTTACATTTTGCCAGACTAAAGTGGTTGGCTAATCTTTGAGCTAAACCTTTTCACATTTGTTGGATATCAGTGGACAAAAAAGAGGTTATATATTTTATATTTTTGATATAATAGTGCAGCTTCAGAAAACACTGAATTCAATTCAATTCAATTTTATTTATATAGCACCAATTACAGTCAAATTGTCTCAAGACGCTTTACAGAACCCATATGCCATAATTGGATGTTTTTGTTACAAATAATAACCATTTTAACCAGTTACCATAATGGCTGTAATAGTTATTTTTGTCTTTGATTTGATTAAATAAATAAAGAAACCAAAGTGCCCGAATCAAAAGACCCAGAGCCCAAAGTGCCATTTTCATGTCTCTGGTGACCAAACAATTTAAAAGTAAAACACTTTCCATTTACGGAAAAAGCAACATATGGCCAAAATGATTATTTGATAATGAAAATTGCTCATACTTTTTTGTGTGTGTTTGTTTTGTTATTTTTTGTATATTTCACTAAACCAACTAATCATTTCAGAGCTGAATAAAATAGCTTTTCAGTTTATTGTAGTATCTGAACAAGCACCTTTTTTAAAGTAATTTTGTTGGCCTTTTCGGCTTTATTATACAGGACAGTGGAGAGAGAGAAAGGAAACGAGGAGAATAATGGGGAAAGGATCTGCAACAAAGGGCCATGGGCTGGATTCAAACCCAGGACTGCTGCATCAGGGACTATAGCCCCTGGTTATAGGTCGCCTGCTCAACTTGTTAAGCGCCCCAAGCAAGCACATTTTAATATTATTTAAATGCTACGCTGGAAACCTATGAGGGTGAAGTTACCCACTCAAACTGAATGATACGTTAGAACAGTGAATGACAATATGAGTCATGATAGACTTTACAATATTCCCAAAGAAATATATAACTTTTGGGCAGCAACGATAAACATTGCAGAGCTCTACAGGGTGGGCCATAAGTTTCCATACATAGGAAAAATAAACATTTTATGTTGGACAACCATTTTTATTTATGTAATGTGTTCTATATGATTACCATTGTTTTGAAAACACATATTAATACGTGTTTTCCACTGTTGATGAACTTGCATTAGCACAGTTGAAGTTCTGCTTGTAATGGTGTTCCTTGAAATGATTCATGTCTCGTATCTTCACCTGATACACCATGGCCTTCAAGTGCCCCCAAAGATAGCGTCAAACGCATCTTCTGGGATATCTGAAACATAAAAAATATACATTATACATTTTCCTATGTATGGAAACCTAGGGCCCACCCTGTACATTCCTTGTTTTTATGAGAAAACATCACTGGCTCATTTCTTGAATGAACTGTGACCACTGGGTCTGTATTATATTAGGATGTTGCTGGTTCTACTGGACTGGTAATCAAAAAATGAGCAGGCAATTCCAGGACAACGGCTTGAAACCCAGTCACACCATGTGTTTAAGCTGCATAAATGGATACTGACACCTGTTTTGACAGCATAAGTGCAGCATTACAGTGTGTGTGATAGAAGTGACCATATTGTATATTTGAAAAGTTTTCTGCAGCAAATGGCATAAAATTAAGAGAGAAATACTAGCAGAGTCTCAGCATGTATCAGGGTTAGTGTGCAGTGAAATGTAGCTTGAATTTTTAACTTCCATTAGAGGAGAAATCTGAACATAATTGGCTCTGATTTCAAATTTAGAATTACAGAGCATTTAATCCAAAAGTAAATGGTTCATGTTGCTTTTCTTGGATTGACCAGCACAACTTAAATAAGTGCTCCTGATTACCGGTAAAGAATTTGGGATACACTTTCCAAAAGTCTTCACACAAAATGTATCACATCGCACGCTAATGTGGTAGATGGATGATTGTACAAGAAAAATGGTTGGACAAACAACCGAACATTGTAAACCAAGACCGATTTTCTCAAACTCCCTCACTTCCTTTAACCCCATCGCTAATGAAAATATCCCCAACCTTCACCACCCTCTCTGCTCACTGAAAACTCAATGATAGCATTACACCCTGCATTCCTGTCCAGTGAAGTTCTCTTGGCTCCTTTTTTTCTGTTGGTAGAATTTTGCTCCAAATGAGTCAGTGGGCACAGCTGCTTAAGTGGTGTTTAAGCCTCAAGCATGCGACAGCCAAATGTTGCTCTTTGCTTCTGCAACCTGTGGAGATAAAAGCCCAATTTACAGCATTACAGTAACATCTTGCAGTCATCAGCATGGGTCACCGTCCGTTACCATTCTCTCTTCCCTGCAACTCTGTTTACCTACGTGTCAAATTAACTTTCAGGCTCCACTGGTGGCCTCTTTTCGTTAACCAATTTGCAAGGAAGTGCGCCGCTTTTACCTTCCACCGGGATCCAGTGTACCCTTGACAATATATCCAGTTGCCAGGGAAATGTGATATCCAAACAAACGAACCAGGGGACTGTTGACTCAGGATATTGCTAATGTTTTACATTAGCCAGCACAAGCCCCAGTCTGTTCTGGCTGAGGAATACACAGCAGCCAATCAGCAGGAGAGCGATCCACAGCCTGACAACTGCTCGGGCTTTTAATAGTGTACAGCATCATGCAAAAGAGACTTCCTGTCCCACACAGCCACCCTTATGAAATGAAATATTGTGGTAGCCAGAGCATTTGTTATGGCATTAGGCACATGGTCTTATCATCAGACAGCACTCTGTTCTCCATGATAAAGTCCACCATCAGCCCCCCTGCTCTGTCTCCTCCATGGTGCCTCCGCTGTCTCTTGCCCCTCTGTAATGATAGTATCACACTTCATTCAGAAGAAAACAAGCTGTGCCATTGTGTGGAAGGATACTGTACTGTAACGAAGAAGGCAGAAGAACAAGATGCTCACATCCTCAGAGAGTAATTCACTTTAACATCGGGTGTAATAAATCAATAACTCTGTAATGAATGTAATTACCCCAAACAATCATTGTGAGGAAACTTGCAGCCTCTGGAGATTCTGGCAAAATCAGAAGGTACACAAAGTAAAAAAATTAGCCCATCAGTTACCAGCTTGTCAGATTCGAACATGCTTCAGGTGGCTGTCTGTGCACCGTGGCATTGGCAGGCATGTTTGTACCATAATCAAAAGACACCATAGGCCAGGAGTCCTAGTACAAAGGAATAAAGGGACTTAACCTGGGCCTTGTGCTGATATGTAACATCATTCATTCACTTCTTCTCTTTATCATAAAAGTACAATATTATTTTACTGATTACCTCATGACTGTAGACAAAGAGAATGAAACAGTTGTTGCCGCCTTGTAGACTCAAAAATTAATGTTTTGGTTTTTGAAAAGCTTTTAATTCCGTAGATTTCTTAAACTGGACATTCTGAATTACACCAGTCAGTCACAACATGAAAACCAGTAGCAGGTGAAGACGATGACATTGATCATCTTATTACAATGCAATGTTCTGCTGGGAAACCTGGCAATCCTGTGGATGTTACTTGGAACATATCACATGCCTAAACATTGCTGGAGACCAAGCAACTAGATCCTTGCTTGTGGTTTATCTACTTTCAGATGTACTTTCATCCAAAGTAATGAAATTGTAGAAGTGTAGTACTGTAACATCCGGTATTGAAAGATGAAGGTGAATTGCCAAAAACTGCAGTTCTTTGAATGACCACTTGACACTGGACCTACAAGAGAGTTAAGCTCCATAGAGATCCATGTTACAAAGTCCAACTTTACAGGGAAAATAAGCATGTATACAACCTCCCACAATAAATCATTTTTGTCTGTACAGTTAACATCCTTGCTCATGACAATTACATGAGGATGAGTTTTTATGGATTTCATCTCATTAACACTGTGAACCGCAAACAGTTGATCAGAGTAAAGGTAAAAACTGAAAGAATAGCCAGAATTTCAACTTTCCAACATTTTTTTTTTTACATTTTTGTCTGTGATTGATAGTTTTAAAATTTGATCTTAATATTACATTATGTTAATATTATACCCATGTAATACTTTACAGAAAAGATATCGGAGTTCTCTCTACTTTCATCCATGGTTGTGCTGTTTCCATGGCACTGTAGAATTTTATTTTGCAGTGAAAAATTAGCCCTCAGTGAGTAAAAATATGACATGAGCAAAAAAATTCCAGAAACTGCTTGAGGTTCAGAAGGTTAAATTGTATTAAAGCTTAAAGCAATTAAGTGACAGATGGGCATCATCACAGGGCTGTAAATGGACCAGAGATGCCTACATGTTCCATCTCATTCACACTCCTCTTTGCTCATGTTTGGACTAGCTGGGACTGAGGAGGAGTCAGGCACTGCAGAGATGTTGATGGCTGCAGCCACCACAGCTTTTAAACTGCTATTCAGTTTGCCTATGGCTGACGTCACGGAGGGTTGTCCATCCTTGGTTACCACACTAACATGCTGAACTGAGATGGTGAACATAATAAACACTATACCTGCTTAACATTTGCATGTTAGTGCTGTGATTGCAGTCTTTTTAGCATACTAACATTAGCATGTGGCTCAAAACAGCAGCATGCTTAACAGCAGGTTGCATGTTAATCAAACAACCACGGTGAAGCCTAATCTCCAGACCAGCAAACTGGGGGCTTTAAAATCCTGATGATATGGGGCCCCTCCTTCAAACTATTTCCATTGCACTCACTTGAGCCACATCCCAGATTCGTTACTATATTGTTATTTTTTAAGTCTACTAGAGTCAGGGACATAATGTTTTCTTAGCTTCATGATAAACACTGAGGCAGAGTTGTACTTGCAAACTCAGATCAAACTGAATCCAAAACTGTCATGAAATTTTTAGTGGAAATCAACTTTTACAGACTCTGCGACCTTATGTCTTTGTGTTTGTTCAGCCTCAAAATATGATGTATGTTGTCTGTTTCAACTCTGTCTCCTCATTTATTTCAGCTAGACAGAATCGAAACGAGAACTAGAGTGAGTGTGCACTGGGACACGTTTAATAACACAGGAAGTTTTTGGTTCAGGGAATGGTCTTGTTAGCCACAGGCTCTAGACTCTATGCAGAGCAATCACAAAGGCACTATCAGAATGCTATGTTTGCTTTGGCTCTTAGACAGGGAGCAAGCACACAACGTGAAAAGCAGGGCAGTAAGTCACACACAGATGTCGAGCCGCATCTTTCAGTGGCACAATCGCTTTGGTAAATCTCAGGACTGCCGTTTATCCCACCCACCTGGCAGAACGGCCAATTAAAGGACGAGCAGATGTCAGCCAGCTCAGCGCTTCTGGTTGGATGAACATCTATCAATATAACAGGAACTGTCCGTGTTTTCGGGGCAAATTCACCCCTTGAAGTGTTTTGTGAGGGAAAATAGGATGTGCTTTTACGATGCCCTTTTTTTGTGAATAAACCTCATTTACGAGATCGGGAAATAGGCAATGGAAACTCAAACATAAAACAGAAGCCCTTCAGAGCAGCTTCCTTACACACTCACACCGAGTTAAATACGCACACATATGCGTAAGTGCTCACTGCACCACAAACAGTAAACACACATGGGATGAAATGCATGCAGCAGCGAAGACACACATCCGAGTAATTTACATGAAATGAAGTCAGTCTCTTCACCACAAACACACAAACTAACCAATACCATTAAAAAGTCAAGCAGAGACAATGCTGCGAGTCTTCGGCCGGGTTGCGAGTGACACAAAGGGCTATAATTCCCTACATTTTGGAGAGGCTTTCCAAGCCATACTGACGTCTCTGAGACTGCAGCGAGATGGGTAATGGCCAGTGTTTACTACCACAAACCTCCCCATCACTATAGGACTGACTCTATAAGTAGCACAGGGCAACTGAGCAGATGAAGCAGCTTCAATTCCCCTTAGTTCCACTGGGACAAATAGAGAGGACAGGGAGGGAGAGAATAAGATAGAGACCGAAACAGCGAGAGAGAGAGAGAGAGAGAGAGAGAGAGAGAGAGAGAGAGAGAGAGAGAGAGAGAGAGAGAGAGAGAGAGAGAGAGAGAGAGAGAGAGAGAGAGAGAGAGAGAGAGAGAGAGGGCACTGTGTTAGAACAACTCCACTTATGTTGAGCTGATTCCTGCCCCCCCCTCCTCCTCCCTTTCTTCCCTCCTCACCCCCCAGACTCCCCCCAGTGGACACTGGTGCCAAACTGCCGGGTCGCGGTGGCGAGGGCGCATGTGGTATATGTCTGCATGCCTCTGGTCTGTGTGTGGAGGGGGGTGGGGGGTGAAGCTGTGTGCTGGGTATGAAGATGCAGAGCCAGGGCATACCTTGGGGCCATTAGTTCAGGCCTTGCCGGCCTCAGCAGCAGAACACCACATTAATTGGACACAGTAGCTGCAAGATCACAGCAGCCCCAACCAATTTGTAAAATGAGTAAATTGTCTGTCTTGTCATTCCTGGGCTCTCCTTTGCTGTGGAAGCTGTGTTTATAAGGGTAAAGAGGAGGGATAATATCTTGCATATGAGCTGGAATAGGGGTGGTAAAGAGAAAAACACACAATTACAAACACCTCCCCATGCAGTGTATCTTTACAGGGGTTTTAAAACTGCGTTTGATCTCATAACACATTCATTCTTCTGACATTATTTAAAGCAGTTTCTATGTCTGATATACACTACTGTTCAAAAGTTTTGGCTCATGTAGGCAATTTTATGTTTTCCATGAAAACTCCCACTTTTATTCATGTGCTAACATAACTGCACAAGGGTTTTCTAATCAACAATGAGCCTTTCAACACCATTAGCTAACACAATGTAGCATTAGAACACAGGAGTGATGGTTGCTGGAAATGTTCCTCTGTACCCCTATGTAGATATTTCATTATAAATCAGCCGTTTCCAGCTAGAATAGTCATTTACCACATTAGCAATGTCTAGACTGTATTTCTGATTAATTTCATTTTCATTGAAAAAGACTGCTTTTCTTTCAAAAACAAGGACATGTCTAAGTGACCCCAAACTTTTGAATGGTAGTGTGCATATATCACATATTCCACAGCAATCTAATGGAACTACATACAGTCTGTCACCTCTTTCAGTAGTAGAGGTATATGTTTTATACTTTAAAATCATGTGTCTTGTGTAAAATTAAAGGTGTTCCATTGCATTTTTGATCACTGGTGGCACTAAGAAGCAATGTATTGTTGAGTAGGTCTCCGTTTTGTAGTTCTTGTGTAATACCGACGTGCAAACTAGAGGTCCTTATGTGTCCCATATTTTGAGCCCAACACAGCAGGCAACTTACCTGATGCTAACATGCATTTATGTCAGTTTCCAGAAATTTCCAAAATCTAGTACACCAAGGATAATTAGACCCAATGCAAAATGTGGTAGGATTAGTGCAACCATGTCGTATCCCCTTTACTTTTCCATGTAACACTTTCATCATCATTTGTTCCGTACTGATTAATGCCAAAATTCATGACATTCCCTTCAATCTCGGCTGGACTTTGTGGTGACTGCTAATTAGCAAATGCTGGCATACTAACATGGCACACCAAACAAATTGAAAAGGACAGCAAGAGCAGCACTTTAAAAGAATATCAATACATATAAACACAAGTCCCAACAATCAACAAAATATTGTTGATGCTATTTATCTAACATGCTTTTCTTTCGCAATGAATAAGATGTGATTTGTGACAGCTGATGTTAAGTCACTAGGCTCCATTTGGCATGACACAATGGGATAATGTGCAGTTTCTGAATGTAGAAGGAAAACTAGATACCATGCTTAAGTTCAGCCCATTTCTTTATTGTGAGTCTAATTCTGACTTGACCACCTGACTTCTTGCATGAATGTAAATATGGTTCTTTGAGAAGTTTAAAAATAAATATTTATACATTTGCAACAGAAAGAGTCATGAGTGTTGGCGATGATCAGAAAATTGAGTCAGGATTTTCTAGTTTTAGTTTTTGAATTTTGAATCCAGAAAACCGAAACTAATTCATCCTCAAAATCCAAAATGGCTGCTCAGTGTGTATGATGTAGTTAAAGTTGCAGTAATATTGTTAAATAACATTATTGTCTTAATTGTGCCTCATTAGGTCAATAGAATACCTAGTACAGTCCAACTTCAGTTGACATGCTTTTGTGGTGTTTGTTTGGGCAAAATTTCACACAATGTGTTGTTATTAAGCGGCATTGCTCACAAGAGCTAACCCAGAAACTCAGGTTTTCCTCGAGGCGTCTATCTTAATTTTTCCTACTTGCTGTACTGGAACCACAGACTGGTTATAAAAGATGTTATATTTCTGTAACAGGTGAACGAAGTCATCAGATTTTCAATTTTCGTATGACCTTTGAACATATGACTTAATGTACTATTAGAGGAAGAAACCAAATTTAAGCTTAAAATTTTGTTGTTTTATTAAATGTCTTCAATGCCTTCAAAAATGCCGTAATTGATGATAATGTTTCATAATGTATATCTTATTAATTGCTGTGAGCCTTAACATTGATTAAAACCTATCAAATCAGAACAGTGACATAGGACGTAATGCGAAAATTACTAAACTGTAAGATTAGAGCCCAGAGTTGTCCTATTCCTCCTCTCATTTGTAGTTTTATTGTGATTATAAAACTCCATTGAGACTTTAATATGAAACTGTTTGATTCGCTGAGGTGAAGCTTACTGAGATGACGTTACACAGTGCAATATAGCTGCAGAGTGTCAAACACAAGAAAGCCCTAAGACAAACGTTGTATTATCATCTATTTTATCACTCCAACACGGAACGCAGCAGAGTTATGTGACGATCGGCGTACATTTGTCTTTTTGTTAGTCTGTTTGTCAAAAACAGGCTAACGGATTTGGATGAAATTTTCAGGGAAGGTCAGAAATGACACAAGGACCACCTCATTAAATTGTAGCAGTGATGCGGCTTATAGTCTGGATCCATGGATTTGTTTAAGATTTTGGTATCATTGCGAGATAGCGGCACAACATTACTGTAACTATGACAACAAGTGAACACTAAGTCAGCTTCCTGTTGATGATCATATGATTACAATCCTATGACAAATCAACCGCTGCAGACTTATTGGGACTTATCGGAGATCATACAACAACTGAGCAACCTTGGCGGAGTACTGCGCTCTCTGAGTGCTTTTCTTGTTCAAAATGCAACCAGGATTTATGAAATGAACACTGTGGTGTATTCAAAAAGTTGTGAAACTAATTGAGACCCTAATCTCATTAGGAAAATGTTAGTGTCGCTTTGCTAGCCCATCTATAATGGTTTGACTGCACCACACTATCATTCTGCTATAGTGGAAATAAACACTTGCTCGGTTGTTTTTTTTTTTTTTTTTTAAAGCAATCCCAGTTGTTATAGGCGGAACTAAGCAAAGATTTGGTGCTCCCTCAAAAAAAAAAAAAAAAAAAAAATGATGGCTGAAATAGCTGTGGTGGAACATTTGGATGCAAGGCTAAAAGCACTGTCATTACAATGGATAATCCACCACAAAAAACTAGCAAGACTGTTTCACTGCACAATTCAAATCCTCTGCAAAACTTTCAGTGCAGTAGATTTCTGTTCAGGAGTTGTTTTTGTTGTTTCACATCTTGAAGAAAACAGTAACACAAATAGCAGAAGGAAGGATAGAGCGAATGAAATAAAAGGTAACCCGCATCCTATATGTGATAAGTCACATTAGAGGAATGGTTATCGATGAAACAATTCATGAGAAGTAGGATCTTTTTCTCATAGACTTCTATACAATCTGACTTCTTCAGGCTACCAGAGCAGTCGCCACCTGCTGGCTGTTAGAAATAATGCAGGTTTAAGGCACATAGATCTTTTATATACAGTCTGTAACTGTAACACACTCAGCTGAGGTATGACATCATTCCACGCTCTGACTTCCGAGGTAAATGGATTGCAGCATATGTACATATAAGAGTACGCTGGTGATGCAATTCACTCTCCTGCTAACAATTTTATGTTGCAGAGGAAAAATACCAATAGACCAGGAAAGGTAGGATACAGGAGGACTGCTAGCGAGTGAAAATGGTTGTTAGGAACATAGGATTTCAAATATTCAAAAACTTGATTTGGAAATTTCAAATGTGTAAGGATACGTAACATATTTAAGTGAAAAAGACTGAATGTAAACATCTTTTCATAAAAAAAACAAAACTGGATGGTGATAATTCACAGGCAAAAATGTATTTCCATAAGGGAAATAAGAAATTCTATATGTTCATGTATGAAAACCAGCAAACCACATGTGCTTTGAATTTGCATGTGGGTTTTCACATGTGACCCCCTTTCTACAATGAATCACAAATTACACTCTTCTGTTCCCATGGACTAATTTTTCTGCTAGCAGTGAAGTAGCCGTAACATTGCTTGATGGAATTTGATGGTTCCTGTGTCCAAAACCCACAAAGTGCTGAAAGTGTACCCAAGTGGGCACTGTACATGTTTATATAGACTATGTATACTTTCAAAATGTCAGGCTGTAGCACTGAAATGACCTCGCTTTTCGCTCTAAACAATGGTTGAAATAGAAAAGTGTTATCCACATTAAGCTGAAATTTCCATCATAAAAAGGCCACTCTTTGTTTTCCATGGTTCCTGTGGTGAGCACCGAGGCCTGGGCCTATGAAGATGAATGAGTCAGTGCATTGATAGCAACTGGAATAAAAACACTGCAGCTCTCTGGAGCTCTGGACTTCTATCCCTCGGCCCGTCCAGCCGTACTTCCTCCCCGTCTGTCCCACACACACTCATCAGGCCTGTGGATGAGCACTAGAGCCTCCCACAAACCCTCATTTCCCTGCACAGAGGAACTCTCTCTGTCTCCCTTTCCTCCTCGGCTGCAGTAATCTGTGGTGTGTGTTCCTGATTCTCAGCCTCTGTGGCCAGGAAGGCTTTTTGGAGCTCTGCCGGAACATTTGTGATTCATCAGTGAGTTTGGTTGTTGCCTTTGTTCTTAACGGCGCTGGTGGAGAGAGTCCAGTAAAATGCTGATGACGCACTGCTGTGCTCTGGGCATTCAACCCAAACACTGCTACTAACCACCACCACCCCCCAATCCACAGTCCTCACTGCCTCCCTCAAAATGTCTCTGGACCTCTGCTTCCTCATGGCCTCCTCACATGCCACACCCTCCCACCCGCACAAACAAACAAGCACTCAATCCCACATATCCGCTAACAAAAACCCTCAATGGGACCAAGCAAAAGGAGGCACTATTTTATTTCACATTTCACAAGAACAAATCACAGTCCCATTTCCCCTCAGCTGGATTAGTAAATCTCTCTCCATCCCTCAGAGGAGCCTCCTCCCCGCTTCTCCTCCGTCATCACCACCTTTGGTTTTGTGTGATTTTCCTTCATTACCTCTTCAGTTAGTAAATAAAGCCTGGAGTCGTCCATATGGAGCGAAAGGAGCGCCGTGGGATCTAAGCATCTGTAAGTGTGTGTATGTTCCTGGGGCTGCAGCCGGTGTGTTTTACAGAGGAGGGTCGTTTGGTCAGCATCGCATCAACATGGGTGTGCATGTGTGGCATGTTCCACCATGTCTGGTTGCAGCAGAGAGCAGGGCAGCTGACAGAGGTTTAGCAGAGAGGCCTCGCCACCCATCAGTCATCATAAATCTACAGTCCAGCTTTAAGCAAGAGGGAGGGAGGGAGGGAAGGCAGAAGGAATGGTGTCGAGCTGACGGTCACATGTGACTCATTGTGCATGTCAGCCACAGAAATAATAAAGTCAACGGAAAGCAAAATAATGAATGAAAACTTACTCCTGTTGTCAAGAAAGAATGTAAATCCAGGTCCAACACACTACTGCACGATGTGTACTGTGTAACATGCCAGCGGGTGTTTATTCTCACCTCTGGATAAAATAAAATGATATAATGTCCTCAGCGGGACCTCTGGCAGACCAACCAAACACATTTCTGCAAGCTTTTATTTCATTGCACCATTAAATCCTGTATAAATCCGTAAAACAAGACAATAAAATGTCAGAAAGATACCAGTTTTCCTACCCTGCAGCAGTAGTTTTCAAGTTTACTTTTAGATTTCTTACATTATTAGAAGATAGAAAAATATTATAAATGATGATATAGTAAACCACATTTGCACTTATTTAAAAATGTCTTCACAGAAGACATTTTAACTGTTTATATGACAAAAAAACACTTATAAATGTGCTTACAATGTTTTACAGCTGCATTATAGTGTTTTATGAACCATTGAAACTATTTTATATTCTTATAAATACTAAATCAATGTCTAAATCAATGAAAGTCACAAAACTGAAAGTGCTCAATAATTATAAAGTTACAAAAGTGTACCCAAGAAATAACAATTGTGATAACACACACAGTTTTGGTAATATGTGTGTATTATTTAATAGATCTGCTACAGCTGCAGCTTCATGTCGTTGCTCTCAGTCTCAGAGCTCATAAACACTTGTTATCTGTAGGACTAGTTACCATATTTTTGCAGTTACTGTATAATAAGCAAACACAGTTTACCACTATATGCTGAAAAACACATTAGAATAATCAGTGTTCTTTTTCACATCAATCAAACTGTTACACAAAGTGAAAGAAAAAATGTTTTTAATGCACTTTTTGGTTTTCCAAGAACCTTCTGGAGCTCTCTCCACCAACCATAATTTACTTAAAGTTTTAGCAGCTGTGAATTTCTCCATTTCCTCTGTGCCCTAAAGTATATTTCAACAGTACACAGATTTGTTTTTGCTTGTTTTCTTTGTTTGTTTTGGTGTGGATGCTGTTGTTAACCTGTGTTTAGTGTACAAAAGAGACAGGCAGTGTTAGCTGGAAGATATTTAGACAAGTAAAAAACAAATGACAGATTCCTCTGGCATATTTATTTTCTACGTTGAATTACTTGGGTCAAAACATTTGTATCTTTCATTAAAAAAATAAAAGCCTAAGATTAAAAAAAAAAAAAATCTGGAATACAATACAATATCAGTTAGATGTCAAATCATTACTCCGCCAAGGAGGCGTAACTAAGACAACAATTGAGCACTAAATCAGCTGCCTCCTGACGATCACGATTGTGATCCGACTAAAAATCAGCCGCTGAGGATTTATCAGTACTTATCCATCAGAAATGATACAAGGAACAATTGATTAAAGTGTAGGGGTGTTTGCGAGTCCCAACAATTCCCATCACCCGCTACATATTTAGGGCACACGATTCGGTATCCGTGCATAACGTACACATGCATAACACACGTATGTGATCAGTGCAAGGTCATTTTGTTTGTGGGTACATCTATATTAAATGGCCACATTCTATGTTGCCTGATCATCTGATCATCAATAACTAATAAACATATGCAACATTTCTAAAAAAAAAAAAAATGCTGCATTTCTGACAATGCCATGTGGGGGAATGAACAACCTTGGTGGAGTACTGTACTGTCTGAAGACTTTTCTTGTTCTAAATTGTACTTGTATGTTGAACAGTAGGATGTTTGCTCTTATGTAAAATTTTGAAGGAACATCTAAGGATTACTGTATTAAAAATACAGGCCCCAAAGTGGGAACTCAATACTGAGATTGCTGCATTGAGTTTCTGCTTTGGGGCCTGTGTTTTCAATCGTCTTTTTAAAGTACAACATTTGGTTTTGGTTGTTCATAAGAGGAAATAGTGCATTACTGAATGCAGACATTCAACATTGAAATTTCAGTGATATTACATAGAGGTGTACTCATTTCTGTTGTATACCGTAGTTATGGTCACCTACACCTACAAATCAAAAAAATATATTCGACCATGGTGAGGTTGATTTTAAACATTTTAGGGCAGAAATGTTTCACGTTCTACCTTTAATACAGTACATTCGTCATCAAACTGACTCTGGCAGAGGTTGTAATGCTGAGAAACACTGAAGAGATCATTGAAAATAATTTACAGTGGTAAAATAGTCAATGGATCCCTGAGTTGATCGTTTCAGTATCCAGTATGTACTTTTGGTCATTTGTATCCCTTTTTTTAAATTGCATGTTTATTTGTGCAAAATATTTCTATGGCAAGCACACAGTATGAGACGTAACAGCTCTTTCTGCATGTTTGCATATGAACTTTAACTGTCCCTGCCTGAGAAGATCAAAACCAAATTAGTGAACCTCGGTGTTTACATTTTTAAGCAATATTTGCACATAAACTCAGCAGACAAAATACCAAGAGTTTCCATTTGTGGCTTTTTCTGTCACAGGAAATTAAGTTTTGAATTGACAAAGCACTTCCTTTTCCTTAATGGTTTGCTCTGACATAAAGTATTTACTTAACTGAGGCTCTTTATGGGCCTCTCTCTCTTTCTGCAGCCCCATGTAGCTCTCTGTGTTTGCAGAAGGAAACTGGAGGGCCTTGTGGATCATGTAACTCTCTTCAGACTGATTTGAGTCAAGCTATGTGACAAGGAAATTGATTTTTCCTTGTTGTTTTTCTTTCAGAATAGGTCCTACACAGAGAACTACCTGAGTTATGTGGGAGAACCGATGAGCTTTTACGATTTTTTTTGTCAAAAAAAAAAAAAAAATGCAAATCCAGTGACGAGGATAACTATGGTTCATGAGCTGCAAGTTGGAACTAGACTAATGGTAACACAGTATCTGGAGTCTTGAGTGGGCTTGACATAATCCATTTGCATTTATTGTGGGAAAACATTTCTCTTTGGAACTGACAACCAGAGAAAATGGAGTTGGTGCAGAAGACTTGTAATAGACCTACTCAGACATTTATGAATGGAAAACACTGGCAGATATGCATATTTTGTTGAATTTAAAACCCAAAGAACCTTGTGATGACGGGTTTAACTCCTGAGCATTGCATTTCACAAGAAATATGATCTTTGCTAGTATTTGTAGCAAAAAGCTTTAATAATGATGAGATACATTTCAGGATGTTATATTAGTTTTTGAATTTGTTTTGAATGAACGGATAGAAGCCATAGCTGGTGTACTTGTAGAACAAGTTTCCAATAATAACAGATTGACCTCTAAAATTCACAGCCATTTTTGAAACAACAGGTCTTCAGTTTCACATCGGTTGTACCTTGGTAACTCTGCAGCTGGCGTAAAACTTCATCTCCAGCTGATTTTTTTATTGTTTCCAGCTGTCTCCTTCACAGGAGCCCAGAAAAAGGATTGGAAGTGTGGACATGGATATAATTCATGATATAATCTTCAGAGACTAAGTCTGAAATACCTGCATTCTCTCCAGTTGTAGAGTAAATGTCAATAAGGAACAGTATTGTTGTGTACAAAAGGCAAAAACAGACTTGGACAAACAACATACAGATTGTTCGTATTTCAAGATTTGCTGGTATCAGCCTAAACTTTAAGCATCCAGGATGAGCACCTGCACTGTGGATGCTTAGGTGCAGAACTGATATTTGCTAACATAACCTCTGATGCAAAGGAACATATTTAGCCATGATGATATGTGAACTGTTTTTAAAAGTAAAGACTAACAGCTTGGAACAGCTGAGTCTTGGATATGATACTGATTATGCGGAAGGGAATTAGCTCAAATGGTAGAGCACTTGCTTAGCATGTGAGAGGTAGTGGGATCGATGCCTACATTCTCCAGAAGCTTTTGTGTCTTTGCTTTAGTGAAAATGACACTTCCAGCAATGCTCACTGAAAAAGTGTCATACTTCAACACATTCATAGCTTGAATTGCAGATATTTTGTACATTGTAAAACACAGTGCAATATCCATTTTCCTACATTTACCAGAAAATGCGTGTTAACATAATTTTTTTTGATTCATGGACAAATCTGTGCAATATAGATTAAAAAATCTAGTATTAATACTTCTCTCAATATTTCTATTCATTTAAGAATCTGTGCCATACCACTGTTACGTGCAATACTGTTACTTCTATACTGTCCCCTTTGCTGCTGTCATACTGCAAATTTTCTGGGAATAATAAACACTGACACTAACATCTTAGCTTAGCTTATCTTATACATATGTAGACACATTCTACTTATGTAGAAAACATGAGAGTTCTGCTTTATTTGTTGTATTTAGCACTTTTGCATCAGTGCAAGAAAGTTTTGGGTTTGTTGATCTCTGCAAAAAAGAAGGTTTCACTAAGACCTGAACTCAGATCGCTGGGTTCAGAGTCCTGAGTGCCCCATGGAACTTCCTCCACTGTCTTCTACCTTGTCCTCAAAGATGTGAAGGGTAGGCTAATCAGTGATTCATGATGCTAAATACTGTATAAACATACATATAAAACACATACAATGCATAATTAACAAGCATCCAATTTACTCACATGCAGTTGGTGGGCTTGTTGCATATGAGCCAGAGAATGTGCATGGTTTCAAATGGGGTCGTGATGAACTTGTGTGGATGACTACATTTATGTCTTGCAGACCCTTGTGGACAAGCAGAAATCCTGACTTTAACATTATGTTTCAATTGTAGGCAATTCACCAGCTAAACTAACATTTGCAATTTACTTTGGAGCAAACAAACACCGTTGAACCTGCTTCCAGTGTACTTTTGTCATTTGAAAAGCAAAACAAAAGACTCAACCCTGTACACATCATATTTACTAGTACTTGGCGTCTATACTGTACAGTGCTCCAGCATGCATCGAAAATCACAGCTTGACAGAACCAGTCTTATTAGGTAATAACTGGTCATGGGAGGAGTTTCGTTAATGGTCCACAGCCAAAAATTTGGCCACATGATTTCAGGCCTATTGGAATCACCTTTCCGTGTGAACTTCCAAAAAGTTAAAGTTCAAACATCCACAGTTCCAGTAAATTACATGCCATCTAGCTCCGTGAGAAGCCTGAGGCAGGGCTGCACTCATCCCCATCCCTGGCAAAGACACACCTTTGTCTCATAATTGGATACGAGACAATAGGCAAGGTTATTATCTCAATTTTACTCCCCCTCTTCCAGACACACACACAAACACACTTCCCACTACAAACTTCACAGAAGTCCCTCAGTCATAATTGTCCTCCACCAATAGACAGGGGAATTTTTTCCCCCTCTGTCTCACAAAGGCGTCCCGTCACTCAGATTTGCCACTTATCAAATCAAACATGGCACATAAAACGGGCGTCTTTGTCAGCAGGCTCTGTGTGTGGGAGAGGAGGGGAGGAAAATAGAAGGTTATTCATGTCGCTGTTGGGTGAGGAGGTGTAGGGAAACAAGGCCTTTCTGCCACTACAGTAGACTAACTCACTGTAATCCCATCAACAGGGGTGATTTACTGTACTTATCTGTCTGGTTTCTTTAAACAAGACTGTCAGGAGTGTCGGTGGTGCTGTTGCTTCTGACTGACTGGCTAATACACCTTCCATATTAACCTTTAATCTTTCTATACTGAGTGCAATTTTGCTTAAAAAACCTACAAATGTAAAAAGAAATCATATTAAGGCAAACCACTAAGTCTATGTGTTTTGAAAGTGATTCAACAAAAGAAAAGTGGTTGGCTAATTTAGATCTTGAAAAACGGAGTCAACACTGAGTGCCACGTTAACTTTTTATGATGCATACGTTGCTGTGCAGACATCAGAATTCCTTCTCTTTCCTTGCCTCCAATGTCTTAATAAATCTGTTTAATTGCCAGTCACACATTAAACTACATAACTCTGCCTTGGCCGACTAAAGCTGTAGGGCTTATGTAGCTGTACTGACCAGGAAAAAAAGAAAGAAAATCACCAAAAAAGACAAGGATGAGAAAGGTTAGACGCCCACTGATGACCTTTCTGAACCGTGCAATGTGGAACAGCTCAGCTTGAAGGGGAAAAAAAACCCTTAACATACTGTAAATCTAGTTTAAGGGGCCTCTCTCTCTCTCTCTCTCTCTCTCTCTTTCTGTTTCTATGACTCTCTCTCTTTTTCTCTTACATGCAGGCCCCTGTCCTGGCAGCCTTGGAAAATGTCAGGCCGTGGACTGGCAGAGGATGAAGGCTTGTGGACGGAGGAGGGGTGGGAGGAGGCTTGGGTTGGAAGGGGGAGCCTTGAGGCAGGGGCGGAAGAGCGACTTTTCTGAGGTTTTCAGACACCATATTTGTCTAACATTTCTACCCATTTTGAACAAGTTCAGTCACAGTTCATGAAACAGAGCACCTCCATTTACCGGCCTCGTTTTGACAAGCCTGTGCTTTATGCTTGGGTTCATACTCACAGTTCTGCTGGCAGCGAGAGGGAGAGCGTGTGGCTGAATGCACAAAACAGATCATCCTGAAATTGTCCTTTAAATGTGAAACTCAGTTAATGCACCAATTATAGTCCTCAAAGATTCCAACTTCAAGGCTGCCCTTTTGAATATTTCTCATATTCATCATCGATTGAAATCACTAAGCATTACATGTAACACTGCAGTCCCATTCGGTCTTTAAAACTTTTTAGCTGTTTTTAATTTGATGTTTTTTTGGGGGGGGGGCACAAGTTGTTCATCTTAACATTTGGCCGTTATTTTCAGCAATAAAACTCTAAAAAAAGTTCCAGAAAAAAAACTGTAGTGAAGGTAACAGATCTTTCAGGAAACAAGGAGACAGATATGTCCCTCAGGAGCTGGTGAAGATCAAAATAAAGAATAAATTAGAGTTATGAACGGACTTAGGTTCAACATGTGGCCAAAAATGTTTCTCTGTGTTCTCGTAATGTGTAAATACCTGTGTTTGTTTCTCTTATTTTAACTCATTTGTCAGATTGACTTTTGAGAAGGATAATATGTCAGTGCTGTATTTTCCAATTGACCTGCTGTCTCCAAATGACCAAAAATTCAATTAATATACAGCTTATATCATCAACATACCATATACACTACCACTCAAAAGTTTATGGTCACTTAGAAATGTCCTTATTTTAAAAAGCTTTTTTTTTTTCAATGAAGATAACATTAATCATAAATCCGGTCTAGACATTGTTAATGTGGTAAATGGCTAGACTTAGAAATGTCCTTATTTTTTTAAAAGAAAATCAGTTTTTTATTATAGAAGACAGCATTAATCAGAAATACAGTGTAGACATAGTTAATGTGGTAAATGACTATTTTAGCTGGAAACAGTTGATTTTTAATGGAATATCTCCATAGGGGTACAGAGGAACATTTCCAGCAACCATCACTCCTGTGTTCTAATGCTACATTGTGTTAGCTAATGGTGTTGAAAGGCTAATTGATGATTAGAAAACCTTTGTGCAGTTATGTTAGCACATGACTAAAAGTGTGAGTTTTCATGGAAAACATGAAATTGCCTGGCTGACCCCAAACTTTTGAACGGTATTGTATGTATATACACTGTACAATAAATATACATATCAGTAGTTTACAGTAATAGATCCCAGCCTTGCAAACATCCCAGAGTCTTTTAAAGTCTGTTGATTTATGCCTTTAATTAAAGCCTGACCATTGACGCAGAGGTCAGTCCAGTGTGTGCCAATGTGGCGCTGCAACCTATGATCCATCACAAGAGGTTTGGTCATTCCTGGACGAGGCAGACATCATGAAAGAAAGAGAGAAGGACCAGTGGTTAACAAGAAGACAGAGAGAGACAGGGAGACCTCGACACAGAGTAACAGATAGGAGAGCGAGAGGGGCACTGCCTGGGTTTATGACCAGGGCAGCCAAAGGGGAGCAGGGGTGGCTGGGTGGAGAGACATGGATCAGAGGCACTGACGCCTTCAGACAACAATGCACTGTTTCCCCTGTAATCCTGTGATTCATCGGGCTCAATGGAAGACACTTGATAGCAGATGATAATGAAACTTCAACCCCAGACAGCCTGGCTGCCAGGGGCTTTTCCTCACCAGGCCAACAGCTACTTAATGCATGCTGTCTGACCGGACTCTTCGCCTTTCGTTTGCACATTTGCTCTTACACAGGGTGGTTCTGTCCAGTGATGAGCTCATTCAGTCCTTAGGGGAGTCATTTTTAAAACTGTTGGTATCACCTCATTTCAGAAGTGATGGTAGGTTTGACTCAGTCTGTGTAATTTATTCTACCACCTGGTTTGGGTTCAGCAGGTCTCTCCTGAGTTTGGAGCAGGTTGACAGTGATTCACAAAAAGTGTTCAGCCAAAGTACCAGAATACTGAACTTTCAGTCCCTTGTGCAAAGTAACAAACAATAGTAAAACTGCACCTGTGAGAATACATCTATCTGAGGAAGAGAACTGGGCAGATTAGGCATTTATTGCAACATAGCTGAAGCACAAAAACAGAAATATGAACCATTGAGGAGGATTTGGTTTCAAATTTGGCAGTTGCAGTTGGATAGGTTTGTGGGCTGTCACTGTTTACATGAAATTCCTAAAACTCTTCACATGTTAGAAAAAAATCTATATTACATTTGTAATCATGCTCAAATTTGAATTTCTCATTGTGTAGGAGCCTGGTACTCCTGAGGGGGGCGTTCATAAAATACACTTTCATCCTGACCTGTGGCAGCACCATGACATCATCCACTGATTGTGGACTACTGTTGTGAAGCCTTGATTTGGTTGTTGCCATCTTGGTCATTTGACACCAGGTATGACGAGTGACGGATAACCTGAGGATTCACAGAAATACGTTAGCAAGCTGTCAACCAAAAGGTAGCCCAGCCCTAAACCATTCCATTTTTCATCTTCTATTTAACTGTAAATGGGACCAGAATTTAGAAAGCATCATGTTGTATTGAAAAAGACGAACTAGCAACTGAGTGTATCATCTCAGTTGAGAAATGTTTACTTAGGGAACAACTTAAGTGAGAATTTGGGTCATTTTCTCGTGGACTTCTAGACAATCAGAATAATTTTTTCAACCAGAAGAGTCGCCTCCTGCTGGCTGTTGGAAAAATGTAGTGTTAAGACGCACATGTTCTTCACTGGGCTACACAATGGAACAGTGGTTAGCACTGTCGCCTTGCAGTTAGAAGATCCTGGGTTCGCATCCTGGCCTGGGATCTTTCTGCATGGAGTTTCCATGTTCTCCCTGTACATGTGTGGGTTTTCTCCAGGTACTCCAGCTTCCTCCCTCAGTCCAAAAACACAGAGGTTAATTGATGATTCTAAATTGTCCATAGGTGTGAATGTGAGTGTGACTGTTGGTCTCTAGGTGTAGCCCTGTGATAGACTGTTACCTGTCCAGGTGTCCCCTGCTTTTACCCTCAGTCAGCTGGGATAGACTCCAGCCCCCGTTAACCCTAGTGAGAATTCAGCGGTGTATAGCTGATGGATGGATGGATGGATGCTCTTCACTGTTCAGACCCAGAGGCTTCATCCTTCATTTACGCACAGTGTGTGAGCTTTTTTTTTTGCTAACACAAAACGGAGAACACTTGCATTAACAAAACCAAATCACCTGAGAAGTCATGTGTGGAAGCTTTTTGAATTTAACTCACTGAATTCATCAGTTCCTTTTGGATAGCAGCTGACCGATTTACAGTAACATTTGCCATTTTGCACTATTATTTATCACTCAAATGAAGACAAGAGGAACAGCAAATTGAGTGTACAGCATTTAGTTTTGTTACTAGGGGTCTGACAATCAAAACAATTTCAAAAGACATAATTTAATGACATTTTGAAGTAGTGTGGGATCATGGGAGTTGTTGTCTTCACCTCTGTTGCAGGTAAATATCTATCTGACATGATTCAAAGAGAAATAATTTTCATGAACAAGTCATTAAAGTTTATTTGAGTTATTTTTGGTTCCAATTTAGTCATATGATGTCATCTAATTCACAAGAAATAGCTACAAGTGATGTTAGCTAACATCATGTTAATCACTAAATATCCATTAGATTAGTCCACTACCCGTATAGCTCCTGTAATGGTTTGGACATGAAGGCATCACTTTCTAGAATTGAATGCTTGATGGATGTACTAAAGGTAGTACACATTTCTGAAACCGAACCAGAACATTTTCATTTGAAAATTTTCTCTTATGTTACTTAGATAGTTCATCAAATTGTGTTTCTGAAAGCAAATGATAAGCCATGCAGTTCCTAAATCTGTCTTCATTTTAGATCAAGATCAGTTAGATTGAGGGTTTGTTCGAAGGTTTTCAGATTGGTCTATTGTGCTGGATAGTCCTGATTTACATGAAGTAACCTTGAAACCAATTTTAGGCAAAGGAGGAGCAGCTAATGTAAATGTCTTTTCTCTCAAAACACAAAGCAGTACTACCTGATTGCACTGGATGACTGTTTACTTAGACAACTAATGAAAACTGTAGAAATGACAGATCATGTGGATGCATGCACTACCGTTCAAAAGTTTGGGCTCACTTAGAAATGTTCTTATTTTTGAAAGAAAAGTATTTTGATTTTTCAATGAAGATAACAGTAAATGAATCATAAATCCAGTCTAAATCTAGAATTGTTAATTGAGTAAATGACTGTTCTAGCTGTAAACTGCTGACTTTTAAAGGAATATCTCCATAGAGGTACAGAGGAACATTTCCAGCAACCATCACTCCTGTGTTCTAATGCTACATTGTGTTAGCTGATGGTGTTGAAAGGCTAATTGATGATTAGAAAACCCTTGTGCAGTTATGTTAGCACATGGATAAAAGTGGGAGTTTTCATGAAAAACATAAAATCGTCAGGGTGACCCCAAACTTTTGAACGGTAGTGGACCATAATTAACTATGTAACACTGCTGCCTGTGATCAAAACAAAAACACTAAACTTACTGTGATTCATCACAAGTAAATAATGCAAACAAGAAAATGAAAAACAACAGCGGTAAGCTGGCTAGTTCTAGTTGTTCTTTTTCTTCCCTCTGCACTCTGAAATTCTGTGTTACCCTGGTTGCAGTGAGTAAAAGGGATATGGTGCTAGAGACAGGCAGCCCTGATTGAACATCGTTGTAAACTTGTATGTGATTAATTCAAATAAAATATATGAAATATTAGTTTGAATTGGTTTGAATTTTTCAATCTCATATTTTGACAGCCATAGTAATTTCTGAATACCATGGTTGCAAAATTTAGTGTCACTACCACGTAAACCCTCGACATGAATCCATGTAGGTGTTTTTGCAGACATTTACATGTTGGCAGTGTTGTTAACTGACCATAATATTTTATGAAAGCCTGTGATTGCCAGCACATATATAGCAAACTGATTTACGTCTTTTCCCCCACAGCAGCTTTCGTGCTCAGCCTCACATAAACCCATAAAGTCGTTTTTACACAGAATAAATGCCAGCCAAATTATGAAAACAACAGCAGTCACAGGTAGTTAATACAATAAGAAGGCTTACTGCTGTTTAGTCATCAGTTCTTTAACATTAGCGGGGGGAAATAAGAGGCGCACAGCGAGGGGTCGGCTCCCCTCGGCTATGTGTGTGGCGGCATTAGTGCTGAGGGAGGCGTCCAAGTTTCTCTGCATTCTGCACAAGGGGGACGGGAGGGTTTTGCCAGAGACTTTTCATGGTGAGAGAGTGTTCCAGTCCAATGAAAGTAATATGTTGTAGGCGGTAAAGGAAGGGGGAGGGAGTGGGGAAATATAAATCCACTGTTGTTTTACCTCCTTCAGGGAAAATCCATTGTTTTCCTCTGGTGCCTGGCTGATGAAGCTGACACACACATACTGTATGCACATATTTAAAGCATGCACACACACGCACACGCGCACACACACACACACACACACACACACACACACACACACACACACACACACACACACACACACACACATTTGCCTACATGCTGTAAATTCTCCTACTGTATATAATATACACTACTGTTCAAAACTTTAAAGTCACTTAGAAATGTCCTGATTTTTGAAAGAAAAGCAGTTTTTTCAATGAAGATAACATTAAATGAATCATAAATCCAGTCTAGCCATTGTTAATGTGGTAAATGACTATTCTAGCTGGAAACAGCTGATTTTTAATGGAATATCTCCATAGAGGTACAGAGGAACATTTCCAGCAACCATCACTCCTGTGTTCTAATGCTACATTGTGTTAGCTAATGGTGTTGAAAGGCTAACTGATGATTAGAAAACCCTTGTGCAGTTATGTTAGCACATGAATAAAAGTGGGAGTTTTCATGAAAAACATGAATTTGCCTGGGTGACACCTGACTTTTGAACGGTAGTGTAAGTGCACGTTTACAAGCTCATTTTGAAAAATGCTTGAACACTTACGGTACGTGCTGTGCAGCCCAGATATACACACAGAGCTAAAGTGCAGCCTAGCAGAGTGTGGTGTGGTGGTGAGAGGTTTGGCTGCAGCTTCACAGAGGCTCTGCTTAAATCTGGTTCAGTCCTGAAGCACAAACCCTCCTCTAAATGTCTCTGCAGCCTTGTCATCAGGCTCTTCCTTGTGAACACTACGCTGTAATAAGTCCTGCAGCGTCCCTCCCTTCCATCCAGTGCGCCACCACCACTCCCTGTTTAATACACACTGATGGCGGTACTGGTGAAAAGCTGGAGTTTGCATTTGTGCGTGCAAATTCAGTGGAAGCCTCCACATCATCAACTCTCCACACCCTATCCCAGTTTCTCTGATGCCTTTCTCAGCTCCCAACCTGCAATTATTTTTACTTCTTCACTTTTTTTTTAAACCATGAATGGAAAGTAAGGAGTTGGCTGAATGAACAATGAGCTTATATTTGTTCTTTAAATGGCTCATAAATAGGCAGGAGACTTAAACGTTTTTTTTGTTGTTGTTAATAGTTAGGAAATTTGAGTGTTTCCACTTTGCAAAGATAGCAGATTAAACATGCAGACTCACTGACTTTCCCTTATATTCAGCCTCAGCTTATTTTATTATTGTTTCCTAATAATACTTCTGTAGTGGTGCATTTATTTCTTCCATTCTGTAACATAAATCCAACTGAGTGTTGTGAATCTCTGTTTGTACATTTCACATTTTACCTGGCAGTGTTACAAGTTTCAATGAAAAGGATATGAAATCAGGCACACATATGACATCATAGTAGAAACTAAAACTATTTACATCAAATAATATATTTTTTGATATAATTTTATTTTTTTTCTTTTTCTGCAATATTCTTTAAATGTATTTACAGTCTGTGCAACTCCTTTCACTGCTTCAACTGTGGACTCAATTTTCACTGCAACATAAAGTCCTGCTGCTCGATGTAAATACTACAACCAAGGCTAGGACAAGAGAGAACAGTGCTATAATGTTCATTCATGTGTGTGAGGAGTAATAAGGGAGTTAGTCAGTTTGGCTGGCAGAAACCTCGACTCTGGGGAGAATTCAAGTATGCAACTTCCGTAGGAATGGATGGACAACATTTTTAAATAGAGGATCCTCTTCTCCTTAAATAAATCCATTCAACAAGCTATGAGACTTAACTCTGGGTTAAAACACCTTGTACCCACCATCCCCACTATAGATCTGCCTTAGGACATTAGTCATAGAATGTTTAAGCCAAAAGTGTCAGAAAATATTCCCATTTAATTCATATCAATGAAATGTCTGCTCTATGACCAGATTTTACTGTGCGACTATCTGTGGCCCTCCCATATAAACACATTCAGTCACACTGGAGGATTATTATTATCAGATCTAGAGTTACTGACCAAACCACAGTGCAATACTAAGCCTTCACCAGGGTTTACTGTTAAAAATGAACCCTCACACTTCAAAGTGAGTGGAGAGGAGATCCCACCACTGATGGTGAGGGAGGAAGAGGGCTTTCAGTAATGGTAAGCTTGTTACAATTATCAGTGATGAACAGATGCAAACATTTTAGATGAGGTCAACAATAAGCCCTAAATTGAGGGGAGATCCTGATATAAGTTAGTAATACCACAGACATGTAAAACTGTCTGCTTCTACAAAGGCTTACATGTAAGGAACTGGCTGCCATTTTGGGTCCAAGAGGATGTGTCACTTGTCTGTGCTCACCGATCCACCCTATGGCTTTACTGAAACTGCCTGGTGTGCTGTGATAGAGCCATGTCAGGGATGTTGGGTGACAGAGGTTAAAACCGTGGCATGTTTACCCGAGCTGGGGCCAAATCTCCTCTTCCTCAGGATAAGACTGGAGGGGTGGCGTCTGCCAAGAGCTGCGGCTCTTCCATACAGACTTCATTCCACTCAGAACTGGAGACGAGACCACCAATTATTTTTATTCTGGGTGATTTGGGTTTCTTGGGGTCAGAATAGAGGAGGGGGAGGACTTGGTTGGATTGGCTTAATATAAATACAAGAAAGCATGCATTCTGCATTACTGCAGAGAATTCTCTCTCTTTCTTATTTTCTAACTGAAGTCCTTTAATCTCTTCTAATTGCAATACCAACAGTTAAATCAATCAATGCATTAAATGCATTTGTTTGCAGAAAGGCTAAGAACTAACTGCATGTACTCTTCTTTATCCTCTGTTTGTCTGGTTAGAGCAATTTGCTGACTTCAGTCCTGGCCAGGGACAAACCAGGATGTTGCAGGGAGAGGCCCGAACAGCCTCAGGGCAAGGAGGAACAGACAGAGGGAGGAAGGGAGCGCTCAAAGAGAGGTGTGTTTACTGTTGGTCTTGCTGTCAGGCTGTTCTGTGGAGCTGGAGTGTTCATTAAAGCCACGGTTCAGTCGCATCCGGGACAGTCCAGGGGATTTCCTGCACACGGTTAGCTAAGTAGCAGAGGGAGACAAAGATGGCAGAAAGAAGGGAAAGAATGAGCACGGCACCGCCAGCTGTCCACCAGCACCAACATCAGAACTGGACCATTTGGTGCCATGCTGGTCTCCACTCCTGGACCCAGGCTTAGTGCCGCAGCCAACTTTCCACTTCAGCCTCAAAGACCTATGACCTCAAACTGGCACTAAAACACAGATTCATTCTCTTCATTCATTCGTGTACAAAAGAAAACTAAGGTAGGTGTAAGGGTGCCAGCGCTGACATATAAATGAATGAATTTTAAAAATCTGAAAAGCTCCTTCTCTAGACATGAGGTAAATGGCCTCGGGTTCATGAATCCTGACAGTCAACCCATGATGCAATGGATACAGTGGTGCCTTGTCGGCATTGGAGCTGGAAAGTGATGAGGTGGGGGTCTGTGGAGCAGAATATGGAGCTGCTTGTAGTATCAGTGTGTAGGTCCTGTGGCTCCCTTCAAATTATGATTCCTAATCTAGATTGGAGACAACATCTTGGTAAGAGAAGAAAATTCAGGACCTCCTGTAAAATTAAGAACTTATTTTTGTGCCATGTGTCAAGTTTAACTGCAGCAAAGTCAGAGACAGTTCAGTGCAACTTCACATAGCTGCTTGGGAGGTGGCTTACGATGCAAAATGATGTTAAAGATGTATAAGTGCATTTGTTCATCCACATTGTTTCTCCTCTACCTGTGTCAGTAAGCAGTCTGCATTATTTTACCCATGATCCTTCTTCTCGTCACATTAAAGCAACGAGACAAAGCTTTTCTCACAAAGGAGAAAATGTTTTGTGCAGACAGTATGTGCTTGGTGACGCCGTGTGTGCAGCATACATGGCGGATTTACACATTATGATGTTTGTGTAAGTTAAATGCGTGCAGAGATGCACATGTCTGAAAGTGACAGCTGCCTTTATCAGGTTTGGGGAGTCTGTAGATAAAGACTCTACAGTGAGGTGTTACTGAGCTTCCACAGATTGAAAGCAGCAGCCAGCATCTCATTTCCCTTGTCTTCTCCCTCCTTATGCTCCTCCATTGCTCCTTCCTCAGCCCAGCACTCTACTATCTTCTCTGTCTTTATGCCTCTCCAACTTTACTTCTCTGTCTCTCACCCCTACGCTGCACTCTGCTCTTTATCTCTGTCTCCTCTGCCACCTCAGCTACAGCCTGCCTCACATTGTGCATCCCAGAATCCACTGCAGCCTCACACTGACCTCAACCATGCAATCCAAACAGGCAGATTTATGCTTATGCCTAAAATGTTGTTTTGCCATTGTTGTTGTTTATGACAAGTTATAATCACAGTGCTCAGGGAGTTGAATAGAAGCTCTTTCCTTTCCGTTCTCTTCTCCAGATCATCATTCACTGCCACCTCTAAATTATCTCTTAAGCCCTGGACATGACAGATGAGGTATTATACGTGGGAGCAATACCAAAGGAAGGGCTACATGGATACGTTGTATGAAGAAAAAAGACTTCTTGGTGGGAAGACCATATCCTGGAAGTCCATTTCAGGCAGAGAACTCAGTGCCTTCTGAAACAGCTGCTGTGGCTTCTGAACCAAAAGAATGATGAAGTTTAAGAAAGAGAGAGAGAGAATCCTCCAAAAGCATCGCCTCATCCGAACAGGGCCCTGACGTCTGCAACAATGCCAAGAGGAGATGATAGGCCGCAGTAAAACCAGTCTGAAGCGTCTAATTTAGGAGCCCTGGATGGCTCACAAAATACCGTGAGGAAAAAGAGAATAGCTTCCCGGCCCGACATGGAAACTGTCTGGAGGAGTCGGAGCCAGTTAAAACAAACATGAAAATAATTGACACAGCCTCACTCTTAGACAGCTTTGATTGGTGTTTGTGCTGCAACTGTGAAAGTGCTTTAGTGGCACTGCGGCTGGCCGTCATATCTGCCTGTCAGTAATGATGTTGCAGTGTCTGCTGAGTCTGTGTTATCAGGAGGTCTCCAGTCTCTCCATGTGCTAAAAGCCTTTAACCCGCCAAGCCAATTAGCAGAGGAATGGGAGGATGTCTCCCCAGCCCCGTGTGATGGTTTCCACTTCCTGTTTGCACTCCCTCGCTTCTCTTCATTCTCCTAGCTCAGGGACATCTGGGGAACACATTCAGGGTAGTCCTGCTGCCACCAAGTAAACCACACAGTAAGTACTAACACACACCAGAAGCAGAAGAAGAAGCTTCGTTGTCTCTCTTGTGCAAGCATGCAGACTGCTTCTCTTTTCTCTGCCTCTGCTCCCTGCAGCGTTCAAGGCTGTTATCCCAGTGACTGCTGACCTGTGGTCCCGGCTGACAGGGAGGTCAGAGAGGAGACTGATAGGAAGGGAGATGAGGCAGAAAAGTGGCAGGCCAGGTCAAACCGTGGGGACTAGAGGGCCCAAAGGATGAGAAGAGGTGAGAGCTCTTAACAAGATTGCCAGAGGGAGTGAGGTTGGGGTTCCTAACAAGCCTGGCTGCAGAGAAGGGTCAGCTCCCAAAGGACATGAGTGTAAAAATACAGCTTCAACTGGTTCTTGTTAGTCTGGAAAAGTTTGTGAAACTGCAAAAACTCCATATTGGGGATTGTAATAGAAATCACAAGCAACATGGATGAGGGATCCTTGCTGATTGAAATGATGTTGCCAGTTCATGGAGTGTGATATTTTACAGTCCATTAAACCTAAATTCAACAAATCTCTGCAGTGCAATGTGTTACAATATTTTCAGATGCCTTTATGTTTTTTCTGTGAAGAAATGTTCAAACTGGGGGATGATTCGCCATTTCTGCCAATCATAACTCCACATACAAATAATAACTGCAATAATTACAAATAATTAACTTTCTCACCCCCAAATAAAGCAAATATCAAGTTTAAATCCAAAAACCAAATTGGTGGGAATGACATTGTTTTCCCAAGGCTGCCTTTTGCAAGCAGAATAAAGAAATATTCTCAACAAGCGTTGGCTAAAAAGTGGAACTCACTGTGTTCATGTGTGAGTGCAGGCGTTTGAATGCTCATCAGGTTGGTGAGATTTGAGCAGTATCAGTGATAGATGTTTATACTACCAATGATACAGAGCAAAAACAAACTGTTGATAGTAAACTTAGCATACGATGACTTTTTAAAATCTAAATAGAAATAAAATAAAAATTGTAATAACTTTATTTGTATGGTGCATTTCTATATGGCGGCATATAAATAAAATTATATTTTTTTTTATTTTTAAGGTAGAATTCAGAGGATAAAATCAAGCAGAAAACATTATTTTTCTTTATTTACGTTATTAAAGAAACCAGTCTGGCATCTTCCATGAGGGGATATCATAGCTGGTGGCACTAGCAGCAAATATCTGATCAGCACTGGTCACAACAGGACTCATGTTGCAGCCTACAGTATAAATCACTATATCTGTGGCAACATGATATTACCTGTTTAAAATACATCTATTCACACAAGTGAAAACTTTTAAAATGACTTTTTCCAAAATGGTTTGTTGAAAAAAAAAAAAAAACACTTGATATTCAAGCTCATATTAAACATATTAACCCTCTGAGCTCTAAGAGGTTTCTGCTGTTTCTTGCTTCTATCACATTTTTCCTCATCTTGAGCTAATTTTTCACTGCAATACAAAGTTCTGCACCTCATGGAAACAGCACAACAATGAATAGAAATGAAGAGAGCCCAAGAATGTATTTTGTGCTGTATAACTGTGTTTATATATTCTTGTAAATATCTGTATATACATATTTTTTTACTAATATTTTCTTTTCTCTTCTTCTTTCTATACTTATTTTATTAATCTCTTTCCTTTTTCCTAGGGTGACATCAACAGCCGAATCCAAATTCCTTGTATGTTGTGTACATACTTGGCCATTAAAGCTGATAACAAAGTTATAATGCCATAAATGATACATAAAAGAAAAAAATTTCTGTTATTACTTGTTTTAAAAATAATGAAAAACCTGTAAGCAGATATTTCAACATGGCAACTGCCCACAGATGTTGCCAATACTGAAAAAAATTGTGGCTAGAAATAGTAGACATATTTTACTACTAATTTATTTTTTATTTCTTTTCATATTCGCCTCCTCTCAGCTCTGTCTAAACACAGCTTGCAGTTCAGCAGACAAGTCCTTGAATTTATGAATGACAAGGCACAGATGAGAAGTTAAAGGATCATCAGAAATTTGAAAATGCAATGATTCTTTCTGTTCTTATGGTTTCTTGATGTTCATGTTAAATGGTGTAATTTAGGCTATTTTTTAAAGACATGCCTTCTAAATCCATGTTTTGAGGACTGACTCAAATAGCACCATGATGTCTGTTCTACACACTAGTGATGATTGCGAACTACTTTTACCTTTTGTTTTAACTATGAGATCTTTATTTCTTGTTGAAACAACTTGAGAAAGTTCTTGCAATTATATCCCTTACACAATAACCACAAAAACAAGGCTCCTGCAGATTATACACTGCACTCTAATAACAAAACAAGCTGCATATTATCCATCACATCAGAGGTGAACACTTGTTGAAGCTATTTCTCCATCAGATTAGACTGAGCTTGATCTTAGTCTTTAGATTTAAGATGGGACAAAGATCAACTTAAACTGAAGATGCTTTTGGGAAATGAGGACCTGTACTCTAATATGTGCTCCTGTAATGGAAAAATACACATATTGAAACCTAATTCATTTAGAAACATCTTTACCAATGCATTCACACACAAGAACACAGCTTCCTTTCTAATCTCCTGTAAAGCCACCACAGCTCTCTGTAATAAGCTTTTCAATTTATTTGAAAATGAAAGCACACAACTACTTGACTCTCACTTCAAATTCATTTCTATCAGATAATTGTGAGCAGAACTTTACTAATCGTCCACCTTGGACATGGACACGACATCAAGATAAGAATCACAGAATAATATCCGCTCGTCTTTTAGCATCCAGCAGACAGCTGGAAATAGAAATGGAAGTCACATTCCTTCCTTGTGTTTTTAATATGATAATTAAGAGTCTAATTGTAGTTGGGTGCCAGAGAGCATTGGTCTGGTTCTGTATTTACTCTTAGACTATCTAATCAGCTTCCTTCGAGCCTGTTCTATCTGTGGGCTATGGCTGAACAACAGGCTGGTTAACCATTGGCTCCGTGCACCACATCCAGACAGATTAGATTTATACACACTCTCTGTATCGCTGCCAAGACATACTCTGGTCACAGGATCACGCTTGTCGTCTGAGGCTAAACTTCCTGAGTCACAGTCTGAATATGACGAATACTTTCTCCCCATATTTCTCCTTTAATACGACAGCACTCTGGCACAGACAGCATCATTCTCTCCAATCTATTATTTCCTAATGAGAGCCAGCGAAGGGAGTGATTAAAGCTGTTTGTAGCTTCATTCAGGAGCTGGAGTGGATTGTGTGCAGATGTTAACAGGCTGCTGTAAATGTCATCAGAGTAAATGTTGTTATATAAAGTGGAATGTGGGCCGATGGGATGCTGGCCTTTATGCCACCTCCAGTCACTTCCACACCAGTCAAGCAGAGCAGGCTTCATTAGATCACTGGCTTCTGGTCACGAGTTCTGGCTCACGGGTCATAGCACCAGCCAGTGTGTGTGAGTGTGAGAGAGGGGACGAGACATCTACACCTTTAGATCAGGAAGGCATTTTCAGAATAATGCCATTTTACACTGTTAACACTCCTCCGTGGGTAAGGTTGGGCTTCAGAATTTTCAAGGAAGAGTTAAAATGGAAAAAGAGAAATCTCAAAGCGGACATGGAACAGAAAAAAAATCTGACAGAATACTGTGTCCAAGGCAACTGTATATGAACAATCAGCTCAGATTCTCCTTCTCCATGTATACCATATTTATTCTTTATGGCCTATTTTTTCCTCTCCGCCTAAATACCAGCTGTACTTATTGTCAATTTGCTATTAATACTTGAACAACTCAACGGAAGCAGACAAGCACAATGCTTCAGTCTCTTGTCTAATATTCACAGTATTTTACAGGTTCATTTTCTCTGTTTTGCATGTTCTCCCTGTGCATGCGTAGGTTTTCTCTGGGTTCTCTGGCTTCCTCCCACAGTTCAAAAACATGCTGAAGTTAATTGGTGATTCTAAATTGTCTGTAGGTGTGAATGTGAGTTGGATTGTTTGTATATGTAGCCCTGCAATAGACTGGTGACCTGTCCAGGGTGTCCACTGGGATGGACTCCAGCCTCCCCACAACCCTAATGAGGATTAAGTGTTGTATAGATAATGGATAGATGGATTTTCTTTGTTTAATATTTATATTTTACATTTAAATCAGCTTTGAAAAGCACACCTGCCCCTGATTCTCTTTGACTGAGTCAGCTAAATACCCTTTAAACATCCTCTCCTTCCTGTTAATCTGGAGCATCTACATGAGTTGGCTTCATTTCTGAATGAGCACTCTGTTCACTTTTCTGTAAAAGCTGATATGGAAATTTTACTTGGGCTGCACAGTGGCGTAGTGGTTAGCACTTTCGCCTTGCAGCAAGAAGATCCCTGGTTCGCGTCCCGGCTTCCCGGGATCTTTCTGCATGGAGTTTGCATGTTCTCCCTGTGCATGCGTGGGTTTTCTCTGGGTACTCCGGCTTCCTCCCACAGTCCAAAAATATGCTGAGGTTAATTGATTACTCTAAATTGCCCGTAGGTGTGAATGTGAGAGTGCTTGTTTGTCTTTGTATGTAGCCCTGCGACAGACTGGCGACCTGTCTAGGGTGTCCCCTGCCTTCACCTGAGTCAGCTGGGATAGACTCCAGCCCCCCCCACGACCCTAGTGAGGATTAAGCGGTGTATAGATAATGGATGGATGGAAATTTTACTTTCTGCTCAGAAGAAGCCTGACCTGCACACCAGTACATTAATGAATATTTTTGAACAAGAAGCATTCTTTAAGTTGTGTGCAGCAATTAACAGGAGACTTTTTCCAAATTTCCAAACTGATATATATCCAAAACCATCACAGGGAACAAAAGATGCAATTCACTAACAAAATTTATTCTCTACGATGTGATTGCTATGTGATTTCACATCTACTACCACCCGAAATTCCCATAAAAATAAATAATTTACTGTCATGAAAGCAGAACTGAGACTCTCCAATCAAGAATGTGGGCAGGTTTTGACAAATCCTTAACAAGAGCTGAAGTGTAATTTGTTTCTTCCTGTTGTTTTTAGGAGTTTGTCCTCTGACTTTATTAAATACCTACAGCGTCCAACAGCAGCAGGATCCATACGAACATGTCCAAAGACAGAGAGAGGGAGAGAGCTGCACACATTAAGCATATTTATCCACATGGAACAGCAGAAGTAGCTTCAATAATTACCTAGAATTGTAAATTCTCCGGACATGGAGACAGGATGGATCAGGATCTAGCGACAGGTCACAGTGTTTACTTTTCTTCACCTGAGACAGGTGAACTGTCTCATAGAGTCATAGTTCATCAGCTGCAATTAAATCATCTGTCATCATTATAGTGGTTGTTGTCAGGCTGAGCTTCATCACAGCTGTTAAGATATTTTTATTTTACTGTTGGTAAAGTAGCAGTTAGAATATCATCTCACATGGGCAGATTCAGTCTTTTATCAATTAGTGTATTGTTGTGTATTATACACCACTTGATGTACTGTTAAGTCTGGCATGTTTGCCAAATATTGCCTGCTTACCAAACGCTGTCACTTTAACAGATTAACAAAGCTACAATATTACACATCCAATATCTGAAAAGGGCTTAAATTTCTTTGTTTGTGTATTTACAGGACTGTGTACAAAAAACAGTTAGTTTTTTTATTGTCTATCAGTGCACACACACAGAATAGACAGCTAGCAGACCACAAGGAGAATTCAAAAGTTAAAGTCTCATTAAATTGAGAAAACATAAAGAGTAGAATAGCAAAAGCATCATAGCAGATTTACAGCAAAGACAATCAAGATGACTACACATAACATATGAATATAATCCATTAGAACATCAAGCAAATTCTGTCACACACTCACTGGAATACATTTTTAGCAGCCATCCATGCTTATGAAAGGCAGGTGCAATGCTCAAAGAAAACAGGAAAATAGTTTATATCCTACTTGACATCTTCATCAAACGTCTTACTTGCTCTTTCTCTATCAAAAAACAGAATGGGCATTTTATGGTGTCATTTTTTCATTTTTTATATTAAAGGGAAAAAAAGATCTAAGTGCTAAAACACATAGGCCAAACCACTGTGTTGGTCGTCATCACACCCCACATTAACAGTGTTGGGCATAATGAACATGACTGTGGCATCACAAATGTATAATGTGTCCTGAGAGAGCACTGCAGGTGAGACCTCTGGGTGACTTACAATGCCTATAAAAAGTATTCATTCTCCTTGGATGTTTCACCCTTTTGTTGCTTTTATACACTGCCCACCAAAAAAAAGTTGCACACTCTAATATTTTGTTGGACGAGCTTTCGTTTGAGTATGACATGTATTCACTGTTCATTGTTTCAATAAGCTTCTGGAATGTCACAGCATCTATTTCTGTCCAGAGATGCATTAATTTTTCACCAAGAACTTGTATTGATGATGGGAGAGATGGACCACTGCACAAAGTCTTCTCCAAAACATCCCAAAGATTCTCAATGGGGCTCAGGTCTGGACTCTGTGGAGGCTGATCCATCTCATGCTCCCTGAACCACTCATTCCCATGAACACTGGCATTGTCATCTTGGAACATGCTCGTACCATCAGGGAAGAAAACCTCCATTGATGAAAAGACCTGGTCATTCAGTTTATTCAGGTAGTCAGCTGACCTCATTCTTTGGGAACATAACGTTGCTGAACCTGACCAACCCCAGATCATAACCCGAACCCCCACAGGCTGGTAGGCATTAGCCATGATGAGTTCATCATTTCACCCACCTCTCTTCTTACCCTGATGCCCCCATCACTCTGGAACAGGGTAAATCTGGACTCATCAGACCACATTGTTCCTTGAAGATGATGGTTCTCCACTATCCTTCAGGTTTTAATGATGCGTTGAATGGTTCTTAACCTGATTTTAGTAGTTTCAGAAATCTCCTTAGTTGCTTTAGATTAACATCCTTTCCATGACCACAGGATTTGTCTTCCAATATGGTTGTTTAAGAAATGAGAAGCTCCTCACTGCATCAGCTAGATTTAAATAAGTTGTTACCAGCTGAAACATTTTTATCACTGCAGTAATTATCCAATGGAAGTCTCTTAACTATTTACTTAGTTAAATCCAGGTGGCGACATTTTATTTTGGCCAGGCAGTGTAAAATCTTGGTGAAAAATTAATGCAACTCTGGACAGAAATAAATGCTTTGACATTGCAGAAGCTTATCGAAACGATGCCACAGCGAATGAGTGCAGTACTCAAAGCTAAAGGCAGTCCAACAGAGTATTAGAGTGTGCAACTGTTTTTTGGCTGGGCAGTATACTGACCATTATTTTATGCACAAAAATGACAAAAGGATAAAACATCCAAGGGGAATGAATACTTTTTATAGGCATTGAATTTAAGAAGATCTGAATGTGAAAGTTCATTCTTAAAAGCTAGCAACAGCTCAACATGAGATATGAGTTATCTTGTATACAAAGCTGACATTTTGGCCTGAGGATGGCGCAATAGCAAAAGGTCAGACATCAAAAACAGCATTCAGCACCAACATCCACAAACACTTTCATAATACTCTTCTCAGTTATTCAGATCAACATCTTTAGATCTCTTTGTGCTCCAGCAGGGACACTGCCAATTACAAAGGCTAATGTTTAAATGATTTAGTGATGCAAAGTTGCTGGAGGACATTAAGTTTTGAATATGGGGTGTGGCTGCTGTCAAAGACACTCCCCAGTGTTCCCAGATTATTAGCTATATTTATACCTCTGTGCATCCACCTTTGGTTGAAAGCAACACGTTTAAGCAGGTTGCAAAAGGTAATCTGGGAAAGACAGAAAATAAAAACTAAGTTACATGGAACACCTAAAGTCAGATTACCACACTTTCACAACTAGATATTTGCAGATATTAAATGAAACTCACAGACTGATGATAACAGTGGAGGAGAATGTATTTTTATTAAGCTTAAGATCAGGGACCTTAAAGAGGCAGATGTACAAGCCTTGCTGTCACGCACCCCTCACCCTTCCTCCCAGGAAAGCTGTGATGGGAGAGCAGATAAGATGCTTCTCTCAGGACGAGGAAGATGCCGTAGACTTCTATCCATACAGACAGGCCTCAACATGCTGTGTCTGAACCTCTGCTGCTGAAAAAAACAATCCATCCTAACAAACCATCTGATCCACTGCTACATCTGAAACTTTTTTAAACCTCGTGTCATCCCGCGGGTCAAAATTGACCCATTTTAAAGTTTGAAAATGTGGGAAAAAAAATAAAATTTCACAGTGAAACTTTTGATGTCCACATTTTCAACATTTTTGGGAAATCTTTGAAGATTTTTTGGTGGAAAAAAGAAATGTTAAAAATATTTCTTAAGAACATTCACAAAAAATTATTTTTATTCTGAATGTTCTTAAAGAAAATATTATAAGGTTTACTGATATATATGTAATCATTTTAGATATTTTTAGGATTTTTTTGGAAGATTTTTACTCATTTTTTGAAAATATTGACAAGAATTTTCTTGCCAAATTTGGGGAATTTTTTTTGTTTTTTTTTTTAAAATAAAACTTTTAAGAAAAACTTCTAAGGAATTATTGGAATTTTCTTCCTAAAGGTTTTTCAGATTTTCAGAAATTTGGTGAATTCTTTTGCTGAATTTTTGGACTTTTTTCAGACAAGAAAACATTATTTTTTGGTGCCTGTAAATGAGGAGAACAGGAGGGTTAACAACACTAAAATGTGAATCTGATGGGAAAAGGCTGTGTCTGGTGGTTAGTTTGGGTTAGTGACTCTCAGTTACCCATTTTTGTTGCAAGAAGATGCATAATCTATAGTTAACGTGAAAATATTGATTACAGTTGCGCTGATAAACTTCTAAAGTCAAGATTTGACTTGATTTGTTGTTGTTTTCCAGGTAAACCTAAATAGATATTAGCTAGCACACATAAAAAATAATTCTGGACTTGTAAAATAAAGTTGATTTTAAATTTGAATAAAGGAGTGATTGACTCGTCAGACAATCACTTTAGACAGCATCTGAGCGTCTTTGTGTGTCTTTGCGTGAGACAAGTGGCACTGGGTGACTGGATTGGAGGCAGCAGTTGGGGCAGATTCCTCTTTTCCCTGGAGCAGTGACTGTGTGGTGGGGAAGTGAGAGGGGAGGTGGGGCTGGAGGAGGTGGTGGGGGGCACAAGCACAAACCGTGGACCCCTGGAGAAACAGTGGCTCATTCTGAGAACAGACGAGAGGGAGAAGGGGGCGACTCCCTATGCCCACCACCCTACGACGCCCCCTGACTGCTCGCTGTAACTCTACCCCAGAGATAACCATCACACCCTGGGCCCTCGACGTGCCCCTCTCTGCCCCTCCTTTGCTCCAGGGTCACTGAGGAGGGGGCAACACTTTCACATCAACACAGGCCTGTCTGGAGGCCATGCATAGCTCTGCTGGAGCTGATAACTGACTCACACGTTTACACCATCTTTTGTTTCAAAGCCCGCCTGCCTTGGCCGCTAGAAGAGTCTGCTAACGTAGCGTCTGCGTCATTGTCTACAATTATATAAAACTGTTTCTATGAAAATAGGAAGCCATGAGAAAATAGTTGGAGTTATTGTGCTAATAAGGAGGGACAGCTTCTTTAGACTGTTTATCAGGCTCTCAAAGCATTGGGACAGTGAATGTTTGCAGTGATTGGGTGTCACGTGGGTCTGAATCTAAATATTTGTCAGAGCAGGCTCTCATCATATACATCAGAGAGAAGCTTTACACAAAAGCCTAAAAATATACAGGGCACGCTGGTGTGGTTAGGAGAACACTTTGGGGGTGAGCGGCCCTCGGCTCATGCTGAGCTGAGCTCAGGGTGAAGCTTCCACTCCTGCTGACCCTCACAGACACAGAAACCCTCAAATGACAAACAGAGCCTGTGGTCGGTGTGAGTACAAGCTCAAAGACAAACCTGGAGCTGCCTTGAAGTCAAATCTGTAACTGGCACACTTTTAGTGCGGGAGCTTTCTCTTATTCATCTAAAGTGCTACAAAACAGGTTTTCATCTCAGCGTCTCTGATTGATAACTCTTTATATTTTGACTGCTGTGCCGCAGATGAGCTCATACCTGCAACTGAAACTGTTTTACTCCTTCAATATAATGAGCCAGCAGGCTAAAGTGTTTAACCTCAAAGTTGTCTGAGAAGCCTCTTTGGAGATTTAAATTATACGATGTGATCATTCTACGTTAGAAGTACTACACAGGGAGTTTTTAAAATATCTGTTCTGCTCCTGAAAATGTCCCGTGTGCTGCATATTTCCAAGCACAAATTAGCAGATCTCAGTCACACATACAGAGTTGGTGATCCAGATCAAAATCGAGGCTGAATTACATGATCTAATCCAATTCCAGATTTATTTTTTTTGAATAACCCATTTTCAAGATCTGATCTGATTCGATAGCCGAGAACTTATCAGATTACCTCTGAACTACTGTGCTCTGGTTATGTTTTATATACTGACTGTCACGGCACTGTTTCGTGTGCTGCCTACTGTGACAGACACCTGGATACTGTGGCACCCTCATGGCCAGCAAGTCCTCAAAATACAAAAAAATGGAGCAATTTCCATGATGCTTGGACACAGTCTATCTCCCAAAGAAGATCATGTACAATGTTCAGCTACTGAATGAACTTTGAGGCGTGACTGTTCTAACAGCTTCTCCTTCCGAGGCCAAGAAACAACTTTATAGCTCAAAATCAGCCTGAGTGTAAACACAACCAAGACATCCATCAAGTCTCATTTTCATGAACCACTAAATGTCAGTCTTAAACATGTGAGATGACAGATGGTATTTGACTGGTGAGCTGAGATCTGTGACCACTGTTACGACACACACACACACACATATGCAAGCAGACACACACACACACACGCACACACACACGCACACACACACACATAGGAGGGAGCAGCAGGCTGTTTGCCCTAGCACTGGTAATTGCTTTAGTTCCCTGCTATAAAAGCAATAAAGCCTTATCGCTAGGTAAATACAACTGGCCTATTACCTCCAAGGAGCACCGTAAATATTGCCCAATTATCAATAATCCAGCAGGGTGGTGTCTGATATGCGCCCATTTCCCTCTGTGTCATCATAAAACTGAAGCCATAGCATGTAATAGCTGCTGGATAAGATAGTCCCACATTCCTTTTCTCCAGGAGCTCCTCTATGAGGGGAGGAAAGTAGGGATCATTTGTGGAATAAGATATGATGTTGAGTTAAAAATGCCCTTTCTGCTGTACACACATGAACACAGCCTCTCTCTCCTCAGACTGAATGGACAGCTAGCTGCTCAGAGGGGTATAAGGTTTCTGTTTGCGTTGGTTCCATTGTGTCCTACACGAGATGGTTGTGTAATTGCTCAGGAACAATACACAGCAAACCGTCATGTTTAGATCATGTAGTTGACTTGCAGTTGAAATCAGGACGGAGGTTGTGAGCAAGACTTGTTCACAAAGCAGCAGAAACCACAGTGAAGTGCTGACTGTGGACTTCCAGCTCATCTAATGCAATCATAATGTTTTCTCTCCAAAGAGCTCTGCTGTTGCTACACTTATAAAACTCCCCTCATTATTGTTAGACTTGGTCTGGGCTTTGGGGTTTTCTCCCTGGAAATAGATACGTCCCTGTTTTTTTAAAACAGCTCTGCTGAATTTAGGTTCAAAATTCCCACCGTGGTGAAAGTGGTGATGACTGCAGCATACACACCACTGTGGATCTGGGAAACATGCATATTTTGCCTATTATGAAATATCTGAGAAAGTCGCTCTTAAGGGCAAAGAACATTTATGGAAATATTTTCACATAATTTACACATAATAACATCTATTAATTGGACTTTCTGCAGGAACGCTACACAGTAACATGAAATGGAACAGAAATGCCTCTAATCAGACTCCATAGACTGAAATATATGAAAGATAATTTGTGGTGGAACGGAAGTGGGAACTTTCCTCCACTACATATGGAAACGTCCACAGAATCAACGTCCTGGCTGCATGTTTTGGTTCTGTAGTCCTTCTGACTCCTCGTTTATAATTATTATGAGGGCAGATCTCAAATACTAAACATCCGCCTCAACAGTTTTTTATAGGTTGTGGAAAATAGCAAAGGGTCTACATTACAGAAACTGGGTGATTGCAGTAGCTGAGACAGCATCCTATAAGTTAACCCAGTGTTCACTGGGTTAAAGGAGCGCTCAGAGGGTGCCTGTTCAGATTTCATGTCATGGCTTAGAACTGATTGTGAATGTGACACATTTTCATTTATTATCCCCAGGAATGAAGGGTAATGACTTTTATCCTCTGACTTCTTATCAGGTCTGATTTTTAATTTGTGAAATACTTTGGTTTTTGGACAAGCAGTATTAACTACTGCATTTATTGCTAAGTAGCAACACTCATTCCAACACTCTGACAAGCGTTACTTGCTAAACATGCTAGCATTACCATTGTTAGAATGTTAGCATGCTAATATGTTAAATTAGGCTATACACTTCTCTCACCCCTTTTGCTGCACATTCTCAGTTCCTTTCCTCGACTCCTCTTCTCACATCGTTGTTCCTCACAGCAGAGATGCAATCAGTGCTTCGGAGGCATTGTTTTAAAGTGACGTCATTTAAATGACCACAGACTGTATATAAAAGATGAACGTCGCTCTCTTGGTCTTTTGAAACCACAGTGACAATCTCTGACTGAGACACAAGGCGCGCCTATGGTAGCAACTATCAATCATAAGGCAGGGCCGTCATAATGCATTCCTAAATTTATTGTCTATTTTTCTCTAAATGGAAAAATTATTTACAAAACAAACATGCTGTGTTCCAAAACTCTTGAAACTAGAGACTGAGACCATAAAATATCTAGAAAAGCACTCAGAGCACAGTACTTCACCAAGGCTGTTCATTCCCCATAAGGCATTGTCAGAAATGCAGCATTTGTTTATTAGTTATTGATTATCAGAATTCATGGCAACATAGAATGTGTCCATTAAATATAGATGTACCCACAAACAAAATGATATTGCGCTGAGCACAGGCGTGTGTTCTGCATGTGTACATTATGTACAGATACCGAATCGTGTGACCTAAATATGTAGCAAGCAGCAGGAACTGATGGAACTCAGAAACACCCCCACAATTTAATCAGTTGTTCCTTGTATCATTTCTGACAGAGAAGTCCCCATAAGTCCACAGCGGTGGATTTAAAGTAGGATCACAATCATGTGATCGTCAGCAAGCAGCTGACGTAGTGTTCAGTTGTTGTCATGGTTACAGTGACGCCATGCCGCTATCTCGCAAAGACACAGAAATCTTTAACAAATCTGTGGATCCAGACTATAAGCTGCATCACTGCCAAAATATAACCAATTGGTCCTTATGTCATTTCTGACCTTCCCTGAAAATTTTCATCCAAATCCGTCAGTTTGTTTTTGAGTAAAGTTGCAATCGGACAGACAGACAAACCAACGCCGATCGTCACATAACTCCACCGCCTTCCTTGGCAGAGTAATTGGGAAAATGTTTACTGAGGTAATAGATCAAGGTAGAAGTAGAATCATTTTCTAATAGACTTTTAAACAATCAGGATCAGGCTTTTTTTTTTTTTTTTTTTGCAACCTGGAGAGTCACCCTACAACACCCTCTGCCACACAAAGATGCAGCTTTAAGACTATTCCACATTGACTTAGCTTTGTAGACTTGAAGTGTGTATTTTTATCTTTCATATACAGTTTATCAATATGTCATGTGGCACAGCTGTATAATTTGTCTTTTGTTTTGTTACAGCCTACCACTGTATTTTATGATCTCTGTCAGATGAACAAACAGTGTTCAGCACAATTTACATTTTCACTTTTAATTCACCGTGGCATAATGGGATAAGAATATACAAATGTCTTTTTTTCAACACCCACATGTGCCCTGTAGCATAAGCGATGTGGTACCAAAAAGAGGATGATACAAATCAAGAGTGATTAATTATGAATACGCATTTGTCAGTCCTGCCTCCACCATGGTTTGTAGACTCCAGCTGTGTGTCACGGCTCTTTTTGCTTCATGGATGCAGGATAGGCCTTCCTCAAAGGAAACAGTGACGATACACTGGTACATCCTCACTCATAGTCTCTCTAGCGAGCCTCCTCTCTCCTCCAGAAGAAAGAGACATCCTTCAAGGCAGGAGGTTAGGAACACAGAAATGAAAAGACCCTTCACTTCTTCTTACGCCTTTGGATAATTGATGTAAATCCTGCTGCTGTATATTTATTGGCATTGGAACCAATTACACATCTTATGAAAGCACAACATCTCATGGCACAAACCTTGAAATCAGTTTGAAGATCCTACTACCACAGCTACAATTGCAGCAAGAACAGTAGTTTCTTTCTTTGTAGTAAGATTGTGTACACAGCAAAATGCTACATTGTTACCCTCTCTGTCATCCATAGAGGCACATGCTTATTTACTGAAGATATGCTGCAAAGTTTTCACTGTAAGAGTTCAGCGAATAAACTGCTTCCAAGCTTCTAGCCTCTTTTAGCAAAAATGGACTGAATGTAAAGGAGCTAAAATCAATAAAAGGTTTAATGATGAAAAAATATGTGTCAAAATGTAGTGACAAACTATTTGCTTTTGTTTCATTTGTTTGACTTTCTTACAACTGAATGACATATTAGCATTAGGTAAGTGCAGAAAGAATATTAATTGGCTTTCAAATGCTTTTCATATGATTCTCTATCCTTCTGGCACCCAGTTTGTTCTTCACTGTGGCAACTCCCATCCAACAGGCTAAAACAAACATGCAGTAATTATTATCAACCCATTTCTAGCACTCCACCTCCTCATAAAAACACGGCAAGCAGAATTACACAAAACATGCATACTGACTCCTTACACACCTATAGATTTTAACATTAAACTCTTTCGTGCACACAGTTTTTCTTTGACACTTTGACTCTTTCTGAGGTCCAGTAGGAGCTTCAGGCAGCAGCTTTTAGTTTTTTTTAAAGTTTCCAGTAGATGTTGGAGCATGGTTTAATTGCTGCATGAATCATGCTTGTTCTGCATTCCCAGGGCTGTGTATTAAATGCTTCATAAGATGGGCCAAGTGAACATTAGTTTCCAAAATCTCTCCTCGCCCCTTCACCCCCCAGGCTATGGAGTGTGGGTGTGATGTCTGCTGTTGGCTGCATGCCCACCCGTCATATGGACAGAAAAGTGTGTGTAGTCAAACCTGTATAATTGTTTATTCCTTTACAGGAGTGCATTGACTCAGAAGCATTAATTTTCTATTAAAGTTCTTAAAGGTCAGAGAACTGTGGTATCCTTTGTTCCTCAGGAAGCACCAACCCGGATCATCCTCAGGCGCTTTCAACTGTAATTGTACATGTACTACTTATGCCAATCACTGCTGATGTGTACCTTCATGAGGGTGTTTTTTTGTACTGATTTCACAAGGAGTGCTGTTAAGCAACTGTCAGGAGTAATTTCTAATAATTATCCTCCTCTCTTGTTAGAGCTAAAAACATTTATAGCACCTTTTTGCCAGTTGTGACATGAACAAATGTAGTTCACACATAGTGAAGAGAAGTGTGTGAAACATCATCATATTGCAAACCAAACCAAGAAAACATTAATGTTCCTGCTATAGCATCATCCCAGCAGGCAGCTGAGTCAGGAATGAGAATAGATGTCAGGAAATCTCATAGCTGGAATTATGTTTGGGTACAAATTAAGAACTGTAAGCAAAACTAAACAAGCATTACATATTTACTGCTCCAAGTCAGAACTGTTGGTGGCCTTTAAACTGTGATGCATAATTACACTTTATTTGTGCTCTGTAATATACAATAAAGAGGATAACTAGACCCACCCTGACAGAGTGCTGAGTAACCAGTCAGACTAAACAAACTTCTCTTGGACATGTTGATAACAGAGGACGTGTTATCAAGGGGACATGATTTAAATGGCACTGTTATAAAAGCTGACATATCCATGCAGCCCTTCAGACATATAAAGGCATGAGGGAGGTATGTAAGCCTGTAATGGGGCTGCTTTATTGGCCTACAACAGAGCACAGTGTAAACACAACACCTACTGTAGTTCAGCTTCTTTTTTTTAACCACAGAATTGAGCAAGATGTTCTTAGTTTAGCTGTAAGTTGGAGGGTTGGGGATTTTGGAGGCAGAAAAATAAATTATTCTTAGTGTGCTGGTTTGTCGGTCAGCGCCCTACTTTGGTCCAGACTGAAATATCTCAGCAACTATTAGATGGATTGCCGTGACATTTCATGCAGGCATTCATTGCTGCCTCAGAACACTCATCATCAAATATCTGCAAAGCTACTAATATTCCCATCTGCTGAACTGTGTGTTTAGAGCTACTGTTTGGAACTGTTAGACAAAATAAAGATGGTAAATTTGAATATGGTAACCATGACACTGCATTCATACAATGTTTGCAGAATGGCAGGAACAGAACAAAACACCTCTCACTACAGCTTGGGAGTGTTCACGCATTATTACAAGGTGGCTATCTTTCTAGTCATGCTAGGTTTAATTGTGTCAGTGGTCTGCTGTTGAGAAGCCCCAGAAAGAAAGCACAGTTGAAGACAGCAGTAATTGGTTAAAACAGAATGGTTGAAAGTGACACTACCAGGTTTCTTTCTGGATTTAGGCCACATCCCACCTGCCCCAAGTTCATGAAGTGCAAAAGCGCCACATGACAATGAAGACCCTCTCTTTAAAGATAGACTCTAAATCTTCCCTAAATTCAATCAGGCTGTTTTGTGGCTATACCTAAGAAAATAATCAAAAAATAGCTGTGCTATGTTCCGCTTGTATGTGCCATGTTTAGAGGATAAGGCCAACAAGTTACATGTCATTTTAAGAAAACCATTTAGCTAAGAGAGTTGCTGTAATGGTCACAGGCCCTTAGTGTTGTTATTTATTTTTCCTCCTGTAATCCTGAAATGATTTAGCTCAAGGCATTATCACACCTAAATATAGACTCACAGAGCAGCTACATTTCTGGTACGCACTGTTTGGTTTCTATTCTGTCTCTTTTCCTTTGGTCATCAATTCTGTGTATTCCAATTGATGGAAACAAAATTAAACATTTATTTCACAAAATGCATTCCAGAAAACACTTAACAGTGCCTAATAATATCCTTATGAACTGCCTGTATTGTAGATTTAATTGACTATTAAAAGGCTATTAAAATATCAGACAGACATTTGCAAACACATATTACTACAAATGTCTTGAAATATCTAGTTTTCTTACATAACATGGGTATAACCTTGAACATTTTAATTTAAAAAAGCTTGTCCAGATAAATAAGTTCTCCTTTTTTTCCCTTCTTTTTTTGCTCACCTCGAACAATCACACACATACAGCCTGGCCGGCTGACTCAGGCAGACGGAGGGGCTGGGGCCGGCGGTTGTGTTGGTGCCTGGGGCCCCGGCGGGTTTGTTTGTGGTTTGTTTGCTGGGGTGGTGGGAGGTGAGAGGTTTACCCACAGCGCTCTCCCTGGCACCAGCCTGTCCCGGAGGAGAAAAAACAGCCTCTGTTCCTAGACGGATGCTGCCTCTTTGGGGATGTGGCAGGACAGATATGTGAGCGGAACAGAGTCAGGGTTAATGACATGGGACAGTTGGTCAGTTTGCATGTTCAGCGATTAGAACAGAGACTCCGCAATCATCCATGTGATTCCCCTTTGGCGCACTATGATACTTGTTTACCACACACTGAGTGAGACGAATGACGAGACTGACTAGTTGTTAAAAATATTGATGGAGATTTTAATTTAAATGTCCAGGGAGAGCTTAAATTTTATGTTTATGATTCTGAAAACCTCATTCTCTGGCACTTGCTCTTACAAATTTAAATCAACATAAACTCAACAGTACAGCATGCAGCTGCCTCCATGTCATCAAACTTGGAAGAGTCATTTTAAAAATACTCTAATATCACTCTTGGTCTTTTTTGTATATTTCATATTACCCACAAATTGTACAACACTATGAGCTGTTCATGAGGACACGCTTCATCCTCTCGCCTAGAAATTAGGCTTATAAACAATAAATTAGTAACAGCTTAAATGTGTTTTGAAGGAATAATTACAGGAAGATTACAATTTGCATGATCATTGTAAGGAAATGTTGTTGATTAAAAACAAATGCATTATTAATCTTTGTTTCAATGGTTATGTTGAGACAATCATAACACTGGGTTAATGTCAGGGTTAAGGTCATGGTTTGGTTTAAAATGGAAAAAGTTTGCAGTGACTTGAGACACAAAGTCTTTATTTACATTTATCCTAAAAAACACCATTGTTCCCTCACTTTAACTAAAGGACATTTTTGCTCCAATCTAACCACATATAGGAGTCTGGATGCAAACCCTCATCTCTCATGTGAGAGTCGTATGCTTTGTACACCCATCATCAACCCCAACCACCTCCTAGCAACTTGGAACAACAGAATGTCATTTATTCAAAGTAACACAGCCTGTGGAAATAATCCGGCCAGAGAGTGTGTTGTCATTGTGATATAGTTTGGAAAATATATGTAACATAGAAACATTATGAGAAAAAATAAGACTAAAAGTTATAAAGACGGTATCAAAAGGAAACACTGGTACATATAATGAATAATAGTTAACTCAGCAGCTATAAAGAATCTAAAAGTCACTTCTGTCATGAAAATATTGTGTTTCTAACAAATAACTTGTTGAACTTTCAAAAGATCACAGAGTTCTTATACCAAGAGCTGTAGTGGATTTTAATGTCTCTTACAATACTAACTAACCTTTCAAGTTCACAAACAAAGGTGGAGGAAACTTTCAACGAGAGAAGTTACAGAAGGTAGAGGAAGGTCAACCGGCCCAGAATAGTCCCAGGGAGTTTAGCTCTCTCATATATGTAAAAAAAAGCACTTTGTTGTTATTTTTGGAACTGTTTCAAGAGCAGAAACATACTCTTATACTGTGTAGTGCACATACATTTTGTACCAAGTCTAATTATTTGCTTTATAGTAACACCTGAACCACGCCCAGCATTTCTCAGCTATGAAGCCTTGGTCAGTTGCTTTGCTTATAATTTTTTTGCGAGACATAACACGTATAAGCAAATTTTAACTGTAGATTAGTGCATTTGTCAGCAGTCCAACCTTCTATGAACCATCTATAGAAGTTAATAAATGTCCAGTAACATCGCAAAACATAGGTATTAGTTTATGCTGATGTATAATTTCATTTTAAAATACTTAAATAAATATAAACTTGTTGTTGCAAATCTTGAAAACGTTTTACACACTTCCAAAACCTTCACATTGGACAATTTATTGAATAAGAGATATAAATACATAAATGTTGATCAAGAACTTGCAATATGGAAATACTACTGTGTTTGACGTCATTTTGAAAATGTTGTATGTTTTTAAGTCTTGTATACTCACATTCAAAAATTTGGGGTCGGATTTTCAGATTGATTTAATGTTATTTCCATTGGGAAAAAAATGCTTTTTTTTTTCAAAAATAAAGACATTTCTAAGTACCTGTAACCACAAAATTCTGAACGGTAGTTTACATTCATATCAGCCTCAGAAATCCAATGCCAACCATGCAAATTCAATTAATTTCAATTCATGTCAGTTTTATGAATAGCATTAATCATAAGATAAGTTATCTCAGGGGACTTTGCATACAAGCGGTACGTAGCAGCAGTTGAGATTAAAAATTCCCCTTTAACAGGAAGAAACGTCCAACGGATCGATGCTCAGGGAGGTTAGCCATCTGTCAGCTGTCTGCAGGTTGGCTGACAGGGGAGAGAAAGCAGAAGTTCAACAAACAATCACCACTAGACAGGTTAATGGGACCAGTGACTCCAGATCAGACACCTGTAGCTCTGGATCCAGTGGTACCTGCAGAAAAGTGATGGAAAGACACAAATGTATAAAAGGCTCCAAATTCTTGTCATCTATACTATAATGATTGCACAAGCAGTTTTTTACCAGGCATACATGGACAAAATCTGTATAAGTTATCACTGAAGTGGTCTGAGAATCAATCCAAGAGCCTCTCATAAAAATTAATTGTTTGTTCATTACACTAAAACCACCAGCCACACATACACACTGATGTGAGAGAAAACAGAGGAGGCAATAGTGCACGTGGTTCTCTTTGTGTTTGTGTACTTTATGGAAAAGTAAGAACATTTTTGCTTTATATTCACTTTTTGACACCTTCACAGAGCTGTGTGAGGATTAAAAGTTGTTCAGAATGAGGCTATTAGGTTAAAATTAGGATAACTGGCTGAGGAATGTGTTATGTCCTCACAAAAATAGAAGTACAGATGGGTGTGTTTGTGAGAGAGACTCAGGCTATTATCCACTTGGTCTGCCTCCTTCGTGATTTGTTATTCCGCTCCCTAATTGAACCACGCAGGGCTCCATAAAATGGGCTTCCTAGTAATTGTCTTCTAACATGGCAAGGTCAGGAGTCAGCTTCAAAACAAAATGAGGCTGTAATAGTAGCTGTGAAAACACAACAAACCGCAAAATGGACAGAGACAATGTCATATGGACACGGAATACAGAGACAGAACAAGAGAACAGAGTGAGAACAAGCAACATCCAAAATGAGAAAAAGTAAAATTGCAAAGAGTAACAGACAGAGAGCGCTTGTGTGGAAAAATCACCAAAATAATAAGCAGCAATTTATATTCCAACGATGCAAAGTCCAGTTTGTCCAACTCTAGCTGGTGCTGTAATAGGAGCCACCTTTATATTAAAGTTTTGACTTCATTCCCTGTTGGCTCGGATGTGGCCTGACAAATCCCCTTTGCACTCACAAATCAATCTACACAAGAGCCTACTGTATATTAAAATTTCATTCTGCGACAAAGCAAGCTTTCAGTTTGTTGAAGAACTGGAAACATGACTCATAGGTATTAACAAGGTCTTAAAAGAGAAATATCACATGTGTGAAAATGAGTCAGAGAGCAGCTTAGCATAACCCTGACCATGATTGTTATGATTTATTACACAAATGTCACCCAAAAGCATCATTGTAAGATTTTATATTGACCTGTTGAGCAGTGGGAACGTGACTCTTTGGTCATTACTTTGATATATTGTAGGACTTAGATGTTTTCATGTCATAGACTTCAGCTGCAAGTTGATGTTTAGGCCCCTAGAATTTCTTTTTTTCCATGAAGACTGTATATATATATATATATATATATATATATATATATATATATATATATATATATATATATATATATATATATATATATATATGTATATGTATATATATATATATATATATATATATATATATATATATATATATATATATACTAAGAGTAGCTTAAATGGGTTTCCATGAGAGACACTGCTTTAGACTGATTTCAATCATATTCAGTAGTTATTTAAGGAGTTATTGCCCCAGATTTATGTTGGTCTGTGGTGTTTCCCAAGGTTCTGATCCTGAACTCCTTTTGGTGTCTGTGTGTGTTTTCCACTCTACCATACTGTTATACACACGCATATTTTACACACATAAGTCTTTTGTTGTATTCTCTATCAAGCAGAGTCAATTTCTGTCAATTTCTTTTTTCTAAAACATCGGTGCCAGGCGTTTTTCATGTCTTCCAACAAAAACAAACAGACAAGGGCGCCCGTATAGCTCAACGCGTTGAGCGGGCGACCCATGTACAGGGGCTGGTCCCTGACGCAGCTGGCCTGGGTTCGATTCCCGCTCGTGGCCCTTTGCTGCATGTCTTTTCCTGACTCTTCTCCCCTGTCTCTCTCTCACTGCGCCTATCAAATAAAAAGCTGACAAAAAGGCCAAAAAAATAACTTTAAAAAAAAAAACAAAACAAACAAAAATAAGCTGAGACAAGCTACAAACTTGTATTCCATATTTCTATAAAGGAAAACTACTGTACCATTATCATTTAGTGTAGATGTCACATTACTTTCAGTCGAGTGTCTTTCATATTGTCGTCTGTTGAAATGAGTAAGCTGAAAGAAACGATGTACAATCCCAACAACAAACCGCAGTTGCAGGAAGGTGGGTGGTGGAAGCTGTTGTGACTGACTAATACTGACATGTTCCTGCCTGAATGTAAGTGATAGGTTTCTCAGCTACTGTATTTCAACTAGCGCTGCATGAAGTCTTTATGTCACCATTATTCTAGACAAGACTGTCCCAACTGGACAAAGTAGGCAACTGTCAAAGGCCTCCAGAGACCCAAAAAGGAACGGTTTGCCTGTTTTCTATCAGGTTTGGATAATATAAAAACTGCACTTTTTAATTGAGCTTTTCTTATAATAGACAGGTATTAGGTGGCACAAACATTAACAGGAACAGTAATACGCCTTTCTGCTTCTATTTTGGTGCAGGATCTGACAACTCTGGTAGTAACGTTAATTCAGAGTGTTTTAAAAGAATTGACTAAAAGGCGTTACTGGATGTAACTCCAGTTCTACAAGCACATTATAAATATCCAATAAATATTCAGAACTTGTTTTTGAACAGAGATGGGGGTTAGTTAGTTAGTTTTTGCACAACACTGAAGTCCTTTTGTCTTTCAATATGTGGAGTGAGGTTATGGAACGGATTGGAGGTGGGGCCGAAGCAATGTCCAAACACAACCCAGGTAAATAAGCAGTACAATAACATTGTTTTCATGAGGTGCAGGGAGGAGGAGGGACCTTGACACAGGTATATCAATGATTATTTAATATTTGTTTATTTATATTATTTTTTTGTTTGTAAATATAAATAACTACGGGAATGGGGTGCTGAGTGACTGATGGTCGAGATGGAGAAAGGGTAGAGGTAATAAGCTTATGCTTCGTCCTACTCCTTTTTGGATATGTTGTGTTTGATTTTGTTTTGTCGTTGCTTTGAATATTTTGATTTGTTTTGGTGGCTTTTTTTCCTCACATGTCCAAAATAAAAACAGTCATTCTTTCATTCACTGGAAAGAGCCCAATGGATGCTTGTTTTGGTAGCCTGCATGGTAAAGTTTACGTTGTTGATGGTGATGTTAGACAACAGTAAAGTTGTACTCGACGAGGTCATTGAGAGGGCAGAAAAACTGGCACTTGTTGATCTCTCCAAATCAGCATTGTCTTCTCTAAGTTTAAAGTCCAATACAACAGTTTTTCTGGGTGGCTTGTGAGTGCCTGTCCTGGATTAGGTGCTTTTTTATCCCCAAAAAACAGCCCTGAAAGAGGTTCTACTTGTGGATAGCAAATGCACAAAGGTTTGGCCATCCTCAGACAGCCTTAAAGTTCCTACACTGGAAAAAAAAAAATCAATATATATCCTTCAATAGTAGCTCATTGTGTGACTGTCTTATTTATAAGGGTTCTTTGATTGCTTGGTATCTATTCCCAAATTACATAACAAAATGATAGCAAAAATATCAACAATAATGTAATAATATCAATATAATATAAATATAATAATAGAATATGGAGAAACGTCTTAAATCTGCACTTAATGCCCTGGTAAAAGTAATTCTGATTAGTGATGAGATTGACGATCACTCTCCTTGTTACATAATGTATTCTATTTCACTGTCTCATTTATTTAACTGATGGGCTGAAGGTTTTCTGAGGATAATAAACAGCTCCATCATGATTGAGTGACACCGTTCCCTGCATTATTCCTCTGTTCCCCACAGTTCAAAGCACCTGCCATCCTTCCAGATTAGAAAAGGTGGATCAAAGTTACTACTTTCAGATGGGCGTGGAGGCTGAATACAATCAATCACAGTTATCATTATATGCACCTGCTCTGTTGTAAACGTGTCAAACAAATCATACCACTAATCCCTGCATTTAACACACTTCAACAGCTCTTGCGTGCACAGCTTCAGGACAAAGCCGACAGTCAACAACATTGTTAACATGTCCATTAATATTTTTGTGGCTGAGGCTGTCTTTCTCGGGGATTTCAGCATGTGTGCCGGTGAGCCAGTCAATTTAAAACTTGATGGATAGTTTGTCATTTTTAATCTTTCTTTCAATGCTGAGCATACTATAGCGTTACTCAAGCGTTTCTACAAGAGAAAATAAGACTTGAAAACATTTATTCAAACTAAAAAGGCCAACATTTCTGCGGCAGTTTTTATATTTTACTAATAATCCAACCACAGCATTAATTTTTCATAGTCTCAGTGAATGTTTTTGTCATGTCTGCTAAACAAAGGCGATCCGCAAGTCATGCACAAGTAATTAGAATTAATTTTTCATTGAATTGCTGTTTTGCTTACCTAGTGAGAGTCTTGTTTTCCCCCTTTGAGCTGTGTCTCGAGGCTCCACTGTGTCAGGGAAGTCTTTTAATTCAGGACCACAAACTCAATGTTTATCCAGAACAGCAGTTGATTAGCCTCAGACTAATGCCAGCCAACTTTTTTTTTCCTTTTTAGGGCTGGATAAAGAATTTAGTAATGTCATATATATATATATATATATATATATATATATATATATATATATATATATATATATATATATATATATATATATATATATATATATATATATATATATATATATATATATGAGTGTGTTCAGGCATTAATGACACATTAGCTTAAGTCTGATCCAGAGGTTAAAGCAGCCCCTCCACTCCTCCAGCACCACTCCCCACCTGCCTTTTATGGTCTTATTTACTGTCATTTGTTGCACTGTTAGTTTCAAAGACTTTTCCATGTCATGGGTGTTCCTGTCCTGGGAGAGGTGAAGTGGGTTCATGTGTTTTTTGCTTGTCCGGAGAAGTTTTCCATCAGAGAAAAAGTTGTTGTGGAAATAAGCAAACAGACAGACTGAGAGAGAGAACAAGGCAGAGAGAGGGATGGCAGATGACTTATGAGGAGAGAAAAGAGCAGGAAAGGCTGCTTCCTTCCTTCGTCCATCACGATCACCGAGGGGCCGAGGGCTGCCTCTGTATTTGTAGTTCTAATCGGAGGGGAAATGCCACCTTGGGGTCCTCAGGGGTCAGTGGGGAGCAGAGAGGGAGTAGTCCAGCATTTCCTGACCCATCCGGAGCCACACTGACAGGGACACCCAGGACCCTGCAGGACTCCACAGCCAGGGTCAGAGAGCACTGGAGTGTGTTTAGTGGTGTGTGTGTGTGTGTGTGTGTGTGTGTGTGTGTGTGTGTGTGTGTGTGTGTGTGTGTGTGTGTGTGTGTGTGTGTGTGTGTGTGTGTGTGTGTGTGTGTGTAGGAGAACAAAGTGTGTGCGAACATAGTTCTGATGCCCAGAGCAGGACAGGAGCTCCTGACAAAGATTTTCAACTTTTTCTAGATTATGTATATGTCATGTTTTCAATAGACATTTAATCATTTTTGGGCCCTTACTGAACTATTTTCAGTCCCAAGAATCTTAAACAGCACTCGTGTCTGTGCAGCAGAAAGAGATGTGTTCACACTGACTTTTTTCTTTGTGTTGCCATCTGTGTGCGTTACAGTATACCGTTTATGCATTTGATCATGCAAACACAAAGACTGTAAAAAGTTGTAATGACTAAAAGCAATGAAAATACAATTTGTTAATCTTACTTCAGGTGACATCCTGGAAGTTCACCAGGACTGCATTTGCAACAACAGTTTGGCTTTTCATCAGAGGCTTCAGCCTTATAAATGCTCTATACATCAAGTCCTGCACTCAGATTTCACCTAATATCAAAAAAAATAAATAAAAATCAAACACAGACATTATCAAAAGCAAAAGCATTGAATATTTAACAGATGGTCTCTTAATTATAAATGTTACCATTCATTCTAATGTTGGATTAGCATCAGGATGTGTTCATATGTGATTTTAATGCTGCTGCTGACTGAGGTGGAGCTAAGCTGAACTCTTTGGGTACTTTTAGTTTGTAACAATACATTGAGGTTCAGGATGTAAATATAAGTTTCTCAAGTAATAAGTACTTATACCTATTTTCATTTCACTCCACTGTATTTCAGATGGAAAGTATATTTGTCATTAATGCAACAACCATACATATGATGAGTTTTTGAAACATAATAAATTATTCTTTATTCAACATTAAATAAATATTAAAGTTGGAGTGCAGGATTTTTGCAGGTAAATAAACATCTGATGCTGAATGTATCAGCAGCAGGTAAAACATTCTGTATTCCCAGTGTAGTGTGGTTTTAAATGTGATTTCTGTGGTGACATCCTCATGCTGGCACATCATGTTTTATATGAACTAGCAATAAATGATTTGCCAGAGCTTCAGCAGTGTGCGACCATAGTAATGAAGATGGAGGACACCACAGCAATGATGGAGTCTTTGACACTCACAGAACATCCCATTATAAAGAAAGTCACAGTTCATAGGAAGATGAAAATGATCCACAATGAGACACACAATGTTACTACCAGAAGAGGGACACAATAGTTTTAAGCAGAGAATTGAATAATAAAATAAAGTATGTAAAACTGTCTATGCGCTAATGAACTACTTCGACATTAATGCATGAGAAATAACATTTACTTTCTGTGTGATTTTGCAACTTTTTCATATAAAAACTATATCAAATACACCAAAATGTGAGCCAGGTGATGTCTGCTAACAGCTGAGTAGGAAGTGTAAATTGGGTTTATCAGAGGTAGAGTTGTAGGAAAAATGCTAAAACACTCCATTAATTTTTCTTCCTGTGAGGAAACATTCATTTGTTTCTCAAGTTTCAGTCTTTGTCTAGAAATAAATGGCCAAATGATTTGAGCACATTGTCGGTTCCTGCTGATACGCTCTCATTAGCCGCCGTGAGCAGTGGATAATCTTACTGTTTAATGCAGTCGCTGCTCGCCTTTACATCGTCCACCTCATTTATCTTTGCCATTTGCTCTTTTATGAATCAGCAGCTCCTCCAGATCAGGTCTCGTTCAGGGCCTCCTCAGTATCTGCTGCGGTGGTCTTTATATGTAATCATTCCCTTTGATTTCAGAAGTGAAAAAGTGACCTTGGTAAGACGAGACCTCACTCTCTGCCACCTTCTTTCTCCTACACGGTCAAGCATGCAATCACACTGAAACTATGAACACACAAACCCACAGTTCATCAATCTGTTACAATACAAACTGCTGAAGGGATGGCTGATCTCTAATCCAGATATTCAAAATTAGAGGCAGACTCCCTTTCCGGCTGCCTAGATCTCTCTCTCTCCCTCCCTCTCTCTCTTTCTCTCTCTCCCTGTCTCTTTCCTTTTCCTTTTTTTCCTCTCTCCCTCCCTCCAAATGGAGAATCCCTCTCCCAGATCCTCTGGTTAGGAAAATGTTTAGCGGTCGAGCCTCGCTTCCTGTAATTACTCCATTATTCACATCCCACTGGTGGAGAGAGACAGTAGGGCAGAGGGCGCCCAGTCTTTACCCAGACTACAACAGGGGATTGAGCACAGAATGTCAGAGATGCAAAGTTTGCATTCCTGAGCATGCTGCCACACACATGCAGCACTGAGTCAGAGCTGCTGCAAACATCAATGCAGTTTACGCTTGTTTAATGCAGGATTGATTAAGACAGACTGATGTGAGGCCATCTGCAGAATGAATTTGGTTTTTCTGATCTCCAAAGGATAACCCTCCCAGACACACAGAGATCATGTCTGTGCAGTTTTAATGGAGTGGTCAATCAGAGAGAGAGTGAGAGCAGCCAGCCAAAGCAGCAAGGCAGCATCTCTATTGAGTTAGAGCAGACATTAGCACCAGACCTGTCTCTCGCCTTAGACTCTGTCTCCTCTCTGTGCATCTCCATCCACAGCACAGTACAAAGGAGCCCTGCGTTGTGGCCTCCGCTGCCCAATAGCAGCCACTGATCAAAACCTAATTGGATTGATGTAACTTGTTTTGCAGCCCGTTCAATCTAATTTGCCTGGAGCCAGCCGCACAGAAATAATTGTCAATATGATCTGCTCTTCTTGCTCTGTCTCTCTCTCTCTCTTTCTGTAGATTTCCCAAAGAGGATGTGGAAGCAGGAGGAGGCTGAACTGTGCAGGAATGTACAGCGCTCAGCAGGACGAGACGGTGCACAGTGGGTTTGAGCTCTGCAGAGCTGACTGAATGGACTCTACCGTTCAAAAGTTTGGAGTCACCCAGACAATTTTTATGTTTTCCATGAAAACTCACACTTTTATTCATGTGCTAACATAACTGCACAAGAGTTTTCTAATCATCAATTAGCCTTTCAACACCATTAGCTAACACAATGTAGCATTAGAACACAGGACCCCATGTAGATATTCCATTAAAAATCAGCCGTTTCCAGCTAGAATAATCATTTAACCACATTAACAATGTCTAGACTGTATTTCTGAATAATTTAATGTTATCTTCATTGGGGGAAAAAGCTTTTCGTTCAAAAATAAAGACATTTCTAAGTGACCCCAAACTTTTAAACGGTGGTGTATTTCAAACATTCTACGAGATCCAGAGTATGAAAAGATGCATTGCAGCCTTTTATCAACACTCACCACACCTTTGACACTGAAGACTCTGGTTTGCTGAAACTTTGAGAAGAGTGCTGAGTCCTCAGACAGTTTGAGAAATGCCTTTAATTTTAATGTCTTTAAGGTTCTCTCATGGACATTAATGCACCTTTTAGACCAGAGACACAGACTTTCTACTGAAAGCAACCTGAATCGGAGCCATCCATGTGAGATGGTTGTGACAGGCTAATCGCTGGTCATCATCACTCACAGAGGCGACGCTGCTCCACAAAGCCAAACACTACACATTTGCTCTAAATTGAATTTGGACCAGAATCAGACTTTCTTGATGTCTCTCCTTACCATGTAAATATTGTACTGCACAAATGTGTCCTTCTTGATAGAAAAAAAAAACCTTTAAAATATCCAAAGTAACTGGACAACAACAGTACAGAAAGTAACAAATAAGCAAGTTACAGTCGATGAGATAGAATTAGCCAAACCCCAAATATTATGTACTTTTTCCTGTTTCTTGGAATTATTGGATGAATTTCTGTGTTTCTGTGCCGCTTTTAAGTCACAATGCATATATTTATGATTACCTTATTTAACTGGTAAAAATAATTAAGACAGCTGAAGAAGACATATTTAGTTTGCAGGTACTGTGTTCTCCATGCAAACTGGGATGTTCCAAACAGAGTGCAGTATTATCTAATCTTCGGATTTTATATAAGGTCTGTGGCAATGTTTTTCCAATAAAATAGAATAAAAGTTGTGAAACATGTTCATCAGTTATACAGTTTAGTAAAAACCTTGACTTCTCATCTTCACTGCTCCTGCAATATGGTGAGATTTTTTGGCTCTTTTGACAGCGGTAAAATAAAACTGTACTTCTAAGGTAAACCATAGAAGTTAATAAGACAAATACCTGATCAAGTTCGGTTCTGGCTCCTTCTGCATACGCAATCTGTCCTGCATTGCCATTTGTGTACTTTTTGTCTTTCTTCATACAGAAAAAAGTTCCTACACCTAAAATATATAACAACACAGCCAGGACTCATCTGTCAGCTCAGGATGGGAGGAGGCTCCATTAACCAGGTTAAATCCATATCGCAGTGTTGGTCTGAACAGAGGGGAAGTGACTCTTTTTAGTGGTGCAAATTATTTACATTACATTTTGCTACTAGAGACACTTTTGTCAAAGTTCTTGCACCATATAAAGTCTGACTGACTTTAGAGACAGTGCAAAGCTATTAACTGAGAAAACAATAAGCTAAAGTGTACAGTTTATTTAAATTCATCAGTGTTTTCAAGTAAAGTTTATTTAGTCAAACATAATGTTGTATATAAACCTTAATTAGATCTGCTCCAGACCAAGAAACCATATTCTCACATAAATCAATTAAAACTCAAACCGTCAAAATGCAGATTCATCATATTCATCATATTTCATCAGGAACTGTATTACACAGCATTTACAGATGGGAGTCAAATAAAAGGAAACACCTGCATCTTTTACCCCTGTAGTGACGGGATCCCGTAGCTCTGTGACGTTGTTCAGGACACTTTGCTATCATGGTTTGGGTCCACTGGTCACCTCAGAGGGAAGGTTAACTGAGAACCAGTACAGTTGTCCTAGTGAAGAACTGTATCCTGTGATTAAACATTTCTTTTCTGATGGGAGTGGACTCTTCCAGGATTCACAGGACACAAGGGATCACTGAATTGTCTGATGAAAATGATGTGAATCATGATCATGAGCCACCAGATCTCAACCCAGTTGAAAACTTATTGGAGGTTTTGGAGCGACATGTTACACAACGCCCTCCACCACCATCATCAAAACTCCAAATGATCCCTTCAGTAGAGTTTCAGAGACTAATCAGTGACCAGGAACTCTAAAGATGTTCTGGCAGCCTTTGTGGCCTAACACCTTACAACGACACTTTATGCAGGGCTTTCCGTTAATTTGTAACCCATCTGCACATTGTGTTTATATGATACAGGGGAAGTATCGCTGTCTATTTGAAACCATTTCAGTTATTTTTTCTGGCACAGAAAAATTTCTGCCATTTGATCCACACAGAAATCCAGTAGCTATTTCCTGCAGTGACTGTTTTATTGTGTGAGGGAGCAGTGCACACCTTTGTTTGCTGTATCTCATTTTTATCTTTTCCTTTGAAAGACGGTTTGTCTTCATCACTAGCATCATTTTCTTCACACTTGGAAGGAAAGACGGCACGACAGCTATTGTACATTATACTCCCCTCTATGCAACCTAAACTCTTGTTTCAGTAAGAAACAGAGAGATTTAAAGACAGTAACAGACTGTTTGACATGGAATAACCTAGAAAGCCATCCAAAAGATAAACAGTCCAAAACATCCTTAGAGTTTGTCCTCAGTCCAAAGCTGTTCCTCATCCAAATCCACCGTCAAAGAGCGCTCAGGTCTAACATAATCACAGAGCGCTCGTATAAATTAATAAGCACTCACCCAAACTGTTAAACTCTGGTTGACATCTGTGAGCATTGTTAAATGTTCTGCATATAGACAGAGGAGCTTTTCTCTTTTTATGTGTGTTTACACAGGGCGTTAACATATGTATGTCTGCGTAAACAGACAAGACTACTCCAGTGTTCACTCAGCCGGGTCAAAGGGTTACAACAAAATTCACATGTCAACTGTCAAACATTTTTTTCCAGAGGTGTAACATGGTGGCTGGCAAAAGTGGACAAAAGAAACTGATCTTGGAGTACTTGAGTAATGAAGTATCTCTCACCACGGCTTTTATGCAGACTCTCACAATGGTCCGTGTGATATGGATCCCTCTCAGACGGGCAAAGTGGCCACCTATTGTGAGAGGCGAGCATACAGGATCCGAGGCGAGCCTCTCTCCTCAATGCAACCGCAGTAATTATGATATAATTTTTCTTCAGGATTTCAGCAAGTCTTCTCACTTTACTCAAAGGGCCTGGAATTGGGCTGGAGTGAGGTGGCGAAAGCTCCAACGCTGGAGGGTGTTGGGATTTCACAACAGCTTTCTAAACCCCCATCTGGGAATGTTTGGGTGGTTTTACACTCTGACACGTTGAAAGTTTGTGCATTTTGATACAGTTGACTCATTTACTCCTGCAGATTGATTTTGTGCCCTGATGACGATAACAGGTTTAGAATGTCTGCCTGCATTTATGGAAGTGATTGATCTGAAATCAGTTTGGAATCACATTTTGTTCTGTAAGGGACTATATGAGAATTTGTACTATTGTTTGCACTTATAATTGTGACATGTATTTACTGTATGTTTCTATACACTGAAAAACTGCTCAGCTGACTCACACACAGGCCTGGATATATGCTTCAACAATGGTATATTTAATTATCAAGAAATAACAAATATATTATAATATAATTTAGATTTTTATCTCAGAGTCTTTCTGTTTTTTAAAAACATTTTTCTATATTTAAAAAAAAAAATCCTTTACTAATTATTCCTAAACTGGGCTGAACACTGTTCTATTCAGTGTTGCCTCAAGAAAATTTTCCACCTGCAGTTCACAACACCTGGAATGATCATATGGCAAATAAAGCCTCTTAAATATCTACACTGTTCACAGTACTACAGTAAAGTACAGTTAGCCTTGCTTTAAAAGTCAACTTACAAGGCTAGTAACCCCACTTTAATGACAGGGGGAAAATCCAACTGAAACTTCATTTTTGAAAAAATCTCTTTTGTGTCCACTTTAAACAGCACAACTTGGTTTTGACATCATGAAAGGGAGCGGAGCGAAACTGAATACAGTTTAAAAATAAGAAATATAGATCATAATAGTAGCTTTGACACTGAAGGGGTTGGAAATTTATATTTGTACTTATTCAATATATTAATTGTCTGCAACAATTAGACAAAATATGCCATCTAAGTCTTAGCCACTTAGCATCATCACACCCTACTATAGTACAGTTTATTGAGGCACGACTTTCTTATGCTACGTAATATGACCTGGAAAAAAGCGTTTTTAGGAGCACTGCTCAAACTGTCACTTTTTCATCAGAAATCTTGCCTTTATGTCTTATAAAACATGAAATCGTGCCGTCTATCATTTCTAAAAAACATAAAAACTATGAGCTTAGTGAAGCATTCAGCCTCCTAGTTGCTCTTTAACCCCTTTCTAACTGTAATTAACTTGCATCTTAAACATGTTTAATTCAAGGTGCTGCTTCGGAATCAATTCATATTTTAGTTTTATTTTTTGGAATCCAGAGCTGGGGTCAGTTCCCAGTTCACTTATTCAGTGACAGTTCATTTATTTTTTATTAGTTTTGTAACTTTGCACTCAAAAATAGAGAGTTTCCTGCAATGGCTAATTAGTAATGTGATGCATAAGTGGTGCACAACTGTATTCTTTTACTCAGTATTTTTAAAGGAGTGGTAGCAGCTTTAAAAAAAAATTTAAAATAAAAGGTTTAGGCTCTCTCCCCACCACAGTCATATTTGCACAGTCCCTAAATAAAAAACAAAGAGGCCTGATTGGCTAAGCACTTGACTATTACCCAATACTGAACAGAATCTGTTGCAGTATGTCCTCATCTGGTTCAGTTGTGTCAATATTGCTTTGTGATCAAATCAACAACACACATGTTCCCAGAATTCATGCCAGCTAAAAATACAGCAGTCACTTTGGGCCTTGTCCTTCGTGCACTGTTAGCATGCAAACTGACATCATCCAGAAACTTTCCTCTACAAAATGATATCATTACTAAGATCCCACAACTTGTTGACACCCATATAGTCCTAGAAGAGGACGAGCACCCTGCAGCCAACAGGTTGTTCCAGCTGTTTACACAATAGGTTGTCTCTGAGATGGACTGATACCAGAGACTCCATGTCCCCTTGTGTCCCGCTGTCCTTCAACCACATGACAGTGTTTCTATTCATGATTTAGCCTTACTGAAGTCACTATGTAAAGAAGCAGGCTCATCTCTGTCCCTGTAACCTCCCTGGTGTAGGGGGGAGGGAGCCGTGGCCCTGGACCCAGAGAGATGGCCCATGTTTACCCAAAGCAGGCGGGCTACAGTGCATATGATAGCAGCTCTCTGAGGTTTCACGTCAACAAGGAAAAGCGAGAGCGCCAGTCTATTGATCCCTTCCATGGGGAGAGATAAGCTGTCGCCACTCATGAAGTCATTTCATAGGTTACATGCGGGGAGAGAGCCTGTCTATGTGGACTGTACATACACTGGGCTGTTATGTCGACACTAATAAAACATGACCTTGTTGTGAGTGTAGCAGAAGGAAGTTGTAGTAGAAGAAGAGGTATTTTACTTACTGTCAACAAATTTATAAAAACACCAAAGCTATAATGCACCTATCCTACTAACAGGTACTGTGTGCATCACAGTCTGATGAATCTAGTCATAGTGCTGCCCTGTGCCATAGAGTGTCATCAGAAGGTGGTTCATAAGTTCTATGTTCAACTCTACCTGTTGTTTGCCAAAGAAAAACTTTTGCCACCAAGAGAGAAATCTTCAAGGACCTTTTTTGACTTATCCCTTCATGTCAGCTGGTATTGGTCTTGTTTCACGCTGTCTCTAGATGAAAACAACAAAAGAAGTAGGAAAATTGATCATTGTGAGTTAATTTTTGGTACATCAGAACTTATTTAACAAAAGTTTTTCTGTAACTGACTATGTGCATTAACTGTTTTCTAAAAAAGTCTAAATCCACTTAAAGCAAGTGTAAAAACATTTTTGTGAAAATGTAAACTTTTTTACCTCAGATTTTGTTGTTTCCATTAACTGGCCTGGCTGTGAAACCTCTAAATGTACATAAAAATATGTTAGGAACACACAGCTACTGCTGCTGTGTATGACTATGAATGCATTGCTAAGAGCAGTCCAAGACAAACTCACTTTTTTTTTTCTGTTTAGGTAAAGTATACTTTCAAACAACAATGGTTCACTGATACACTGTTTCAGGAATCTTTAAAAATAAGATGAAGCTATACATATTTTTCAAATTTTAAGCATTTACAACAGTATGCCGTTCTATATATTACCTGTCTGATTACAACCGTTTTTCTGACGCCTGTTTCCGGAAAGATGTTTTTTAACATAAAAATAAAACATTTTTTTCACACTGCACAGTGGCTTGGTGGTTAGCATTATCACATGGTAGGTAGAAGATTCTGGTTTTCATCCTGGCCATCCTGGGGCCTTTCTGCATGGAGTTTCCATGTTCTCCCTGTGCATATGTGGGTTTTCTCCAGGTACTCCGGCTTCGTCCCACAGTCCAAAAACATGCTGAGGTTAACCCCTTGACGCCTGAATTTATTTATGATTAATTTTTTTTTTTTTTTTTTAATTGTGTGTTTTTGCTTACCAGCTAATGCTAGAATGTGTGGAGATTGTTAATTTGTCTATTACACATCGAACAGATATGTGATAATAATAACAGATACATAATAATTAGGTCTCGCTCTGACCGGTCCTACCAGAAACCAGTGCTTGCAAAAGGTTCCGAGGTACGTATTGAATATGCACAAACTGGCAGTGGGGGAATGGATGCGCTATCTTGGCTGCAGTCTGAATGAAAGTGGTATGTTGCGAATTTGCAACAATAGGCGTTAAGGGGTTAATTGGTAACTCTAAATTGTCAATAGATGTGGATGTGAGTGTGATTATTTGTCTCTATATGTAGTCCTGTGTCAGCTGGGATAGACTCCAGCCCCCTGCAACCTAAATGAGGATTAAGTGGTGCATAGATACTGGATGGATAGTCTGATTGGTTTTCCCTGAATACATTTGCCCGAAAACTAGAAGTCCTTTCTCTGGTAAAGATGAAACACAATGATGCTTCATTCTGCTCAGTGGCTACATTTCTGTGGCTATTTGCGCTTTTCATTTCTCTCCATGACATCAGTACTTCTCAGCTCTCTGACAGATGATTCTGTGGTGCAGATGTCAGGAGGTCCTTCTGAGTTTTTTACTCATCAGGAAATGATTTCCTGCATGCCAAGAAAACTGCTTATATGAGCCATTAGAAATCCTGGAGGTTAAACAGGAACTCTTTCAGTCTCGATAAACAGTCTTGTTAAGTCTTGATAAAATGTGCTGGGGTTGTAATATTGAGACCACCAACAACTGATAATGCATCACTCCTTTAATGTGACTGCTGCACTTTGTGATCCTGATACTTGATTTAAAGTTTGAAAGTACTGCAGGATGTACTAACAAATTACTGGTTTTGGTGAAAAAAGTCACAAAGGAGTGCAGAAAAAAAAATCATAGATACAGTACTGTTTTGTTCTCTGTCTAAATCTTGTTTGTCTTGGAAATATTATTGCTTTGGTGAACATTTGCATCCACTGTCAAAAGTCCCTTCTATATAAAATGCTATAGAGTTACTTGGAAAAGGACATGGTTCTCACAGCATTAATCAACAGAAATTTAGAAGGCATGTTAGTTTTGGTTTCTGTGCAGACCGCCATTCAGTTATTCCCCAAGACGCTCCGACAATGTTTTCAGAGCTGTAAAAAGGCCGAGGTCATGTGTTGGGGGTGAGGAGGTGGCTCACATCTGATGGCTAACTTTCCCTTACCTTGTTTCCTTCACTCATCGCTCTCATTGGAACCCATTTCCGTGGCAATGCTTATGGAGCGCCTGGAAAAATGCACCTCATATCAGATTACATTTAAATTACAGCTGAGTATTACGTTCAGACAAAATAAAAGATGAATTCGTAAGGAGACAAGCAACAGAAAGCAGAAATAAGCATCATGGGTTTTTCTGCTTGTATTGTTTCATCTTCTTTATCTACATTTATTAATGTGCAAAAGCCAGACGTCCTGTAATCAGTCTGCGATAGCGCTGTCTGCTCAGTCTCCTGTTGAGTCAGATTTTCCCTCCGGTTTCTCAGCACACAAAGGAGGATGACTGACAACGCCGCCACGGAGAGTCAAAAATCCATCTATGGATTTCAGAGTCCTGTTCCTCTCCCCCTCTCCCTCCTCCCCCACCATGTCCCCACTTCCACTCTCTTCCACTGCCAAATCAATTCCATGCAGGGACTTTATTGACTCAGGTAAAGGGGTTGTGATCCAGCAGTCAATGTCTGTGTCTGCACAGTGGAGGGAGGGATGGAGACATGCATTAATGAACCCCTCTTACTGGGGTCAGGGGACCAGTGTGTGTGTCTCAACGTACTTCTTCTATGCATACTAAAGTGCACATACACATGGATGCATACTTTACATCTGTGATTGCACTAGTGTGTGTGTCAGGCGTCTTTATAGGAGCTGAAAAGGCAGGCCTGGGCCTCGGGGTGCTGAGGGGCAGACATCGATTATCAGGCACTGTGGAGCCACTGGTCTGTCTCCAGTGGCGGGAGGAAGGCTGGGCTGGTTTGCTGAGGAGCTTCTATGGCTGGGGGCTACAGGGAGAGAGGGGCCAGGGGGGTTAAATGGTAATGGTGGTTGGGGGGTCAGGTTGTGAGGGGGTCTTCCTGCTTCTTTAATGATTAAAGGAGGATGTGACACCCTCCCTGGAGCCGAGAATCCACCCCGAGGTGCTTTAGTGCTACTGTCCTTGTTCCAGTGGCCGTTGTCACTGTGCTGATATGCTGTTTGACTTCTCCACTGGAGCCGTGATGAAAGTCCTGATCACACCTGGACAGACACTTGGGCCACTCCTGCAGCAGTGATCACATCAACACAGCTTCTGACTTTTGACTGATGTAGAATTCTGTATAACTTGATTGCCTTTCAGGAAAAAATGAAATGTGTGCTGATAATTTATGAGGCATATCCTAACTATCTACTACAGGTTTTCCCTTTAGATTTGCACCCTTTGTGACTTCAACCATTTAGCATTTAGCGTTTTACATAAAGCTTTTTCCTGCTTATCTGTGCTTCATATGTTTTTGCAGCTGTTTCCCTTATAGCATTAATCAAACATTATTAAAAGCTAATATCAGTGCAAAAATAAAGAAAATTAATCACCAAGTCTCCCTGTATTTTATCAAACCTAACAAACTGAAAAGTGAGTTTCAGATAGAATTGGCCTCCTTCTAACTATCTTATAAGTCTGTATCTAACGTGTGAGCTACTTGAATTTCCCATCCATCTATCTATCTATCTATCTATCTATCTATCTATCTATCTATCTATCTATCTATCTATCTATCTATCTATCTATCTATCCATCCATCCATCCATCCATCCATCCATCCATCCATCCATCCATCCATCCATCCATCCATCCATCCATCCATCCATCCATCCATCCATCTATCTATCTATGGAGTGTAATTTTGTGTGTTTTTCAGACTCTGTGAAAGAGGAAGTATCAATTTAGCCACACCTATAAAACCTGAATTACTATCCAACCTCCAACTGCTGCTGTCGTCATATGAATCACAATTCTTATCTGTCATAAGCCGAGGTGAATGTAACATGGCATTGATATAACCCTGAAAATTTCACAAGGGAGGAGGTTGGGGTGAATGAAAAGGTTTACTATCGATATGGAAGACTGCTTTCTTTGCCTGTGTTCTACCAACAGTCACCGTTGTTTCTTTTTTTTTTTTTTTTAAACAAAAATCACAGTCATTTCCTTGTAGTTCTTCATGGTTTCAAAATAGCAAAGGGTCCCAATTGTCTTCCAATTTTCCATCTTTCCCTAAAATTTCTGTGATATTTTGAGATTTTACAGAATATTTTGGCCTTTTCACTCGGGTATTTCTGCACAAATTAAGAATGCACATAAAAATAGCTGGATGGAAGCTCAGCTTACATCACTTCATTTCAGTGAGGTTTTCTTACCCAGGTGTCCTGGCTTCACTGCTGTTCTATAGATAAGAACGGGCTCTTAATTCCACCATGCTTTTATATCACTGTGCAACATTAACTGCCAAGCTTGTGCACGTAATTTGAGAATTCAATACCTGACTAGGTCCATTTTATTATTTTTTTTCATAGTAAATCCTTTGTTTGTATAACTGATACTTCCCATTTTATTGGCTTACAGCACAATATTTTTTTTCTTTAAGTGTTTTGACTGTGAAAATAAAACAGTGAATTAGATTTTCAGTGTTTTGTACCTGACTGTTGAGCCTCAGGTGAAGTCTTGATCGTTCTGCCTCGTACTTCTTGCCTGTCATCTCAGCCTCTGTCTTGTACAGTGCAGCTCTCTCTGGCCCAGTCGTGGAGCCAGTCTACCTCCACCAGTCCTTTGATCAATAGCAGCATGACTGTGTTGTCTCCACTCCCCCATTCACTGCTCTTCAAACCAGCCTGCTCTCTAACCCCTCCATGACTGCAGCTTCATTAAAAATACATGAGATCCAAATTACACTGATCTCTTTTACTCTTTTCATTTACTTTCACTGAATCTCTGCCCCCACCTTCCTGTCTTCTCCTGTTCTGCTGTGTCATGATGAGGAATAGAGGAAAAAATCACTCACTGTGAAGCAGAGTACAATTTCTTTTCTTCTTCTTTTGCAAGTTACTTTGGCATCCTGGGCAGAATTATATTCTAATTTTAACCAGATTTCAAGAAAATCTGCACAAAAATGCAAGTTAATACCTGTTAGTATTAGGAGTTGTTTGGGGGACATAAACAGCACCTGGTGCAAATTTTTCAGTCCAGTGCAGATGAAGATTCCACAACAAGAAGATATAATTAAAAGAGCACCAGTCAAGCAATGAAAAAAAAGACATTTACACTAACGTTCAAAAGTTTGGGGTCACCCAGACAATTTCATGAAAACTCACACTTTTATTCATGTGCTAACATAACTGTACAAGGGTTTTCTAATCATCAATTAGTCTTTCAACACCATTAACTAACACAATGTAGCATTAGAACACAGGAGTGATGGTTGCTGGAAATGTTCCTCTGTACCCCTATGGAGATATTCCATTAAAAACCAATTGTTTCCAGCTAGAATAGTCATTTACCACATTAACAATGTCTACACTGGATTTCTGATTCATTTAATGTTGTCTTCATTGAAAAAAAAAACCTGCTTTTTAAAAAAAAAAAAAAAGACATTTCTGTCCAGGTGAGGGGGTGAACCCGTGCAGAGAGCACACAGAGGAGGCGAGACTGGAATGAGAGCTGGATTTATTGAACCAAGAATACAATCAAGATAGAGTGAAGGGAGGAACTAAAGAGTGCTAAAGAAACTAATGTAACTAAACTAATGGGGAGTGACGGGGAGGGGGCGACAGTACTGGGAAACAGCGGTCCGGTAGGCGTCTTTGGTGGTGGGTGCCTGTTGGTGGCAGAGAGCGTGCAGGAGAGTCTTGTTCCGGGGTGGCGGCAGGCAGAATGTTCCTGGAACAGGGGAGCGCAGCAGGCGGGATGTTTCCAGGGCCGGGGCTCGGCGGACAGGGCTTTCCAGGGACGGGTCGGGGATCCAGGAGCAGGAGGGGGGAACGAGTCCAGGGGAGGGGAAGGTCAGGTCAGGAGGGGAATCCGGGGACTGCAGGGGGTAAGCTGGGCTGGGGAAACCGGGCAGCTGGGTCAGCGATCTAGACAGGGAAAACAGGATTAGTAGGTGAATTTCTCAGAAACAGACGTGCAAAAGAGGCTAGAAGAAACTGACTGCGTGAGCAGAGTTTACAATCTGGCAGGGAGTGGAGAGTGGGACTGGTTTTTATTGCAGAGATGATAGTCAGGTGTGCCACACCACAGCTGCCCGGAGTTCTGTGGATGATAATGATTAGTAGTGGGTGGCAGCTGTGGAGAACAGCTCCGCCCGGCAACAGAGGGAGAAAGAGAGGGAGAGCCAGAGAGAGAGAGAAAAACGGAGGTCAGCTGGGGGCTGAGGCGGGGACAGAGGAGGGGGCCCTGACTATTTCTAAGTGACCACAAACTTTTGAATGGTAGTGTATGTTTGTTTTGTGTATTGAGGAATGTTAGTCTCTTTATTGCTGCATACAAATCTTCTGTTTTTGTCTCTGCAGTGAAACAGAACTTTCAGTGGACATTGAAGGTACATGCTGCATGCATGCCCTTATTACATGGTTCTGTTGCATATTACATAATTTTTGTTTCTCTATGTGTCAACTTTTCTACCTTTTCCAAGACATTCTGTGGTATATCAAGATTTTTAGATTTGTCATGAAGTTATATGACAAAGGCTGCTCCCCTCATGTTTTCCCTGAAAGTGATAACCAACCACCAGCTCATCAATGAGCAATTTTAACTTTTTTTTTATTTCTGTTCCTTACAAAGTGTTCCTGTTTTCATGAAGAATGCTGCACGTTTTTGGACGTGTTTCTCGTCATGCATTTTCTCCATCTAATCTGGGTGGCATTCCTCTGGGAGATAATAGTGTGTGTAGCTGAAGGCCGCTGCCTCCGCTGGGACTGCAGGGCGAGTCCATACAGGCCTCTCGTCTCTATCACAGCAGGCAGCAGCACAACAAGCTCACAGTGTGATGTTCTGATACCTGGCCTGCTGCACGCATACACACATTTACTGTACTGTCTGCCTCACTTAGTCTGCAGTCACGTTCCCTCTCGTTCTTACAGCTCCTTCACGCAAACATTTAACGTAGAGAAAGTCAGCAGTGAACATTAAATTGCAAAAGTAACTGTTAATATTTACACAAATTTATGCCAGTATCAAGCTATCTTGACAATAACTTCTTTTGAATCTTTGAAACTTTGGAGGAATAAATCCAAAACAGAGGAAGCTACACATGCTAGCAGTGACGGTACTTTTATTATGCCTACTGTCAAACATTACAGTAAAAAGAAAGAAAGAATGAAAGGTTTTGTGATTGAGGTTGATGGCACAAATGTGTTCAAGTAAATCTGAACACTAACCATAAATGATGTTATATTATAGCTTGGTTTTTAGGACCAATCAGTTATATGTATGCAAATACAATGTGTGAAAGATGTAAAAATACTGTCAAAAAATATAAAATCACAACCTGTTTGTTCATGTTCATCTATCAGAGTAGTTTTAAGTGTCATATCTGTTGACATCCTTTACTTTTCTGAGTGCATTTTTCAGTTTCTCACAGTTAAATGGCTTGAAGACAGTTTAAGGAGGATGCTAATGTCATATTGTTACTTCAGTGTTTACTACAAAAAGTAGAAAGTGTGATGACACACTTGAAAAATCTGCATTTGTTCTACCGTCATGATTTTACAATGTGAAAGAGGACTAAAAGAAAACTACAGTGAGTTTGAAGAAACTGTGTGTCTATTGCATAACATGTTTGGAAGAGAAAAGACAAGAACAACACACTATCGCAACAACCCTCAGAGCTCTGGCCTAATCCCACCTTCATCCGCTGTGCTGCAGGTAAGCCTGACCCAGGGTTATCTCCCAGACAAAAAAATGTGGGGATTCCTCCTCTGTTGTTGCAGATTTAACAGGCACCGATGATTGAAGCTGGTGGAAAACCCAGGCATTTTTCTTGATTCAACAATGAAATATTTGCAACAATAAAGAATCTAGTTTCTTTCTCTCTCTGGTCTCTGCTGTCTTACATTGCACACACAATTTGAGGAATTGTTTTGGACTTTAGATTTCAAGGTTATATACAACAATGACAGTTATGTTAAATTTACTAATAAAAACCAACACATTTGACTGAATTAATGTATATCAATGTTTTGTTATGACCCAGCTCAAAATGGCCACAACAAAAGGAGAGAGGTGCAAAGTAGAAAGATTAAAGCTTATTTTCTATTAAAACCACCTATAGTCCAATGGCTTCCTCACTGAAATTACAAACTATGCAACAAATGGATGACCTGCTCTTTTGATCCTTTAGTAGGGAGGTTAAGCCCAAAAAGTAGGCCTTTGACTTCAAGTCATGATGCAAAAGTCCCCTTTGGTATGGAAGTACCTTAGGGTCATACAAATTATTTTTTCCTAAGACACAATTGAGATCACACTTTGTATTGGAAATAAACACATTTTTTCAAAAATGGCAGCCAATGCCCCGAAAATACTCTGGAACCCATATCTTTGCTTCTGTTATAGGTATAATGACAAATTTGGTGTTAAAGTGTACATTTTTGGGGTCAAAGAATCCATTAAAATAGGTTTCAGATTTCAAATACCAACAGCTTTCCCCTTACTATGACAACTGGGGGTAAATATGCACATTTCATATTAAAAAAATTGTGTCATTAGAGTGACTTTATTTATCTTTTCCTTCAAAACGTTAGCAAAAGCAAAGATATGGGCCTCTCGAGTATGGTGGGCGGTGATTTTAAAAATGGCTGCCAAAGCATGATCTCACTTGTGTCTTAGGATAAATTTATTTTTATGGCCCTAGGTTACTTCCATACCAATGGAGACCTTTGCATCATGACTTGAAGTCAAAAGTTGCTTAACCTCCCTACTACTTTACAGAACAATATAATTAAAGGATGAGTTATTTATACTTGAAAAACAAGAAGAATCCAAATGCCAAACTCTTTTTTGTGGGGAATCACCTTGATGTACTTGTATTAACATCTGTTTATTAACATATAACATTGGGGCGTTTAACATGCACACATTTTAATACATGTAAATATTTATGAATTGTGACTCACTTGGCTGCTACAAGAAAAACTAAGCGGTGGAAATGAGCTGAGGATGAATTAAACTGGCAGCGCAAGAGAAAGAGCTCAGAACAGACAGAAACTTTAGGTGAGTGTTGGTGAGAGGAGAGGAGGGAGCTGTGGACACTGAGCTCAGCAGAGGGAGCTCTTTCCTGTGTGTGTGTGTGTGTGTGTGTGTGTGTGTGTGTGTGTGTGTGTGTGTGTGTGTGTGTGTGTGTGTGTGTGTGTGTGTGTGTGTGTGTGTGTGTGTGTGTGTGCACGCGCGTGCGTGCGCATGCATGTTAGGTGAAACTTTTTTTTTTGTTTGTTAGGTGAAACTTATAATTAAAGGTGTGTTCAAGGAAACTAGTATTTGTCCGTGTTGACTTACTGCAGTTTTTGGGAAAGCTGGGACTCCAAACATCATTATTTCAAATCTTCAAACCATTTAAGAATGAAGCTGTAAATGCCTCCTCCTGCAAGGATCCAGAGTGGGACGTGTTCACAAAAAAGAAATTACAGCTTTCACAATTCACAGCTCCATGACTACATGGTTCCCTGTTGAAAAACCACAGTGATGTTTGAGAAGAAAAACAGCTCTCCCAGACGCATGAAGAAGAAATCCTTGGTCTGCCTTGTGCTTAATATGTAAAACATACACACTCATCACATGGCTTTGACATGGCAAATACCAGTGGCCAGATTAATCAAAAATAATGGACTCACTGTGTTTGCTGATGCACTGACTGGGGGTTTTTTGGTCTCCATATAGATCTTTCTCACTCTGGTATCAAAGTCTGGAGCTTGTCCAGAGTCAAGAAATCTGATCTACACCCTCGCATTTCTGCATTCACCAGAAAACAACCTGTTCCCAAGCGTTCGGAGAGGAAAAGGTCTTAGAACATCACACTTAATACCACACACTCCTGCCACGCACACATATGCAGGAGCGGCTGCTGGCCACAAACACTGGAATAACAGTTCCACAGTAGTCAGAGTTGTTATCAGAAGATTCAGCCCACACACAATGACACACACACCTACCTGTCACTCCCATCACTTCCAAACTGCTACAGAAATTCTGCTCTTCTGTACACACTGTGGGAGGGGTCGCCTGGAGGTGATGAGGGGAGTGAGTTTCTATGGTGACGGTAATGAGCGAATGAGGTCGAGTGCAAGGACCCGGGGCTGCGATGTGCTTTGTGCCTCCCTTTGTCCCCATAACAGTAGAAATTAAGGGACGCAGGAACAACAGGATTGAGTACACATGACCTAATGAGGGTCCAGCGTGGGCCAGGACGCTGGGAGGGGGAGGCTGTGGAGGATCAGGGGAATGTGGGCTGGAGGGTGGGATTGGAGGCAGTATGTCCTTTTGGTGTTTGTTTTAACTTTGAAGGGGACTTTGTATAGTGTGGTGTCCTATAGATGATGTCCAGAGTATTTCAGATATTCTTCTCTCAAAGCTGGATTTCCATCCAGAAATGTCTTCCCTTCTGTATTCTCCTCCTCTTCTCCCTCTCTCCACTGACTGCCCTGACTCGAAGTGACAGCGGTTCTCATTAAATACGAAACACCGGTCACATGCAAAATTGACCCTGCAAGTGTTCTGGCTCACCCTGTCCACCACTGGACCTGACTCCCATCAGCCCCCCTGGCAAGAGCGACCGAAGCCCCAGAGGTGTCAGGTATGGCGAGGGGAGGAGGTCGGAATGGGGGCTTTATTTTTAATCAGAGGATTTGTTGAATTTTTTTGTGGACTGCCTATTATCACCAGTTTATCCCTGTCAAACCAAAGAACTTTTACCTAAATACCCTCTTTAGCAGGCTGTTAGACAACAAGAGAAAACCCTGTTTTGTCCAAATACCTATTCAAAATAAATCTCAGTCAAGCTGGAGGAGCTTTGTAAGAGACTAATGCGATTGAAACATGACCCAAAGCAGTATTTAAAGCTGCTCTGTGGAGATTTTGACCACTAGTAGTGCTACTGAGCAAAGTTGTTCTGAGTGGGTTCTTGTTTTGTTTGTATTTGGAACTGATGCTGGCAGGAACACACAGAGTCTGTTACACATAAGACTAATGAGACTCCTCAACGATAAATGGCTAACAGGAGCTGAAGTTTGGTGCTTCCAGCTGTTTGTAGGAGTTTTACCTCTAGGTTTATTAAATATCTGCAAAATCAAACAGTAGCAGCATCCATATAAATGTCTCATAAACGACAGAGTTACATTCATTCACACATGTAAAACAGCAGTGGTAGCTTCATTAATTGCTAATAATTATGTACATTTTCAGACACGGAGACAGGATTGATCAGAATCCAACTGCAAGTCACAATGTGGACTTTTCTTCACCTCAGACAAGCGAACTGCCACACTCTGTGTGTTGCAGGTAAAGCTGTCAAGATATTTTCATCTTATTGTTCATAAAGTAATAGTCACAATATCGCCACACATAAACAGTATTTTCACTGTTTCAGAAATCATAAACTAGGCTATTAGTTGTTTGGACAGTTTGATAAGTTTGCCTGTTTAGTCTTTTGTTTATTAGTGTATTATCTGTTATACATCTCTTGGTGTTCTACATTTCACATGTGCAACAAATGTCATGTGTGTACTTTGGCTTTCTCTCTCACTGTGCTGTCTGAATGAAGCTGTGAGCAATGTTAGCATCAAATTCAGTTCAATTCAATTTTATTTATATAGCGCCAATTACAGTCAAATTGTCTCAAGACGCTTTGCAGAACCCATATGCCTGAACCCCAGAGCAAGCCAAAAGGTGACAGTGGCAAGGAAAACACCCTTTTAACAGGGAAAAAAACCTCGAGCAGAACCCGGCTCTAATGTGGGGGAACCCATCTGCCTGCTGGCCGGGCGGGTTGAGAGGGACAGAAGAGGTAGGGAGGTAGAGATAGAGGTAGAGGGATAGAAGAAAGTCATTTTTCTGTCTCTGTAGAAATGTCTTTAAAATCTGTTTGGTCTTTAGTTCAGAGGGGAGATTATTCCATTCCGATATTGCTTTGTAGGAAAAAGCCGATTGTCCAAAGGCAGTTTTACATTAAGGGATTGCCATCTCGAAGAAGCCCTTGTTGTCCTGGTTCCAGAAGTGCAATGAATAGAAAACTTTAGAGGTGAGTGTGCATAACCATGAACAACTTTGAAAACCAATCGTACAATTGCATACACGATCATGCAAAATTTAACATCCCATGCTTAGCCAATATACAACTGTTGCATCATCTTATTTTAATGGCTTGTTTATAGAAGGATTCAAGAGGTTTCAAAATTGTTCTATTGGCCTTTGTCCAGCATGAGATACAATATGTGAAATGTGACACAATCAAAGGATGAAAAAAGGTTTTGCACCTTCAAAAGTAAGAGAGTTTCTGATACTTCTGAAATGAGAGAGGCTTATATTCCAGTGTCCGGCTTAATCGTATAATGTGCTGAGCGTAGAGTCTTATATAACACCAAGATATTTAGAGCATGTGACATTACGTCACTAGTGTTTTTTATGGCCCGACAGACTCAGGATTCATGACAGCCTGTTCTTCTCTTTTTTAAAGAATGACATTCTCTTGGGCTGCACAGTGGCTTGGTGGTTAGCCCTTTTACTTTGCAGCTAGAAGATCCCCGGTTCGCATCCCGGCCTTCCCAGGATCTTTCTGCATGGATTTTACGTGTTCTTCCTGTACATGCATGGGTTTTCTCCAGGTTCTCCAGCTTCATCCCACAGTCCAAAAACATGCTGATGATAATTGGTAACTCTAAATTGCCCATAAGTGTGAATGTGAGTGTGATTGTTTGTCTCTATGTGTAGCCCTGTGATAGACTGTTACCTGTCCAGGTGTCCCCTGCCTTCACCCTAAATCAGCTGGGATAGACTCCAGCCCCCTGCGACCCTAATGAGGATCGAGCTGTGTGTAGATAGTGGATGGATGGGACATTCTCTGTACTTGTTAGCAACCATATGTCCAATCTGCTGAATTTTCTGCGTCATTTTGCCCAGATCAGACAGTGACACTGGTGATCTGTAAGACCTCTGCATAGCACTGTGTTTCTATGTCCTGTGCCTCTGTCTGACCATCTGTCCATCTGTCTGTCTGCCTCTCCATCCGTCCGTCTGTGTGCCCATCTGTGAGGGAACCAGACCCAGCTGCTGTGTTATTGCTCTTGGCTGCCTCTGACAACTTAATGGGATGTTTGATTTCCACGTCAGACTTCCTGCACCGCCGATGCTTGACTTTTAGCCCTTTGATATTTTGACTTCCCCTGCTCACTACTCAAAACTCAAAACAAACACACACATATTCACACATATGTAAATACACAAACACAACACTGACCTCATATCACCTGCGACACACATTACTAATTTCATTTACTCAAACATAAGCACCAAGGACAGAGCCAAGATACACACAGCGGCCATCCGCTTTTAGTCTGGGGCCGATTATTTCCACAGTTTCACCTTACAGGGTGTAAAATGCTACTCAGCAGGAAACGGTCCGAGTTTCTTTTCAGATCTTTCTCCAAGGCCATCAGACATCTTGTTTGTCATCACTTGCAGGCCATGAGGATGACCTACCCGAGAGACACGATACTCTGGGCTCAGCAGTATCACTTACACCTACTGATGACTATCTAGCAGTCAGCCATGTCTGCTCTCCGTCTCTGTGACATATGATGATAAAAGACGTCTTCTAATTCTCATGAAGTGATGACTCCAGGTTTACGGCCCCATGTGACCTTTAGACGTATCCTGTCTGTCAGAATGTTTTGTGTAACACGTAATGGGAATATTTCCATGTCACTCATTTGGAAATCCCAAAACAACCACTATTTACATATTTAGCTCTGTAAAAATGGACCATGTTTCTCATTAAAAATGACTAAAATAGTTACCATGAACAGCAGCACTAGTGGCATCATAACAGCAGGCATTAGAAGATGAATGTTTGTGTCTAGCGATGACAAAAGAAAAGGTTGTTGGAAATTAATAGGGAATATGTGGACTACACAGAAGGTGCAGTAGAATGCTATGGTTAATTATGGAAAAAATGAGGGTATTCAAATGTATAAAGTACACAGAATATTTGCATACATTTTGGCCTTTTTATGAAATTGTATGAGTCACTAGAAAGGCTCCACACTGACAGCTGATTTTTATGAGGGGCTCCTCTTAGATTCATAATTTCTGTGCAGGAATGCACGTGTTACAGTAATGTGACTACTTTTTCCAGTAAGAAGTGTTTACAAATTAAAATTCAGAAATGACTTGCTGTTTGTAATCTCATTGATGCTCCACAACTTTGATTTGGTGGTCAGCTTGTTCTCTGTCTTACTAGGAGGTTTGTTCAGTTTCAGTTTGGTGTTTGGTGTGCAGACTGGCCTACCAAAGGAGCAGCAGCTACAGGTACAATTTCTTTCAGGACTCACCAAATTCAGAGTTAGACGGTGTGAATTCACATTTCTGAGATCGGGACTGCTGGAAGAACTCTGTGCTGTCACCAAAGCTAAAGTCAATGTGAACCAGCTAATAAATCGCTCCACAAAGAAGAGCTGTCTGCTTGTTGAACTACAATGTCGATTTTTACATGTATCAAATACATGTGGGCTTCTTTACTTCTTTAAAGGCACCTTTTACAAAGTTGTGCTAGGAAATCAAACTACAGTAATTGCTGGTTTCTGCATACACAAGGACGTGGTATAAATTTTGTCATCTGCCCAAGTGTGACAGGGTTTGTGATGACAACTGTGCATGAGGCATAAAAGTACTGTATGCTCATTTCATGCTCTGTATGTATGTGACAGTGCTGCAGTCCATATTGTCAGATTTTTTCTTGTCAAAAAATAAAGCAGCTCCTCTTCCTGAAGTGGGAACATCAGCCGTAAGTCATGAGAACAACACAATGAGGCAACAGCAACATGGATGTTACCGTTAGCATCTGGAGGCCACTGAGAATAACTGTTTAGCAACTTACTAAGCAAATAATGTAAAGTTGGAAATACAAAGTAATGCTGAACAGATGGAGCTTTTGGGAACAGCACAAATTTATCAAGAAAAGCACTCAGAGAGCGCAGTACTCCGCCAAGGCTGCTCAGTTGACGTATCATTTCTGATGGATGAAATCTTTAATAAGAAATGACCTTGTGCTGAGTACAGGCATGTGTTATGCATGTGCATGTTATGTATGGATGCCGAATTGTGTGTAAATTACTCTTATAAAGGTCTGTTGATCATTTCATCACTTTTGGCAAGCCTTTCTTTTGCTAGTGTTAAAATAACCATTCCTTCCATGCTTTTATTTTGAAGGCGTATTTTTAATTGTTATGGGCTTTTATTTTGTCACCTTTCCAGATTACAAGAAGTGTTTATCTAAGAAGCAGTTTCTTGACATGACGAAGATGCTGCCGAAAAGTCCAAAAATTCACATTAAGATGAAAGAAAGAACGCTGTTGCTGTCTAGCAAAGGATGTGTATAAACTTAGGAGCACCTAGCGACAATGGGGACAAGCTCTTACTGTGAAGAAATGAGTGAAGGACAGAAAGGTGAATTTGTGCTCAAAATAAATAAAGGCTTTGTGAAACATCAAGCACTTCACCATTGTCTGGCTGGGGTTTGCTACATATGTGACTTAAATATGTAGCGGGAATTGATGGTTCTCAGAAACACCCCACAGTTTAATCATTTGTTCCTTGTATGATTTCCAACTGATGAATCACAGTCATTTTGTAGTAGAATCACAATCATGTGATTGTCAGCAGGTAACTGACACAGTGTTCACATCATGGTTACAGCCGGTTATAGCCGGCAGCTATATCTCGCAATGGAAAATCCTTAATAAAGCCATGGATCCAGACTATAAGCCAGATCACTGCTAAAATTTATTGAGGTGGTCCTTGTGTCATTTCTGACCTTCCCTGAAAATTTCATCCAAATCCGTTTGTCCTTCTTTGAGTAATGTTTCACACAGACAGAGACAGACAGACAGACAGACGAATTCATAGATTCACAGACAAACGTACATTGATTGTTACATAACTCCGCAGTTCCTTAGCAGAGTAATTACAAATAAAGACACTAGACCAGACCCTAGACAGTAGCTTGGTGGTTAGCACTGTCACCTTGCAGCTAGAAGATCCCTGGATCACATCCCAGCCTGAGCCTAGGATCTTTCTGCATGGAGTTTACATGTTCTCCCTGTGCATGCGTTGGTTTTCTCCAGGTACTCTGGCTTCCTCTCACAGTTGAAAAATGTGCTAAAGTTAACTGATAATTCTAAATTGTCTGTAGGTGTGAATGTCAGTGTTCTTGTTTGTGTCTATGTGTAGCCCTGTCATAGACTGGTGACCTGTCCAGGTGTCTCCTGCCTTTGGCCTAAGTCAGCTGGGATAGACTGCAGCCCCCTGTGACCCTAATGAGGATTAAGTGGTGTATAGATAATGGATGGACAACTGAAATTGCAATGTATTAGTTACCTTCCAGTAAAAAAATGAACTTCCATGGCCTCCAACGTTTCTGTAAATGTCAGCAAATATGTCACAACTTGTTTTGCTCATTTTGCCCTCATGAGATGGTAAATACTATAAAATGAAAGCATTCAAAAGGCCTCTTCTCATAAATATTTCATTTAAAGGCACTGACTGTTTAAGACTTTCTACAAATGACCTGGAATTATTGTGGTTTGTCTGAAATACATTCCTTTTTATGCTCGGGGTATGAAAATTAAAAATGGCTCAAATGACCACTATCAATTCCTATGTGAAGACTTTGGTCTGTAAAAACAGTTAATGGAAAAATGCCTTTCTTATCTGGTGCACCATGTTGGATGTTGCTTGTAAAGCAAACAAACAGCAACCAGCAACTGTGAGCACTCTGTGAACCCTTCAGGCTGTGTGTGTGTTTGACTGTAATCACAGATCATACAGAAGATTATGCACACGTAAGTAAACAGAAGAAGCAGAGGATTAAGAATTTAAAAGGAAGACAAACATTCCCTGACGCTGTGTATGTTTGAGTATACACGCGGCTAGTGTCAGAAAAAGTTCATCCCTGTGCATGTGTGTGTGCATGTGTGAGAAGACAGTGTGTGGTGAGGAGGAAACAGACAGCGAGAGGTCCTGCTGCTCTGTCTCTGTGGACACGTTCCCTCTGCCCTCATTAGATGGTTAACCAGAGTCCAGTCAGGCACAGAAAAAAACAGGCCCCTCCAACTGACCAACTCCAGAGACAGCAAACAAACCTCCCCGCAGCATCGATCCAGCGCTCCATGTGAACGCTCGCTGCAGCTCAAAACAATCCAAAAAGAGGAATGAAAGGGCTGGGTTGTTGAGAAAACAGGCAGGGGGGAGAATTTCCAATCGATTCGCTGCATATAACCACATCTGACGTGCATGTCGGTAGCTGCTTGCTAATTACAGCCCAAATCTACACTAGGAGGTTGTTGTGTCACCAGGTCCCGGGAACAATCTGCTGATTGTTGTGTGAGAAGATTGGTCAGACAAGGGCCGGCTACTTTCCCCCCCAATTATCCCCATTTAGTGGCTCTGCTTCAAGCTGCCTGGACGGGGACGAGGGGAAAAAAGGAGGAAGCAAAGGAAAAAATGAAAGATGAAAGACAGAAAGACAGGAAGGAAACAGACAAGAAAAAAAAACTGTCCGTCGACCGTCAAATCATTTTGTCAACACAAAACTGTGGAAACTTGAATACACTCATGAAGAGGTTTTAACTTTGCAGCAGCGGGCATTTTGAGACAGAAACAAGCGATGATCTTTAGCCTAATGAGTTCAGCTACCTCCCCCCACCTGCCTGCCCCACCAGCCAGGGTCGATTATGAATTGAGTTAATGAGCCTGGGTTGGGGTGGGGGTGGATGGGGAGAGGGCAGCCTGAGAATTCACCCTTTCCCCCTTTCTCTGTCCACTATTTCCTCCCACCACCGCTCCTCTCCTCCTTACAGGGTGGAAAACAAAACCTCCAGCAGGTGTTTCTAAAGTATGCTGATTGCCGGTGATGGATTCCTGTTGCTAAAAGTAGAGAGTGTCAGATTTTCCAAACATGACTGCACAGTGACATCTCTGACAGCTCCTAGGCTGCTCTCCTGTAACTGTTCCTGACCTCTGACCCCTTAGAAAGGGAGGGCAGCTGCACTGTGGGTGAACATAATGAATTTCTTTATAGAAATATTGGTTAAAGTCAAATTATCTCTTTTTAATTTTATTTTTGCACAAAAAACAAGTAGTCTTTTGGGTGATACAAGACATTTCTCCACAGTCCACGTAGCAAATGTTATGTAACATTGTTGCTTTACCAAATTCAATATTCAGGAAGAAAGTGTTAAATGTGTATGCTACTCAAAGTGAAAGATGGTATATTATTAGAATTCACTACTAATTGGAAAGAGAACGCTAGTTAGCCTGGTTTGCTAGTGATAGTATTGATTCGTTAATGGCATTTTAACATCTGCTGGTTCATTGGCATCTAGTACATATTCAGTGATGTGTCTGCATTGTTAACAGGAGAGGGTCTTGCAAACGATAGCTATCTGGATTGTTTACATCCAGATATGGTGACTTGTGGTAAATGGCCAGAGCGTCAAAACGCACCACAGCAGGTTTATTTTATAACATGTAAATGTCAACCAAACATTCTTGCTAACTGGAACACACCATGTAAGTACACAAGTCAAAACAAATATCAAGGAAATACAGAGGAAGTCCTGTGAAAGTGGGAGATAGTTAGCCTAGCTTGCTATCGTTAGCTGTGTTGTCGCATAACAGCAGAGTTCAAGAAAGAAAATTCCAATTTCACGAAAGGTTTCAACGCTCGCTTGAGGTAATTTTTGATTCTGAGAAAATGTTAATGTACATAATGGGAGATTAAACATCTTTTCTTTAACAAGTTCATGACAGCACGAAGCATGGCTAGTACCAGCCGACATGGAAGGATAACAACATAATCACATCATCCTTGAAGACTTCTATTCATTTTTCTCTTATAGATGGCCAACTTTGGTTCATTTCTTCTTCTACTTTGAGGTTTATTAGCGGTTGGCAAACAAAAATTTTAGTTTCTGTCTTCTTCTTCTTGGTTTATTACAGTTATGTATATTGAAGTCTATATCGTCACCATCTGATAATGCTAATGGCTAGTTCTGAAGCAGTTAATCAACACTAATTTGCATTTTCCTTTTAAAATTTTTGTGCAACAAAAGTTTCCTTCAAATGTGCTTGACAATTACATAAAAACAAGACTACTGAGTCCCGATGGTTCATGGCACCACCTGCCCACTCACTTCTGTTGTTCTCCCACATTATAGGAAGGAGTTAAGAAGTCAAAACTAGCAGTAAACAGTCCTGTGACCTCCTGCCATGTTCAGGTTAGAACAGAGTTACTGTAATTACCAGTTTCCTCATTGGTAAATAGCATTAATCCAGACATCGAAATCATTATTGGAGGAAAGTTGAATTTTAAATCTTGCTTAGCTCTAAAAAATACACAAGCAAGCAATCACGAATGTTTGACATCAGCCAAAGTCCACTGTTATACTCTTCTTTAAACATGCTTTTACTGGACAACCTTTCCTGATTTTATTTGAGTTGTAATTTCCTTTGAACTCCTGTTTCTTATTTCTTTCAATAATATTTTGGACCTTTTCAAACAGTGTGTTGGTTTTTGATGATTTTACAACTCCTCTGTTTTGTTTAGCTGCCTTGCGAAGCACTTTGTAAATTAGATTTTGAAAAGTGCTGCATCAGTAAAGTTTAACACTTTTTTTATGATTATTTTGTTTGGAAATGTATTAGCCTTTATGCACAGTGGAACATAGAAACTGCTCTAGTTATGTATCAAGTATGCAGTGTCTACTAACACCCTGTAAATTGGAAGACTTCTTCTTGTTGATAATTACAATGTTGACCAAATAAGTCCAAAGATCTAAAGATCAGTATATACTGTTTTCATTTTTTTTTAAAGTATTTTAATTTCTTTTTTAATGAATTATTAAAAACTGAGTCAGAGAAAAACATCATTCTAACAAAGAAAGCAGCCCTGAATGTGTTTGGTGTTTTTCCATCCCCTTCCTTGTCTGTCCTTCCACCCATGCTGATGTGAGACTGGAGAGGTGAGCCTGTGGACACGCTGAACTCTGTGGCCGAGCTGAGCCTGGATAGAGGTCAGAGGAGAGTGGGAGGATGGTGGAAGGACAGGGGGGAGAGGGGAGAGGGGAGGAGAGGTGTGTTTGCGTCTGCTCTGAGCCTCAGAGAGGGCCTGGCCTACTTAGACTGATTTCAGACCCAGCAGTAACCCGTCGGAGCTCCTGCGTTTCACCCACTGAGCTCGCCTCAACACTCCGACTTGATCACTCAACCATGTGACTCCAGCCTGGAGCCAAGAGGACTAGAGACAGACAAGAGGGGAGAGACGGACAGAAAAAGGCTTAATTTCATGAGCAGCAACATTGCCCGCATTTATCAATTTCATTTTCAATCTAATAGAGCCAAATTTCATGGCTGCCAATTTCTATCAAACCACTTATCTGCACAATTTATCAAGCATCCTCAAAGGCTCTGCTTATTAGCTGAGCCCATGAGGATGACAGAGGGTCAGAGCGATGGACAAAAACCCTCTTTCTGCATTTGCCCTCTCTAAACCAGGCTGAACTTTTCCATGGCAGATAATGGCAGACTGCTGATCTTCAGCTCCGTATCAAAAGAAGGCCGTTTCCCACACTGAGGCCTGTCTTTTTCCCACAGACAACTCCTATGCACAGCGCAGATAGCCACGCTCTGTCTCGATGTGCTCAATATTAGCCATGCCAAGCTTATCATCAGCACATTCTGACACAACTCTCCACAGGCCCCCCATTCATTTGCTGTTTTCATTCTCCTTCACCCCAAAAATGTGTATTGTTTGCTGCAGAAGAAGAAAAAAGAGAACTCAAACAAGAGAGCTTTTTGTGTGTTTTTCAGGCGCCGACTTCAGTAAACAAAGTGCGCTAATAAAAGAGCTCAGTTACAGTCTCTTATTCTCTTTATTTGCTTCAGTCTTGTTTGCTGAGTCACGGCAATTTCAAATTCCCTCACATTACATAAACAGAGGCATTGTCCGAGCACTGGTCACCAGGATGTTTGATGTTTTACTGCACCTCAGCAGCCACACTGTAGCGCATTGTTCAGAGACCTAACGTGAGAGACAGACAGCATGGACAGGGCTGGAGTGGCCTGGTGACATTTCAGTGGCGACACACTGTGACCTTTCAGCTCAGAGTCCTGCACTGAGGGGACACAAGCTGCAGGGCCAGCACTGATAGCAGAGATACCACTGCGTGTGTGTGTGTGTGTGTCTGTGTGCGTGTGTGTGTTTATGTAGAATACTAAAAGCAGACACTGATGGCAGCGATGTCTCCCTGTCTGTCTCCATGACTGCAACGATCCATAGCCGCTGCCATGAGGGATGCCGGTCGGAGCGGGAAAAATTACTAATGAATTCATGTTGTTGCTTTTTTTTCAATGGTCCTTGAAAATGGGAAACTTTTATGAAAAACTATCTTTCAGCTGAAACCTCACAGGGTCACAGCCTGTCCAATGGTGTGTGGTTGCCGGCATTTACAATTTGCTTACATGTGAAACAAACAGCTATTTAACCGAAACTCATATTTATATGATACAAATATGGGTCTCAAAATCATTGGCGACTAATAAGCTACAAGTATGCGGCATTTGTTAGTGCTACTGCTGTTTTGTAATCAATAAAAGTATCTTTAAACCCTCTTCCTTTGTCTTTTTGTTCCAGCCAAGTGTATCATGTGTACATCAAAGCCCTATACACTTAATATATTAAGCTAAATATTGGAGTGCTTGTGGGCCAGAACTGCAGAAACCAGCAAATAGAAAGAGTTTAATTCATATTTTAACAGGTACACCATAAATACACTGAACCTTTTTTTAAGAATACAGTGTGTGTATGTAAATCAACAGTTATAGATTTAATACTGAAAAATATTTCTTCCACTTAAGCTATTTGCAAGTTCTGTGATGTATATTAATAATACAAACTAATATATATATATATATATATATATATATATATATATATATATATATATATATATATATATATATATATATATATATATATATATATATATATATATATATATATATATATATATATATACATATGAGTTATTATTTAAAGCACTTTGAGCTGCCTAACATTCCCACACTTTACATCTAAACACTTTGGTAAAGCAATTGTTGAATTATGTAATTGAATATGTTTCACTTAGCCTTCCAATAAGTTAGCAGCAGTTTTTAGATGAGGTTTTTCAGCCATTTTAATATGTTTTAAACAAAAAGAATCCAGGTATTTATCATGGAAATCTTTGACAATACTGCTAATACTGCTAATAACCAGGGATGTTGATGTTGTCAAGTTTTTGTTCACATGATATGTATCATTCTTAATTCCCGATCCAGGACATGCACTGAGAAAAAATACACCATACTGGTCCACATGTTAGATTACCCTAATTTTAAGACTTAAAAAGCACGTTACCTAATTCCACCAAAGTAGAATGTAAATACTACATTTGTGTAGCTTGTCTGTCAGTCATATATCCAGATTCTCTCCTGAGACACTCTTGAAAGTAGTTTAACTAATTTTTTTAAACCATTGTTTCATAGCATAGCTGTTTTTGCTTTTTTAGCTCCTCGTCATCAGTTACACTAACATTTCTTGACTGCTTGACAAGTGATTTTCTGTGTTTCTGCAGCAACACAAGGAGTTTAGTCTCTCGCTTTTTCACTTCCAAGAAATAAATTTAATCCGTTGCAGCAAAACACATTCCAGGAGTCTTCAAAAAGTCCTTCAGGTTAGACTGGACTAACTAAACACTTGAGGGCTGACTGACTCTGACAAAGGATAAACACACTTATCAGATGTGAATACTTCCAAATTGGTGAGTCATACTGTAATACAACCAACTCCAGAAAATTATCACCTGAAGTTATTTTGTATTTGGCTGCAAGAGCATTTTAAGAGTGCAGACATCATTTTATTCCACATACCTTTGTGGACATAAATACTAAATGGAAATCAATCTAATAGGCAAAAAATCTGTACCCTTGTATAATGACTTAACTAAGTAATTTTTTGTAGACATTAATCACCTCCCTTTGAACACTGGAGTCAGTGCCACTCACCCAAAGCTCTATTCGCATTAAATTTATCAGGAATTAATTATCTTACTTGTGTTAGTGATAATAGAAACTTTGATAAAAAGAAGCCTTGTTACTGGAGCTAGCTGACTGAGCTAGTTCTACAATGACCAATAACGATATTTCTCTACTGAGCAGCATGTGGTGCAGTTTCACAATAAGAAAGTTCTTGGTTGAAACCTGCGGGTTGCTGGTCTTTGGTCTGTGTGGTTTGTATGTTCTTCATGTAACTGTATTGAGGTGACCAACTCAGCTTTCAAACTCACAGATCTTTACAACCTCTGTAGAGGTATAAGAACATACTGGAAGGATGACCATCTCAGCAGCATCTTATCGATCAATCTCAAGCTTAAGTAAAAGGCACACGACGGCCTGTGGATTTTAAGGGACTCTGTAAGCATAAGGAAGGAGATCGTCTGATCTGATGAGATAAAACTTGAGCTCTTCAGAAGAAATCCAAGAACTATGTCTGCTGAACTCTAGGTACTGCTCATAACCTGCTGATGTAGTTCCCACGGTGAAGCATGGTGGTGGCAGCATCATGCTATAGGGGTGCTTCTAAGCAACAGGTAAACTGGAGAAACTGGTCAGACTTGAGGGAAGGATGAATGTTGTCCAGTAAAGAGAGGTTAATGAAGAAACTTTGTACAACTGAGACTGGACAATGTTTCACCTGTCAGAAACGCATCATCCTGAAGAAAGTAGCCAAGGCAACATTGGAGTGGTTCTAAGACTGTCTTTGATCCTCTGACAGTCCTCGATCAGCCCCACCATTAAAGTGTTAAGTAGGAAAGACGGTACAATAAAGTTACTATGATTTAAAAGCTTGGCTATAGCTTAATCTGAGGTTGGTTGTTACAAAAAGATGGAGTTATAGCTCTATGATATCCTAACAGGCGTTTGGCACTTGCTTTAGGATGGAAGTGTAAAGGTGATATTTAGGAGGATTTCCATCTTCCACTCATCCTCTCCTTTTTCTGTTGAGTCTGTTCTGTCCCAGAGTGACCCCACTGCAGTTGAAAGTAATGTCATTTGTTGAATGTTTCCTTCAGAAAGGATTTTATCATTTTATATCACAGTGGACTCACAGCAAGGGAATCCCTCCTGAAACTTTGTTGACTTCTACAAAAAAAGAGAGAAATCATCTTTTCTTTCTCCATATCTATCTTGATATTAAGCCACTGATCCACATTGTAGCTTATCTATGAGGGAACAGTTCAATGGAGGCTTTGTGCATTTGTCTGACCAAAGTTCATTGCCAGGCCACTGGCTAACAGACAAAGCCTCAATAAACAGATTAGAAATATGTGCTTCTGTTAGATTCCAAACAAGAATGATATGTGCAGTTACTTTGCCAATTTTTGATATGAAGCCAACATTTCATTGTGGATTAGTTTCTATCCATCTGTTTAATGTCTCATGACTCTTTATCTCTGGTCCTTTTTCCATCTCTCACTTCTCACTCTGTCTCCACTGCTGTTGTCCACTGCAAACAAGTCAATGATTTTCTGCTATAACCAGACATTTTCAATCAATGCTGTTACTTTTAGGTATTTAGAGAACCTTCTTAAAGGGAATCAGAAATTATTGTTAGTTGACTTTAACTAGTTTTTCAAATGTTGCTAAATTAAATAGTATGCAGCCAAACTAAAATGTACTTAAATGTACAAAATACTTCCCAGAGCTGTGTTGACAAGAATTTGATTTACCTTAAATGAAGATTAAGCTTATGTTTGTCATTTCCTTGCTAGATTTTAGTGGAGATATGCTTATTGGCTTACTTGTAGAGAACTAAAGAACATCTGTGACAAAATATGAAGCCTGGCAAAGCAATAAGACTGGAAATTTAAAATATCTCCTATTTTTTACTGACTAAACTAACAGGTTAATTCTTGTCTTTTTACGGCAAAAACAGAAATGTAAAATTGACAAGCTGTGTTTTTATTTGAGGAAGTACATATAAATATATCTTGGAACTATTTATCTGCGGGTGCAGTGGCAGCTCCTCAACAATGAAACTGTTCCAGCAGGATTTCCTTGTATAACCACAACCTGTCAGTTTTACATAGCTGTTTTTGCTATTAATAAAATGCTATTGGTGTATTTTTCAATACTGGACGGAGTTGCTAAACAACCTAACCAGCTCTCTCATGTCTAACACAAATATATGAGTGGTAGCAAAACCAACAAGCCCTTCAAACTAAACATAGTTGATTTGTTTGTGGTAGAAGATAGGGTACAACTAAACTGTTAAAATAACTTTGCTGGAGCGCCCGTATAGCTCAGCGCGTTGAGCGGGCGACCCATGTACAGGGGCTGGTCCCCGACGCAGCTGGCCCGGGTTCGATTCCCGCTCGCGGCCCTTTGCTGCATGTCTTCCCCGACTCTTCTCCCCTGTTTCCTGTCTTTCTCTCACTGTGCCTATCCAATAAAAAGCTGACAAAAAGGCCAAAAAAAAACTTAAAAAAAAAAAAAACTTTGCTGCCATGGTTAAGACATGGTTATGGTTTTAATATGATTTTTAATGAAACAAATAATGTTGCTTTAAAGGGGAAAAAACATCTCAAGTCTCAGTGTTTTATTGACCCGTCCATCCACCCTTACTTACTCACCACAGTGACTGTGAGACAGAAGCTGCCAACTGGGAACCTCTTGCTGTCGGAGACATGAAATGACTGAATATAGTGACATTCTCAGGTAGACCTCTCCATGCCATCTATGTAATCTAATGATTGAAGAAATGATGTCTCAGTATACATAAACTCTGAACTGACAACACTTTGTTGTGTAGTTTATTTATAGCAAGTGTGAGAATGCCATCATGTATATGATTAATTTAAGTTTGATTGTGCAGAGGTCTTCAGTATTTCCAACCAGCAAATAGAGATTAATGTTGTTGAGCAAAAGCATCACTCAGCAAATTTGACAGGAAATTTCCAACAATGATCGATTCCATTTTTTGCTTGACCATAAAATCCTTCATTTGACTTCTGGGTGGAGAGGAAGGAAACTGCTTCAGTGGCAAAACCAACAAGTGAATTACTGATGATTTCAAGTTTTAGTTTTTGCTAACTGTACTTCTACTGAAGCAACTTACTACACAAAATTAAAGGGATTAGTCATAAATTGCTTAAAAGCCATGCGGTACTTCCTCAGTCTATCGTCATCAACTTCAGGCTGCTGTCTTCAAGTGTTTTCTTACACCTGTTCACCTGTGAAGTTTTTTTCTTTTAGATTTGGGTTCCTGCCAACCTATCGACTTTCTCACGCATGCATTTATTTCTATCTTTTTTCCTTTGATTAAAATAAATGCTTCTCCTAGGCGAAACGGGTGGAGAAAACAGTGAAAAAAAAGGTTCAACTCCCTGCTTTAGATGTGATGTTGATATATGCCAGACAGGGGTCCACAAAAAGGTTATTGTGTGGCTTAATTGTGCCCGGTCGATCGTGACAGTGGTGGAGAGTGAGGTAAGGGTGCTGCCCGGATCGTAGGCTGGGCCCATCCCTGCCCTCATGTTGCAACGGTTCCACAGCTGTCATCGCCTTATTGTCCCACCAATTACCCATAATTACTCCTGGCAGCGTCAGCGCCATTCAGCAGCACTAACAACAGACATTAGCTTCCTGCCGGTCTGATCAGGGAAGCTGCGGATGTTTTAGTGTTGCCTAGGAGGAAGAACATGCAAATGATCTGCTGTAAAGGTCACTGTAAGAGAGTGAAACTTTCTTCTGCTCTCACTGAGCTTTGAGTCAACAACCATGTCGACAATACTGGACAGCGTCTATCATATCTAGCTGATGCTTCATCCAGAACCTTTGCTGTTTTATGTGAGTGGACAAAGCAAGAGCAAACATGAGGCCAATGCTCAACCTGAAAGCTCCACCGAAAATGCAGAAAACGTGTCAGAGTAAAATTAGGTTTTTAACCAAATATGAAACCATATATAACAAGACCGTTTAATTAGTAGCCTTTATTATTTACTTTTAGAGCCTGATGAACACACTATGCATCTAAATTCACTTAGGTATTGCTTGCAGTGAAGTGTAGATATCAAATGAAATTGCACAGCCTGACCTTTTAAACAATGCCAGTTGCTCTTCTGTCCATCATAAAAGTTCCAATCTGCATACAACTGTGTGTTTATCTCTACATCCATTAGTACTGTGTGAACTCTTGCCATAGAGACAAGGTAATCATTATGCAGCGCAATAACGGCAAAGATATTAATGTACCTATGCAATATGTTGGCATCATCAGACTGTGACACCAGTAATTACGCTCATTGTTTGTCCATACAGAAATAATCATGTAACAAAAACAGATGAAGCTTCTGCAAAGTAAGATCTTTAATTATTTTTTCATTTCTTCACCTGTTTTCTTACTCCTGCTTCATGGTTGACTAAGTCACAAAGTTCCTATTGTTTCATAAGCAAGGCACTACCACACATCCAAATAAAAAGCAGAATTCTTTCTGGTGATACTAGTTGTTTCTCTGTGTGTCAAAGAGTAATCCACCTTGTCTCTGCATTGTCTACAATGTCTGAAAAAAACAAGATACAGCATGTATGGCTAGACCTTATAATGACCAAGCTAAGACTTTAAAAGTAAAGGTGGTGACATTACCCTGGAAGTATTTCTGAGCTCATGAGGTTAAAGAACTGTTAGTGTTGTCGAGCACTTGAATATGATACTTTATAGATCTATGTAATGATAAATCATTGATTGAATTTGAACAATTTTTTCCACTTGCTTGCCGAGACCTAGAAGAGACTGATACCCAGTATTTCTAAATCCTATGTCTGTATAAGGGTCTATCCAAAGGTAACAAAATAATATATCACAGCATATTTTGTGCTTGTTTGCTCCTTTTTGTTGTGATTAATATTTATTTTTACAAAGAAATTCTTAACTAAATTTAAAGCCACCAGCACACTTAACTCTATTACCTTGAATGTTAGGGTAAACGTGACAATGAAGGACATGATTTGTGGTTTTATAACCTTGCACCATGTCCTGCAATGTTATGTTAGTGCAGTGTAGCAGAGTAGATAACTGCCATAGAACTCACATTGTGTTACATGCCCTAAATCATCCACTGTGGGGCTCATTATGTGATACAGAGTACACTGCAGATGTTTCTGCTCTTCTAGTTATCACAGCTTTGTGTGTCTGTCTGCTACTGGTTATCCAAACCAGGGGTTTAATCATTACTGAGGGCCCAGACATGTTCCCATGCTGTGACTGATTTCAATGTCATTTTTCATCCGTGAGCGGCTGGAACAAACTTTACAGCTACGGCTCCTTCACTTAATCATGTTTTATGGCTCCTGTGACCCTTGCTGCCAAGAGAAGATGGTGGAAGAATGGTGGGGCCGGGGCCTTAAACTAATAATTATAAACCAGCCTGCTTCCTCAGATAATACACAAAGCTGGAATGGTGGCAGTGGATGATATAGACATATATACAGGGAGTAGAATAAATAATGTAAGACTTATCTCTCAAGAAACAATTCTAAACACTGCAATGAAGATGTGTCCAATTACATGGCATTTGCTAGCTATGAAAGCGGCCTGGCAAGCTGCGCTTTCAGCTACTCCCTGTGAATTTGGAAAGCAACGTGAAAGAGTCATCTAAGCTGAAAAGAGTCAACAGGTGAATGTACCAAAAGAATGCTTTATTTTAATGAAAAAGAAAAGAATTATGAAAGCTATTGATCTATTGATACTATAGACAAGGTTTATGAAACATGATCTTCCAATGTAAATCAGTCAAACATTAGGTGTCTTACAGAAGAAGTACAGTAGTATAGCACTATATACTGCAATGCTTTATGCAATGCAATGCTGTAATGATACTGTAACTTTTCGTGCTCACTTATTATTGTCAAAAATATTTCTGCATTTTATGCAATAAACTACAAAACATCTGCAACTTCTAGGACATATATGCTGTCCTAGAAGAAATCTAATTTCAATACTGTACACAACAATATATATGTAGAATTAGTTTCAGCCTCCATAAGCTCGTACAAAACCCAGCCAGGTTGTGACAGCAAAATCAGTGTGTTGAGCTAAATCAGGGTGTGTTCTGAAATTCAAAACAAAAGCAGTAATTTCTTTTGCAGAAGCTTCATAATCTCACTTTAAAATCCCTTTTCAGCGTTCATGTTATTATGTCTACCCCCTGCAATTCCCATGAGTGCTGACACTTTGCCAAATTGCAGTATTTCACACACAATGTCAGAAAACGGTGGCACATCGAACAAGGAAGTTCTCTTTTACGATTTTACGGCGTGCCTGCATAAGTTTTACACCTCTCTGTGCCAGCGTCAATACCCGAGGCCTCCAAACCACACTGCACCCGCTTCCAGGACGCACACTGTGAACTCACAACAACTTTCCTGAAGAATTAGTTTATTAAGAAGACAGACCCTCATAATATTCACGCGAGGCAGGACTAGGGTTGGCTGGAGAGCTGTCGCCAAGCTCATGGCACCAATGCCAACACCTGCGGGTGGAGACAGTCTCAGGAAAGCAGTAACTCTGTGAGAACAGCCAACATTTCTTATTCAACATGTAAGACTTAAACACAGAGAACTGTAAGTCCTGAGTTGATGTAAGACGTCCTGGAAGGCCTCCTTGTTGCAGTGACCCGGTGAATTTCTCCATATTCAATTAACTTGTGCTGCGGTTTGTGCACAGTATATCAAATGTGAGTGAGGTTTTATTAAGTGAATGCAGATCTGTAATGTCTAAACACGCTGAAGCACGGCTCTCCAAGTCTTGGATGTGACTCAAATCAGAGAAGACACAGCTGAAGTGAACCCAAATCTGTAAACGGTCGGTCTTGAGCTCCACTCAGCTCCCACAGTCAGACTGAAGAGCCTTTTTATGATCTGTTTATGTTACTCGAAGAAGCCGCCATTTTCCAGACCCCCACCAGTTTGGTCCCCTGTACCTCCCTCCCAACGGATACATCAGGAAACTCTGTATCCAGCAGCGTGGGAACATAGTAACCAGCCTTAGGTGCTGACAAAATGACCCCCCTGACTGTACACAAACACCTCTTCATGGGAGCACCCATGCTCACGCTGTCAGACACAAATACTCACAGCACTGTGCTTCAGCCCCACGTCCCCCTGTGCTGTCCTCACCTGCAGCAATAACTTTGTCACATCATAAAAAAACAGTCGCTAAAATGAACACCATTTCCACATCCACCTTGGCCCGAGGTAGCGTGCGAGGAAACACCTCGCTCAGACTTGCCTCTCTAGACGACTCCAGCTTTCACCATGTCTCCTGCACTTGGCTCTCAGGCCTGCACAGCCGACCAGACAGCATAACAGTTTCATTGTACGAGCTGCATGTATTTCTGTCGTTTTGGCACTCTGATAACACAATGCACGTATTATTTACATGCACATTATGCATGGTGGAAAATGCTTTCATCTCAGGGCAGGGTTTCGCAGCAGCTCTGGTCTCTCGGTCGCGCAGATGTATAGAGTGGAGACGAAGGTCTGCGCCTGACACAAGTCACACTCAATCTGGACTGAAGGAAAGCAGTGGCGGCCGCAGGCGCTCTGCACCAGCAACCTCATCGCAGCTCTGCCTGAGCTTTCCGTTCATTTATTTTACGTTCCCCTTCTTGTTTAATTCCCCGTTTTCACAGAGCTCAAAGGTGGCCAGGGGGTTAAAACAGCTATACATAAGGAACTTTCCATGTTCATTAGATTTGCTTGCATCTACTTGATTAATAAGATTTTGATTTGTCTGCCACAACCGCTCTTCTAGCAAACCCTTATAGCTCAAAATGGCATTAATAATGGTAGCTGTGCAGGCTGAGACTTAATTCAAAAAGCTCAAGCTGCTTTTACTTCTATAATTATGTGATTTATACCCCCACCAAAACCTATCCCGTTTTTTTTTCTTAAAAATTTTCCACCTCAATTTCCAGTTACATCCTTAAATGCTGAAGGAGCCCAAATTAAGCGGCCACAGTGGCAATCTGGTTCCTATTTTGGGATGTAAAAGACTGAAAATGAAAAAGAAAAAGAACAGAGAGAGAAAGAGAGCAGGCTGCTGCCTGCCACCACCAAGATGCTAACCATTTCCATGTGTCTGTGTGTCTTTGCTAAATCCCCCACTCCGCCTTCGCTTTTTTTTCCGGCCGTGTCCCGCTGCTTCTTCCCCTCGCTAAACAGACTATAAAGAGCATGCATGGTAGTGGGAGGGACTCAACAAGGTGCAAGCACTTTAGGCAGCCAACCACAGTCTTCCTTCCGGGGCTCGGCTCCTCTTTGCCTCCCTTGATTGGCTGTGGCAGCTGCACAGATGTTCCTTCTTTAATGATTTTTGTAACCATTAAGTTAATAGTTGTTTATGGCAGTGAAATGCAGGAATGTGGGGGGAAGTGGAGGAAGGGGAGGAGGCTGATGGATAGGGAAGCAGGGGACTTTTGGGGGGGGGGGTATGATGATGGGATAAATATGAGAAGGGGGCTGGCAGACTTTGGGCCAACTGTGGTGGAGACTGTGGGTTGACGTTACAAGGGGGATGGAGACAGGGGCTTCACACATACTCTGTCATGTACAGACGCAAACGCACACTTACACTTACACTCTGCCACATGAATCCTTCATGGACCATCAAAGTCATGAACACAGAGATCCAGACACAAAGGCTCTTATACTGTGGATTGTTTCAAGGATTGATTCAGTACAAAGTCTAGATAGAACGGCTCGTCCTCAGTCAGATACAAAAATGAGAGAGTTTGATTTGTAATGACATGATCCACTGTAACTTAAAACCTTGCAATAGATCATTTGTAACCAGGACTTGTAATAAAGCTGTAACATCTGAGGAACTATTTCTGGAACCTCATGTTCCCATTCATTTTTCCTGTAAAAAAATGTCAGGTGACTCATATTTGAAGCACTTCTACAGCTTGGATCAACATTAAACTCTCCAGGGTCAGTCATCATAAGCCAGGCCTGGTTCTACAGGGGTGCAAAACATGCATTGCACCCTTAATTGTATATTTTGCACCCTAATTTGAATGATAAAGGTATTGTCATTTATTGTCAGTAATAAGCAGGAACTCTCTCTGAGTACACTGCATGATGGTTGGAGTAAAAATCTAAATTGTGCAGGTCTGCTGCATCGTGTCCATCTGCACAGCTGTGCTTGGGTGCCTCTAACTGCAGCTGGACAAATTCAGTCTGCAGTGTTTTGCTAACTTTCCAAATATTGTTACATGGATATTGAAAATGGTTGGCGATGCTGAAGTCAAAAACTGGCAGAAACACAGCCTCCACAGCTGCAGACACCGAGGCAGGTTATGGTGACAACAGTGTTACCAGCAGCTCAGTCATGATGAAGACTCCAGCCAAAGGTAGCCCAGCTGTTTTAAATGAGTAAGAGCCTGAGCTGGTGTGTCTAAATCAATACCCAACTTGTCTGTACAGTGGATTACAGCCTTTTCCAGCTGTCTTCCAGTATTATATTATCATTAACACATTATCTCTTATTGTCGTTACTGGTGTTGTTCTATATTTAGCCTATTTATTAATTATGTTGATTACAGTCTAGTTTCCAAATATAGGAAACCTCAACCAAGATATTAGAGCACATATGCATTCACAAGTCTTAATACATTCTTTGAAATATAGTATTTTCATATTTCCTACTTAATATACAACCTTTGAAATACTTTGTTATAGAAAATTGTAGGGAGGTGAAAATAGGAATACATCCATACGTACACGACGTCAGGAAATTTCTGCAGCCCCAGTACCACTCTTCTCTCTTCTGGAGCTGTTCAATCATTACACAACATGGATGAATATTTCAAAATTCAGCTAAAATATTTTGCAGAACTCTGAACAAAATCTTAGGTGAACTACTCTCACTCATAACCATGTAAATATCCTCCCTGATTATGCTATAAACTGCCCATGCTTTTTTGGGTTAAATTATTTTGCTACAAGAAAGAAAACACAGGCAATTCACTTGAAAAAATTCACCAAAGACTCACTTATTTAAAAATACGTTACATTTCTTGACCTTACCTTCCAGCCACAATGAAGTTCTACATGCATCTTTCATATTGTTGTGTACAAGTACAAAACATGACAGCAGGTTTTATTAAGTATTGATCTTATTATTTCGAGGGTTTTACTGACTGGTAGCTTAGCCTCAGTGATGGCATAAACACTTCCAGAGATCTTAACTCACGCTGTTGAGGCCAGTTCATGCGAACAGATTGGCAGGTGTTTATCCTTTTTTATATCCTTGTTAATCCAATGAAAAATGCGTAATATTGTTTATTAGCAGTTCTATAAAGGCTTTAGTTAAGCCATTAAGAATAAAGGGTTTATTGTTTTCGATAAAAACTTCAGCGTGTGACAGATTCCTCCCGCTTTCTTGACTCAGTTCTACTTGAAGAAATTCTAAATTGCGATTTAATTTATTTGTACAATAAGACTAGCAACTGTTGTGCAAATAATAGTGACCAGTTTAGTCATACATTTGAATGGGAAAACACAGCACATAAAAAGCCTCTAAAAGAAGGATGCATTAATTATGTGAGGCAGGAGGAGATTAATGGTTACTGGAACACACTGTAAAGAAAACAGTACATCTTTCAGCTACTTTGGAAGCCCCTCTGTCTGTGTGTTTATGCATGTTTGTGTGTGTATGCTTATCACTAGCAGAGCACACATGTAGCGCATTACACATTCATTTCCCTGGTGGTATTTGAACTTTCCCTCAGACTTCTGTTGCCATCCCACTTCCTCCTGCTGCTTTGTTTCATGAGTCCCAGTGGACAGGAACATCCATCTCAATCCGGTCAGGCATCTGTCCATGCTGCAGGAGCCTCCAATGTATAAACACATGAGAAACACAGCGGTCACTGCCTTCATTCACTCTCAGTCACTCTAAATTAATGGAGGGGGGCAATCCACAGCTTCATGGACCACTTTCAGAGCACCACAGTGGGGCCCCAGTCTCTGGCCAGGTATGGTCACAGTGAGGGGCGTGGCCTGGAGGTCAGAATGAGTCCCAGGTGTCCCTCAGAGGAGGGGTCGGCTGGTTGTGGCTGGGACTGTGGCTATCGCTAACGACACTAACACAAACCTTCTGTCACAGCCATATAAAATGCTGCCCCTTATTAAGAGGGGAAAATGAGGGATGTGTTTCCTATAGGGTCCCTTGAGGGGCTCTGTGGAGCGTGACGTGGAGGGATTGTGGGGCTGGAGAGAAGCACTAATATATACTACTACTGTATGTATCTATTAATCTGTCTTCTCTCTACGGCAAGACTGGAAATCTCCCATGAACAATGTGGAGAGTCAGCAAGCACATGTGTGTGTGTCTGTTTGTTTGCTGATTTGGTCATGTTTTTTTATGAATGAGGCCTTTTCTGAAGCAGACTCTAAGCACAGCTCACATTCATTACATGAGACAGAGTTATTCCTGCTCGAACCAAATGAGCTGAGATTAGCTGCAACCTTCCTGTATGGATGTATACAGCTTAATAAGACCAGACCACTGAAGTAATGAGTGCAAAACACATTCCTTTGTAAAGATTAAACAATCTGTTCATGTTATAAAATGTTTGCGACAATTTTCTTTTGCTAAACAAACATCTATTATCAAAAGTATTTCATTTGAATTCATTAATCGCTTCACCCCAGCTCAAGATTCAAGGCCTTTATTTGTCACAAGCACAGTCATACAACACAATACAGCGCACAGTGAAATGTACTGAGCGCCTGTTCCATATTGAAACAATAATTGTAATAAGAATAATAATAACAATGAGTGAACACACACACACTATATATATATATATATATATATATATATATATATATATATATATATATATATATATATATATATATATATATATATATATATATACACATATATATATATATATATATATATATATACATTTATACTTTGTTTCATTGCAGCACGTGATGGTTTTTGTGACTGCACTTGGGGATACATTCACAGTTTTTACAATTTTTTGTAATTTTCTTGACTGACTGACCCTAAGTTCTTGCAGTACTGATGGACTGTCATTTCTTTTTACTTAGCTGATTGGTTCTTACCATAATTTGGATTCTAACAGTTGTCAAATAGGGCTGTCAACTGTGTATCAACCTGACTGCTGCAAAACACAATTGATGGTCCCAACCCCATTAAGATACAAGAAATTCCACAAATTAACCTTGACAAGGCACATCTATGAAGTGAAAAAGATTTTAGGTGACTCCCTCATGAAGCTCATCCAGAGAATGCCAGGAGAGTGCAAAGCTGTAGAATATATAAATATAAAACATGTTTTGACTTATTTCACACTTTTGCTACATAATTCCATATGTGTTCATTCATAGTTTGGATTCAGTGAGAAACTTTATCATGAAAATAAAGAAAAACTATTAATTGTGAAGGTGTGTCCAAACTTTTGACTGGCAGTAAATAAATAAACAAATCAAAGTGTCAAATAGTGCAAAAAAAAATTAAGGACAAATCAATATTTTTACATCAACAGTGGGTCAAATAACTGTGTGTGACAAACCCTCAGAGTAATATTATCCAACTCTGCAGCTTCCCCAGGCTCTGCAGAGCTTTTTAGCATTTTTCTAGCTCACTGTTTTGTTTTGCAGCTGTGTAACTTTACTGTTTGGTTCAGCTTCACCATTCTCATCAATAGCAGGTAGTGGTTTTTAGACCGCCAGAGCAGCACAGATGAACATTAGTAACTAAGTAATGAAGAAACAATTATTTAGCAGTTTAAAAAAAAAAACATTTTAATGGGAGTCGATGGAGAGCAAAATAGAGTTAAAACAAGAATGGATCTTGGACTTTCTTTTGTCAGCTGTCCAGAAAGGCTAAAGGGACACTAATGTAGCTCTGTATCTACTGGTGAGAAAATGAGCAACTAATGCATTTGCATAACTTTAAGAGGTGGTAATACATGTGTGTCAACATGTTGTGCTCTCTAAAATAAATCTAGTATTGCACATTTAAGGTTGGGTTAGCAGAGAAATTGGTTTCTCTGTAGGCACAGAATGTCCACATTTGAACATTCCTACAGTGAAAGTCAACAAGTGTAACCAATACACTTATACTGTATACCTTTATGCATCCCAATACTGAGTAATATTGCTGGTTTTATGTTTTTTGGTTCAGGGGTGACAAAACTGACTTTCTCTTTGACTTTCTCTTTGATAAGCACAATAGCTTTGCTTTAAGCAAGCCCTGATCCAGGCAACTGTAATCCAAACCACAGTGTTACAGTATAAATATCCTCTCAACATCCCCCAGTTCTCCCTGCATTACTGTACCTGTATGTATTGGCCTAAATACCTCAGATTTAATGCTACACTTCACCTACCAGTCTCACCTCCTAAACAGCTGAGCGCTACAGCGGCTGCCTAATCCCCCCCAGTTAAACCTGTTTCTATCTGCAAGTCGGCCGCGTCCATCAACAGGAAATTAACCCCAGCTTCCCTGTAATGTGAAACAGCATTGGGCTCCATAACAGCAATGCTCATTCACGAGTCTTACACACACACACACACACACACACACGCATTGTTAAAAATATGCCCTGACGCCTGGGACTGGGGTGAGGATGAAGTCATCAGCACACATGTAAGAGTTAGAATTCAGATGCACACACATGCACACAGAGAATTTCATCCAGCCACACACAGGCAGTATTCCCACCACTAAGTGGCTGCGGAGACAGCAGTGTTATGGCTTCATTGTGGGCAGACGTACAGCTGGGAATGTGGGACGTGCTGGCTGGAATACCTGGCGAGGCAAAAAGTCTGGGAAAGGAATGCTGCATTGACAGGAAGGTATGGAGAGGAAACTCTTGGTATGTGCAGTGAAAACAGAGGCCACAGTTGTCAAAAGACAATGTCATTTATGGCTAAAGGTGGGAGTGTTTGATTTATGTGCAGAGAGGGCGGTGAGATAAGGTGGAAAACAGAAGGGTTTAAAGAGATCGATATCTAATCGTGAAACAAAAGAAAAGCAACATGCTGGTCCAAGTCCATGTGTGTGTACAGACAGCAGAAGGGAGCGTCATTAGTGCTGATAAGGTTTCATTATTGGCTGGTTCACTCCAGGTGGAACACTTGTCAGCTCTACTGCCACGTCGTCATACTGTGCTGTGCTGCTGGTGTTAATGGCTTCTGTGGACATTTATGGATTGACATCATTGTGCGTCATCACTCACAGAAGACACATGGGTAATGTTTGACGCCACAATGTAAACACATGCCGTGAACACTATATGCACCATAGAGTCAGTAGAGGATGATTTCTGAATCAGATAAAGAGCGTAGAGCTACTTCAGCCACTCTGTGATTCTGCACCACACTGGTGATTTGACCTACATTACAACACAGAAGATCAGAAGTTATTAGAATTCATTCAGTGATATAAATGGTAATCCATGCAGTCAGGCTTAGTGAGGAGACATTTGGCAGCACAAATGAACATTCTGCAGGTCTGCTAAAGTTTTGTTGTCATCTCGAGAATATTCACCATATAACATCACTAAAGTCATTCATATTTGAGGATCTTAAAGCTGGATAGGCAGCATTTGTTGGCATCGTTGGGAAAAAATTCCATACAAACCTGTCAGCATCTTGCAATTCAAGTGGTCAGGGGGGAAACTAGACTTCTGCTCTTTCGCTTGACTCCATTTTCAGACCAGTTACAAGACACTTGTTTTGCTAGAGAACTTTAAATCTACTAGGATCCAAAATGAAATGTCCATGATAATAAAATTTTACTGTGATGAAAGCAGATACTAACAAGTTAAAGATGAATGATACTAACAAATAATTAAAGTAATCCAAGTTTTTTCCCCCCACAAGATGTTAACAAGAGCTGAAGTTTGTTTCTTCCATCTGTTTAGAACCATTTCCTTCGAGTTCATTAAATACCTGCAGCATCAGACTGCACTAGGATCCAAATGTGTGTCTGTAAAGAGAAAGAGTTGCACACATTTGCACCGGTAACTTCTTTAACATCATATTCTTGTAAATTTACCCTGAGAGAGCATTTAGAGGCAAATCACACACTATGGGCCTATTTGTCTTATCACTGTTGGAGAAATCATAAGTAAACAGGCTGTTAGTTATTTGGACACTTTCAGAAGCTGTTATTAGTTTAGATGCAGCCTGTTATTGCATTATTAAGTTTTATACATCACTTAGGACCCGTTTACATGACCACAATCACCAGAAAACGCAAAAGTATTTCCTTTTGCCCTGTTGGATTTCAACAAAAATGGAGTAAAAAAAAAAAATCTGCGTTTACATTGGAACGCTGGAAGGACTGAAAATGCTGTAGTTTGCATGTCAGGCTGGTGGTCAGCGATGTAACTTAGTAGAGGCACACCCCACGTGACCACTACCTGTTTCTCCACAGACCAGAAGAAGTACAGCCTCAGACATAGATGTGGACTGATTATCTTCCACATATATATTGAGTGCATCTTTGTTGATATGCAGTAGCTGAAAGAGATTCAATACATTCATTAGACTCAGCAACATAAGCCCAACATGCTAGTCCGCCATTGTTACTGTTGTCGTCCGGTTTGCGCATGGCAACAAGATTAAAACTGTAATGCACATGCACAAAGTGGAGCGTGATGTCAGCATTCTGATTGAAAAATCTGGCTACTCATTCACACGGCGACAATGACTGTTTGAGGAAAATTCCACTCTGGAGGCTGTATTCAAAAGTTTTCATTTTAGGTCATCTAAAACACTGTTTCTGTGTAAACATGAGGCAGCAACGCAACAAAACCTTTGCGTTTCATCCTCAACCATTGTCGTGTAAACAGGGCCTTCGTGTGTTGTCTAGTCTTGTGTGAATAGCTAATATTGCATGAGGCCATGAAGAACATTAACAGAAAAGCGACTGATGTCTGTTAGACTCGATTGCCATCATTTTAATGGACTGATGAAGCAGCACTGTTGCATGTCCCATGTCTGAAAGAGGTTGAAGTCGGCATTAGGAGCAGGATCACTAAGGAGAGTAACATCACAAAGTGTTTGCTTTTTTGTGTTTTACGAATTTATGTGTACTGCAGCTTTCAACGTCTGCACTAAATCTCATGGTAATCCATTCAGAAGGTGTAAAGCTATTTCAGTCCTAATCAAACATGTGGGCCTACTGATAGACCACTATTGCAAAGCTTTACAGCTAACATGGTTAAAAAGACTTATGCATAAATGACCAGGCTGCCTGACTGCATCTGTGTTTTCATACATCACAACAAACGGGACAATATGAAAAGTGGCTTGTGTCCAGGTGTTCCAGCATCAGTCTGATTAGGACAACAAAAGCTGGAGGTTACTCTGCGCACAGAGATTTAACAGCAGCATGACGTCTTAAAGTCTGACAACCTTGAGTGGTAGTGAACCACAAAAAATGGAGAAAAGAAATCATGCACTCATACAACATCTGAAAGTGATCTACTTCCCAGCTACTAACTTACTCTGACACCACACTCATACAGCCACCACCATCTAAGAAACTCTCTCAGAGTAACACCAACACTATCCCCAAACCCACATCTACTTAAGTTTAGAGTAATGTATTGGCAAATGCTCCCTCCCCATAACATTAAATTCCTCAGGCTCATTAGGTAACCTCAGTGTGGGTTTGAAACTCTGAAAACATACATGGAGATTCCCTTAAAGCCAGTTACAGCTAAAAATAAATCCATACATGCAGGGAGCTTCAGTGTTTGTTAAGGCCAGAGATTAATGTGGAGCAGCCTGGGTCTATTAGTCTCCCCTTTAAAGCTCTGTGCGCTTCAAACGAAGGAGCAGAGACGTTGCAGATGTTGCTGATTTATTAACACAACAAGGAAACTGCTAATGGTATCTGCACTTTATTTGTGTTGGCAAATTAGAAAGGAGCAAAGTCAATTCAATTGACAACCATGGTAATGCTGAGAAATGTGTCAGGTCCAATGTCTCAGCACTGACGGATGGCGGGCTTCATCCAGCGGCGGCAGCAGTTTGTTGGCTCACAGTCTGATGTGCCACAGCTTCAGGTCACAGTGGTCACTACAGCCCCATACAGCCTTCCATACAGTTCTATTGTCCATACACAATACAGACAGACAGCCACAACACGGTCACTAGGGCAAATACTTGTACACACACTGGGGTGAGACAAAAAACTCCAGCAGTGAGGCTGCACTGAATCCCACCGAGATTTAGACAGACACTTTTTCAGTCAAGTATTTCACCAGATGCCATCTTTGAATGGTTTGATTTTGTTAGATTAATGTTTTAATCCCAGAATTTTTCACAACAGGATCAGGCTATGCAGTTTTTCATTTACACTAAAGCCCTTTTCAGACGTGGGACATGTAACCCTACAGGCTTCATCAACCTCACTTAAATTATTAGATTATTATTCCTCACAACTTCAGTCAAACATACCAACCACAGTGACAGGAGAGCCACAGTATGTATACAATATTTGCCATTCATGCAAGATTGAACAGAACATCAAGTTATGTACAATGCATGATAATGCACAAAAGGTTAAATCTGATAACAGCTTATCACACTGTCCAAATTACTAATAGCCTAGTTTATGTGTGTTTTCCTAAACCATGAAATATCTTTCCTTGTATGATGATAATCTAACTGCTACTTTACAAACAGTAAAATATCCTGACAGCTGTGATGGAGCTCAGCCTGAGGACAACTGCTGTGTAGCAAATGATTTAACTGCAGCAGCTAAACTGTGACTGCGACAGTTCATCTGTCTGATGTGGAAAAGTTCATGCCGAGACTTGCTGTTGGATCCTAACTGATCCTGTATCCAGGTCAAGGCTAATTTATAACTATATGTAATTAATGAAGCTACCTGTTGTTGTGCATTGTCTTTTTAATTTTTGCATGTTTTATGTCTTACGTTTACACGCACATCTTGCCAAAACCATAAAACTGAAAGTTCATTTAAAGTGCAGCCCGGTGGATGTAGCCTCCTTACCTATAAAAGTCCCTACAGTCATCAGTATTAGAGAATGACTATATAATTAACCATCGTGCCTTTACCACACTTTTCCCAAGGAGATGATTCACCATTTTCAGACTTCCTTGAAAATGTCAACACCAATTCTACCCAGCTCTCCTCAGGGTGCATTTAAACAGCAATCCAATTAAAGCCGCATGCTAACCATCGATGTAACTGCATCAGCAGTTAAGGATCATTTGGTGGAAAAACACATTCTGGCCTCCTGGTTAACAGAGGATGTTTTCCATTAATAGGAGGGAGCTCTCACTGGCAGACAGTAAATGAGCCAACAGGCCTCTGTGTTTTCACATGTGAACGAGACTGGGCAGCATGTTTTCTGTGATGTGTTTCAGCACAGATGTGGACATGAAAATGCACATGGAGTGTGCATGTATAGTGTATGCTTGTGTTTGTGACAAATAAAGGTCTTGAACTTGTTTATACACTACCGTTCAAATGTGTAGATTGATGGTTGCTGGAAATGTTCTTCTGTACCCCTATATTCCATCATAAGTCAGCTGTTTCCAGCTAGAATAGTCATTTACCACATTAACAATGTCTAGACTGTATTTCTGATTAATTTAATGCTATCTTCATTTCAAAAATAAGGACATTTCTAAGTGACCCCAAACTTTTGAAAGGTAGTGTATGAAATAGGGCTGTGTGATGTGTGAATGTGAATGGATGGGATGACATGAAATCAGACTTTTTCAAATGTGTCTGTGTTCAGATGCAAACAGTTCATGTTCTCAGTGCAGATTACACATAGTTCTTATCAGCGTGCATGTCCGTTGTGTACATGTGTGTCTGTGTGTGAAAGAGAAAGGAGATGATCCCTATTTAGAAGGCCAGGGGAGACGAAGGGCGGCATCATAGGGTAGCGGGGGTAATTTTCATACCTGTCCCATTGGTAATGGTTCACAAATTTAATGGGGCCCCAAATAAGGCAGAAGGGATTAGATGAAGCTCCTCTAGTGTGGAGACAGAGGGAGGGGGCAGATAGAGAGTACAGTAAAAGAAGTTTAAATGGAAAAATCCATGTTTGTTGGTGGTGATGAGTTACTAATTTCTACAGAGTATAGAAAAATAAATAGTTTACATAATGACAACCAGGCACACTCACACTGTATATGGCCATTTTAGAATCACTAATTGACCTCAGCATGTCTTTGGACTACAGTAGGAAGGCAGAGGAAGCCTGAGTCAACATGTATACTCCACACAGAAAAAGACCCCACCAGAGATTCAAACTCAGGACCTTGTAGTTGCAAGGTGCTGAGCCATGCCAAGAAGTGCATTTAATTGTTTAAATTAATTAATAGTTAATTCATGTAATGGATCTATGATTTTTTTATTTATGCATACTTGGGTAATTTTTTGTCCTCCATCAGTGACTACATATATGACATCATCCTTCTTACCTGATAGGCCTTGTAAAAAACATGGAAATAAAAAACATTGTTCTCTTTTACTGTGTAGATTTAATCCTGACATTACTCAGATGACAAGTTGTTGTTTTGTTTATCCTCAAATTAATTTGAAACACTTTTGTGAAAATGTGTATATTTCCAAAGGGTTACTCATTAAGATCCTGTTGGTCGTTAGACCTAACTGCTGATGATACCATCCAGGACCTGGTTTCATGGTGAGTACATTCACATGTGGTATTAGTCTTGAACATTTACGTTATATTTTTATGCCATATTCTTATCTACTGCAGACTTGTGTGTGTGCAGTAGGACAGAGACAGACAGATGGAGAGTGAATGAGGAAAAAAAGAAGGATCAGAAGGGAGGCAGCAGAAGGAAAGAGGGGTTAGAGAGCTGCAGGGTGAAAATTGCAGGAGTGGGATTATGAAAGATTACTGTGCAGGAGCAGGAGCAGGATGTGGGGGAGCCAGAGAGAGTTAGCTTTCATCTGGTCACACAAGACAAAGGAGCTGCCAGTGACGAGGCCAGTCCCCCTGCAGCCATGCTGGATGGTGGATGGGGTGTTGGGGAATGGCAGTGTGTGTGTGTGTGTGTGTGTGGGTGGGTGGGTAAGATGGGTATAAAAGTGACAGAGAAACACAGCATTAAAAAAGTCCTGACCTAAAACAAAAAAGTGTTTCTTTTCTCCGTTTTTTGTGGTTCACTACCACTCAGGATTTTCAACCGAGTGACATGTGGAAACCCAAAATGTCAGTGTTGCTTACTCGCACACACATACAGACATAATGATGGAGTCAGAGGGGAGGTCTCCAGATGAATGTTTGTAGTCTAACAGAAGCCTCTGTGCAGGCAGACAGTCTAATTACACCTCTGCACCACACCACGCTACTGTCTTACTGTAGGTTTAACACAGATGAAGGGTTTCTTTGTGTGTGTGTGTGTGTGTGTGTGTAGGAAAGAGAGAGAGAGATCACATCTTTTGTTCACTTAAATTTGTGTATATATGCGTTTGCAAAGTGTGCATGTGACTGTATGTGTGTGTGTGTGTGTTGGTGCCACTTCTCAGGTTCCAGCTCCTTCCGTTCAAGCGTGAACTGAAAGCATTACATGAGTTGTGTGTGTCGAGGGTTTACATGCATGTTTATATATCAGTCACCAGCCTATCTTACTTTGCCATCTCTCCCTCTTCTAACTCACACTCATTCATTCATTCAAGCAGGTCTGAGAAGGAAAGCGAGTGCCACTGTCATTTGTCTATGTCGTCTGCTCAGCCATATCTAATGACCACTAACAGGCCATCTGGACTACCTCAACATACAGACCTTTACTCCCATTTCAGCAGCCACACTGTTTACACTCATACATTCACACACACAAACTCACACACATTCTCTACCCTCTCCCTCTCCCTTTAATGTTTTATCTGTGTATACATAAATGCATGGACATAATCACTTTGGCCTGTACTGTACATTTACAACACACATCTGCAAATACAGTGAGATACACAACGAAATCAAGTATCACGTGCAGGTTTGCATACTGTCTGTGCACACTGTACATGCACAGAAACCTATCCTTTCACACTGTGAGCACACATGCAGTACATGTACATACACACACACACACACACACACACAAACACACACACACACACATACACTCTTGCAAATTTGGACTTGCTGTTTTAAATGGAACCATTTTTAATAAACAAATAAATAAAGAAGCACTTTTTTTTACAGTGACGCCAAGAAATCCTGACAATAGACTGTATACAAAAGATGGATGTATGCCAGAAAAGCAACTCCAGTGCATAGGTACCTTAAACCCGCTTTCTTTCTAACAGCCAGCAGGGGGTGACTCTTCTGGTTGGAAGAAAATTTTGTTGTGTAGAAGTCAATGAGAAATTGACCCTACTTCTCCTTTGATTTGTTGCCTTGATAAACATTCTCATAATGGATTTATGGTCTCAAATGCTAACTTCGAGACTTTTTGAATTCAGTGTGATGTTCATTTTGTAAGTTATAGTATCATTTATTGTAAAACCAGATAATAAAGCAGGGAATGTTTTAGAACAGGCCCACCTTGTGATTGATACATCACTACTACACTGACCAGCCACAACATTATGACCACTGACAGGTGAAGTGAATAACATTGATCATCTTGTTACAATGCAACGTTCTGCTGGAAAACCTTTAGTCCTGACATTCATGTGGATGTTTGACATGTACCACTCACCTAAATAATGCAGGCCAACAACCTCCAACCCCCCACCCCCATGGTAACAGCAGTTCTTGATGCCAGTTGCCACCCTCAGCAGGTCAATGCACCCTGACACACTGTAAAAACTACTCAGGAGTGGCCCGGGGAACACAACAGAGTTAAATTGTTCACCCACATTCCACACTCCGCAGATCCAGATCTTACTGAGCATCTGTGGCATGTGCCAGGATAAGTCTGATCTAGGGTGGTCCACCCTGCAACCCACAGGACCCCAGAATTCACCGCCACCATCCCATTGCCACAGGAGATCTCCAGAGGTTCTGGTTCCATGCCCCACTGGGTCAGAGGAGTTTTAGCAGCATAAAGGGGACCAACACAATATTAGGCAGGTGGTCATAATGTTATGCCTGATTGGTGTATATCACAGCACATAGTGTCGTGGAGCTCTCAGTCACCTCCTCACCTGTTACATCTAGTTTCAAAGGATCAAGATGGCAACAGCCAAATGCCAAATTTGAGGCTTCAAAGCATGACATCACTGTGTGTGTGTGTGTGTGTGTGTGTGTGTGTGTGTGTGTGTGTGTGTGTGTGTGTGTGTGTGTGTGTGTGTGTGTGTGTGTGTGTGTGTGTGTGTGTGTGTGAGACTATATGTTTTGTCTGTCATGGCGTTGACCAAATTTGAAAAATAAAGTGTTGGTCAAATTTGAAAAATTTGAAAATGGAAAAACCAAACAAAATTCAATGCATGCGACAATCTCTTAATGCCGCGTTTTTTCAGTCTAACATAAGAAAACAAATGGACCATGTGGATTCAACTCTAAAGTGTTTTTACAGCAATGAAAGCCATGTCCATAGCCTAACTCAAACAAACTACAAATGTAATCAATAACTTACCCTAGCTGGAAAGTTAATTTCCACCATATGTAGGACAAACTTTGAGAAAAAGAGGGGGAACAAACAAAAGAAAATGCAAATGAGTGTCTATTTCCATTCACTACCCTTAACTTATACAAATATTTTGATTATTATATTATTTCTTTACATACATTCACTGTTAACTGTGTTTTCACCACTATTTGTTGTGTCTTTTGTGGAGCACAAAGTTCAGTGGACGTTGAAATCACAAGTCCGTGTTATTGTAATTTAAGCACTGTTTATTTGTGTGTTTTTTTAAACGTCGGCCTCAAGAATTTAATCTGAAATATGCATAAGGCCGTAGATAGAAACACACCTAATAAGCCTTTGGTATTGTTTAGCACACTGTAAACCCTCTCTGCCTCACATGCCTTACATCTTTTATTCAGCTTAAACTGTCATTTTATCAACTGGTCAAAGTATAAAGCTGCTAACAACCTGAAATATACACAAAAAATGTCACACGTACCTACAAATACATGCAAATTGTCAGAAACGATTGTAATAAACAAGTGAAATGAAGTGAATTTACTGTATTTACACTTATTTTATTGCCTTTGTGCTTTTTGTTTGAATGACTGTTCAAGCTTTAAGATCTGCAAAAATGAATCGGAGTCAGTATGAAAGTCCCACATCGGCATTCTCTGCCTATCTGTACATGATATAAACTCATGTTACTATAAATAAAGCAGGATTGCTCAGCGTTCACAGACATTTTACACATTTTCACCCATTATCTGCACTGGTTCAGTAATGACTCATAATTTTTCTGACACTATAATACTGACACTTGAAAATGTCACAGAACAGGTGAGACTGTAATGGACAATAGTGTCATTCTACTAACTCAAAAAATATTTAAAAAGCGAAAAAAAAAAAGGATTTTAAAGCAAAATGTTAGGAGCTATGTTGGCAGGACACACCCCTTCATACAGTTTGAAACCCCCCCTCAGGCCCATTCTCCTCTGAGCTGTGATGGCTCCTCTGTCTTGGGAGAGCTTATAGCTGTCTCTCAGGTATCCTCAGCTAAGACTTTAATCTCAGCCAGAAACTAGAGCCACACACAGCACTAATGGGCCATAATGGCTGACAAAAACCCATGGAACAACCTGCAGGGGCTCTCTGGCTTTTCACAATCTGCTAATTCCACTGTCTCAGCCTCGCTCACCCTGGACTCATTCACCCTCTGCCTCTCTTTATCTCTCTGTCTTCCTTCCTGCGCCTTTTCCCTTTTCTTCTTCTCGCTGATATTCTCTCATACCTCTGATCTTACTCTGTCTGTGCTGGCATTGGGCAGGTCTGTCAGCAGTACTTGATTCCACGCTCGGCTGCATACTTGTGTCTGACTGAAGCTTTGTTTTGGGACCTGCTGACCGCCCCCCCACCCTCCAACGGATTCTTCTAATGTGTGTGTGTGTGTTTCAGAGCATCTTTGTGGGTGTGCGTTAGTTTACCTGTACATATAAAGAGGCTGTGAGTGTGTTTGTGATATATGGCCATAAATGTGTTTGTAGCTATGCAGACGTGTATCCACCCACAGTGCATCAGTCACTGTCAGCTCTGATGTAAAACACTGAGCAGAGTGGCAGCAGCTCCACAGCTGAGGGCCTTTTGACAACGACTCCCTTGTTGGCCTTTCTCTTGACTTAAGAGCTTTTCTCCTTCAGTAACCTGAACAGTTTATTATCCACAGCAGCCATTCAGCGGCACAATACGGGTGTGGCGAAGGCTCCACAAGTAGCAAGAGAGGCGGAGGAGGCTTTGCAAGCTGTGTTTGTTTGTTGTTGCCGTTAAATCAGTTTGACCTCCCTCGAAAAAATGTTGCGCTTCAGTCGCAGCAACCCAGAATATGGTTTGTTTTCGTGGTCAATGGGATTTATGTGTTTTTGTGTGTGTTTTTGGTGATCTGGAAAGTCACTGCAGTGATGTAGGGCCCACATCCAAGTGTATGAAGTGGAACGTGTGTTAACACCAGGCATGTAGTGCAGCATAAATCCCCTGAAAAACAGTCGACAGTGTGACATTTTTCTTAGCCTTAAGATTAGAACTCAAAATATTTTAGTTTCAGTCAACTTTATCTGTCTTGTGTCTGGCCTATCTTTAGTTAAAGCAAAGTCTATGTCTATGTCAAAGAAACTACAATAACTTTAAGGACATTTTAGTCTGGTTTTATCAGGATGTATGAGCATCAAACTAAAGCAGACTGCCTTCAGAATCCACCAAAGTGCTTTAATCTTAAATTATAGTTGGACATTTTGGGAAAACACACACTTCTCTCTGTTGTTAGTACAAAGCTCGTTGTCAAAAGTAACTAAATCCACCTATCAGCACCATGATAGTATTATTATTACTTGAATGAGTAATTGTTAATTGATTATTTGACATAATAATCAAATCAGGTAACAAAGTATTAAATGATAATACAAAAGTTGAGGAACTTGTGGTAGATTGTTGTGCATCGAAACAAATTACCCATTCCTCATTAAGTCAATACACAACATGTAAATCTCTGTGTACTTCACTGTTGCTGGAGTCTTTAATTTGGTATCTTTGGTAGTAATTGGTAGCAATTTTTGTGCCTTTAATGATGCCATTTTTGATGCATTTCATACAAACATTGCCAGAGATGAAGAGGGAAGCAATTGTAGCAACGAAGATATGTTAGACTTCAGCAGCTAAGAGAAGAACCAAAAAACCCTGAAACCATCCAAGAAAGGTCTAAAGGTCTAAGAATTAGTCTAAAACAGGAAGCGATCAACAGCAAGACATAGGTCATCAATATTTGTGTAATTAATCTTACTGCCATCAGAGGAAGACAAAAGTTCCACACTGTAAATTTAACTGCACAGGCGGCTACTGCTGTTTTATGTTTCTATTACTTTGAATTTTCAGTTGCTGAGTAGCAACAAATGGGAGCTCCACAGTTTTACATGAATGTCTTTTGATTTTAAAGCTAATGTTAAGAGGGACAGTTGAAAGAAACTGTCAACCTGTGGGAAAAGCAACCACGTTCTATCATTCAGTTTTAACAGTTATTGGATTATTACTGGTTCAGGTGGTTAAATATCAAGTTAAGGACATTTAACTTGATATTTTACATTAAAAACATCCGAAAAGAGAAAAAAGCATGTCATGGACCAGGATTTACAGGAATCATCTACCAGCTTATTTAATGGAAACTGACTGCACCAGAGATTAATCTGAAACATATACAATTTGTTGTGGTTTTCATTTTCAGATTTAATTTCTTGTCTTGATCCTTCATCGTTCAATAAGGATTTTATGTCATATTTTTCTTTATCAAAATCAATACCTTCAAATGAATATTTTTGGTCAGTTTAGGTTTCTGTTTTGAATTGTTTTTGGAACTTCCACACAGTTTTGATTTAATTTTTTCAGTACAATACCAAGTGACAGAACCAATTTTCTTAGCATGTTCTAAAGTAAACACACCTCTAAACCATTACTGAACACTGAAATGAATTTCCAACATTAAAATAGCATGATATATCAATACCTATCAGCATGTATTTAGATGTGAATGTTTTTTTTTTTTTTTTTTTGTTTTTAAAATCCAGTTTATTTTGGTTGTTGGTTGCCGTTTGTGGTTTACCTGTTGAGTCATATGATTCATAGTGAACAACTGAATTAGCTTTAGTATCTGATCTACTGACACATCCTGTATCATTTCTAGGAAATCCACTCCCTCTTTCGTCTTCTTTTCCCACTGTAATATTATCATGAAGGTACTTACTGAGTCATCTAACCACAAAAGCCGCCAGAAACCAACCGAACGACAGCCTCCTGAAGCCAAGCAGCATGGGAGTTAGAGGCAGGCTGGGAGGAAACGCTAGCCACCATTGTGTTAAAAGGAGAAAACAATGCGGACAGCACTTCTATAGACAAACAGGCGTCAAGCTGTCACTCAGATGTGGTGTCATACAGACGCCTACTTGCTTTTGCTGCTGCTGCTGGGTGATGCAACATGAGGTTGTGTTTATTTGTGTGTGTGTGTGTGTGTGTGTGTGTGTGTGTGTGCGTGCGTGCGTGCGTGAGGTTTGAGTAAAGATTTGTAGAAAATCACAATTCTTTCAAAATATTACTCACTCGGGACAATAGAATCCTCCACTGACAGTTGCACTTTAAACTAGTCTACTCAGTTGTCCAGTTGCACCATCCATACTTAGGCTGCAGTAGACCATTATTACTCTGCCATGGAATGTGGCAGAGTTATGTGATGATCAACGTGAATTTGTCCGTCTGTCTGTCTGTGCCCAACATTACTCAAAAACAGATTTGGATGAAATTTTCAGGGAAGATCAGAAATGACACAAGGACCAAGTGATTAGATTTTGGCAGTGATTCAGCTTATAGTCCGGATCCATGGATTTGTTAAGGATTTCTGTATCATTGTGAGATATCCATGTGGCGTCACTGTAACTATGACAACAAGTGAACACTACGTCAGCTGCCTGTTGACGATGATTGTGATCCAAGTGAACAAGTCCACTGCTGCAGACTTATCCATCAGAAATCATACAACGACTGAGCAGCCTTGGCAGAGCGCTGCGCTCTCTGAGTGCTTGCCTTGTCTGACATTGCCATGGAGGCTTCTATATTGGCCAGCATTCAATTAAGCCATCACTGACTGATAATGGGAAGACAATGTATTTACTTTCATTTCTGTGGTAGCTTAGGGCCAATTTACACAACAGTTTGAGGATGGAACTCAAAGGTTTTGTTGTGCTGCAGCCTCCTGTTTACTCAGAAACAGCATTGTAGATGACCTAAAATGGAAACTTTTGAATACCACCTCCAGAGTTAAATTTTCCTCGAACTCAACAGCTGCTGTCGCCGTGTGAATGAGTAAGTGTCAATAAGAATGCTGACGTCACGCTCCACTTTGTGCTTTACACTTTTATCCTTGTTGCCATGTGCAAACCAGGCGACAACAGTAACAATGACGGACTAGCATGTTGGGCTTGTGTTGCTGAGTCTACTAAATGTATTTAATCTCCCTTCAGGAAAATCTGCATTTTTTGCGCTGTTACTGCAATCAGCAAAGACGCATTCATTATGTACGCCAGTTAATCAGCCCACCTCTACATCAGAGTACTTCTTCTGGTTTGTGGATGAACAGGTAGTGGTCATGTCGGGTGTGCCTCTACAAAGTTACATCGTCGACCATCGACCTGGCATGGATGCTACAGCGTTTTCAGTCTTTTCAGCCTTCCAATGTAAATGCAGATTTTTTTTCACTCTGTTGTCCTATAAACCCAACAAAACAAAGGAAATGCTTTTGTGTTTTCGGGTGAAACATCATGTAAACGGGACCTTAGTCATGTAACTTTTTGTAAAGAGGCGCCACTGTCATAGGTGACAATTCTGTGCAAATTCTGAAATATCATATTATCATAAGCATGGTGTCTGAGGAAGATCTTCCTAAAGCTTCTTCAACATTTATCAAAGTCTCAGCTCCCCTCAGCTTGCTGGTGCATGCCTTCCCTGGAATCTTTCCACTGTTTATTGACCACTAGATAAGTTCCATCAGTCACTGCCTACTACCAAATTACACCTAAACAACGCTGGACCCCTCAGAGTCGAGTGGCCTCCCTGGCTTCCATCAAAGTCACACAGAATCTCCCATTTTCCTCCCCTTTGCAGAAAACTCTAGTAAGTCTGGGAAACGAGGTTCTAAGGTTTCATAAATCATGTTTGCTCTCCTGAAAAAGGAGGTGGGATGTGTGTGCATATCCATTCACTGTGTGGAGCTGGACTCATTAGGAGGCCGTATCAGACTGTAGCTCTCCCTCTTGATCAAAACCTCGTACTCTCCACCCGACCAATCACAACATGACCCTGGACAGAGCTGGTTTTAATCAGCATGGGTGTGTGTGTGTGTGTGTGTAGGTACTGCTTGGGAAATATTTATAGCCACAATGTGTCCTTGTGTCTCCTTCTCTTGCATTCATTCATTCAACAAATTTCTTTCTAACTGATGTAAAGTAACTTTAAGCATCAGAGCATGATTTTAGTCCAGGAATGTGCAGCTACAAAGACAAAGTGCCCTCAGAAAGCTAACATCCCTCCAACATTCCCTGACAGCTTTGGCTTGGCACTACATACCATTTCATTTCAATCCAATATGGAAAAACCATTTGCGGGGGAAGCCATTCTCATGCCACAGCTTGATGTGCTGCCTTTTTCAAGCTATTCTGGACCAGATTCGTGGACAAAAAAAAATTCCCTCCCTGTGTCTGTGCCTCCTGCACTGGTGGATCTGAATGTGTGGAGGAATCCTGATGGCTGTCCACAGATTTGATTCGGCAGGACAGCAGAGAGGTGAATTTGCACAGTTTGCTTCACTATGCTGTCAAAAGGCACAAGCTTGACATAAAAGCAATCATTTAAATCCTATTTGACTATTCCTCGGCTGACCTTGAGCTTAACTAGTTTGTTTTGTGTAAATAGTTTGCTTGTGCTATTTTGTCTTATTTTACAGTCCTATGTTTTTTTCTTGCTGAAATTGCATCTGAAATCACTGTCCATTATACGCCTTCATATTAAATTGTTGTTGATGACAAGAGTCCATAGTAATGTCCCCTTTTTGTGGTATTTATGAATGGAAGTTTAAAGTTCTAAGTTTTTAAGTCTTCTTTCAGAAATGACAGAGGCTGTGGAAATTCAATTTTCATTGAATGGCTGGTAGTATATTGTAATTTTGGTTATTATAAGATGATTTTCTTTTTTCTTTCACTTCCCACCACTGATTTGGCTGGTAAATGGTTAGCCTCGTTGGTTTCAGAACGCTAACGGACATGTGCACGTTGCTGTTGCTCAGCAGCAGAGTTTTCATGACTTAGGGCCGATGTTGCCACTTAAACACTAAACGTTTGACTTCAGTTGTGAGCTATGAGAACACCAGTACTCGGAAACAGCAATATGGATGTCAATAGAAGCCACTGTGACCAATCATTTAACAAGATAAAGAGTGGACAGGGTAATGTAGGAAATGCAAAAGCATGTTGAAAGGATGAAGCTGTTGGGATGTCACTGTTGTCAAATTAAAAATAGCACAATAAACACGACCCCATTTAAAGGCGCTGTGTGTAAATTTATTCACTATAAAGTACCACTGAAAATTCTAAAGTGCATTCTGGTATCAATACCATAAAGTAGTCCACTACTTTGTACAGATACCAAAATAGACTCTTTTCGACTGCAGAAACTTGCAAGGAGTACCAGCTTTTAGGGAGCCAGGCCTGTTTGCATGTTCCAACGGCATGAACTGTCCTGTAGAACCTCTTTCAGGGCAGAAAAAAGTCCCTACTCCAAGGTAGGTACTTCTAAATGACCCAGAAAAACTGCTGTGTGTTGGTTTTGATGATGACTGGTCAAATGAATGAGAAAATGTGTCCAAACGTTTGACTAGTAGTGTACAAGTCATCAAAATCAATCATGTAAACGTCACCAACGAAGCAAACCCTTCATTGTTCTATGTATATATGTGCTCATAGAATTGGAGATACATCCAGTAATTACTATTCGTTCTTGTTTTGGCAAACCAGGGACTGACATTGCTGTCGAAGCTGTTGGATCCTACACTCTAATGGAAACAGAGAAGTTGAGAGAGACATTGAGTGTCCATTATATTGGGAGACTTCAGTAAGTAAACAGGGATGAGATTTAACTTGCTCTTTGTTAACATTCTATTGTTGAGAAGACAAAGCGTGTTTCCTACTAAGACTTCTTGCTAATGGCTTCTCTTTTTTCATTCCTCTTCTACTTTTACTGTCATTCATCTCTCTCTGGTGTTGTCATTCTTTCTCCTAAAATTTTATTATTTTAGTCCATGGTTCCCCCCTCCTTCTATCTCTCTCTTAACCCTACATTTGCTCACTATGTCCCTCTCTCAGTCTCTCTTTACCAAGCAGACTATAATCTTGGCTTGGGCTCCAGCATCTCCTCCTACCCTTCAATCTTGTGCAGCCATAATTATGGCCACACCAAGCAGAGAGGCTTCTAAATCATTCAGAGATGGTTTGGCTTCCTGACTCCTTATTTTTTTTCCTCCTCTCTTTCTTAAATAAAGTGGGAGAGAAGCTCCTTTTGGGCTTGTCCTGAAGGCTAAATTATAACTGTGCAGATTGACGTTCCTCTCTCGTTGAGTCGCCTTTTGATATTTTATCTTGCACTATTTTGAGCGCCTTATAAAAAAAGATGGGTCGACGTTATAGGGGGGAAAATGTGGTTCCAGCTCTCAGGCGAACTTTTCTAAGCTCCTGTCACTTAGTTTGAACTCCTAGACAGTTTTAAAAAGGCTCCAGTTTTTGACTTTTATAACTTCACTTTTTGACAATGAATCCTTGAATATTCTGTGACAATTGAATGACTCTTTGCCACATAATTGCTCCAACTATAGTGCCCAACTTGTGAAATCTTTAACCCTTTGAGTCCTAAGCTGTTTTTCCCAAGTTCAGTGACTTAACAGGCTTATGGAATAGTCATTACTCTGTAATGTCTTTGCTAGACACGTCATATTAATGTTAATATATTTTAAGACTTTACCACCAGGGTTCCCATCATGCATTGGATGCAAAAAATGTAAGGTTGGAATGAAGTAAGTGTTGAACCTAAGGTGGATAATTTAAAATTATAGAAATTATAGAAAACTTTTTAGCCCTCTGCACCATGGAGAGTCACAGTTCATTAGCTACAGGGATCATTGCTTCACAGCAAACAACTGGAAGAAAGGAGCCTAAACTAGATAATTCAAAGGCAAAGTTTAAGGTAAGACAGAGCAACACTTTTATGGACTTTTTCCTTATTGAACATCAAAGAAACAGCTATTATTAGCAAGAGCAAGTTGTGCTAAACCAAACCTGATTTGTGTATTTTGGCTTAAATGAGCAACTTTTGTTTTGTGTTTTAAGTGTTTAATGCTTCGTATTACCGGAGGCTGATTGAAGTTAATTCCTGGCTTGCTAATGTGTATCTGTCTCCCATTAAGGCCAGTAACCTGCATGGCATGCACTTCACTGATAACCTGCAGAGAGGAGGAGGAGAAACAGCAGAGCGAGCAGAGATAGGCAGACGGATAGGAGTGCTGTGCTGGTGGAAGGACAAGAAGAATAAAACAAAACATGAAAGAGACGGAGGAAAGACAAAGGTGGTGGAGGTGGGTGGGTGACATGAAACAAAGCTTCCATGTTTTCTATCTGCTGTCCATCAGTTTGCGTTCTTCTGTAAATACATTTCGTATAAGTTTATTTGCCTAGACCGAATCCCTGCAATGAGAAGAAAAACAAAGATCAAACGCCACTAATGTGATTATGGTGAGATCAGAAGACAGATCCTATCACTCCCCTCGCTTCAAAAACACAGAGTCGCACCACGAACTCCACAAGCCACCCCTTACATGTGACACCACGGTGTATGAAATCCCATAAACAGAGCGGAGGCAGTGTGTGCAGATTGGATCAAAAAGGAGGCGGCTTGGTTGTGATGTACAAACGAAGCATACAGATATTAAAAGTAGATTTCTTGTAGCATTGAGCCCTTGTTTAAAAGCTAAGGAACCTTGGAAAGTACTATTTGCAGATAGAGTAAAACATCACATGGTTCATTGTGGAAATCCAGGGGTCAGACAGTATAGTATAAGACAAGAAAAATACTGCAGACAGCAACACATTCATGTGACTTTATGAGAGGTTGATTTGGAAACAACACACCAAAAAATGGCTCATAAGAGACAGTTTTAACAAATGGTTGAAAGAGCATAGCAGCTTTTCTAAATTCTCCAAAGAAAACTTCAAATGAAAAGTTTGTGATGAATTCTATTAATAGATCTCACTTCAGGATTGGTGTAATAGACCAGTCAATTCACAGTTCAGTATGTACGTCTTTTTGGAGTCACAAATCGGTCCATTTTTGTTAGCTTTAAAATATGCATAAAGTAACATTTTTTTTTTGTAGTATCAGAGAATGATAACAACTTATTGACTACTGTTCTTACAATGACAGTTGAGGCACTCTGATATTGCATACTGATGACTGTGTTTACATGAATTTAAGCATCCTGATTATGATGATTTACTGATAACAGAAGCAGTACTATTGTTTCCTTTGTTCTTGTGAACTGTTCACCTGCGTTACACAGCTGGTGAAAAAATGCTCTGTTGAAATTTTCTTTCTACTTAAGGTCAAGGGCTCCACAGTGGGAACCTTTTCCCATCAGTCTCAGCAATATCAGCTGCTGCCTTGTCCTTGACACTGGTCAAGGTGGAGGATGTTTAATATTTTCTATCGCTCTTGTCTCACATTGCTGTCAATAATGTGGATAAACCAAATTCATAACCATGATATTGGCATTTAATTGTTCTAAGTCAGCGATAAGATTATTTAATTTATGGTTTGACTCATAGATGCAGAAAAATGTAAGATTAGACTGCTGGTTTATGTCATGAACATCAAAGGCACCTGCACAGACAGCACTCAGTAATCAGTAACCAGGATACTAGCGTTTATCATGTATACAGGGATATGAATAACCAGATTTCTCTGTGCTCCATGTTAACGCCAAATCTCGATTATGATCAATACCAGAATAAGCATCATAACCATCATTTTGGCATGCATAAAATAAAATAAATAAATGTAAAAATAAAAATGTGTTTAGATTCAGTGCTAACTTCACATGATGGCTGGTACACTTACCCTTACAGTGTGAAAAGAGAAGGCCCAAGTTCCCACTGTCTAGGAAGACCAATTAAAACATGTAGTGAGTTCACACATCACATTAAATGAAAAACTAGCTTTAAAGTCTAAGCCTTCTAATGTTCTATATCACATAGACAACAACTGCTGCACTGAAAGACACATGGAATGTACAGAAGCATAGGATTATGGCTGTCAGTGTTTGGAATACAGAGTGGACTGAGTGTGTAACTAAGATAATTACACAATTATAATACATTATAAATTGCTGCAGAATAGCAGCAGACATGCACTAAAGTTTGAAAGTTTAGGGAGGGAGACTGATGCTGTTGAATTAACTCAGGCCATACCTGTAATAATACACATGCTGAAAGACTTTGTAGCGGAATAGTTCCTCCTTTCTACAGCTGCCACAAAGCAGTTCGGCTCTAAAAGGACAAAATCTGAAGTCTTTGTTCAATGGAAAACATTTAGTTTTTTAAAAAGTCTAGAGACAGAAAAAGTTTAAAAGCTGAATCTGCCAAATCTTCAGTCATGAAAGATAATAAGAGTGGCTAATAAACGTTTCAGCATGTGTGGCCACAAAAGTATTTGATCATGATATTAAAATTCTCTTGATTCAGACATGAACTGTTTTTGAAGAGTTATGGAAACACCCAGCTTAGTGCGATTTCTGACTTTTACTGGACAGTAAATCATTTTTTCAAACATGAGACCAAAACGTATACTTGACAGTGAATTTCCATAATGGACTGCATGTCTAAAAGGTGCTTTATGAACTACAGTTTGCACATAAAATGTATCCATCTATGCCATTTCCTCATGTTTCTAATATTTGCCCTCCACAGAGCATACGTAATATGTTTAGAATTTCCCTACCAATGTTTTATGACAGTATATTTTTTTTATCTTGCATGCTAACCACAGGGACATGCTGCTGATCATATACCTCCCTTCTGCATTACACCACAGTAACCCTGCACAATGACTCCCATTTACAGCGCCTGCTGGCTCACTGTGCTCCGAGCTGAGAGGCATTAACATCGAAACGCCATCAAAGCTTCAGAGGGATCTCTGAGGAGGCGGGAGCTTTACGGTCCGTCTCCAGCTGCCGGCTCCCGCTTAGCTCCCTCACACCTCTGTGTGTCAAACAGGCTCCAGGGCCAGTGCTGCAGCACAACACGAGGAAAAGACGGTGGTAGGTGGGAGCGGTGGGAGGGGTGTTACGTAGTCTCTATATTATATTAGTGTTCATTCATGAGCTGGAAGGGAGGAACGTGCCAAGAGTTGGCAGAAAACAGCTCAGCTAGCTTCCATTCACTCCCCTTTCTCTCTGGATGGGAGACAGGCTGTGTTTATGGCCTCTGTTAGTGATTTAACAGGGTACATGACCTTGGGGGAAACTGGAGTTTGGAAACAATGTGGGGCAATATGGGAAAAATCAAAACATAACTCCGGTAGAGCAACACTGTAGGTTATGTCAACACATCCTGCTTACACTGCCGGTGTAATTTATTGGTGGTGGGGGTAATGGTAATGTGTTGTAGGTTGGGCACATGGCACAACTGCAGGAGGTACACTGTGTAGCGTTCTATATGGTCTAAATTTACTATTGCGTATAATTTTAGCGTTTTGCAGGTTATATGTCAGAGTTATGGGCTGAGAGTAATTTTAAGAATAATATACATTTTTATTGCAACACAAGATAAAATCTCTTGAAAAGTGACACACTCAAAAAAATTATTTCACCTCAATGCTCCCTGAGCAGCTGCCTCCTCATCTACTCACATCTGGATTCATTCACCAAAACATTTTCAATGGCCTTACTGTTCAAACAGCACACTTTTACCCCCCTATCTGAGACAAACCAGGGCTTTAATGAATGAACAAATAAAGCAAGGTCTATCTGTGGGTTTATCCTAAGTAGTACAGGTGCAGAGGTTAAGGCTGAGGGGAGGGAGAGGCCGTCTGCAGGCTGGTGATGATAGAACAGCTCGTGAGGGAGCGTGTGGACAGAGATAGTTAGAGCTGAGAGTGTGCAGCTGATGCACCACCTGCAGCCTGTTGCCACTTATCATCTCCCATCTGGCCCCTGGAGGACAGACGGAGGAGGCACCTGACTCACCCAGACAGCCTAGCGAGGGGAGCCTCTCAGTGACCGGGAGGTGGTGGTGGGTGGGGGCGGCGGGGACATTACGCCTAACTCTGGACACATGGAGCCAGTTTGCCTCACTAAAAGCTAGTGTCATGTCTGCAGCATCTCTACCTTGTCATTATCTGTCCCTGCATGCCCTAATTTCAGCCCCCATGGCTCCCTGGGACACCTATAATGATGGCAGCACAGAGAGGAGTGCTGGTGCCAATGGAACAGGCCCCAGGGCCAACAGTGGTGGTGAGTCATACAGTAACAAGGAGGGATGAGCACGCAACCTAGCTGGACTTTCAGATGCTGGGAGAATGAAAGGTTGCACATGGCATCGACACGCACTAGAACACGCAAACCACCACCTCCGCTTCCCGTCCCACCAGTCAGCAGATCCATAACTGGCCGGGGATCGTGCCCCTTAGCCTGGGGACCTGCAGGCCACTCAGGGCCTCTCTGGGACTGAGGCCTGTGGAACTGCTGTATCCAGGACTAATTCAAAGCTCTGCTGAGCCCAGCGCCCCGCCAGGCGCTGCACTTTAATGTCAAGGGGGCATGGACAAAGCCTACGGTGCGCTGTGCAATTATCAAGCATGATGGGACACGGAGAGAGAACATCTGGCACTGGTGGACGGGGGCGGGACGCACCTCCAACCTCCCCCCTCCACCCCCTGTTCTTCTGCACAGGAGAGGTTTTCCTTTGATCTCCAGCTGGAGCTGTCTGCTGTGCCTCTCCAGATCAATCACGCCGACGCAGGATTATCTCAGCCGTCAGTATCGTCATACTGTACTGGAGTCGGCCATCTTGTAGAGTAAAACACACATTAAAGCTTTTGTGGGCCAGAGGTAAGAGTGGGCTGTGTTCACCTATTAACCCTGCTCCTGCTGTACACCGCCCAGCAGGTCCCCTTCTACTCACAGACATTTCTCCTGCTGCAGTCAGCAGTCCTGCTGTCTGTCTCTATTTATCAATTTTCCCACTGGCAGACAGACAGGCGGACTCCCAGATACTGAGAACAGGGTTATAGTTTAACTTCAAAGTGCCCTGCACTGTAACCAATATTGGACATTTCTTACTGGGGGATAATTCACTGTCCAAATGAAAACAAACTGCTTGTCATTACAACAAAGGACGTTTATGCTTCATAGGCTCTTTCCATAATTAATTCAGATCTAATAACACAACACATGGTGTGAGACGTGTCACAGACAGCATAACATTTACACAACACCTCTGTCTGTTTACATGGCTGATGTCTAATGTCTTCTTATGATTAGAGCTGTGAAAACAGGCCAAAGACATAACAAATGAGGGAGTCTTTCACAGACGTGTTCGCCAGTGAAAACCGCCATCTTGTCATGTTTAGGACATTATAGAGCCATGTGACATCATATTTCTGACTCGCGGGCACACTGTCCTTTGTCCAAATAGGGATGTTGTGTAGTATGGTAATGGAAAACGGATGTGTCCGCTAAAACAGAAAAAAATTACATAAAGGAATGGCTTAATTGGAAAGTTAAACAAAATAAATCTCTGTGGCCTCTTTGAAAGCAGAGGATTGAATTGAGAGCAGGAACACTATTGACTGAAACAAAACCATGCAACAAAAAAACACAAGGGAAACTTTGTGGCTTCCAACAGAGATGTTCTTCCAAAGGCCTGAAAGCTACATCCTGAGCACACGAGTGAAGTCATCTTGATGGAAATACGATATATGTTCCCACAATGTTAAGAAATGGTGATTTATGTTCTTTTGCTTTGTTGTGTGCAAATCAAATTGTATCTTCTTCATCCATCCCTCAGTTGCCCGGTGCCCAGAATTGGCCGGCATTGCAAACAGATGCTGTGCAAAGATGTTTGGAGCACTTGTTCACAATGAGGTCCGCTGGTAACCAAAAATGAACTGAATTATATTTATTTTAATAGGATTCACTAAAAGCCTTTCAAAGTCTCTGTCTGTGGGAAGACATTTTCATTGAAGGAAGTGATATGCCTTTGATATACTAACCAATGGTTATTGAGGCAGGAAAAATACCCCTTTTATTTTTCTCCCACTTTGGTACAGATAATATGTGCTACTCTCACTTGTCTTGCAGACAATACAGTTGTCATAGTGTTGAATGCTCTTTTCATACTGTGAGTATAGTAAATCACCAACCTTTTGTTTCAAATTGCCTAAAAAATTCCACATCTCACGTAGTTACTGTGTTCTAAGGGCCACAAATAGCATCTTTCACCTCTCTTTCTTTCTTCTCTAAATATGGGTTTGGAGTTTCTCAGCTTTCAACAACTAGCTTGAGGCACGTTGAAAGACCATTTCTTTCTGCCACTCCCCACCTGGAAATACACCTCTGAATAACATGCACAGAAGTTTACGTCATCCTGTAGCCGGGTGAGAAGAGGTGAGAGCCTCAAGGGGCTGCTGTGGCGGCTCCTGCCATTGAAACATAATAAAGAATACACCGCATACATTTATGTGGCTATGAAGCACCAAAGTGACAAAATGTGAAACACAGTTTTTAAAAAGACAAAAACATTTTGACTATACATTTTTATTGGCATTAATTTTACCTTGTCATGTTTTTCCATGTTAAAATTATACTAAAAAACTCATTTTGGCATCAGCCAATTAAGTTTCTGTGAGCTAGTATTTTTCACAATTATTTACATTTAAATAACTGTAATATTGTCATTACTGCTCCCTCAATCATGAGTTCCCTTCAGCAAGGAAGTTTAAAAACTACTACCAAGTTTAGCCTGTTAGCTCCTGTTAGCCAGAGCAACAAAAATGCTAATCGATAATCAGCTAGCTGCTGCTAAAAATAAACACACACACACAAACACACACAATAGACCATACACAGATATATATACCGACCTCCTTCATGATCCCCAAGACAAACTCCCCAGTCACTAGCTAATTTAACCAAATAGCTCACCTCGACTTTAGCAACAACAATGCTGAAGTAATTAGGAATAAACCAACTAGCTGCTGTAACCAATCACCCTTTAATTGTTCCAAAGTCACCATTTGCTAGGACATTCGGTCAGCTTAGCTCATTTTAAAGAACTCCTGAATCATTGAACTAAGTGGGTTATGGCTGTTTTGTTTATTAGGTTTTTTTTAAAGTGCACACACATGCTAACTGCCCTCTTTAAGTTAGCTTATCAAGGCTACACATGCTATCTACCTGGCTAGCTAACTAGCTATGCTGGGTTAACAATTTATAAATGAGTCTGCATCAAACTGAGGAACTGGTGTAGCAGTGTTGTGTGGAAAATTAGGCAAAACAGAGGCTACAGAGACAGGTCATGATAAATTGAATATTTTATAACTAGACTGGACATGTTGCTATTGCAGATATCCACTTTGACATATTAATTAATTAATTTACTTTTACCATGGAGTTGCTACAGCTGATTCAATTCAAGAAACCTACATTTTAGAAATCTATTTTAGATATATTCTATTAGGCTTTAACTAGTTAGAATGATGTTGCAGATATCTCAAACTGGAATGCCGCCTGGTCACAATGTAATTACAGCTTTCTTGATTTAGACTAGGTTTAAAAACTTTGGACGAGGTGAAATGATGTTGCAGATATCTGTAGTTACGGCAAGTGGGAGGCAGAGGAGGGTGAGACGTGTTTTTTAAACATACTGCACATGACAGCCGTTGTACTGCCATGTCAGAGCAGCCTGGGTCAAAGCCCTAATGAATTTCAACCATGATTCTCTAATGAACAAACCTCTCATTCTTCACAAGCTCCTTGCTAATAAGCTCTTTGAAAGTATTTTCTAATGATCATATACACCATAGCAGCAGCTGTTATTTCTGCTGTCACTATTCAAATGCTTTCCAAAATAAATATCCACTGACAAGCCTCACATGACCTTTTAGACAACTGCAACGTTTATTACAACACTAACTGATGTTTTTATGGCCATAATGACAATGTAGATAGCTGGAATAAAAAATTCTGACTAGTCACAGAGTAATTAGGACTAGTCATAAATGATGGTGTTGACATCTGTAACGCATCCTGGATAGTCAGACTCCACAAATCTACTTCAACACAGTTTGCCATACACTTGCATGCAGTCCTCCAATAAGCTAACAGCGCATTGCACCCATCAAGATGTCGCTGTGCGCAGGTTGTTTGGATTGGTTGAAAGTTTCAGGTAGGTCCACCTATTTTTGACTTCTACAACAGGTAGATGAGCATCTGCAAAGCTCTGCACAGCATCAGTGTGGTAGGGTGATTTGGCCATTAGCTAGATCCTTTTGGCTACAGTGACCACAGACAAATACTCTCTGTAGTTTCAAAAAGCTGTGCATCTTTCTCCAAGGAACATTTTTATTATCAAAACACAGTTGAGGTGGTGCTTCATTAATGAGCTAGCAGGTGCTCCCAACACATCAGTCCTCAGTCTGATGCAGTATCAAAGGATTGTGTAGAGCTAGAATTATATTTTAGTCGTTTTTTTTCATGTCATTATTTGTTTTACATTTGCTTACTGTATAAAATTAATACATAAAAAAATGGATTAAAGTTGTGGCAGTGCAGTGGACAAATTTAAAATTACAGAGACTTTTGTTGAAAAATTGCAGTTAATGTCGTCTCTGTAATTTTCACACTTTGCAAAGTCATACCTGGGGGCCGGATTGGACCCTATGGGGGCCCAGTTTTGGCCGGCAGGCCATATCTTTGACAGACCTGGTCTAGTGTGTATAATGCAAAGCTACAAGTTGAAACTGCACCAGTGGAATATACATTAGCGGGAGAATCATCCATAGATGATGATGTTTCTGAGTTCTAAATTCGATGCCGTGACAAATGTGTGTTTTTTTATTTATTTATTTATTTATTTATTTTACCACATACACTACCGTTCAAAAGTTTGGGGTCACTTAGAAATGTCCCTGTTTTTGAAAGAAATGCATTTTTTTCAATGAAGATAAGATTAAATGAATTACAAATAAAGTCCAGACATTGTTAATGTGGTAAATGACTATTCTAGCTGGAAACGGCTGGTTTTTAATGGAATATCTCCATAGGGGTACAGAGGAACATTTCCAGCAACCATCACTCCTGTGTTCTAATGCTACATAGTGTTAGCTAAGAGTGTTGAAAGGCTCATTAATGATTAGAAAACCCTTGTGCAGTTATGTTAGCACATGAATAAAAGTGAGTTTTCAATGAAAACATGAAATTGTCTGGGTGACCCCAAACTTTTGAACGGTAGTGTATATCCTCTATAACATTGAATCCTCAATCTAACTTCATCATGCACATTAATGTGATGTTGCAATATTGCAGGGCCCCCACAATACGTGTAAATCATGTCATTACACTGTTTGAACAGGAGAGGTTAGGCGTAATTACACCCCTGCAGGGCTGCTCGAGGCGCAGAGGCGCCGAGATGAACTTCAATCCTGTTTATGTAACAGAGGAGAATGTGAGGAATGACAAAAGACTTGCAACAAGAACAGACCGACAGAAGCTTTTCACGGAGGTTAAGAGGCAGGTAGGAGGATTCCACACATTGCTCTCCATCATCCCACAGGAACAGGTTGTGTGAAATGACAGACACAAAGGTCACCGGACACAGACACTCCTACAGTGCTGTTTGTGTGTGTCACCAGGCTACTAATCACTGGATGCTTCTTTAGAGCCGCTGTTCCACATTCTTGAAACAGGCATGTTACTTTGTAGACTGTGTCAGCTTTTCCATCCTGTAGCTGATGTTCCACGTGTTCTGCAGAGTTTAAAGTCTTTATCATATCACTTCCCCCTCCACAACACCAATATCTTGACATTTGCCTTATGTGGAATGAGTGAAAAAAAACAGAAAAGGGTGATAGTTGTGTGATTTGAGTTATAACATAGCTCAACTCCTAATCTAAGGCTTGTGTAAATAGAGCCTCAAAGCCTGGACCTCTTCAGATAGACTTGTACAGTGCAGTCTTTAATCAAGAGTCATTTTACTTACATTTGTCCAATACTAAAGTAGTGTTTCATCACAGCAATTGTATGATTTTCTTTTTAGTTTTTCTTCTCTCAGGACAGATGGCATCCTTTCAGGGTCCTTCCAAGGTCCTGCAGACATGGTCTCAGAGATAGGGGAAATGGCACCGGACCAGGAGATAACCTCGGCGTACTTCTCTTGTTCCTCTCCCAAGGTTTTATTGGTGAACAGCAAGCACACAGCAGATAACGAATGAGAGCCTCCAACTCTGAAACATGTGTCCGCCAGTGTTATCATGCAGACAGATAGAGAGAGAGGCATAAATAACTGGTGGCTGGAAGGATTTTTTTCTCTGGGTGTCTAAAGGTGAAACATTCTCACACATCTAGTATTTGCAGTAGATTTAAAAGCTGGAAGGTGTTGAAGATTCAGGATTATATCGGTATTTTCCTAAATATTAGATTGTATACTTAAGTCTTGTTTGGTTTATTACCCATAGATCTACCAAACGGCATGTTATAGCTTTTAATCTCAAATACAGAAAGTATAAAGCTTTCGGTGAAAGAGAATAATTAAGATGATATGGAAGTCTAATTAACCAGCACTGTGTCTTTCCAGAAAATTGCTGGACTAGATTAATGTTTTGCTGTCTAGGAGTACAAGACAGCCCCTCTGCTCACCAGGCCTCTGTCCATCCCCAAGCTCTGGCCCGGTTGGGATCGGCTTGGCATAGCCCTGTCCCTCTGAGCCCCAGAGGACTGGCCCCGGACCTCGGCTCGCACACAAAGAATTCATTGAAAGGCAAAAAGCGAGGGAAGACAGTTTCTCAGGAGAAGGACAATGGGCGTTCTCCTCCATTTGGCTCACCCTTTCATCCTTGGTCGTCCACAAGGGACGCAATTGTTTGGACACAATGCGATATGGGGCAAAGCTTTAGAAGATGCATCGCTTTTAATTAACTGTTGGTAATGATCTCATTAATGGGGCCGAGCGGGTTCCCTGGGCCCAGCGTTGAACACAGAGGTGAGTCTGGGGTCACCGTTCTGAAGGCCCCACGCTAACTGACAAAACATGGAGGAATTTGTCATGCCGCCACGGTGCATCAACTCAGACACTGTCAAACTGGACCACAGAATACAGAAGAGAGGGGGAATGATCTTGTATCAGCTAAACAAACAATTGGGGGGTTGAGCTTTTCCACTCGTCTTTAGATTTGGACTCATTTTATGCAGAACATTTTATCAACTGTTAAAAAATGTTATACAGCCTAAAGCATACAGTTGTCAAAAGTTTGCTTGCACATATAGGAACATTGTGGATTACAGTTTAGCAATAAATGCTGAAACCAAAAGATTAGAAAATGCACTTTTTTACACAAAAATGAATGAATGTGCAACTTCTGAGAATATAATAAAACTGAATTGTTTACTATTAATTGATCTGGTTGTCAGTTCAGTTGGCTGCTTTTAGTGGCCATGAACAAGCAGAGCCAGTGTGTGCATATTTTGAGTTTAATGAGATGGGACACGTCTTTAAGAAAGTCAATCAAGTCCACTTGCCTTAATTGTACCACTCAGATAGCCCTTGTTCTAGTCTTGATCTTATTTACGGAGTTGGCCTCTTTTTTTTTCTTTCTTTCTTTTTTTTTTACAGTCAACATATAACTTAATACATATTTTGTGATTTTATTAGAAAAAATGAAAAAAAACTGTAAAATAAGCATTTTTCAATCCTTAATATACATGAATTTTCTTTCAAATAACAGAAAATATGTCAGAAATAATCATGTCTCGCTGATGTAAATATAGTAAAAAAAAAAAAATAGTGTATTATGTCAAATGTTGTAAAAGAACCATTTATAAAAATACAGACTTTTGATGTGTACATTATTAACAGCTGTGGCTTGTTTTTTGTGGTTGACATGTAAATTAGTACTTTTTTCAATAATTTTACCAGATTTTGCCAAGTATTTTAACAAAACGTGAGATTTGCAAAATAAGAGTATATATTTGTATTTTTTTTTTAAAAGCACTCCTTTTAGCAGTGTATACTTATCCACCACTTTGTAAAACCTGTTTTGAACCCTGTGGACTCTCATTGTGATGCATGTGGCCTGCTCTGCTGCATGCAGTCAAACAGGCTCCATTTACACAGGCACAGACAAGTTACCAGCTGTAGGAAATCATAATAAGAAATGTGTTAATATGGAAAATAATTTGTAATTTCTTCCTCCTGCCTCCCAGGCACCTGGCTGTGCTAAGTAGAGGAGGTAAAGGAGATAATGAGGGAGGGGAGGAGGGAACAAGGACAGAGCCAGATAGGAACAAGCGAGTGTGGGGGAGGAGAAACGGGGGATTTTCTGAGGAGTGTTTGGCGTCTTATCTCCAGACAGGCCAGAGGAACCGGCGACTCCCAAGGGGACGATCCTTAACCGCTCCTATCTGCTGCCTCACATGCACTGACCAACCAGCACTGATGTGTATGTGTGTGTGCACTCACATGATCCCTGCACAACAGTCTCCACATGCATCCAAGTACTTTGAAGGGAGAGAAAGGGGGTTTTTGCTTTTGTTGTTTATGTGTTTTGTGTTTGTCTGATGGTGCAAAGTGCCTCTCATCCGGTTTATTTCTGGGTGTCTTCCTCAAAGGTTTGTCCTTTTCCTATATCTGTGCCTGTCTCACTGCAGGGAGCCTTATCTGCCATCGCAGAGGTCACACTGGTGGCTCTGTATTCTCTCAGCATATCATAATCAGAGCTCGACTGCATGGAAGCAGCATACAACTGAGGTCGTCTTTGTTTGTCTTAAAGTTGGTGGGAAAAAGTTCCACTTTCCAATCTTATTTAGTGCTACGCTAAATAAGATTTTCTGCACTTTGGTCTAGTTTCTGAAGAGGAGCCACGCATAAACAAAGAATTAATGATACTGTATTTAATAAAGGCCCAGCGCCACACACCTGAAGGTTTGAAGGGTGTGGTGAAGGCACTGAATCAATGGGTGTGGCTACACCTTATAGCAGCTCTAATTATGGGATAACAGTGTGTAACGTTTGTCTCTGTGTGTCTCCACTTTGAAAATGAAGCAGTAACATGGATGAGATTCAAGCAAGCCGTTTGGCAAGTTTGTCTTTTACAGTGTTCCATGAGAGAAAAAGCACCAGATTTGGTCCACAGCAGCCTGGTTACTGGTCCCAGATACAAGGCTGGTTGGTGCTGAGATTTGGTTCTTGATAAGACGTCCAAACAATATAAAATAACTGGGAACACTCAGACTTAAAAGAACAGTAGGAGTCATCAAAAAATGACTGATTTTACTATTGTACTTCTTATCTATTTTACTTTATTTCTATGTTTTGTCTTTTTAATCTATAAAATCTTGTTTTTTGCCATTTATTGTAACCTTTTGGCTTAATCCTTCTTTAATCTGCTCTATGTTCTGTGTTAATAGCAGTGCTATACAAATAAAGTTTGATTTATTTGAGTGTCTGAAAAAGAAAAGAATTTCTTGAACTCAGCATCATAAAGTTACAGAACATATCTCTCTAGATACACTACCGTTCAAAAATTTGGGGTCACTTAGAAATGAAAAGCAGTTTTTTTTTCAATGAGGATAACATTAAATGAATGATAAATCCAGTGTAGACATTGTTAATGTGGTAAATGATTATTCTAGCTGGAAACAGCTGATTTTTAATGGAATATCTCCATAGGGGTACAGAGGAACATTTCCAGCAACCATCACTCCTGTGTTCTAATGCTACATTGTGTTAGCTAATGGTGTTGAAAGGCTAATTGATGATTAGAAAACCCTTGTGCAGTTATGTTAGCACATGAATAAAAGTGTGAATTTTCATGGAAAACGTGAAATTGTCTGGGTGACCCCAAACTTTTGAACAGTCGTGTATATTTCCCATCCTCATTTTTTTTTTAATATATTAAAGTAAAAAAAAAAAAGGTTATGTGTTGTTGCAGTAAAACCAGCAACATAAAAAGGCATTTTAATTTCCTCAAACATCCATCCATCCATTATCTATACACCGCTTAATCCTCACTAGGGTCGCGGGGGGGGCTGGAGCCTATCCCAGCTGACTCGGGTGAAGGCAGGGGACACCCTAGACAGGTCGCCAGTCTGTCACAGGGCTACATACAAAGACAAACAATCACTCACACATTCACACCTACGGGCAATTTAGAGTAATCAATTAACCTCAGCATATTTTTGGACTGTGGGAGGAAGCCGGAGTACCCGGAGAAAACCCACGCATGCACAGGGAGAACATGCAAACTCCATGCAGAAAGATCCCGGGAAAGCCGGGACGCGAACCAGGGACCTTCTCGCTGCAAGGTGAAAGTGCTAACCACTACACCACTGTGCAGCCCCATTTCCTCAAACAATTAAATTAAAATAATAATAATAATTAATGATTAACTAAATGCTTTAACTTCCACAAATATGCAATTTAACTGCTGCTCTTTAAAATTTTAATGGGTAATGGAATAAAGAAGTTTGATATTACTGTCTATTCTATACACACTCACTGGAGGGATTATATATCTCGTCGGACCTGGGAAGACCTTGGGATCCACCAGGAAGAACTGGAAAGTGTTGCCTGGGGGGAGGAATGTCTGGGATTGACCTCCTTCGTCTGAGGCCTTCGTGACCCAACCCCGGATAAGCAGAAGAAAATGGATAGATGGATTGGCTACGAACAGAAATGTTCATTAAAGTAAAACTTTCCTGTAAAATTAATGAGGTCAAATTAATGAGACTCACCGATACTAAATGTAATCCAGGTTATGACAAAATGTTAACAGGAGCTGAAATTTTGGGTCAGGTTACACGACAACGATTTTAGGATAAAATGAAAATGTTTTGTTTGTTGTTGGCCTCACATTTACACAGAAACGGTGTTTTAGATTATCTAAAACGGAGACTTTTGAATATGCCGTTCAGGGTGGAATTTTTCTCAAGCGCAGCAGCTGCCGTCACCGTGTGAACGAGTAGCCGAAGTTTTTAGTGAGAAGGCTGATGTCACGCTCCGCTTTGTGCATGCGCATTACACTTTTATTGTTGTTGCCATGCGTGAACCGGACGACAACAGTAACAATGGCGGACTACCATGTTGGGCTTGGGCTGCTGAGTCTACTGAATTTATTGAATCTCCTTCAACAAAGTGTGCATTTGTTGAACCATTACTGCAATCGGCACAGACGCATTCAATATGTACGCCAGATAATCAGCCCACCTTCTGGTCTGTGGAGGACCGGGTAGTGGTCACATAGAGTGTCATATGTTTGTATAAGACTAAAAAGACCCCAAAAGTTCCTGAGTTCAAGGATTCCTGGAAAACTCCCTGCAGTGATAAAGTCCCCTGCATGCTGCCTTTGATAATTTATTGTCACAGTTAAAAAGCCTGGAAAATCATTCTGAATAATGAAACCAAAAAACTTATTCAACATCAAAAAGCCAAAGCTTTACGGTCAGAAATCAAACTGTGCTACATCCTACTTAAATATCAAGTTATTTCTTTGTTAGTTATTTCTTTGCGCAGCACATAGTCCTATCTGCGTTACTGAGATGTCTGAGATGTTTAGTAACCAACAACAGAGCTCCCCTGTACTTGTCAAAGCACAAAAAAATCTGTCTTCCTCTTAATCTAGCAGCAGTGCAATAAAAGTACTGTAACACAAAGTCTTATTAAAGACAGACCACTACTTGTGCATTCTCCTGAAATCCATTTGAAAAGTGGCCAGAGGAACTTGAGGAGCCCCACCAGCAAACTAAACGCATCTGACAAATCTCATGTTTTATGTGTTCTTTCTGCACTGCTTGGGGCTACACGGCTAATTCAATTCAAGGCTGAATTATTCTTTAAACCGCTTTTATCGCCCGTGTCTCAGTGTTTCTCGATTACTCGATTTAGTTGGGACGGCTATGAAGGGCATGAATACACACACTGTTTATTTTATTCATTATTTGGAGGTTTGCCAAGGAGCCTATTAGGGCTAATAGACCGTTCTGTGGTGCATTATAATATAAACAGAATGTTTTACATGCCCATAAAGACAAAATATGAATGCTCCTATAGTGAGGCTCTAACTGGATCCATATAGGCCACAGCAGCTCTAGACCCAGAGCAGGGACGACGCTGGAAGGCACACTCGGGCTTCTTAAAAGCTTCAAAGGAGGGGCGTTTCCTGGACTTTTTAAGACTAAACACAGGGAGAGCACGCAACATAGCATGTGTGTGTTTAGAGTACCTGAGGGCTGCAGCCTGCACACTTGGACATTGGATGTGTGTGTGTAGTTGTGTGAGTAAATCAGTCTGCAGGCTGATGAGTCAGTCACCTCACTTCTAAGACCCCTTTTCTAAACATAGTGTGGTGGGCATCCTATGTCAAGTGGTGCACTAGAGGAAGGAAAGAGGAAGACTTCCTGATAAGACTCACATAAACATTTCCAGGGCGAGACAGTAACACACTCTCTCAGGCTTTACTCTGTCCAAGCAACAACACAAACCACAACAAGAGGAAGAGGGGAGGGATTTACAGAGTGCCTGATGAGGTTTGCCTCACCAATCACATCTCAGCACCTCAAACACTTTCCACCTCGGCAATGCCCGCTTTGCTTCTCTTCTGCAGGTGCCGTGTTTGAGTCACGCTGCAGTGAATGCATGCAAAAGTGTTTTTTTTGTTTGTGGTTACTGACATGACACGCAACAAACTGCCAGGTCCGCAACATCCAGGCTAACATCTGTGAGGCCCATCAAACACAGGACCGATCTCTCCCGCTGTTTCAGATCCTTTCTCTTTATGTAAGCATGGCTGAATGTTTATCAGATTTCCATAAAATGGGTTATGGTGTGGTGTTGGTGGTGGTCAGTGGTGAAACTCACTAAGAGGGAACTGAAAGGGCAAGCACTGGTATCAGCTGTGGTAATCGTGTCAACAAGTATAAAATCAAGAAGCAATTTTTGGATCAAATCTGAGCTTTGAACCTTAACATAAAGAAGAATGCATTTTATCAATTGAACACTGTGACTGATTCTCTCAAGTCAAAACAGAAACACTACTGGTTGCTTTTATTACCTGCAGGACTGACTACTGTAACGCTCTCCTATCTGGTCTCCCCAAGAAGAATAAATTTCCACTTCAGATGTTTCAGAACTCAGAAGCACATGTGCTCCCTGAGACCAGAAGAAGAGCTCACACTACACCGTTTTTCAAATCTCTGTACAGAAATCAGCCTATTTAAGAATTGATTTTAAGATTTGTTTTCATCATATGAAAAGCCCCAGGTCTTAATTTTAATTAAACCAAAAGTCAGAAGAAAATTCAACATTTTGTTATTATGTTCTGCATCTCTGGAGCAACTTTCCTGCAAACCCAAGGGCAAAAGGGAGGGCCAAAATTTTTTAAAAATGTGTTTATTTTATTTACTTATAGCTTTGAAATGGAAAGTACCATAAAAATAACATCTGATTCTTTGACTGATCAGCATATTTTGTGATCATTTTCCAACATTCATTTCCATATGTGCACACAAAAACACATGCAGAGATTGTCATGCAATGACAAACAACGGACCCACAACAAACCTCAATCTTTGCAGCAAAACTGTCTAGTTGCCTTCAGAGTGTGAGATTAATGGAGTCCAGATTTCTGCAATTGAGTTCTGTTGTGGCACTTCCCTTCTTTAATATCAGAAGTCAGAAACAGTTTTAAGTCACATGTTTACTCACTTGCTGAGAGTTGCATGAGAAATTCCATACCATGAGCTAAAGATAACAGATGGCTAGCTTAGCTTAGCTTAGCACATCAACCTGAAACAAAGGAAAACAATGAGACAAATAACCTCTAAAACACCCAAACTGTTTTACATTACTGTCTTTGTATGGATTAAACAAGCAAAAGCCAAAGTTTTTGTTGTTGTTTCTCACTCCTCATGCCTTTATGCTAAGCTAAGTGAACCACTGGCTTGTTCCAGCATCGTATTTAACAGACACATGCAAGTGTGGTGTTAATCTTCTAGTCTAACTCAGGGCAGATCAGCAAAAAATTATTCCCAAAAAGATGAAACCATTCCTTTGCATGTATTAACACAATGCAGAAAATGAGAACGGGTTTGTGTGAAACCATCATTTCCCTTTGATATCCTTCACCTACGTGTATGAAAAGAAAGATGTTCCCTTGTGGCACATGAAACTATTAAAGATGTGAATTTCTAAAGGGAGAAACTGATTGTATTGATTTGAATCTTGAACCAAATTTCACAGAAAAATGTTAGGATTTTCTTTCAAGAAGAGCAGACACAACTTTACACAAACCATACATTGACAAGCTGTTGTTTTGTGCCGAGTGTCACCACAGTTTATAGAAAAGACAAAGTTTACAGTAATAGAAAGTTAAGAGAAGAATGGGAAGGGAACGCGAATGAGCTGTAATTAGGCAACAAAATGCCTCTAATGTAAAATTAAATTATTTCAACTACAGTGTTAGTGAGGCAAGTGACATTTTAAAATGCTTTTTTTATTGCCATATGATTACTACCAATTTTTATATTTACATGACCCTGAGGGATGCTCGGACAACATGTAATAAGAACCTACAAGAACAATAAAAGCTTTCAGAGGAAGCTGGTGCAATGGGAACACAGTAAATCAATCAGGGTGAATTTTTAGACATTGTAATGCATAAATATTACATTTTCTCCTCTAATTCAAATGTTTCTTAAACTGCAGCTTGGGTCCTCACAAATGAGAACTCTATATTGCTGTCAAGCTTTATCTCATGGCTTCTTCACTGCATTGTGTTCACTGTAATCCCGCTTACTATACTGTTTTAGAATTCCACTTGTGGGACAATAAAACGTGAACCGAAGTGCTCCCTCCCACCCATTTTTCAAAGTTTGTCTTCACTGTGGAACATTATTTTTAGTGTCGCCACAGAGCACAATGGACAGTGCAGGACAATGATGAGGAAACACTGCAGGCACACAATATCAACAAACAACAGCACATAAAATACATAAATAGAGCAAACAAAGCAAGATTTAACAAAATAAGAGAAAGTTTAGATCAAAGTAGTCTGTCCAGCTGTATGCTGCTCAGTGTCGCCTGCTCTGCTCGCTCTGCTGGCGACAGGAGCAACCACAGCTAAACATGTAAGAGTTACAAAACAAACAGCAGGAACAAAAAGAGGAAAACTGCCCTCTGATGTCAGAATGCACCCCGGGGCAATTACGTGCCTCTTCCAATCTCTTTAGTCTTATTTTCCCAAACGCTGGCTTGCACTCCCTAATTCGCTGCCAGTTCCAGTTAGCCGTTTGTCCAACCACAGCGTTCATTTGACTGCAGAGACCATACATGAAATACATGCTGTATGCTTTGTGGGTTGTGATGCCTGTTTGTGAAGCTTGATGCGGGGATGATTTTGATTAAATTCAGGAAAATGAGAGCTACATGTAGTGATAGTGACATACAGAGAATGGTATTGTGTTTGTTGGATGGCACCCCCACACACTTATGGGTACTTTTAGGGAAACCACTGAGTAGTGTTGTTGGTTGTTGTTTTCAGAAACTTAATGTAAGGCTTTTGTTGAGTAACACCTCCCTCCTTCCCTCCAATGCATACACACTTACATTTGCAGATATGAAGGTTATCTTGAAATGTGTGGCGGTGTGCGTTTGTGTGTGTGTGGCTCCTTTCTTTATCTTCCTGTTACTCCCTTAAGTGACGGACGAAAAGAAGAAACAAAAAAAGAAGAATAAAAGTGTTTATTTGCGTGCATGCGTGTGTGTGTGTGTGTGTGTGTGTGTGTGTGTGTACTGTATGTATCTAGGTTATGTGTGTGTGTGTGTCTGGTGCTAGTTGATGAAGACCTCTGTCTAAACATCCCTCTGGGGGTTCTTAGTGGACAACATAAACATTGTTTACATAATGAGGAGCTGGAAAGACCCTCAACTGCCCCCGACAAACACACACACACACACACACACACACACACACACACACACACACACACACACACACACAGTTTAACACATACCTCTCTCAACCACGCAGCACCTTTATGATCACCACCCCACACTGAAAACACCACTTGCAGATTCAAAATGAAGAAATGGATAAGATGCTTTAATTAACACACACAAACATACACCTACACTAACATCCGAAGTACACAAACCCCACCACAGTAGCTGAGTGTTTGTACACAAACTACTGTCTGCCGCTAATTGAACCACCACACCCTCCTCTGAACAGGCCTCGTCTTTCATTAAGCAGGCCTCCTCCAGGGGGGATCCAGCGGACAGCATGGTAAATATTTGCCCTCTGTCTGTCTCCACTCCTCTGCTGACATGAGCATTCGTCCCTCCTCCTCCCCGGTCCATTCTCAGTCCTGTCCCTTCATCCCTTTCTTCTTCCTCCCTTCTGCAAACAGAGAATGAAAGCGAGGAGCCGTGCAGGACAAACAAAACACTGCTGGTAAACATTCAAAGAGCTGCTTGTTAAGCTCAAACACATGTCACGCACTCTGATGAACCATCAGTGACGCATGCACTCACACACACACACACATACACACACACACACACACACACAGAGAGAGACACACAGGACACTGTGAACAGAACAGCTGCACCATAATGGACACTGCTCTTCTTTTCATCATTAAGATGTTTTTCTATAAGTCAGGCCTTTAAAGGTTTCCTTCATCATGCAAACAGTCATTGTGATGAACTGCTGCTGCGCAATGAAAACCTTTATGAATTAAGGATAATGGCCCTTTATAAGAACGATGCCTAGCTTTAGGTCAAGAAAACAAGAAAAGATGAAAATACTGAAAAACGATGAAAATATCCAGTTGATACCTGTCTTTCCAGAAAAACTAAATGTCCCCTCTGGATGCATTTTTATTGCATGCAGTGAATCAGAATTACCCCTATAACTGTTTTCTGCCATCCAAACAGTGCACATTATATGGATGCATGTCACTATTTGACAGTGTCTAAAGATGGACAAACCCTCCATTTACCTATAGGTTTCCTGAATAGCAATTGTGCAGCTCAGTGTAATGACAGTATTTGATTCTAAGTGACTCCCAGCTAATCTAAGCTTGAGGAATTTTGTTTACATAAATTTTCATCCCCTGCACAGTTGTTGTAAACAGCAAAATTAACTATAGAAAGTAAAACCCTTTTTTGTACCAGGCTGTAAACATGTTTATTTCTGTGGTAAAGTTGGACCTTTTACCCTGAGGGTCTATGAGAATTAACTCACATTTGGATTCAGAAGAAGCAAAACAGTTAATTAGCTAATTCAAATCACTTTGCTCTGCCCAGGTCAAGGATTCATAGTTTTTGAGCATGTTGTTTACTTGTTTTCTAAGCTAAACACTCCTATCATCATTTAAATTCACTTTGGTATGTACAGTAGCAAACAAATACATCCTGTGCAGGAAACTTGTCTATGTAAGTAAAGATTGTACATGAAGTTAAAGTGTCTCTCTGGCCATTGGTTAAAGCCCTAAAACTTCATCTATATATATCAAAGTTACATAGTCAGAAGTTCTTTTCTCATGAAAAAAATCCTTTCATGCATTAAAATTGTTCATCTGCACACCAGTTACAATGTGTGAACCAGTCAAGTCTCCTTTTTTGTGCGGCTTTCATGAGGAAATCATGTAGCCAAACTGCAACCAGAGCTCCCAGCTACCAGTAAGGCAGCTCACATTCCCAATGTTTTTAGAATAGAGATTTATATCTGCATGTCCTCGACATCTCTAGCAGCCTGCACAAGCAACACTTGCTTTGTTATGATACTGAGTATGTTTTTAAGACTGGTAAAGTCATGTGAAGTCTTTAAATTGCATTGTAAATGGCACACATTTGTTCCAGTGTGAGACTGTGGTGACCTACCTTGTGGTAAATACCAGACAGAAAGCATTTGTGACTGGCTAGGAAATACTAGCAGCCCAAAGAGCAAGTTGCTGTAGACCAAAAGCAAAAGCAAAAATAATATTACATGCATATTACACCTAAACACGGCAACAAATAGAGGCTAATGCTGCTCATTGTCTGCTGTGTATAGCAACTGTTTGCTGACGTTGTTAGCTTGATCACCTTTACATATGAGGTTAAAATCAAAGCCCTTGTCCCTAAGTAACCTTAAAAATCATTTATTTCTGCTTGAAGCTCTTCCAACTGTTTGACCTTTAAAAGGATGTGGCTGGTCACACACTTTTACAGTGGCCTTTAATTACTAACTATGAATGCCATGTAATCAGTCACATAGTTGTTGGTTTAGTTCAGACACCAGGAGCCTGACTCTTTTTTAATGTGACTTTATGCTTAAGTGTTTGCACCAATAACCGTCATAGACTGTAATAGACTGAAACCTATAACGTTCAAGTTTGGCACCTCTGGCTTTGACATCATCCTGCTCTGCTGGAATGGAAACAGTGAGTTTATGAGCAGCAACGTCACTGGCTGCTACACGCTAAAGCTTCCTATGGGCTGAGCAACTGGCATGTACACTGTGTCATTTTCTATATGCTATTAATGCTCAGACACAGTACATGCCAATGTGGTCTCGTGGGTTGGTTAATTGCAAAAAATGAAATTAAAGTTGAACAAATGAGGCAGTGGATGTTGCCAGCCCTGTCTGTGCATTACAACATAGGATGATGAGAGTCTTCTGTGTGGATCTTGGCTGACAAAGTCCCACAGTGGTTTATAATGTCAAGCAATGACACTTGTTAAACCTTAAGCAAGGCCTCAACAAATAAAATTGCAAAGAGCCTGCAGGCTTACCCTCAAACTTCAGCTCATGCAAATATTCTCCTCTGTCTCTGTTTATGTAAATGTCAGGATCTATGTTTAGTGGAGTGGCCATTATGAGTTGGCGCTGAAACGCAGCCATAAGGATAAAATGAACGGAGAAACCGAGGGAAGATGAGAGGCTTCAGAAGGTTGGCATAGCTCAAATGATAGGGTGATGAGACCTACAAAAAGTGTCCCAGACACTCCAGCAGTCTGTGAGCCATGGCAGAGGACAGACGCTTGTCCACAGTTGGTATGTAATGATTTTAAAAATGTCAGTCCATGTGGTGACACTGCAGTGAAGGGGTTTTAACAAAGAAGCTACTCGCTGCTTAACTTCCTCTCTGTGTCTTAAGATTGAATTTAATTAATTCAGTTTTTGTTTGTTTTGCAGTGATAGCAGACACAAATTAGGGTCTTCCAGGAGGTACAAAATTTTGGCACTAACTGATGTAAAATTACTCAGAGTTTCCCCATTAATCTTCTTATGTACATATCGTTAAGATCACACAGATTATAAAATTGTCAAAATCAATATATATGCACTACCGTTCAAAAGTTTGGGGTCACCCAGGTAATTTCATGTTTTCCATGAAAACTCCCACTTTTATTCATGTGCTAACATAACTGCACAAGGGTTTTCTAATCATCAATTAGCCTTTCAACATCATTAGCTAACACAATGTAGCATTAGAACACAGGAGTGATGGTTGCTGGAAATGTTCCTCTGTACCCCTATGGAGATATTCCATTAAAAATCTCCCTCTAACATATATTCTACTGGTGCAGTTTCAACTTGTTCCTTTACATTATACACACTAGACCAGGGGTGTCAAACATACGGCCCACGGGCCACAACCGGCCCGCCAAAGGGTCCAATCCTGCCCGAGGGATGACTTTGCAAAGTGTGAAAATTACACAGACAGCATTAACTGCAATTTTTCAGTAAAAGTCTCTGTTATTTTAAATTTGTCCACTGCACTGCCACAACTTTTATCCATTTTTTCTGTATAAATTTCATACATTTAGAAGGCAGGGGGATAACTTAACCTTCTTCCTTAAGAGTTCCCACTTTAGTGTGTACAGTGTGGTCAGGATTAGTACACAGATATGGAAATGAATTTAAATTCAAAATCATTTCTAGATCTTGACAAGTTGTTTTGATCATAAAGTAAAATATTACATTTTTCAGTTCCAGATACCTGTGATTAAATATTTTGTGTGCCTTTGCAGACACTCTGTGATCTGTAAGTTGTAATGTGTAAATGATAAACTGAGCCATAATGTTGTTAAAATTTCACTCATTTTTCTTAATAAACTTCAGTTTGTTCATAATGTTCTGCAAAAGATGGTTCATGAAATGTAAACATCGTCAGAGTATACTTTTTTGCACTAAAACAAAGGGAAAAATTTCGAGTTGCCACTATTTTAGGTTATTTTGTTATGATTTTACTGGTCTGGCGCGCCTGAGATCAGTTTGGCCTGTATGTGGGCCCTGAATTAAAATTAGTTTGTCACCCCTGCACTAGAAGTGTGCCATCCTCATATCTCAAACACAGACTGCATGCAGTTAACCGTTCAATTTGGTAGATTTAAAAGAAAAAAATGTAATAATATCTTATTAATTTGACTGTTGTCTATAGTTCCTACAGATTTCAAGCAATTTTTCCAGTGGGTGATACAGGTGGGCATCCAAAGAGGCCGACATGTCTGGACACCTTCAGTACTGTAATAAATGTGTGCCTGGACAACAAAACTATGTTTCAATTCCAATGACCACATTCTTTAATTAACTATGATGCTAACAATACCAGTGTTTCCAGATAACTGTTAAGCAAATTTGAAGTGGACTTTTGAAATGACACAAAGAAAGAAAAAAGAAAGTGTGAATTAGGCTTGTTTCAATTAGCTGCTTTGGAGTGAGTAAACTAGACTGGGGAGTGTCATCAGCAGGTGCCAGTATGGGCCACGTTATACAGTCCTGTCATAAACAGAATAAAAGGAGCTGAAAAATAGCTGTTTTTTTGAGAATTTACCAGAGGAAAATGAAGAATCTTCAGCAACTGTTTTCACTCAATAAAGTTGTATTCTTTTATGTCAGCTGGGTTTGGCCATGTTTGGTGTCCAGAGAGGAAGATGACGAGTGAAGAGGAAGCAGAAGATCAGTCATCTTAGTTAAATGTTGGCTGCATCAGAACTTATTCATTAAAGGTGTTTCCAATTAAATCTTTTTTGAAAATTCAAAAAAAAATCTCAATCGAGCGTTCATTTTATTTTCTAGTTTTGCCATTTCCAAAAACTTTTTCTAATGTGACACATCAAAGTGTGCATGAAAATATGTAATGTGTCTTGTGACTCCATATATTACTTGACATATTAAGCCCTGAGTTTACAGAGTTATCAACTGCTGAGCTTTGATAGTCTTGTAATTTTCTGCCACCACAGTCTGAGAACTAGCAAAGAGAAAATGTTAGTTTAACCTTCCTCTTTTGCATCCAGTAGGATACAAAGTCAAGGACAAAACAGGACCTGGAGAGTTTTAATAGCTAAAAATTGATAAACAGCATTGCTTGACTATTGTTAAAGGATAAAGAAATCATACCCACCACTCAAGTTTAGACACTGTTAGCTGTTAACCTTTGTGTTCCCATTGCAATGCAGGATCCAACACTCACAGTGCAACAAAACAACCACAAATAGTTACTGGATGTAACTTCAGTTGTATGAGCATGTAGGAAATAGAACAGTGGAGGCTGGTTTTGTTGGCCTGTACAAAGTCAGAGCGGTAAAGACTGGTACTCAATAAGGGCACCAAGAGGGCAGAAAAATGGGGTTTGTTGTTCTCTCCTGCTTAACCAATGAGCGTTGAGCCCACTCAGCAGTTGTATAGGGCTCCTTCAAAGTACCTAACCTGGAGTTAGTATTTTTTCCCTCATGAAAGAGTTTCTACAGGAGCAGCTTCTCCACTGAAACAAAAGTTCAGGCCACCCTTTAACAGCCTGCAAGCTTCTGCAGTGAAAAGCAGCCTATTGGTAGATTAAAGCTGAGGACAGTGTTACCACAAATCCAAGGTGATGTTTAGTTTTGCAAAATTTTCCAATACATTGTCATTATAGTTTACTGTTTCTTGGACGTATGAGATTAATTACAGAATCGCAATTAAGTAGATAATTGAAATATTTAGTGATGGTTCTTATTGACAGTACCTACTGAGACCAGAAACCACAACTGAGCTGAAATGGCAGAGCTTTTGCTTTAAGTCAGTATCGTCTGTTGTCTCTCAGAGCAGTCAGAAAGTCCCGTCGAGCTGGTTGAAACCAGTTTAGGGGGTTAAATGACAGGTTTGGAGCTGCTGGAATTACACAGTTTGCTAGAAAGCTTCTGGTCCCAGAAAATTATGGCAGAAATGAACTGTCACTGTTGAGATGCTTTTATGTTTTGAATGGCGTGACTGGTGTGCAGATCGGACATGTTCTCAGTTCTTTCTTTTTCAGGTTAACTATGCGGAGGGAACGTACACATCAAGACAGTGGTCAATCGTGTTTGTGTTCTCATGGCTGAGAAGAGGGAAAAATGTAGCCAAAACTTTGAACTTAGCATTGAAAACCAGCTGTTCTTCCCTTGGCCTCCCAGGTGTGTGTGTGTGTGTGTGTGTGTGTGTGTGTGTGTGTGTGTGTGTGTGTGTGTGTGTGTGTGTGTGTGTGTGTGTGTGTGTGTGTGTGTGTGTGTGTGTGTGTGTGTGTGTGTGTGTGTGTGTGTGTGTGTGTGTGTGTGTGTGTGTGTGTGTGTGTGTGTGTAAATGCAGGCTTGTCACCAGGTGCCTCTTCTTATGTCTTCAGCGCTGCTAACAAACACTAATTACAGTGCAGCACAGAAAACAACACCAGGCAGAGAAATGTGTCCAAACAGAGGTGTCAGAAACTACAAGATGTTTGATTGGGCCTTTAACAAGCTCATAATGTAGCAGAGCACCTTGTAATGTTTCCAGATAGTCAAACTAGAGGTGGAAGATATCAGAGTAATGACATAGAGGAAACAGGGTGAAAATCAGATAATAAGTTAACAGGAAAACTAAAATTGTGGCAGAACTTGTTTTATTAAATACAAGAGAGCAAACATGAGAAACAGTCAAAAAAATAGTTTAATTCATTGCAGACTTATACTAAAGCAGAAATGAAAAAACAAAACAACAACTCTTCTGTCATGACAGACTTCTTTGTGCTTACTTCCATTCAAACCATAAAACCCCATCACCTTGAAACTGCATACCTATATAACATAATTGCAACTGCTAATAAAGAGGTTTGGAGTACATATAACTGCACCCAGATGACATTTTACTTCAAAAAATGAAGAAACAGATTTACAAATCTGGTGAACTATGCATTAACATGATGTACACATTTCTGAGGACGTATATTGACATTTTTTGGAGAAATTTTTTTCTTTTAACTGCTCTTGCTGGAGGGGTTGTGTTGCACCACCTCCACTTTCTCTTGAAAATACTTTAAAGTTTCAAATGTTCTGGTAGATTCAAGTCAGCCAACATACTTGGTCAGGTCATTGTTTTTACTTTTTTCCTCTTTAGAGACTCCTGTGTAATTTCTAAAATGTGCTTTGGGTGATTGTCATGCTAGAATATTTCTCTTCTGACAAGATCTTGTCAGTCAGTATCTTGATAAATCCACAAACATTCATGGTGCCGTCTATACATGTCATCTCCCCAATGCATTCTGCACTCATGCAGCCCCACATCACACTCCCATGTGCTTCACTGTCAAGACTATGCAGTCACTGTGGTAGTCCTGGACAGGTTCATGCTGTTATCTTGGTCTCATAAATGTGCTCCAAATATTCATCAGGCTTCTTTTTGTGTTATTCAGAGGTTAATTCTGTAAGTTTTGTATCAAGGAGCAAGCAATCTTCTTTTTTCTTGGATTCTGTCTATTGAGGTTGACATTATTGTAAAGTCTTTTACGTGTCTGAGTTGTCACAGAACATCTGATTTCCACTGTTAACCCCTGTGCTAAGTCTGTAGTTCTTGCTCATCTGTATTTCAGAGCTACACAGTGCAAGTAATGCATTGTCTATGGTGTCATTTTAGGAGGATGACCACTGCAGCTCTGATTAGTCGTATTATGGCTTGTTCTTTGATGCGGACATGCAGGTAGACACAGCCCATAGGTCCAAAACTGAGAATGTTCTGCTGTTCACAGCTTATTTTACAGGCATGTTTGTGCATTTAGTCTGATGGAAATCACAGGAATAGTGAATTTTGCTTCAGTGATCACAGGTTTTATGAACTGTGTGTCAGTGACCACAAGTGTATTCATTGCACCAAGCAGTGTCTATTTTGGTGCCTGTAGTTACAATATAGTCTATCATATGTGTTATTAATTTTTAATAAGAGTAAATATTTTACTGCTCAACTTAGAAAATAATGCAATTATTAAACAGTGATACCAATTTGAAACATTTCAGATTTTGTTGATATTGCACTGCAGTGCACTCACTTCTGTTGTTTACTGTATTCATGCTGTATGTGTCAATTGTGTTTATTATTTTCTTGTTGTTGTATGCAGTGTTTCCTTCATATCTTCTGTGAACAGACACACATTTAAAATGCAAGTATTTGTCATTTTAATGAATCTTCATAAAATCCAAGCTGACGATTTCAGTCTTCAGTTACACAAACAGACTTAATACATGGCAGCTCCTCACAAAGTTATGAATGAGCGATGTATGACTCCTTAGCTGGGGATTGCTGACTCCACCCTGATTCAAATGATGTCACAGCATAGTGTGACATCATTTGATCAGCGCCAGAGTCCAGTGCATTACTCCTAGCACTGTCCAGCCGTTGCAGCATATTTATTTACATGAGCAGATTTCATAATTCATAAGCTCATTGTGTGAATTGCTGATTAGCTAGTGGCTGTTTCCTTCACTCTCTGCCTCCTGACTCTTGGATGACATTTACTGAAACCTAAATCATGATTTGATTAAATGAAACCCTGAAGTGTTGCATATAATTTGGTCATAAATGAGGGAAAACACAGACAAGGGAGACAAAATCTCGCTCTGCTCTGACGCCTGCCACTTAACCTTTACAGAATTACCACAGTGAACTACACAATGTAAGCCTTTCATTTAATGTCTGCATGTTGGTGTGGGTGTGTATCCCAGACAAACAAAATCCCTATACCATACTCACCCACATTCATTTTGCCGAATCACTCACTCTACCAAATAGACCTCATAAACTCACATGCAATTACATTTTGGTTTGGCGTCTGTGGTAACAAATCAGGGCATGGAATTTAAGTGAATTCACTAAATGCAAAGAACTTCACACATACATGCGTCCCCTGGCATCTTGCTGTGTGGTACCGGCTTCTCCTGAAAACTCGTAAAGTTGCGGCTTTGTCGAAAAACTCGTTAGATTTTTGAGCCTCTCAGCACCTCTATTGGCAAACATAAAATTGCAACCGTTTCTTTTGGGCCAGACTAGCTGCCTGTGGGATTAATGAGTCAAAGATGAAGAAAGGGGTGATGCTTCGGTGCTGGTGAGTCATCACATGACAGCAACATGAACTTTCATAATTAAAAGCTGTGGGTCTGGGTTTATATCAAGAAAAACTCTGCTTTTCCACTTGCAAGTCTGATTATTTTCTGAGAACCTTATGGAGATGTTTTCTCTGTGCTGATGTCGTAGTGCCTGTCTTCATGTTTCCCTCTGTATACACCGCAGTATTTACTGTACTGCAAGAGTTTTACTGCATTCTTTGAAGACTCATTTTGGAGATGCGCGTCATGTCTGGAAAACATTGGCTTTTATCATTTTGAGAAGAAAAAAAACATCCCTTCAACTTTCCTTAGACTTTCTTTCTCAGCAACAGGAAGTCTGGTGGTGTTTGAAACTGTAACTAAAACCTGTATCCCGGTTTGTCTTCACCTCCCCCATCTTTGATGAGCATAATTGGGAGTTGGTTCCGTGGAAATGAAAAGGTAGGGCTGCCTCAATGATGTATAATCATCATGCATAATAAAAATGGAGAAGGAGCACAAACCAGGAAGGAGAGAGGGGGAAGGCGGTGTTAAAACAAAGAGGCAGCAGTTGCTGGAAAAGACAAAAAAAAGAGATGAATGTGTCCCACATAAAAAGCTAAACATTAGCATGAGTGTTTGTGTTCCTGCAACTGTCCTTTGCAGAAGAGCAGAGACAGACTGAGGGGGAGTGAGATGGAGTCAGTAACGTCTACTAAACTGTTGCTGGTAGGCTGCTCCCGGCTGTAACAGGATATCATAATGAGCTGGCCCTCCCGCTGGGCATTTCTTCCTGTCTCTGAGCCTGAGAAGCTAACTGCTACTTCTGCTCTGTCTTCCTGCCATTTTGCTTAAATGTGCCTTTTTCTTTTCACTCCTCAACGTCTTTGTGTCAGCAAGTGAGTTCCTGCATGTTTTTAAAGTGACTTTAGTCCAAGCTCGGCCTCACTAGCTGGTAGATTCACACTTCTTAGAGTTTGAGGCAATCATTTCTCCATCCACAACAAATGACCAGCAGTGAGTTATGGAATGCTTGCTGGTAATTCTTTCTAATGGGCTGTTTTCTTGTGATCATGATGTAATCACTGTGCCAAAATCGCAGAGTGATTACATTACCATATTGGCATAACAAGCCTTGTTTTACTATTATTATGACATAACTGCTTTGATAATGATCTCCAGAAAAGCCTCCAGCATTATGTTGTGCTTGTTCAGTGATGATGAGAAAAAGATGCAGCAGCTTGTTCTGCTGAGATCATGAAGTAATAAGACACACCGTTTCACTGTGATCGTGAATTGACCATTTTGTTAGGGTTGGGTGAATTACAGCATTTATTTTTTATGGTTTTAGGAAGCATGGGTCCCTGCATCCCAGAAAAGTCTACTACCTGTCTTGGATGACAATCTCTTCTACAACAGGAGTTTATCCTAAGTATAGTTGCTGTATGAGGAGCAGGTAGAAGCCGGTTGGAGCTGGGATGTGTGTCGTAGTCAGCAGTGGTGTGTTGGAGAGCTGGGACACAGCTGCCATGGAGACAGACATGCAGGGGAATGAGTTTCATTAGCAGAGCACTCAGCAGGCCTGTCAGTCACTCTGCTACTGGAGCAGAACGACACCGAGCTGCTAAATGTGATGGAGTCCAATCAACAGCATGCAACACAAGCCATCTAAATGCAACACAGTAGTTCCATAGGAAATCACTAAATGTAGTGTGGGGTTATTTATACTCATTCATTTGGGGCAGCTGTGAAGTTTGAAAAGGCCCTTCAATTTTTGTAGTTACAACAGAGAAATGGTCGCTTAGAGAAAATACAGTTAGATTGTGTTTGCTAATGGAGCTCTTGAAAGAACTAATCCTTCCCTAGCAAGTATTTTTGAACTTTAAATCTTAGATCAAAATACCAAAAGGTGGTGGGGGAGCTGTGTGACAGCATCAGAAGTGCACGTGGACAGCTGCTGACACCATGAATGTGTAGCTGTTGGTAATATATTACTCTTTCGGTCCAAAGTAGATTGGTGTGTCCGTATTCTGCAGTACATGCTTGGGGTATGTAGATTCTGAGTTTGTGTCAACCTGAGATTCTCCAAGCAGATTAGAAGGTAGTATAATAGCGACAACTACACGTCTGTAGTGTCTGCAGTTCTTTGTGTGCACATCCATACTGTAGTATATTCAAGGTTCAAGTTCAATGTGAGGAGGTATGGAAGACGTAATTTCGTCATCTGCCCAAGTCCATGAGAAACACAGGTGTTGTTGGATAAAAGTGAAGCTACATGAGAAGTCTCCCTTGGAGATCTTGAATGTCTCTCTCTCTAAATGGCATTGCAACTGATCCAACAATCAGATATTTTAGTCTGGACCAAAGTGACAGCTTGACACTGCCATCTCTAGAATCCTGTGTTGTTGAAAGCTTTATTCTATTACCAAAAGGAAAATATCTGCCTTCAATCCCATTTAACAACATCCCTCAGGCCAGACAGGATATCACAACCAAAATGCTGAATAGTCACTTCTAATCCTTTTACACTTGGGAATAAAACCCATTTCAGCTCAGTCATGCCAGTCATGAAGGGGTAATAACATCCCAAATTTGATTATCCACCAGCAGAATGTTTCGCTCCAGAGTTCTACACAGGTCGTGAGAACTGTCCAATCTGGGTTGTGTCAGTGTCAGCCTCTCGATCTAATTATTTAGTGACTCTCAGTGAGGAAGCTCCCACCGTTGATCCAACCCACAGAGCAGCATCTTGGACCACACTGCTGCTTTCTTCATTGTGCAACTGCAGCACCATTCAGAAGGAGAGTTCAGAAACTTTGCCATAGCTGAGCCATGGGAACTGAGAGAAAATGTGGAAAATGATCCAGAATGTGGTTATAAATTCATGTTTCATTTTAAGCCATTTGAGGCTGATGCTCTTATTCAGTGAAAATGAATGTAGCAGGAGGAAAAACTCTTGGGCTGGAAGCATTGCCGCAGATGCTTACGAATGAGTGACAAATTGGTTCTGCCACCCGTGATCCAGCTGGGACTCAACAGTTTGGCCTTGGTATGCTACTTCATTTATTATGAGCAACCAATGAGGGTCCAGTGACGCTCATGCAGTTGAACCTCATGATGAGCCAGTTTTACTAATTATGATTGCTACTAGTGAAGAAGGTTGCCATCTTCCTTGGACGGTTTCAGCCATTCTCCCCTCAGCAGCTCAGATGGGGAAGCCTGCCTGTCAGCTTGTCAGCGCTAATCACACCTCATCTGGTTCCTGTTTGCAGTTTTACAGGGCTGCTGCCATGTCCCACTCAGCTCACTCATGGCTTTCCCTCTCTGCTTGCATATTCATTTGCCCGGCACAAACTCTTGCATTTGTTAACTCGGATTTTTCTCCAGGACTCTACAACAGGACTGTCATGGAGTTTCTGCTACTCTTCTGCTATAACAAACACATACACAAAAGCCTCCAGTGACAATGTGGTCTTCATTGAGTTTAAATGAGATTACATGAAACTTTAATGATCCTTGTGGTGAAGCTGGATTGTTGCAGCTGTACGTAATTCGACTCAGTGAGGAAAAAGTACGAGGAGCAGAGCTAGAATTATTCCAGGTACAACGTATTCCTGTAAAAGCGGCGAGTGCAGAGGTTCCGTCCTGCCACTGTTTCTGGAAGGAGCACCAGAGGGCAAATGAGAAGAATAACCGTCATAGCGTTTGAAATTCATGAAGATGACATCACACACACCCTTGGTCACAAAAACAGGGAAACGGATGATGAAAAATTCCTGGACGCAGCTGTGAGAACGGAAAGGTCCTGCCAACAGCGGATACATCTCACACACACTAATCCACTCTTAGGGACACACATACACAGCAGACCTACTCTGTGAATGACTAAGTGTGTAAAAACACACACATACTGCTCACTATTCTGACGTGATGTAAGTATAACAACGGGACTTGAAGTATGAGTTCAGCTGACTTGTGGGGATGTTTCCATATTTTGCATCCGCATATATGTTCTTTTGCCTTGACACATGCATCAGTATGTTTTAATCTAGCATCATCAATGAACCTAAATTAGAAGCTATATTTGAAAAAATTTAATCACTATAAAATCACTTGAAAATTGTATGAAACTTTCACAAAGCTGTCTCACAAACCTGACTTTACAGGACTTTGAAGCTGCCCGACTAGACTGTAGCTTCCCTCAACTCCACACAGCTTGACTGTAAATGCAGCTTTTTTTATTTTAATGGGAGCAGATTCTCCCTGTAACGCCATATTAAAAGCAGAGGCAGTTAACTAGACTTCATGTTTTTTTTTTTTTCCACTGTGCCAGACAGAGGCTCTAACACGACTCCAGTCTGTTAGTCAGCCAGCACGCAGTGTTTATGGACTTATTAACAAGAACATCAGTGATGGTGTCAATCACTAACTGTTTCATAAAGAGGCAGGGGCTGGCTCCAAACAAGATGTGGGTTTGATAGTTGTTGTTGCTCTTGTTTTCACATGGGGCACCGTCGCTGGGCTGGTGAACATTTGGCTTTAAAATGCATTTATGTGGGCCTGTCTAACACTTATCGTTCCAATTAGTAAAGTAAAATCCAACAGTAGAAAATTGGATGATCAGCTTAAATGGTCTCCAATAGTTTTTTGTTTTTTTTAGAAAGGTAAGATTTGGGAATAGTTTTTTTAATTTCTAGTTTATTTGTATCATTTTATCACTGCTTCAGTACATCCCGTGGGCCAGCAGGGCAGCTGCCAGCATCATCGCCAACACATGACAAAGTGTGTTAGCTCATGTAAATAGACAGACATATTGCATATATCTTGACAGCTATGTAAGACAGCCTATATGTAACACACTACCCAGGAGAGTACGAAATGGTTTGACTGTTTGTACCTAATTAAGTGGTAGCAGAATAAAATAAAAGCCACATATATATATGTGTGTGTGTGTGTGTGTGTGTGTGCGTGTGTGTGTGTGTGTGTATTAGATTTATAAAATCAGGTGCAGGTTGAGTTGGTTGCCCCCTCAAGCAGTCAAGACCTTAATAAATTTTTCTATACATGGACATTTTACAAAAAAAAGTCAAACTGAATTCTACACTGATCTGATGAATGCAAACTACAGTTACAGAGTTGAAATACTTTAAACATTTTTTTTTATTTTTTACAATATGTACTCAATTTTCTATCACAGATTACAGATTATATAAAAAACAAAGTATTCATCCATTATCTATACACCACTTAATCCTCATTAGGGTCGCGGGGGGCTGGAGTCTATCCCAGCTGACTGAGGGTGAAGGACACCCTGGACAGGTCACCAGCCTATTACAGGGCTACATATACAGACAAACAATCACACTCACATTCACACCTACGGACAATTTAGAATTATCAAATAACCTCAGCATGTTTTTGGACTGTGGGAGGAAGCCGGAGTACCTGGAGAAAACCCACAGATACACAGGGGGAACATGCAAACTCCATGCAGAAAGATCCCGGGAAAGCCGGGACATGAGCCAGGATCTTCCAGCTGCAAGGTGAAAGTGCTAACCATCAATCCACTGTGCAGCTACAGCTCAGTATGAAGAGCAAATTTAGCTGAATTTCATGATATCTAGCAGAGTTCATCTTGAGATGTAAACATTTTTTCAGGTCATACTCCAATTTATACAGAAAGTGCTACTTAAAGTACCTTTTATCAATTTCAAACCCAAGAGAATAAAGTAAAAAACAAAAAGTCCATAATAAATGTATTAAATAGACCTGCTACCAGAACATTGTATGAGCTACGTAAATGAAAAAGTTGCATGCAAAATGGTAAAATGCATTTCTAGTGACCTGGGATTCAAAGAATCGGTTACAGTCAAAGATGACAAGGTTCTGTGCTTCATGTTTTTGTTCATAACCAGATAGAAAAGAAACAGTTAAAAGAAGACCAATATTACCTAAGTGTGTGTATATTTAAAGCACAGAACTCTAATACCACATATTCATGCTAATGCTAAACAGGAAACACTGGGTTATTTGTTAAACTCAAGTTGTCAATAGGGGGACTTTTCAACTCTGATCCACTTGAAGTGCTTATGCTAAATTGATTGTCACTTGACAATAGCTCCATGCTTAACACCCAGATATGGCATTAGCATCAATCTTTTCCTCTGAGTCTCTTCATGAAAGTGTTATTTTTCAATATCTGACCCCTAAATAACCACAATTCATCTTTCCAGATCAGAAACCTCAATAAATGTGTTCCATTTCCTTCTAACAGTGAGTTCATAAGAGCTATTTCTTTTCTATTTTTGGACAGTACATTTGAGTCTTGGTTGTTGTGTGCTAAAGCTAGCCCAGGTCCCATCAAAGCCAACCCATGCCACACCAGGCCAGGCCTCCTGTCATCTAAATGGGACAGGAGTTAAGCCAGTGCTTCCTGTCAGACTGGAGGCCTCTCAGGTTCCACCACTGGTCTAAATTATGTCTGTCTGTCCCAGACTGCCACACTAGCCCAACCCATCCTCCCTCACACCGCCATCATGCCCACAGCTCCTCCCCCCTTGTCACTACTCCCCTGAAAGCAGGGCTAGAAAGAGTACCAGATACCCTGCTTGGATACAGATATACTGGAACTCTACAATTCACCTAAGTGGAAGTAAAATTACAGGGCTTAAATATAGACTTTTCCAAATCTGTCCCAGTCCAGTTCTCAAATATCATATTAACTTTGACGCCTTATCTTTGAAGAAAAACGACAACATAAGAAAAAGAGGATGAAATCTGCTCCCTCTCCCTACAGAAACATGCCACAGATCAATCAAAGCTAGTGTGCACATTTACACAGAACATGAAGCAAATTTTCAACTGTTAATGCCAATTTGACCAGTGGATTGTTTGTAAAGTATGTTTTTATTCACGACAAACAGCTGACATGTCGAACGCACAGAGATAACCTGTAATCTAGTTATTGTTTTACAGCTGTTGCTTTCTGTTATTCCCACCCTGTTGTGTTTGGTTTCTGCAGGAACACACCTTGAGGCAGCCTTTGTGAGTGTTATCATCTGTGGTGTTTCTTGCAGAAACAAACCAGCATGTGACTCCCGGATCCATGCACAGCTGCTCAACTGTAAGAAACACACAGAGATGTTGTACTAATATGGCCTTAACCTGATTTGGTTCAATCTGACTGCTAAAACATCACATTAGCTGTGGCTGAACTTTAGAGAAGCCTCATTGTACATATAGCATGTGAGTATTAAAGGGATAGTTTGGTCAGCAGCTAGTTAGCTTAGCTTAATACAAAGAGTGGAAACATGGTATATCCAGGGACGTCACAATAGCAGGAATTTCATAGTCAGTACCAAAACCACTGAACATATGTGATTTCAATACCTATTTTGATACCACAGCTAAAAATCTTTAGCCATGAAATAATGAATTTCAACATCTGCTGTTTTATTTTGAAAAAAAAAACGAGGTTTCATTTAAAAAAAAACACACACAATAATAAATAAGAGATTGCTGTTAGTTGAAGAAATATTGTGCCAAAGCAGAAAAATATTTTATGGTGACATAGTAATTCTACTGCAGTGCCCAGCTTCTTTATACATGCAAAAAGAATGCAAATAATAAATATACAAATAACACTTTACATTTAAAATTTGCTTACAATACAAAATTGACTTAACAACTGCTGTATCTTCAGTAATATAGAAAATTACCATCATATTTTCACAATTTTGGTACCGACTTGGTACCAAATTGTAACCCAAGTTATATCAGAGTTGTTTCTTCTGTCCAAATAAAAAAAAGTATTAAAATGTCAGGTATTGCAGTAGTACATGGGGCAATGTGCCTCATTATTCTTAGTCAGGAGAGTCCTCTCAAGACAGAGATGTAGATCCCTAAAATGATGAAAAAGTCCACATATACACTACCGTTCAAAAGTTTGGGGTCACCCAGACAATTTCATATTTTCCATGAAAACTCACACTTTTCTCCATGTGCTAACATAACTGCACAAGGGTTTTCTAATCATCAATTAGCCTTTCAACACCATTAGCTAACACAATGTAGCATTAGAACACAGGAGTGATGGTTGCTGGAAATGTTCCTCTGTACCTCTATGGAGATATTCCCTTAAAAATCAGCTGTTTCCAGCTAGAATAGTCATTTACCACATTAACAATGTCTAGACTGTATTTCTGATTCATTTAATGTTATCTCCATTGAAAAAAAAACTGCCTTCTTTCAAAAATAAGGACATTTCTAAGTGAGCTCAAACTTTTGAACGGTAGTGTATCTTTTGGTTAACAGTTAAAGTTTTACACAATATGTTGTAGGTTTTAAAAAATAAAAAAAATCCACCATCTTCTGATTTATTCAGTAAAAATGTTACCTGCTACAAAGGACCAAGTATCACTACTTTTACTTCACATTTTCCTGTAATTTTCCTGCATTTTGATGCAGGCTCTGCTAAGTGTCTGCAAAGTTTCAAAACAGCTGTAGTTGGCACAAGTGATATTTCTGATGTAAAAGGATTTTTACATTCAAAACATCCTGGAAGGGAACTGCAACAAACTCTCCTCAGCTGAAAAAATGTGTGCAAATGCAATGTTTTACTTCCACTCTGGCCTTTACCGCTGGCTTCACGCTGCAGAGGTCTGCCCAGTGTTGAGGAGACAGCCTTAATCTGCTTCTCACTCTTAATGCTCCACAGATGAGGGACGCCACCGTCGCCTTAACCACACAGGACGCTCCTGGCTGCTGGACTGAGCTGGGCTGGGTCAGGAACAGTGTGGTGTTGCCGGGCAGGAGAAAGGAGAGGAGTGGCGGGGCAGAGAAGAAAAGAGGGGCTGTGGTTAAAAGCATTTTCCTGTACACCCCACAGGGGAATGAAAGCAGCAAAATGGGGGGAAGGAGGGGATTATCACAAAGATCTTTAGAGAGGGAAAAATTTTAATGTTAAAAAGGTTAAAGTGGTCACATAACCTCCCACACTGAAAAAAGAGAGCAAATGAAAGCCAGAGCTCCAGCCTCAGCTCACAGGTTGTGGAATTATAAAGAGCTGCCATGGAAATATGGTGGGTTTTTTTAATTCAACATGTCTCAGAGTAAATCAAAGGCCAAATAAAATGACATTTACATTAATGTGTAGAAGTAAAAAACAGTCAGTTAGAGAAACAGCCACAGGAGGTAGATAATCAAGCGTGGCGGATGTCTTATCCTGAGACTCTAAATGGGTTTTAAATGTCCTTTTGTGACTTGAACTTATGAATCTAGTTAAAATGGGCTTCATTTGGCCCCAGGGCAGAGGGGCCCTGTTAGATATGATCTTCAGTGTGGCCATTGCATGCTCAGGGTGCGTTTTAACAACAATGGCTCTTCTGAGAGAGCCCGTAAACATGTGCCTGGGACCTTGACCCCGGCAGTAAACAGTCTTTCCACCTGATGATGAATAGCAGAGCTTGGCAGGGCGCAGGACAGGCCTGTTGCTCTTTCTCCTTCCCCCTGCTGCTGCTCTGATACTGCAGCATGCACAGGCCAAATCTGACGCAATAAACTTAAGCTTCTACCTTTGAGCCTTTGTCTTAATATTGACAAATTCCATGAAAAGACCTGAAACAGTGATGAATAAATGTTTTTAAAAACATATTATGGTGCAAACTGTTCCACTGGGTTTGTAAGCACACTGAGGTTTTTATTGTATCAGTTCCACATCAAACATCCTGCAGCCACATATTCTCATCAAAGCACTAAATATGTATTAATCCTCAGCTGAAAGTAGTCCCCAGCAAGTTTTCTCCTGTCTAGGTGATGCTTCCTATAATCTACAGCACTCATTAAATAATGAGTTGACAAAACCACTCTATGCTTAGGCTCATAGGCTAAAGACAGAAAGTACAGAGGGTTCTTCTGGGTTTGCATTAAGTGTTTTTTTTATGTTTTTTTCTTGAAATTTTCTCACAATACAAACAATATAGAATGGAAATAGGCCTGGCAAACATGGGGTATGAGGAACACAAAGTGCCATGAACATCAGCTGCTCTTTTTATCCCATGTAGTGTGTAATAATGTGTGCAATCAACACAGTATTTGGCACAAATCACATCATCCTGACTAAACCAGTAATTTACAGTCCCTTTCAGAGATGCACTGCTTTCTACTAAACTGATGGCAACTGAACACGTTGGTTTCATGTTTGAATGAGCACCGTGGTACCTTTAACGTAAAAGTCTCAGTTTCAACATGGCACGGGTCTGGACTGCATGCAGTCATATGACCAGAAAGGATGCACAAGACTACCATGTACTTGGTGTTATGTGAGGTGATTTGGTGAAGACTTTTAAAAACATTTTTGGACCAACATTGGTTCAAAAACATCAGACAGTTTATGAGAGAGTTTTTAGACTACAGCAGTCTACAGGTCTGATTACCAAAACTCACCTCTAATGAATGCAGCCAAGGTTTTTTCTGTAACATTTACAGGAGCTCAGGTTCAGTTTGCTGCTTCCAGTTGTTTGTAGGAGAATGTTTTTGGCTCAAGCTAAGATTAGCTGGGTCCAATAAGTAAACTGCTGTATGATTTTGTAATCATATTTAGCCTCATTTTGATTTTGTGGCATATTTGGTCTTATCTGTGTGTGGATCATTATTTAAGAGATTTCTAATCCCAATGAGTAATTTCTCATTGAATGAAGACACTGTAGCCATCATTGTTTGATCCTGACATTTCACTCTCAGCCATAGAAACGCACACATACATACTCCTGGATTATGGAGTTCAGTGCTTTTGAGTCTGTGGTAACTAAAGGGAACCTCCTGATTCCCAGTTTGGTGAGGAGCGGATGGAGGAAGCCTTCTGTTTGTTTAGCCTGACCTGTTCAGTGGCCATCCCCAGAGACAAGCCCACGTCTCGACATATTTATGTTTAGAAGTCAACTTCCCCCTTCTGTCCTGAAGAAAAGGAGGCGCTCTGGGGTTTTTAGTGAAGACCTGCTTACATTTATTTACCATGAGGGAAATTCTCTTTTCTTGCAAAGTCAGCCAGTGATGCATGTGGACTATATCAGGTATCTCACTGGAGCTTGCTAAAATGGGTGTAGTAGCATGGAAGAGTGGTTTTCAATCTGGGAGCCATAGCTAGCACGGCCTAACACATCCTCATATAGAGACACACACCTCCAAGAGGTGTCCTGCTGAGAGCCTCAAGCACTGAGGTTAGAATGAGGGCACTCAACACTAAAACCACGAGCCACACCAAACCTGCCTAGAAAAACACTCACAGCACCACAGAGTAAAGAAACAACCTGAACAGTCTCACCAGTTCCCCTCTGGATGCCAGATTGACCCTGCAGGGCTTTAGGTAGCCGCTTTAAAGCAGATCTAGGGACCGACAAGCCAGATAAGCTCAGGGCCTGCTGTTTATCTCTGCATGCTCCGGTTTCCAAACAGAACACAGACCAGTAAGAGCACTGAGAGGCCCAGATCCTGATGGACTAAGTAAATTTTGTGGAGGGACAAGGCTGTGGTTGCAGAGTGTTGATCATTTGTTAATTAGTTGAGTATATTTTACACACTACAGCAAGAGCCTTTAAACTTTCTCAAAGCGCTAAATGTAACTCAGGGGAAGGAATTATTTTGACGAAAATTTCTTTAAAATACTGCTCTGTAAAGACAAGTAAAAGTTGATGAACCAATAAATTGAAAAAGAAATTTCATCTGTTAAATTTCCACATTGGAATAATGAGTTATTTTACATCATCTTAATTTGTAATTTTTACCTTTGTTAATTTGCTCATAACTAGACTCAACTCTCCATCCATCCATTGTCCAAACACCGCTTAATCCTCATTAGGGTCATGGGGGGCTGGAGTCTATCCCAGCTGACTGAGGGTGAAGGCAGGGGACACCTGGACAGGTAACAGTCTATCACAGGACTACATATAGAGACAAACAATCACACTCACATTCACACCTATGAACAATTTAGAATTATCAATTAATCTCAGTATGTTTTTAGACTGTGGGAGAAACCTGGAGAACCTGGAGAAAACCCCACGCTTGCACAGGGAGAACATGGAGACTACATGCAGAAAGATCCCAGGTCCAGGTCGGGAGGCAAACCAGGGATCTTCTAGCTGCAGAAGCAACAGTGCTAACCACTGGTCCACTGTGCAGCCATAGACTCAACTAATTTGTAGAGGTTTGCCACCAAAATGCAGATGCATCAAAAGATCTGTGAGCTACAGGGAGACAAGCGTAAGTAAAAATTGCTCAGGTACGATTTTCTATGATACGTGTTCATACAAATGATGATTTGCAGCACAAAATAGTAGACTCCTGTAGGTTATATGTGGAAATTTGCTCATAGCGTAACTGGGTTACAAACAACACTGGAAGAGATGTGAACAACGTAACAAATGATTTCACATAGTTATCAATGTAAAAATATAACTTTCAGGAATTTTACTGTCAGCAGCCAAGTAGTTGCCTAAATGGTGATCTTAAAGGCCTGGTGGTCATGTGAGTATGTAATACACTACGGTAATCCTCACTTTTTGTATACTGCACTTTATACTACAATAGAAGGTAGCATGTAGTATATAGTACTATGTACTACTGCAAACACACTCTTGATACATATATGGATGGTAGTCTGCATTGTGAAACAGGCCAAAGGACCTGTCTATGATGTATGCAGTATGTAAACTGTAAAGCATGTGAGAAAATACCAGGTGATACCCAGAATAAAAACATAGCTCTGCAAGTGTGCCTAATATATCTCTTTAAATGATTCTAAAAGTCCAAGCCGCATATTATCCATATTTGTGCCAAAAATAGTACGCTTTCACAGTCTGTTTGGACTTTATGATACTGTTTTTTAATGCCAAACATGTCAATCTAACCTTAATCTGACCTATGGTGAAGATGAAACATAACTTACAATTGAAACCAGATGAGTTTACATTCTGTGTTCCACAACTTGCCAAAAATGGAGCAACTTAAAAACCAAGTGTATCAACCCTTTACAGAGGCCGTGTTTCTCTGGTCTAACCAGGTGTGTGGACATGTCTGTATGTGAGTATATTTAGGGGGAAGTGAAGAGGACATGATGAGGGTGGGGGAGTTGACCCTTAAGTGTCTGTGCTACAGGGGGCAAGTTAAGGGCCTCATGTGCTGGATGACTGGCTAATAAGTATCCAGTCATTCCCCCTGGGAACCTGCCTGCTCTGGATGTAGAGGTGGTGGTGATGCTGGTGTCTGTCAGTCTGTAATAATTTACCACTGGAGTTTCATATTCAAAATGTAACCATTGGGGTTCGGTGTAAAAGCTCCCTCTGTTTATTTCTCATATACTCTGCTGCATTAATGTCTCATTCAGCAGCCCACTATTAACTGTCTAGATTTCTCATGGTTAATATAGACATTTTCCCAAAAACAAATTCCGCTGTTTAACATTCCCAAGGAAATGTCATAAAGTACTCCTGGAAGAGAATAATTATCCAGTGTTCCCCACATACAGCAGCTCCTAAATGTCATATTTTACATGCCCTGAGGCTCTACGCTCAACATGTGGGAGCTGTGTCAGTTAGCGAACACTCAAACATAAACAAATAGATAAATTCATGTTGTCAGGCTGATGGGATTGCAGCGCTCCACTTGCTTTTATCACTCAGACTCCTTTGGCGGTGTGAAGTGGTGGGTCTTCTCTGTCAAAATACACGGTGGAGCATTTTTCTTCAACATGTTGGACGACTGCTCTCGACAACGCCAGAATAAACACTGGATGAAGAGGGAGTAGTAAAATATGTTTAGATATACAGTCGGCCCACAGTATTTGGTCTGAGAGATAATGACATTTATCAGAGTGAGCTACGGTAGATGAACTTCTCTTCATGTCTGTGTAGTTGGTTAAAAGAGATTCATCTTGTGAAACATCAGACGAGCATGTCTTCATGTTTCCCTTAAAAGCTGCACCACGAGGCATTGGAACAGACTGTCCTCCACACAGAACGGCAGGTCTAAAACTAGATTTAAAAAGACTGGCAGTAGAGTTTGAACTACTGTATTAACAAGAAAATCACTCAGAGAGCGCAGTACTCCGGCATGGCTGTTCATTCCCCCATATGGCATTGTCAGAAATGCAGCATTTTTTTTTTTTAGAAATTCAGCTTTTGTTTCTTAGTTATTGATGATCAGAAATCACGGCAACGTAGAATGTGGTCATTTAATATAAATGTACTCACAAACAAAATGACGCTGTGCTGAGCACAGGTGTGTGTTACGGATGTGTACGTTATGTACAGATACTGAATCGCGTGACCTAAATATGTAGCGGGTGGTGAGAACTGATGGGACTCAGAAACACCCCCACAATTTAATCAGTTGTTCCTTGTATAATGTTGGACCGATAAGTCTGCAGAGGTGGATTTGTAGTAGGATCACAGTCATGTGATCGTCAGAAGGCAGCTGGCGTAGTGTTCACTTGTTGTCATAGTTACAGCGACCCCGTGCCGCTATCTTACAGTACAGAACTCTGTAATAAATCCATGGAACCAGACTATAAGCCACATCACTGCAAAAGGCAAATCACTTGGTCCTTGTGTCATTTCTGACCTTCCCTGAAAAGTTCATCCAAATCCATTAATCCAATTGTGAGTAATGTTGCTAACAGTCAGACAGACAGATGGACAAACAGACGGACAGACAGACAAACGTACACCGATTGTCACATAACTCCACCGCATTCCTTGGTGGAGTAATAATTAGTAACATATTCTAAGCAGCATACAATCACAGTGCAGTTGTAATACACTCTCATGTATATGTGGTGTAGTGCATTGTGCAAAGCTCAGATTTGTTAAATGTTTAGCTGTGCCTAATCTGTGCCAGATTCAGATTTTTTTTTTTATCTCTGGAGTCTGACTTTAAAGACAAAGGTCAAATTTCTGAGTTTAAAGTCAGAATCTTGAATTTAAAGTCAGTTGAAATTCTGAGTGAGAAGTTGAAATTAAAAATTTAAATTCATCATTATGATTAAACAAAAAGTCACAATTCTGACTTCACACACAGAATTCTGAGCCAAAAGTCAAAGTTTTGCATTTAAAGCTGAATTTCTGAGACTTTTTAAATTTAAAGCAAGTGGTGAAAGAGCTAGGGTCCAAGCAACCATTATCTGGAGATACAGGACTCCTGTTTCTTTGCTTTGGTGGAGATGTTACATGAGTTACAAATACCTGGGAATCCCCTTGTTCAGAAAGAAAAAAAAGGAAAAAACGAATGGTCAACAAACTCTACAGCTACGTATGTTAGAGGATGGGCCAAAGTCAGTGTTATTTTCCTGCAGAGGCTGCAGTCCTTCGGTGGCTGTGGCACCATGCTGAGGAGGTTTTATGAGTTGGTGGTGGCCAGTGTCATGTTCTATGCTGCAGTCTGCTGGGTAAAAACCTGAAGAGGGATGACACCAGAATCATGGACAATGTCTCTGACCGTTTTCACAGTGTTCTTTGAGCCAGAGGGGTGTGTTCAGCCAGAGACTAAGGATGGTTGAAGGCTCCACTGAACATCACAAAGGATCCATCCATCTCGTGTCTATCCTGTTGTTATTCCCCTCACTGTGGAATTTCAATTTCAAATTTTAAAAAATTGTATAGCTTACACAATCTTTGCAGCTGCAACAAAAAAAGTTTTTATTTTTGTTCTGAATTGCACCAACTAATTATTTATCTTGTTTGTTTAGTCTCTGCTGGTTGCCTGGAGACCTCTCTGAATCAACAGGACTTCTTGAAGTCGATGCACTTGGTCAGGAAATAGTCCAACACAAATAACAAAAACCTACCATTTTTACACTCCCTCCAAGGAATTAAAGGTTTTAAGCATCTCATCTGGAAATATGTATAATGTCCTCTATGAGCACTGTCAAAGTGTTTGATTAATAGAAAACATAAAAATCCTGAACCGTTTTACTGACTGACATGCATGATGCTCATGTTCAATCACTTGCCGTAAAACAGTTATTTCTCTCTCTGTCATGTTTCCATTAGGACCACACTACAAGACAGATTAGACATATAGAACTGGAACAGAGCTGACATCTTGAAATATAACTTAACACCTAATATATGTGTGGTTTGTCATATGTGTAGTTTTGCTCTTTCTGTTTAAAGAAACCTGCCCAGGAACTGAAAATTAGCCAAATGACACTGACAGAAATATATTTTAATGTCCTCTGTTGCTGTAATCTTAAACTGTATAAATAAATATAATGTATTAGCATGTAATGAGAGTTCCACCTTGCAGCTGCAACAGCAGTTTTAACTCTGGAAGAATCTATGGCACCAACCGCATGTTATTTTAGACCACTTCCTAAACTCTGATGGTGGTTTTAGCCGAGCTCGCACAGAGATGTTGTCAAAAAGACACAGCCTTCTCTGCTTTCAGCCCAGTAATCCCTGGGATCTACGCTCACAATGAACACACATCAGAGCCAGCCAGTGAGTATTGAGTCCCAAGGCTATGCTGCCAGCTAAAGGTGCACAACTCTGTTAGGTAGAGAAAGCTGGCCACCTGCCAAGCCAAAAGGCTTTGTGGGAGCCATTATCACCAGTCCTTAGCATGCACGCAAGCTTTAGGAGGTCACCACACCTCTGGGTGCCCTTCCTTCTGCTCCTCATTCATGTTTATTAATGGTACTTATTAATTTCTAAGCATTATTTCTATAATTAGTGAAACAAAAAGGGATTAACAGTTGTAAAAGTGTCCTGAATTCTAATTTTACATCTGCAAAAATCCCTCATCTAAGCAGCAGTTTTGCATCAGACTTGTAAAGACATGTTACATTTGATGTACAAAGGTTGTTTTAGTTTTACCATCAAACCCAAAAGCACGAGTAAGAGAAAATTGATCTTGTTTGCTATTATGTAAAGTGTAAACACTAGCATGTCTAGCTGGCTTACTCCTCACAATAACCCAGCACTACTTCTAATGCTACTAAAGAGTCTTAGTGAGGTGTTTGAGCACCATGTGTCACTAGAAAAGCTTCGATGCTCCTTGTCATTGACTCTCCAAGTCTCTGGGACTGAAGGGATGAACACCACTCTTTCAAAAAATGTTCCTTGTTTTGGTGTTTTAGTGATGTTAATGGAGAGGGCTATCTAACACAGTGGTCCAGAATGTCCCTCCCATAGTTGTTCAGTTGGGTTGAGGTGTGTGTGTGTGTGTGTGTGTGTGTGTGTGTGTGTGTGTGTGTGTGTGTGTGTGTGTGTGCGTGCGTGCGTGCGTGCGTGCGTGCGTGCGCGTGCGCGTGCGCGTGCGCGTGCGTGTGTGTGTGTAAAGGCCATAGCCTCACATCATTTTTACCAAACCTTTCAAGTGAGCCCTCTGTGGCCTCTGGATGGAGGCATGGTCACCCTGGAAGAGAGCACTCCCATCAGGTTAGAAATGTTTCATCACAGGATAAAGATGATCAGTCAGAACAGCTTTGTATTGACTGAAGAAAGCCTATCCTCTAAGGAGACCAGTGGACCCAAACTATGTCAGCAAAATGGCCCTCATGACAAAACAGAGCCATCATATCTTCTCACAGTTGGGCTCAGGGTTTTCTTTTAATTTGTTACTGGTTAGTATGTGAGAAGGTTAACATTTCATATTACAACTCACTATACATTCATTAAACACCTTGGCTAGTTTCCTTGTGTAGCATTAATACTGAGATGTTCTGTAGTCAACATAAATCTAACCTCTTGCATGTTTAAATGCTGACAGGTTTTTAACCAACTCAAAAGGCTGCTTGGCTGCAGCATATATAATATATAGACAGTTATCATTTACAAATACAAAGTCGGCATTTGCCTGCATCTGTCTAAGACTGTAGCAACAGCAGCTGAAGGAGGCAGATCTCAAGGAACAGTCAGTTATCCACAGCACACTACAATATGTTATTCATGTCATCTGAGGAGATGCCTGGTTGGAGGATCTGTCGGCCTCTTTGGCAGTAAAAAGGAGACCTCATTGTTCAGCCATCTGTCTTCAGAGGCCCTCAGCTGACAGACAGGGGCCACTGAGTGCCCTTGGCGGCACGAGAAGGACAAAGTGTGTCACAGCATCACCCATGGAGCTCCAGAGAAAGTAGATTTCCACCTGACAGCTTAGAAAAGCTCATCTCCAAGCTGTGCAGACGTCCATATGAGTGTGTGCACATGAACCATTTTGTTTGCAGTTTCTTGTTAGTCTTTGCTGGAAACTCTTCTTTTAAGAACATAACAAATAACTTTTTTTTTTTTGCTTTTTCCAGACACTGACATTTAACTTCAAGAAGCCCGCTCCATCCTGTAAACATTCCCAACATTATTATTTTTCTTTTCGAGCAGATTTATATCTAAATGTTAACAACACGCTGGGGTAAATGTTTAGAGGGGGAAGGGGAGGTAAATGAGGACATACGCTGAAGCCGTAGTTTTATCCACTGGAAGGAAATGAATTGGCTAAATATTTAGATCACGTCTTATTCCAGCGGATGCCTGTCACCACAGAGGATGATTTGTCTCAGGATTCAAGCTCATTTCTCAATTAAAAATCTGAATTTTTGTCTTCTGGAATGACAAGTCCTGTTTATTTTCTGGAATGTCTCTATTTGTTTGTGGTTGGGAAATGGTAAACAGCCTTCAAGTATCAGTGATATGATTTAGACCACAGCTACTTCACACTGGGCCCTAACAGAAGCTGCTTTAGAACACTATCGCAGCTTTACAGCAGCCTCTGGTAGTGTGGCAGTATGTGACAGCTGCAGTAATGATTGTTTTCATGATCAAATTATCTGACAAGTCTGACGTCTAGATCATCACACTTTCCCAAAGTCCAAGGTAATGACTTTAAATTTGCTTGACTTCAAAAATATCTAATTAAGGGCCTCACTGAAACCAGATTTATGATTAAAGCAAGAGTTTAGCATTTACACACAAATATAAATATGGTACTTTTAAATACACCATTCAATGGGGGCCATTTTTGGAAGTTTTCAAAGCAATCACATCGACTTCATGCAGCCATGGACGCATTAAAGGACAATTCCAGCTTATTCTAATTTCCTATTAACGTGTTGGGGAAACAAAGAGGTGCAGAAAGAAGTGTATGTCAGGGAAAAAAGCTCAAGCTCAGTGCAGCTTCAGGAAAAATTGTTTACATCCATTTCTCTTTCTGTTCCTAAGTTACAGGGTTGAATAATGAATAGAAAGTGTTTTTGCAGAACAAGATGATGTCGCAGTAAAGTTAACCTTGGACCTTTTGGATATTCAGTGCAATCACATCATAATTTTAGCCTATTGGACGGTGGTGTGAAATGTTGTCATAATTAGTGTATGAGATTCAGATTCAGATTCAGAAAACTTTATTTGTCCCCAGGGGGCAAATAAAAAGGCTTGTAGAGCAGTTAGTGCAACATGACATAATAAGAGATAGGGATAAATATATATACAAGTCTAGAGCAAATAATAAGAATAAAAATAAAAAGAGAGAAATAAGACAAAAACGCAGGAAAAAAGTTCTTAAGTTATGGCCAAAAATGTGTTGTCTGAGGTCAGAGAGACCTTTGAAGAAACCTAATCAGTTCACTGTTGAGTCCAAGTGAACTATTATGCCAGATTTGAACATCTGAATTCCCCTGAGGAGTTGAAGAGGTATCTCGTTCATGAGAATGGGAAGGACTTACTGACAAATCAAACACATAAGGACTCTGGTCACAGCTTTCACCGGTGCAGAGACATAAAAGCAGATTTTTACTTAAATCATATAAAGTTTGTTTTAGAATTTGACTGAAGGCAAACAAAGAAATACAAATAAATCAGAATTATCCTTTCAGAGGTGGATACAACGCCACACTTCACCTCAGTGGCCACTCTTTGTACTGCAGCCCAACATGCATTTTCCCCATAAAGTTCCATAACAGAAATGATGCGTTCAACTGCAACCATGAAAATTGTTGTTCTTTGTATTATAACAGTCTGTAAAGTATGTAAATATAAAGCTAGAGAACCAGGGGATAATAGAATGTTCTTAATACATAATCAAAAACTACATCTATATTGGACAGTTAGACAACATATCATTTAGATTCAGAAATTAGAATTATTCCTCAAATGTCCACTCGAGGCTCCAAAAGCGACTCAGTCCCTGCAGACCCCCACGTGGAAATGTCCAACTTTACAGAAGAAATTATCATGTCTACAGCCTGGTATGAAAGATGGCTTTTGGTCTCGAGAGCTAAATTCCCAGTTTATGACAACTATATAGGGAGTGAATGTTTATTAAACTCCCCTGTTTGAATTGAATTAAGGCTTAAAGTTAAGCATAATTAACTGTAAGGCTGCTTTCAGTGACAGGTCGGTATCATCACATGACAGTCCAGAGGTGTTTGCATGGTCTGCTTCAGTTTCCCCTCTTTCCTCATTTTAGAATCAGCTGGGAGTTTGACAGAGTAAAGTACTGCCACCACACTCAGCTTTAAAACTGCTGCTTAAGTAACCTATACACTAACGTTCAAAAGTTTGGGGTCACTCAGGCAATTTCATGTTTTCCGTGAAAACTCACACTTTTATTCACGTGCTAATATAACTGCACAAGGGTTTTCTAATCATCAATGAGCCTTTCAACACCATTAGCTAACACAATGTAGCATTAGAACACAGGAGTGATGGTTGTTGGAAATGTTCCTCTGTACCCCTATGGAGATATTCCATTAAAAATCAGCCGTTTCCAGCTAGAATAGTCATTTACCACATTAACAATGACCAGACTGGATTTATGATTAATTTAATGTTAACTTGAAAAAAACAGCTTTTCTTTCAAAAGTAAGAACATTTCTAAATGACCCCAAACTTTTGAACGGTAGTGTACGTGATGTCAAGGATGGTTTGTTCACCTTTATATACAGTCTATGAATGCAACCAAATGTGAAATGTTTTCATTATCTCTCTGGTTTCTGAGACGGCACTGAACGATGACCAATCACAGTAAAACTGACCTTTGACCTTTGGGATATAAAATGTCATCACTTTATCATTCCATCCTGGTAGACGTGTATGAAATTTTAGTCATAATTTAGCAAAGAAATTCGTGAGTCATGGACGAAAATGTATTTGTTGAGGTCACAGTGACCTTTAACAACCAAAATCTAATCAACTCGTTGTTGAGTCCAAGTCAGTTTTTGTATCAAATTTGAAGAAATATCCTTAAGATGTTTGACAGATATCATGCTCACTAGAATGTGACAGATGCTCAGATGAACAGACAACCTGAAAGTGTAATGCCTCCGGCTGCAGCTGGCAACTGTTCTTTGTTAGAACTGCTGCTGAATAGATTTCACTGACTGAGCGATTAAGCAACTCATCATTTCTGCACTGCAATCAAAGTGTATGTATTCCAGCAGTGGCGCAGACGAGCTGGTGGAACATGGTGAATGTGAGGACATGGAGGGAAGAAAACCAAGAAAAACATGCTAGAGTTTCAAAAAAAAGAAGGGCCTGTTCCTACCCTGGGAGGTGTGCATCCACTACTGTGCTCAGGTGTTAACAGGTTCCATGTGTGTTTACACTTCATATATTGTTCCACATGCTGCTGCCGTCACAGTGGGAACAAGGCTTTTCTGGACTATTACTGCATCAGTGTGAGCGTAGCGTGGGGAGAAACACAGCAGCAGCAGCTCACAGGTTTAAATGGCGGCATGTTGTTAACGGTGCTGCAGGAATGCGGCCCACCTGAACATGGACGATGTACGGGAGGTGGTGGTGACGTTACAAAGAAAGGAGATCAACAATAGAAATCCACTGACAAACTGGTGGTGGTGCTGGCAGCTTGAAGTCGCTTCAAAACAAATTGGAGCTCTTTTGATGGAGGCTGCTCGGCCACCTCATTAAATTTGCATGTGAATACAAACAGCTTGACCGCCTGGTGCTGCACAAAATGGCTGATGCTAATGACCGCGCTGCTGCTGCTGCTGTCGTTGCTGGCATTGTGGAGGCCAAGCCGTGGCTGCTGGTGGTGTGTGTGTGTGTGTGTGTGTGTGTATGTGTGTGTCGCTGTCCAGGTGGTGCGTGCATGTAATTAATGCACAAAGCAGACAGATGCAGAACCAAAGAAGAGTCTCCTTGCTTATACATTGCTCCCTAAATGAAGAGAACGTATCTTAGGCTTACCTCTGGTGATTTCCTCACCTTCCGGCAGCCACCTGACACCCATGGGTGAACCAGCAAAGTGGAATCAGGCTAAAGAAAACAGCAGTCACATTAGGCAGCCAGGCAGAGGACATTGTTATTATTACAAGGGTAATAGTCCTGGGGGAGGCCCTGAGCGTGGGCTGAGCCTCCTAATGCAAGCTGCTGTTAAGTGGTTAGCTGCTAATAGTGTTTTCCTGTCCTCCTAATGGAAAGAAACAAGGGTCAGCGCTCAGCACAGACACTCTTCATCGAAGCCGACTTCCACTTTCAAATACTTGCGGTTGCCATAGTTACTGGGGAGCCCAAAAAGGTGTGAACTTTTCAACCTGAGGGTCTCCACATCATGCTTTGTGTGCTGTACATAACACACCGACTGTTGTGATCGCTGCCACGGTTGGACTTCTTGAAATGTAAATACTCACCAACGCGACAGAAACCTGACCTCAGATTCCAAACAAACTGTCAGAAACAAGCTTTTACCGTTCTACTGGTTTCTGCTTGCGTTGATATTTTTAAGTCCCCTAATGGTTCAAATACTTCACTCGAGTAATTAGTGGAGCTGCACCACATGTGACATTCTAGTCCCAGCAACAGTTTATCCTTAAAGAGCAGCAAAGCAAAGTAAATATAAAACTGAAGAACTACTGAGTACAATTCTAAAACTTTTTTTTTTTTAAATGTTGTTACCTATTGCTTCTGCCTCTCTATCTTTCAGAGTGAAATATAGTGTTTTTTTCCTATACTGCATCTATCTGACAGCTCTAGTTAAGTTACTTTTTACATTGTTGTCCCGGTGCTTTTACTTAAACAACTGGTCTCAAAATGTTTTCCACTACTGTTGAAAAAAACATCCCTTTTTATTTCTCGTTCAGTTGATATTTCAGCAAACACACTAGCAACAGTTTCAGCTGGAACTACTTTCTTACAAAAAAAAGAAAAAACACACAGTCCCTCTACAACCAAGACATGTTGCTGCTGAAGTTTTCAAACACAACATTTTAAATATTTAAGCATCACAAAATTAACTTTATGCACCTTCATTGTAAGAGGGTGTAGAAAAGACAGACACCTTAAAGACATATGCAACACTTTGTTATGGCTGACTAAGGTTACTGTTATTTTACTTGTATTAATGTAAAAAAATCCTACAACTCTACAACTTAATGCGCTTTTTTTTTCTGACTTCCCTACCCTGTCTGTGGGACTTCACTGTAATTCTATTAGCTCCTATTAAAGATGTAGAACTTCAAAGCCACCTCACAAACTTTAATTATTTAACAATGTTCTGTAGTTTATTTAAACATCTGGCCACTGTAGTTTTTATTTTAGACTCACACGGGAGAAAAATATGGATTTGCTTAGAACTGTTTTCAGCTGCAGATGAATACACATTTGTTTCTCTGGTGAGTATTTCCAGCAGCAGGACAGCATTTGTAGGATTGAGGCTTTAGGTAAATACAGTTCTTACTGGTAGAATGCTCTCACCAGTGATGCAGCACATCAGAAAGTATTACCCAAGCCACTGATTTAACAGCGTAACAGTATTGAAATCCATCACCGACACCCTGCTGAGCACAGACAGGCAGAATAGGTGAGCAGCTTACTGGTATTACAGTGAGTATTAAAGAAATAGCTTTATCACTTGCACTAATAGGTGTGGCTAGTAGAGAAAGAGATAACCTGATTTCTGGGGAGGGTTCAAGAACAACTAAGACAAATGTAGCAGCTCGACAGTAAAACAAGACCTTACTATCAGGTCCACTACATACACACCTGTGTGTGAAAATGCTTCTCTCTCTCCCTCACACATCTGTATCCCTGATTTGAACAGGATCTGACACTTTGCATGGCAAAAAAACTCCCAACAGCCACAACAGTGTGTGTGTGTGTAAAGCTAACAGAACTCGTGTCTCCAAGTCAGGTAAACTATACTGTAAAAACACAAGAGAGAACCGTCAAATAAATAAAAAGTCACTTTTAATGGAAGTTTTTCTTTCACACTCACAATCAAGCTTATAGTCTGATCACAGAGAGAGATGTTGGACATTCATCCAGAATAAGACACACGCTGGTCAGTTTTATCAGACAAAAATATATATATATATATATATATTTAGAATCTTTACAATAAGCTTGAATCATGAAACGTACACAGAGGAGTGTGCACACCTACAGTCAAACACTGAATTTTTTACTCCTCAAAGAAGTCCTTTTTGTACCCTGGTGTCAGTGTAGAATTCGTTTTTAAGCAACAACTTTTTTGTTTCTTTTTCTTTTCTGTTTTTTTTTTGTTTGTTTGTTTTTTACAAATGTGCAAATAAGACAGATTTGGAATCCTTCAGCGCTCAGTGTAAAAAAGTCCAGGATCCTCAGGAGCAGTGACAGAGCTCTTACTCCACATCAGTCCTGCCCTCTCAAGTTTAAATACAGCTCCTCGTTGCTTTGCCTTTCATTTTCAAGTAAAGTGCTCCTCTAGCAAAAACCACACGGCATGAGATCAGTCTCGTATTTTTCCGCCACTGGTTGAAAAAAACTGAAAACACAAACCCAACAGTCCAGTGGAGGAAAACATGGGAATGTCTTTATAAAGTAGAAAAGCTAAAGCCAACGATTGAGAGGCAGTCCTGGCTGCTTGTGGGAAGGTGACAGCCACATAGTCCCCAGCAGGAAGTCATACAAACTCCAGCTTGCCGTGGCCACTGTACATCCCCCAGTGCACCAGAGATAGGATCTTGTCGTTGCCGAGGTCGGCCTGTCTCATCTTGTCACAGGTCAGACAGCAGTTCTCGTGGCCTGTCACAGGCACCATGCACTCCAGGTCCAGCTTGGCCACATGGCCCTTCTTGGTGTGATGGCCATGAAAGCTGTAGTGGAGCCGCGACAACATCTGTTGCCGCTGGTCCTGTAGCCGCTTGTTCTCGCTACGCAGCATTCGTAAGGCCAGCATGATGAGCAGCACTAGGATGAGGCCGCCAGCGATGGGCACCGCGATCACAGCTGCCCGGAACCACACCTCCTTGGCTGAGGCCAGCTCCTGAACCCGGGTCACCAGGTTCCTGTTGTTGCTGTCCGGCTGGTACCGGCTATCTGCACACAGACATACAGAAAAACATCTGGTTTACTGCATACTCACACGGTTTCCACTGCTCCATGCTGCTCTATACAGATTTACGTACCAGCGTGCCTGGTTTTAAACCAAAAAATTCTGAATATGAAATGTTGTTTGTAGCTTAATGAGAAGGAGCTGCTCTGCTCAGCAGTCATGCCAGTAAAGTAACCACGGAGAGAGAAAATAAGACAGACAGACAGACAGACAGACAGACAGTCGAGAGTGAGGAAGTGAGAAAGGCCAGCAGGGGCAAAAACAAATGAGTCACCTTGTCCCGACTCAGAGCCAGAAATTAATTTGAGCTAATAAACTATAGTCTACTCTGCTCAGGGTCACAACAGAAAATCCCTCAGGAGAGTTGCCCTTCCTCTCTGTCTCTCTATGCACCTTTTCATAACTCTACAAGCTAGTATTTCTGCCCAACATGTAGACTTGGAAATATTCATACTATGAGGCACATTCCTACTCAGTGGGAAAATTACATGGTGCACACATAATAAAAAAAGAATATATCTGATCTCTTTCCAAGTGCTTAAAGGTAAACTGGCTGCTCCCTGCCTTCCCAGGCGCAGAGCTGGAGCCCATTAAAAGTCAAATTGAAATTCTCTTAAGCTGGAAAATAGAAAAAAAAAAGGTAGGAGGGGGCAAGGGTGGCCTACATGTCCATAAACAGTAAGTGTTTGAAGAACCCTACAGCTCAATGTATTGCTTCTGGAACTGGAAAGAGGAAAATATATAAGAATATCTGCTGAGGAGGAATCGTAAAATTTCCTCAGAGAGTCCAATCATTTAGAACCAGTTAGAGAGAATTTCATATTTCAATTTCAGTAAAAAACAAACATCCTAATAGCCAGTGATTCAGCTCTGCATGGCTTTTTCTTTACCTGTTGAGTCCCTGGTGTGTGCCAGGTCGTGCAGGCCTCTGTAGTTGCACATGTCGTCGTGGCAGCACTCCAGCACTCCAGTGGCCCCTGTGAGGGCGTCTGCAGCCCTCTGGATGCTGCTGCTGCAGATATCTGCAGCGTTGGCAATAGGGTCTAAACACCCGTGGGTGAGGGGGGAGTTTGCGTTGAGCGGGTCCAGGACCTTAGTAAAGCATGCGTCCAGTTCTGATTTGCACATGTATCCGGTGGCCACACAGTGCGGCGCGTCACAGTAACACCGTATCTCTCCTGAAAAAAGGAAAATAATAAAATGTTTAGGACGACTTGACAGCTGTTTTCTTTTCTTTCTAGACAAATCTATAATAATTGCAGATATTTTGCCTCTCGTTCAACAGTGAGGTACCCTAAGATCCTTGTATTGTTTCACTGGGTCAACAGCATCAAAAATGTTTATATAACTTTGTTCTTCAACAATTCTAATTTTGTTTAACAGTATATTCTCACCCTGCTCTATGTAAACTGGTGTCATTTTGGTTTAAGTCCGTTTGTATGAATGAATATCCAACAACAATACTAATACTAACATGAATTTTTTCTGCACTTGCAGCCTGTTTGGTTTCCAGCCTGTTACTTTAAATCCTTGTCCTCCAAAGTATCTGCTAAGCCCTACAATAAACAGCCAGGTAACTTTAAAGCCTACACGGGATATTTCATTTTTGCATCTATTCACCAATCACACCTTCTTTAAGAGCTTCTCATGTAAATGGACCTTTTTGTCTGTATTATAAAACAGGAATCATGTAACTTATAATTAGTGGTTTGTTTGCCAAAGTCAGTTTCTTTCAACCCAAATGGAAACTTGTAAAGAGGAGGGGGGGCCGGAGAGTGGTGCAGAATCTCCTTCCCCCCCCAGTTTGCACGCAAAGCTTTACTTGTGGTCAGGACTGCCTGGGGGTAGGGGTGTGGTGGGAGGGGGTGGCAGGGTGCTCTGAGGTCCCATCTAAAGAGCTTCCAGCAACCTTATCATTAAGACAGCCTGCTTTTACTCGGGCCCACTCATTACTTTATCCACGGCCTCTTTTTCAAAACATAAATCTGGGTTAAGGATCTGCCCAAACAAAACAAAAAGCATAACTCTGGAGAGCTTATATTTATAAACTTTACTGTCTCCCTGCCCTCTGGTGTCACCATAACATCTTTACAGGACCATAAATGTGAATGTTATTGATCCAACAAAAACATTTTGTACAGTTGTTATATTCTGCATTGGGCTAGGGACTATTCTGCATCAAACTACGGAAAATTATCAGACATAAATCCACAAATGAGGCAATGTGAGTAAAACCAAAAGTCTTCCCTTATGCTTCCGTGCCCTCGGTTCAAAGACAGTTAAAAAAAAATACAGCCGCTAAAGCTGTATTATTTCAGAAACTTTCTGTGGCAGTGGCCCTGTGAATTCACCAACTTGCAGTGCAGGAGCACATTCATCAGATCAATGTTTTCCCTGTGAATGATTGGAGCAGCAGGGCCCAGGCAGGTCATTTGGAGAATATTTCATTAGAAAGGAGAGGCCCCTTTGTGGGCTGAAAAGGGGGAGAGAAACGGGCTGAGCACTCAGGCTGTTTAGCTCTGCTCAGTCTTGTATGAATGGCAGCTTCAAAACGGAGTTAAACACGAGTTATCCAAGTGAAACATGCCAGCTACAATTTAGGAGAATCAATCACAATGACTCAAACAGTTTGGATCTTATTAAAGTTGGACTTTTAACTGGAAAAAAATAGCTAGTTGAGGTAAACAGTTTGGGAAAAAAGTAAATAAATGTAGCTGAAGTCTTTTTTTGTTGTTGTTTCTCCTGCAATTATAGAAAGTTTTTATTAAAAGGGCAAATGTGAGAAACATATTTTGGAATGAAGCGTTTTAAGGAAATTACTTTATGAGTTTATCTTAAACAGAAAAACAGCTTTATCGCAGCTCTCCAGAGTAGTTTATTCCTTTATTTATTCATTATTGTGTTGCTAACTGAGATGGTTTGATGCTAACTTGTACTGCGCCAAAACACCAAGTCAGAGGGAGGTTTATCTGCTTTTATCTTTCTCAAATAGTCTCTGGGCTGATTTGAAGAAGCTAACAAACATGCCCCTGTCCTCAGAGCAAAGTCTACCCGTACCTTTAGTCAGAAGAACGGCCATGGCACAGAGCTCCAGTTGTAGCCAAATGGAAATGAAACTGGACTGTCGATCCATTTACACCGAATTACTGCGCAAGAAAAGTCCTCGTATTTCCAGTAGCAGCAGCACGGTCAGTCCGCCGGGCACAGAATAGATTTACATGGAGCTACGGCGAAAAATGAGGCATTCCTGCACTGAAACACGACAACTCACAACCCCGGACCGAAAAAACTCCCCAAAATGTCTCCTCTGCCGCATAGAGACAGAAAAGTTTTAAAAGAGGTCCGACATTATTGGAGGACGCAAAAACACAGCGTCTTCAAGTAGAGCGAAGAAAAGAGGGAAATACTCCTTTAAAAAAAGAGTGAAATGGGATATAAAGTTGTCACCGCCGGTCCTCTTCTGCCGCTGTATGCCGCCGGTCACGGTGAAGCATCACTTTAGTATTCCTGGACAGAGAAACGGTAGAAAAAGACGGATGAGTCTCCAGGAGCTCGGACTGAACACAGACTCCGAGCGGTGGACTGAGCAGGAGAAATAGCTGCTGGGACGGAGCTCCGCCTCCTCAGCGCTGATTGGTCGGACCGCTGACAGAGACGTCACATAGGGAATATCACCACGCAGCATCCGGTCAGTCATTTAAAAGTAAAACACGGCAAGTTCATTGACACACACTAATGCATTTGGGCTTGACATAAATCCAAAAAATGCACAAGAAAGGAATTTTAAAACACTTTAAAGTGGAATACAACAACAATTAAAATATCATGTCAAACCTATGACAGCAAAATACTGAATATAAGTCAGCTCTGTGACTCAATGGCTGATTAATTTACTGATGGTATCGTTATAATTAAAAACCTACCTCACCACAAAATATATTAAAATGTGTTTTTGTATGTATTTATTGCCACTTTTACTGAGTTTGGAAAATTCAGCTTTACTCACTGTGCACTTGCAACCATGTGTTTTTCTTCACCCTTTTCACTTTAAATATGCTGTTTTACACAAATCTATAGCTGTATATGCAGCTACACACTTTCCTTTCTTCAATCTGTTGGCCCTATTTAAATGAACGTGTTTGTGTTGAAAGAGAAATTTAGTCAAATTCCTTGTATGTGCACAAAGTTGGCCACTAAAGTTGATTCAGAAAAAGCAAAATCCATGCAGCGTTATCCTTGAACATTTCTGGAAATATTATTATTAATATTGACACGGGTTTTTATTCTTCAGTACACTTTAATCATGCATTGAACATTTTCCTTGCCGTGACCAGCATGAAGCTTTTATTTTTTAGTTCAATTTACATGGATTCCATTATTACGCTGCTTGTCGCTTTCTGGCTTGACGAGCCCCGTCTGTTCATTCATGCTCCTTTATTTCCATAATACCATATTCCATATGTCATTATGGGATACCGTTGGTCTGGGCAGCAGACGGCCCAGCAGGTTGACTACTAGTACCAGATCTCACTCAAAGTGCCTCCTGATAGCACTGAAGCAGACATAGGACTTACTGTTAGAAGTGTGAATAAAGTGTGTGTGAACCAGAATATTTGATGCATTTACACACCAATCAATAGTTGAGTAAAATATACAAAGCTATCTACTAGTAGAATAAGTGCACATCTGGAAGAGTGTGCATGCTTCAGTTTAAGTATGTTGCAGAACTCTGTGTGCTGTCTCCTATTACCTTGTATATTAGAAAAGATGTAAGTGCAGCATGAGGGGGGTCGGTGTGTGCAGCAGCAGCAGCAGCAGCAGCAGCAGCTACCTGCAGTGTCATCGTGCAGGCAGCCAGGTTGACGCCGCGCTGAGCTGCTTCCCTTCAGGCTGCAGGGAGGAGCGGACAGCCGCTCACACAAATTAGCAATCCAAAAAAGCACATGGCGCCACCGAGACGACACACAAACACACGCACGCACGCACGCACGCGCACACACACACACACACACACACACACACACACACACACACACACTTTTAACAATGCAAAACACACGTGCATGCGCGATCTATATCAGCCCCAAACTGCTGTCTGCAGTTAAGATAATAAAAAATATACATATTGGCCGGACATTATAATGGAAGTTAATGAAGCAAACCATATATTCAGCATGTTTTAGGAGTGTAGACGCTGACAGTAGGTTTCCATGCTGGGGGGAGGTCATCACAGAAGATCCATAGGTTTACAGCTCCACGCCTGCAGAAATAAAGCATCCGCAGGCCTTGATTGTGGCCAACAGACAACAGGATGAGAACACTGCTGCAGGGAGCAGAGAACGCGTCACATTGCAATTACCGTAATTATCTGCAATTCCACAGAGGCGCCAGTCCACGGCTGCCGTTACATCATTTATCTGCACTGAGAAGTGCGTGAAAAGGGTTTAGTCGACAAAAAAAATAGCTCAAAATGCTTCAGTCTCATGAACACCTCATGTGCACTTTCTGTGATAGTGGGTGTTTTTAGGAGGGACGTGCAGCCTCTAGGACTGTCAGTGCGCTCAAACATCAATGATCTGGAGAAGTTTCAGATAAATCTGATCAGAAATGTCCCTTTAAGAGGCTAAAAGTCTGTCTTTGCATTCAATTAGACAGTTAAACATCTCCATCTGCTGGTCAAAGCTGGTCATGACCATTGGATTTAACTTTAAACAAGCTAAAAAACGAAATATATGGATCCACAGAAGCTACTAAATGCTGCCCATTTTAGATACTGTGTGCCCTGCCGACCTCCAGTTTTCTGCTCTCCTTTGTGACGCTTGGAGTCTGTCTGTATTAAGTCATTACATACTAAGATAGTTCCTAACACTGGTATCCACGTAGAGACAGAAACAGACTCTTATTCTGAAGACAAATGAGCACTGACTATGAAGTACAGGGAGCATATGCACCATCACTATCCTCTTCATGTCCTTTGTTAACTTCAAGCTGCCTGTGGTCATGTATTTAATTTAGTCTTCTTTTAAGAAATGCATACATTCACTTATCTGTTTCTGCAAAACATGTCACTTGACAGTGCCCTTTGACTCTCAGACTCTTAGAAGTGGTTTACAGGTGGATGGATTTCTCTTCTGACATGTACACAGATCCAGCAATGGACTTGAAAAAAATATTTTAGTATCGAAAACAGACTTCTCTCTTTACATATACAGAAAAGGAAAAGAATAAATTCTTGTATAATTGTGTCTTGTAAATCTCAGAGAAGACCCAAGTTTGTTTTTCTCATAAATAAACAATATTAATCTCAGAGAATATCCAAGTTTTTCTTCTTGTATATTTAAGATTTTGATATCAGGGGGTTTTGTTGTTGCTGTTTGTTTGTTTTTATTGAAATTTCTGACTTTAATCTCAACCAACTAAAAACAAAGGCTCAAAACCTGCGACTGTAATGATAAAACACCGTAACACAGTAATAACCCAGTAATGACAGAGTAAAAACACAATAATTATCTAAAATAAACCACAAAAAGCAAAGTTACAGACGTGTTACCCAGAAGTTAAAGGACACAAGATAAAGTAAACAAAATTCACCTTTAGAGCTGTAAAGTCAGTTATTTCTAAATCATCAATAATCACTTTTGCTTTTTCAGTGAATGCTACATGAAAAGTGTCTGTATGTGATTTTTCAACAAATTACTAAACAATTTTCAAATAATAATTTTTAAAAAGTATGAGAGAGGATTTTTTTTAAACATTCAAGCAGTAGAAGAAAAAAAGATTTAACTTTTCATCCCTTGTGTGGATCATTCTTCACAAACACTGACTTCTACATTTCCCACAATGCAGTTTGACAGCATCTTCTATTAGACACATATCCCACACACTCCATTTATAACACAGAGCTTCTATGAAAAGTGTCTCCTGAATAACTCAAATGAGTCAATTTGCTCTTATTTTGTACTGCAAAAACAGATTATAGTTATTGAAAATTTTCAGCTCCTGTCCCTAGCTGGCTTTTTACATACCTAGTACTATTAAATTAACCAGCTTTCATTCTCAAAAATTCACAATACACTTCAGGCATAGAAGTACAATGACATGTACATAAATCGTAAACAAACTACAATCTCTGGTGTGCCTTTGGTCTGCCTTAAACCTTTGTAGTGAAATGTTGTCTATCAGTAGAGTCCCAGAGTTGACAACCTTTTATGCATAAAGCTGACTGCCTAAATTTAGATCTAAAAAGTGGTATTTTACAGTTGTTGTTCACTGGCTCTGAGTCACTGTCTAGTCTGAGTATATCTGTGGAAGGAGAGCCAAACTGGTTGTATATTTGAAGATGAATTTAAGCAAACAAAAATGAATGAAGCTCTCAAAGTTAAGCAAGGACTGACTGTCAGAGCCTGATTGCATAGTAATGTGTGACGTCTGATTGAATCAGTGAAGAGTCTTGTAAAGTGAACCTGCTCCCACTCTGTGAAACACGATGTTAAAAGCCCACCTGTAAGAAAACTAAACCGTGTGTGTTTTCCTGCTGGGAGGATGAGCGTCAACGAGGTTTCAGCAGGGTGGTGTTTCGTGTAAGAGGCCTTTTAGGGCGTGATCGCACCCTGCAGGCTGCGTCTGCTTTCACACATTAGGAGACACTTGAAGGTGTGAGGGGCTACAGACGGGAGGGACCCTGTTTGACAAAAGCCCCCCCTGCTGCTGGAGCAACGGCTGCTGCTGGGGGGGTAGATTTCAGTCTACTTGAAATCTAACTGTAACCTTTAAAAAGCCCCACCTTGAAAGCAAGCCTGAGGCCTGAGTACTGAGTCTACTTTGCTCAAATATCTTCACTTTGACGATGAGAACCTGAGAGTCCGTGAAGACTCCCAGCGGGGCACACTGGCTTCCTCGACACCTCAGCTGCTTCCTCTTCTCTCTTTGATGTGAGCCATATCCGTGAAGTTCCAGAGACAGGCAGACTGTCTCCGTCCTCCGTGATCTAGTTTACTCTGCTGAACGTGATGGAGCAGATATTCTCTGTATCCGAGCGACTCGTAAGAAAACATAGAGCAGACAGGCTCACAGCAGCTTTGATGTTTCAGATTGGGTTAGAAGCTCTGCATTCAGAAGCACTGGGGCGGCGTCTGGCTTTATCCCAGACAGGACATTGATGACATCCACCTTTGTGTTTTACTCATTTTATAGAATTAATTCATCTTATCTTCATAAAGGAATGGCTTGTAGGTAATCTGTGCTTGATCATTTGAAGTAGTCGACTATGAAGTTGTGCTTCTCTGCTACTGTACTCAGGAACACACTGGAGCACTGAGTAGGAGTTTTATACACTTTCAAGTTGTAAATAATTGCTATCTGCAGAGAGAAGCTACTTTGGGACAAAACTATAAAAAAATACAGTGTTTTATTCTTTATCCCAACATATTGGGTTTGTTCTGAGCATAAAACCTAAATCAGATATTAGTATTTACAAAGAAAACAACAGAAAACAACCTGCAATCTCGTTATACATTGTATAATGATATATATAAAATATTCTATTCTATTAATTATGCAGCAGAACACGCAAATAACTATAAACAGTAATTAAAAAAGGGTTAAAAATGCAATTTGTTAAGATGTGTGCTTGCATGTACAGCTGAAACTGCAAAGGAAACAACACAAATGTGCAAAAGAAGAAATGCATGAATAATGCTACTGAAATTAAAATGACCAGACATTTTCTCCAGCACAAACTCAGCTTTCATTCTGAATTGTTTTGTTGAATTAACAAAGGATACATGTGGCAGCAATGCAAAGTACAAGAAAACTGATGTAGGGACCCATGAAAAATAAACAAATCTGGAGTGATAGTCCCTCAGAATGTTCTTATTAACAGTACATGGGCTGTTACAGCTTTTAAACACACAAAGACAGCAAGAAATGTAAGAAATAAAATGAAAGCAGTGTGTTGACAGGTGAAGTAATTGTTTAAAATCATAATTTCCTCATATATGTACCACAGAAAATATTACAATTTATAAAAACCAACTTGTTTTTAAAGATTTTTAAACAACATAGTTTAAAAAACAACACATCAGTGCTTTGAAAAAATTAGAACAGATAAGGTATTTCCAGAGCTCACAGTCTGCATCCTGTGACTCCTTTCAACCATGAGACACGGTGAAGAGCTGCAGAAGAAAAGTAAACTGACTGTGCTGAGATTGTGAAGTCTTGGAGGGGAATTGATAATGCAGCTACCGTCCTCTGCTGGCAGCTTGTTGAATGACCGCTAACCTCAACTGTAACAGGCTGAATTTGCAAATCACTGCTATAATGTTAAACAAAGTCCTGCATCGCAAATTATTATCCATTTTCAATGCTGTATGTTAGTATCATTGTTGTATTGTAAAAATAAAATGGTCAGTGTCATAATGATGTCAAACAGTAGTTGATGCTCATCAAAGCAAAGTCTGCAGTTGCACTGATTCTCACAATCAATTTGTTGAATAGAATAGAATAGAATAGAATAGAATAGAATAGAATAGAATAGAATAGAATAGAATAGAATAGAATAGAATAGAATAGAATAGAATAGAATAGAATAGCTTTTTTGCCATCATACATGGGGGCATGACGAAAATATAAATAGCTTCCACTGGACGGTGCATTAATAACAAGCAATAAGAAATTAAATACCAACATTAAATAATAAAATCAAATGTACATCTAAAACAAGACATTATTAAAAAATGACAACATATGCAAAGGAGACCAGATATACACCACTGGGAGGTGAATGAAATGGAATTAAAAAAACAATAAAATAGAACAAATGTGGCCAGGAAACTGCACGTAAGCAGCATTTGATCCATTAAAAGTGACAATGTGTATTCAGATAGACAGGTGTTTTGAGTTCAGGAGTCTGATGGACCATGGATAGAAACTGTTCCTAAGCCTGTCTGTCCTGCATTTCAAGGATCTGAGTCTCTTCCCTGATGGCAGCAGGCTGAACAGCTTCTGGCCAGGGTGTGTGCTGTCTGTCCAGATCTTTTTTGCTCTGCTGATGCAGTGGGAGGTTGCAATGTTCTCCAGAAGGGACAGAGGGCAGTCAATGATTTTCTCTGCTGTCCTGATAACCCTCTGCAAAGCCTTCCTGTCTGAGGCGGAGCAGGCTGCGAACCAGATAGTCACACAGTCGGTCAGCACAGACTCTATGGTGGCCCGATAGAAGGACACCTGCAGTCTCTCCTCCAGGTGGTTCCTCCTCAGCACTCGGAGGAAGTGGAGTCTCTGCTGTGCCTTTTTAACCAGTGCTGCTGTGTTGACTGTCCAGGTGAGGTCCTCAGATAAATGAGTCCCCAGGAACTTGAAGGAGGCCACTCTTTCCACATAAACCCTGTTGATGGACAGTGGAGCATGGACACCCTATGCCTCCTGAAATCAATGACCATCTCTTTGGTCTTCTTGGTGTTCAGCTCCAGGTTGTTCTTGGAACACCACCCTGCCAAATCCTGTATTTCCTCCCTGTATGCCGTTTCATCACCCCCCAAGATGAGGCCAACCACAGTGGTGTCATCGGCGAACTTAATGATGGTGTTTGAGGGGTGGATGGGTGTAGTCGTATGTGTAGAGGATGTTCAGGAGGGGGCTCAGCACACAGCCCTGGGGGGAACCAGTGCTGAGTGTCAGGATGGAGGAGTAGAGCTGACCCACCTTCACAACCTGTGGTCGGTTAGTCAAGAAGTTCTTGATCCAGGAGCACATCAGGGGGTCCAAGTCCAGATCCACCAGCTTCTCCACCAGGATGTCAGGGCTGATGGTGTTGAACACCGAGCTGTAGTCGATGAACAGCATCCTGACGTAGGTTCCCGGGAGCTCTAGGTGGCTCAGGGCTGTGTGAAGAGCCATGGTGATGGCATCCCCCGTGGACCGGTTTGTCCTATAGGCAAACTGGTGTGGGTTGAAGTTGCAGGGGAGACAGGCTTTAAGAAGCTGGAGAACAAGTCCTTCAAAGCACTTCATCACCACAGACGTCAGTGCCACCGGTCTGTAGTCATTAGGGTCTTTACTGGCTGTAGCCTTGGGCACTGGTAATGACAGGAACAATAGTAAGTAACATAAACAATGTCTGTTCTGGATAAAGGAAAAAAGCATGGCTTTAGTATGAATAAATAAATGACTGCATGAACAAATAAATGCATACATAAATTTAAAAAAACACATTTTTGTGAGGAAACACAAAATTGAGTAAATACCTTGACTTTATTTGTACATCAACATTTAATTATTTCAGTATTTCCTCATGTATGGATTTAATTTCTACGTCTTCGTGTATTTATTTCTTAAGTTACCAAATCATGAAATGTAGAAATAAAGAAATTGCAAAATATTAAAATGAAGAAATAAAAAAGAAAAGGAGAAATAAAAGAATGAAGAAATGTAGAAATTTAGAATTAGACAAGTGAAGACAATGCTTTAGTAAATAAATGAAAAATAAAAGTTAAAAATATAGAAATAAATGAAGAATTGTAGTGATAATCATGCAAAATAAAGAAATAAATAAATGAAGAAAGAAATATGTGATTAAATAATTGAAGACATTTGTAGATACTTGCTCCTGTGCTCATTTATTCGTTATATTTATTTATGCAATTCTACATTTCTTCGTGTGTTTCTGCATCTGTGGTGGTCCTAATCTCAGTCTGGAGCAGGATTGGTTAGGGGTGAAAATGATTCATCAAATGTACATCAAACTAGCTAACGAGGACTTTCGAACTTATTAACATAGACAGACACAAGAAATAAACAAATAATGAAGAAATACAGCAATATACAGATGATTTTTAGATGTCTAAAATGAAAAAATGCATTGAAATACATTGTTACATAAAGATAGAGGTACAAAAACAGTGAATAAAAGCTGATGAATGAAAATAGATTCATTTGTTTATATTGTTTTGTAATTTCCAGAACATAAATGCAGCAACATGTACAAAATAATTTACTGTGGTTTTACAGGTTGAGAACACATTTGAGACTAGCAGGGAACCAGGAAGTGAAATAGCACAGGAATATTTAAGTAACTGTGCAGTAGAGGTGAATCAAATGCATAAAAATGTACTCAGAAGAAAAAGTAAAATGTCAGTTAAACACACTTTGAATAAAAGTTACTGCATTTGTGAATAGTTTGTTAGAGGTGTGTTGAAATCATAACATTACAGTTCTGAACCACCATGATCATCATGGGTGTGTTTGACTGTTAAGTGGTGCATTAAAATAAAATATTTCTATATGGGTCATTCCAATCGTGGAGGACATTTGTGCTTCAGAATTTTTGAAAAATAAACCTTCTCTTTTACAATTTTCTGCTCCACATTCATCAATAACAGATAATAAACTATCAATGGCTTGATTGGCTCAGCTTACACATCAATGGTACCATTTTTATTCCATGTTTATGTGTTGTTTGCTAACCCTACTCTAATCACAGTAACAGGGTTGCTAATCCATGCTAATGTTAGCTTTTTCTCAGCAGTAGAAGTAGTTGATATTTAGCTAGCTGTTACTGCTGACCAAGAGGACAAACTGACCGATGGAAAACATTAAATAAAAAATAATGAAAAGAATTAGCCTTATCCTGATAATATGCATATCAGGGTTGCATGAGGTAGAGTGAGACATTTAATCAAGGCAGACAATGTTATGAATATATGAAAAACAGAAAAGAGGACATAGCTTTGCTCGACCCATTCTTTAGGAAAACTGCTTGATGATGTTAATTCCAGCGTTTCATGTGATTCGCTGTTTTCTTCTACCAGCTAAAAAGGTTATCCTAACAGGGTTGTTGTAGGACATCCATCCATCCATTCTGTATACACCGCTTAATCCTCATTAGGGTCACGGGGGCTGGAGCCTATCCCAGCTGATTTAGGGTGAAGGCAGGGGACACCCTGGACAGGTCACCAGTCTATCACAGGGCTATATATAGAGACAAACAATCACACTAACATTCACACCTACGGACAAGTTAGAATCACCAATTAACCTCAGCTGTGGGAGGAAGCCGGAGTACGGGGAGAAAACCCATACATGTACAGGGAGAACATGTAAACTACATGCAGAAAGATGCCGGGAAGACGGGGCCACGAACCGGGGATCTTTTAGTTGCAAGGTGACAGTGCTAACCACCAAGCCACTGTGCAGCCATTAGACTCAACTAATTTGTAGAAGTTTGCCACCAAAATGCCAAAATGTTCCTTCATATAAAACAGCTCAGCCTAAATCTGAACTGAGGTCTTTCCTTCTGCCACCCATCACCCAGAGGTCTGGGGCTCCATTTTTGGTGGCCAAAGATAAAATCAAACGTAGTCTGTTTCCGTCCCCGAAAGTCCCAGGAACAGCCAGTGTCAAGTCAAAGACTTTCCTGACTCAACCAGGTTGCTGACACAAAGTTGGAGTTAAGTTGGAGTCAGTGATTCATAGAAAAAGCATTCACTCAAAGTCATTTGAGTAATGTAAATAATTTTGTGTAAGCTTCTTGTAAAAAAAAAAAAAAAAAAAAAAAAAAATTCATACAACTTGATTGAATCCAGTATATGAGCTACAGGAGACTCTGAGAGCTCAGCTCCTCCTGAACATGAGCTCCCCTAAAGTTATGATCTACGAAACACTGAACAGCATAGGTATTTTTTCCCATGTATTTCTATGTATTTATATTACACACACACACACAAATTAAATACACTACGGTTCAAAAGTTTGGGGTCACCCACACTCAAAACATGAACTTTGTGGGTTGTTGACTTTAATTAATGTGCCTATACCAAATGTAATTAACATGTTTGTGTTAGCTTTTAAAACTTAGTCAACTTTAGCAGGTTTAACTTAATCTGAAGACTTGCTACGGCCACATACGTCAGGTACACAAGTACAATGAAAGTGTCAATCACACAATCACAACCGTACATACTAACAATGTCCGAGACGTTTCCGTAGGCCAGACAATGCGCATGCTCAGAGGCACCATGAAGGTAAAGGTCAAAGGTTAACTGAAGGCGCCATTGTATGGAAACATCCTACGCTACAATTATCTAAATAAGTATATTTTTTTGATGCAATTTGTTGTACTGGAACGTTAGCATATGGTTAGAAAGTGGTATTGATGTTGTTAGTATATGACTTGCAAGAATGTGGCAATATCTCAGCATATGGTAGCTAATGCTAGCTAGCTAAGGAGCTAGCAAATTAACATAATATCAGAAAACACCAAATGATGGTTTAGCGAACTTCCCTGAACGCAGCATTACAGAATTTTGTAACATTTTAGTGTCTGAAGTCGATCAGTCCTGACTTGACTGAGGTTGAGGGTCTGTTAATGTTTAACTGCAGGCTAATCGCTAACAGCAAGCTAGTGGAGCTAGCCGTGTGTTGCTTCTTCAAGTCAGACAGAATCCTGGAGCTGAGTGAGTATAAAGTACTATGAGCCACATTTTGTAATTAAAAATGAGTTGAAAAAGACTGTGCGGTCATTTTGAGCAAAGCAGAGTTTCAGAAAGTAGTCAGATATTGAATCAGATATGAATGGAGTGACAGGAATGAACAGTAATATTCAGGTTTATCATCATGTTTTAATGTAATCATAGCTATAAAACTAAATGTGTCATTGTTCTATTTTCTTTATTTTTTAGTTGTGACTATTTTCCAACTGCAAGTTTGGTGAATGTTATTGCAGGACTTCTTGGTCTGGAGCAGGGGTGTCAAACTCAAATACACAGTGGGCCAAAATTTAAAACTTGGACAAAGTCACGGGCCAACATTGATATTTATTGAAAAAATCTTCCTCCAAATATAACAATGAACCTTTTCATATGGACCCAAACAAATTTTGTTTAAAAATTGAATATGGAACAAGCAAAGTTTAATACTATACAATATGCAGTTTACGACATAAAAATAAGAACAGGTATGAATTTAAATATAGAATATCATTTTTTTTTCTTTTTGAATCCTTTCACTACTTAAAATATGTATTTTTTGTTTGAATCTTTATATTTCCTTTGAGGGATAAATTTGATTAAATATAATTAAATATGGTGACAAAAAGATAAGAACTTCATAATTTATCTGTCTCCCATAATGCAAAGTCACTTCTGCACACCTTTTTGGCTATAATTAGTGAAAGCAACCATTTTTTCATCAATTCTGTCCCATGCTTTAATAATTGCATTTTTCAGACCGTCCTTGTTATTGAACTGATTTCCATCATTATAAACTTTTCTTGCCATAAATCCCCATAAATTTTTGATGGGATTAAGGTCTGAGGACTTGGCAGCCAGTTCACCACATCTATATCAATCTTTTCAAAGCATTCTGTGGTCTTCTGCGATTTGTGGCATGGTGCGTTGTCTTATTGATAGATCAATTTTTCATTCTGAGAATAAGTAAGTGGTTCAATGTTTTTTTCACAAGTTTTAGACAAGATTCTGAATTTGCTGTTTCATCAACAAATTCTAAACAGCTTTTATCTTTTCTATAAAAACCCCCCCAGACCATGACACTCCCATAACCTAGCTATCGCTTGCTAAAAAATAGTTTTTCAGCATCAATATGATGCCACTAGAATTTAAATTCGCCAGGGCTAATGAGATTAAAGTTTTTTTCATCTGAAAAAATTATATTTTCCTATTCATCTCTGTAAATTAAATTTTTTTAGTCTATTCTAGAAATTTTATGCTTGGCCGTTGAAGGAGGTTTTCCGCACTTTTTGGTGTATTTTTAACCCTTCAATGGTCAAAATTCTTTGAATAGACCTTGTGCTGTAATCAATGCCTAACTTAGTTTTTATTTTGAGTGCAGTGGTTGATTTTTCCTTAGAAAAATTCCTTAGATCAATGATTTTTTTAAAAATACGTCTTTCTCCAACTTTATTTGTTCTACCTGTGGGTCTTAAACTATTACTCCTAAACCAGGTGATGAAAACAGCAGTAATAATGCTATAATTTTGTGTAGAGTTTCAGTTTTTTCTGTTGTTTACATATGTCCATATATTTGTGAATGGAACCACGTGTACACGATGTGTGTATAATGTAGATAAAAAAATGTCAGCACTTTTCTGAAGTGATTTCTTTTTTCTGCACCAGGTGATTAAAGCAGCAGTAGTGATGAAGATTCTGGAAATCACGATGCACTTCCTAGTACCAGATCTACTGCTGCAAGAGGGAAGTCAGCAGCTGCTACTACAAACAGAAAAAGACAAAAGGTAGCATGGAAGACAGTGACGCAACAGTAGAATAGTATGTATGTACCTTGAGCAGGAACTAAGAAATGAAAAATCCAAAGTGCTACAAAAAATTAATGTCGAGTTGCAACCTCTCCTTCTGCCACCTATAATTGATAAGTCCCACCTGAAGCCTGATGCTAAACCCTCTCAGACTCCAGTGACCAAAGTCAAAAATGACAAAAAAAGTCAGCATGCCACGTTCAAAGTCACTTAAAGATTTTCTCCTTGTGCAATAGTCAATTTTATTGTTTTTGCTTAGTTTATTCATTTTAAGACGTTTCACCTTTTTGATCTGTAACAAAATAAAGCAACTGTAAAATTAATGAACAGTGAGTGCTCCTTTTTGTACTCTCAGTAGCATGACTAAAACAACAGGATTTAGTTTAAACTTTTACGTGTTCTTCAAATTTTTAAAAATGCCTTTAATATCCATTGCAACCTCAGCTTGTGAATTTCACAAGTTTTTAAAAACTAAAAATGGACCAATATGAATCAATTGAATGACAGTGAGCACCGTATTCTTACATATATAATTGACCTTTTTGGTCTGTAATGTAAAGGCCAACATTATTCTATCCCATAAACTCCATTATATATATATATATATATATATACACATATATATATCTATATATATATACACATATATATCTATATCTATCTATCTATATCTATCTATCTATCTATATATATATATCTATATATATATATATATATATATATATATGTATATATATATGTATATATATGTATATATATATATATATATATATATATATATATATATATATATATATATATATATATATTCCAACATAATTTATTTTTTGTAAATATTATGTCTTACTATTTAAAAACATAGCTGAAATTGAACATTTGTATTGCTTCAAGAAATGTCAGCTGACTTCTGGCGAAAAGTGGTCAAAACGTTCTCCTCTGTGGTTTTGATATGATGGATTTTGTTGACTTATTTCAAACACAATGTGCATAAATATGACATCACATGCAATTTGATGTCTGTAAATGTAAAAATCCAGATTTTAAAAAATGCTTTAAAAACTACAAATAAATATAAAAGGATTACATTTCGGATCAAGAGTAAATGTAAGTCATCCAGCAAGACAAGTTACCGGTACCTCGACTGTGATAACATCTTTCAGAGGTTGTGTATTAAATAAAAGCACCAGCAGGGGTCAGCAGAGGGAAGGGAAACTCATGGAACAGGTGGAAGAAACTGGATCTGTGAAAATCTTGCTTTTCAGCTTCAGTTTGAACTGAATAGAAGTGATCACAAAGGCATCAGTAGAAGACTGATACACTAGAAGTTCTTCCTGCTCTGATTTACTTTGCCAATGACATATCATCCAATAGTACATCTTTATCAAATGTGGTTAACCATGCTTGTCTAGAGTATATCCCCTTTGCACCCCATAAGTTGTGTCCTTTTCCACAGTGTAAGCTGATCCGTTCCAACCCCACAGTGTTTGGAATAGCATCCCCTTCTTCCAAGCTTGATATCCTGATTTTTTCAAATGGAATTCTGAATAGACATTTGATTTTATTCCTTTTGGAATCAAGAGAACGAAAGACCTGACTGGCTCTACAGGTAGCCAAAAAATGCACTGCAACTGGTCAATGTTCATGCCCGTCCTACATTTCTGCCTTCCGATTGGTTCCCTTGTCTCGACCTGCTGTATCCTCCTCTATCTCCTCGTAATTCTCTTCCTCATTGTTCATGCCAGTTCTGCGATCCCCCTCTTTTCTTGGTCCTTCCTTGTGTTTTCCTTCATCCTGTTCTATGTTCTCTTACTTACACGGGCTTCTTCTGCTATAAAACCACAACAAATGTCAAACGAGACAAGAAACTGAAGCTCAAGGGACCATCAAAAAGCCAAGAACGACATGGCCCTGGAGAGGCATATTTTATTTCATTTGTCAATATACTTCAGGAAACAATATACAAAGCAATGATGTGGTCACCTTTATGAATGTGTGGTGAAGTTCTGTTATCAATAGATAGTATGGTGGGGGTAAATAAACAGGCCTTTGCAGCTGAGGACCCTGCTCTTCAACAGTGGGGAACAAACAAATGAGAGGGATGGAACGTGCTAGAAAAACAACCCTGTGCGTGACATGCTTGTTGAAGATCTCCTGCTGTTGGTCAAAGAGAACGAAAGAAAAAATTGGGGGGTCTGCAGGTTCAATGAGGCTTAAGACTTTCAACAAGGCACTAGCGTATGAACCAAACCTAACACTCCAACAAAATAACCAGTGCTCGCTTTAGTTTAACATGTTTATTACAATACATACATTTCACATTTGACCTTCGCCCTCTCATTGCCCTGCGCTGACTCAAGAGGTGCTTCCACATTTGCCCACCTCTGACCCGCTGCAGCTGTAATACCACTCCTAAACTGGGTGCCGATGAAAATGCATGGCTATCATTGTGAATAACTGCTCATCACTACAACTCTTATAAATAAAACCTTTTTTATTCTGTCCTCTTCTTAAAACTCCACTGTTATGTTAACGACTGTACAAAGGAATGAACCAGTGGTACCACCTCAGCTTGAAAAGTTGGAGAGGGGGAAAAGAACAAAAAACAGTAGGAACACAAAGAGAAAAAAAAACAAAAACGAGGGTGAAGTGTGAGGAGAGGGCGTGGCAGGGCAGGGCTGAGGCCAGGGGAGGGTAGTGGGAATGGTCCAAAGAAGCACGCCATCACATCTCATATTTAAATTTTTTTAAATCACTCACTCCACCACACCACCAGGCACTGTTTTTTTCAGACTGGGAAATGCAGGGCCACCAGAAGCTGCAAACAGATCACTGAACCATTGTTGGCAATTGCTGTAGATCTGCGGAGGGGATGTTTGCCGCGCCTGAGTACATGTTACAGTTCACCCACAGAAGGTGGAGGGAAAGAATCTAGACAAAACAATCAGTTCACCCAGATTTGAAGAAAGAAACAAACTACATTGACACCTGTGTGTTATGCTTTATGCTAGCTTCTGTGTAAATAAATGGCTTCAAACATCCTCCTCCGTTTCCATGCAGGTCACACACACATGCTCAATGGTTCAATGATCTTTGAACTGACAAAATGAAGCTTTAAGTCTGCAGACAAGTTAACATGAAGGAAAGGCTAGCTAATGAATGTAGCCGCCTAGGCGTTGATTAGTTTGGATGTCAAAAGCTTTGATAGGCATGGCTTTCCATGGCTTCAATCTACAAAACATATTTACAACATAGATAATAACATCTACAAGAAATCTACATTTTTTTCCCCACAATATGGGCTTTTACAAAGCTCAGTCTTGTAAATCACCCACCCTCACCCTCCTCCTGCCACCACAGCTCTTCATTTCTCCCTCTTGGATCTCCCAGCCCAACGGTCCAAAGCCAACCTGACTGCAGCTCCTGTGTGTGAGTGTTAAGACTGGGCTCAAGAGGAACTGAACAACTGCTCTCCCTCCAGCCTCCAACTATGTGCAATGGGTCTCCCTGCCCCCTCTTTCACCCCTCAATGCCTGCTCCGACTCGCAACCAGAAGTTCTCAGACCATGAAAGAATTCTGATTCTTCAACTTTTCAAGTTCTTTGATTTGCTGTCTCAGAAACAGTATCCTGCAGCAAAACAGAGAGAACCACAATTAGTTGCAGGAAAATTGAATTCACATCAACAACAGATGCAAACTACCTCTGAACTGTATAGAAAAGATGGAGGTAACAACTGTGTTGCCATCTACTACTGTTTTGAAGCGTCATCTCTGACATTTGGTCGTCTTGATCTTTTGAAACAGGACATAATGATGGATGGGGGGATCTGACTGAGAAGTCAAGGACCAAACGCTGGCTGTTAGAAAGGATGCAGGTTTAAAGGCCAATTCACAGTTTCCACATGACTGACGTGAATTTGAAAGCCAAAGGAAGATGCAGTTCAGTTCATACTGCAATAGGAATGCATCAGTCTGCCCTGTAGATGGTCGCATTGCCCACAGAATTTGCAGTTGATGAAATTCATGTCATGTGTATTCCCATGGGCACATGGATGCAGAACATATGAATTGGTCTTAATGCATTGGCTTCACTTTTCAGACCCAGAGTCTACGTCCATCAATTTTATACAATCTATGAAACTACCAGACTAAACATGGATTCTTACCTCTGCTCACGCAATGTTGCTTGTATTTCACAGACTCGGACCAAAGACCGCAAGTTTTTGAGCTCGGTGCAGTTCTCAGACATGCAGATGCTGCCCATGGTGTGGGCCTCTTCACGTAGTCTTGACGCCTTTAGGATTGTCACAAACAAAATTTATTTTAAAACACATTTTGCATGACCAGAACCAGCCAAAACCTTGTGTTGAAAAATCTGGTGAAATACAGACCTGTTTCTCTGCGTGTTCTGCAGGCCATCCCTGTACATGTTTGATAAGGTTTTCACTGAAGTGGGCAGCAAGGGTGGGGGTGAAGGAGCAGGAGGGCCGGGCTCCTGAGGCCGAAGGGGGAGCGGAGGCGGAGTTGGGGGCGTTGCTGCTGCTGGAGGCGACATGGTTGGGGCCTGGGGAGGGACTCCTCTGACTGCTGTAATTATTGCAAGGTGAGGAAAAATGTCAGCATCTCGCCTTTTACAATCAACGCTTTATCTGCAACTACTTTCCCTGTGATGTTGAGTTTCAATGAAGATAATGACAAAAGTAAGTCTCTCTCTGTTAACAAGCAACTCCTAACAATTTCATTCAGTATCTCAGTGCAGTAATGTTGCAAATCCACAAGGATACGTTTTAAATGGCTAAAGCTATCAAAATGGTCAAAACCCTAATTGTTATCAGCTCCAGAGGATATTGATACTATTTTGTCAGTATCTGATGCTTATCATCTGTTCAACTACCTTTTTCCTGTATGTGATTGTAATGATGTGCTCATTAATGTGAGAACAGACATTCACCAAGGCTGTGTTGCAATGTAACTGAAAGTGATCTGGATTGACTAGTGCCACCTCTCTATCAAGTTTCATGACATTTGAACTGAACTGTGTCCTGCTAACAGACAAAGAGCACTGAAAACAAACCTCTGGGAGGACTAATTCCTACATTTCCATGTTGTGTTGCAGTAATAAAACATAGCACTGGTGCATATTTAAAGTAGGGCTGGAGCTATTGTGCATATATTATATATGCACAATACAGACAGCGTGGATGTTCGTCTGTGTTCCACTCGGACAGATAATTCTGTTGAACAGCGCGCTCACTTCCGCTTTTGCAGCCGTAACGTGCATGAGACAGAGAAAGACGATTACTAATCGATAGTTGCAGCCCTAATTTAAAGCAGCTCGTCATCACAGTCATGGCAGTATTTCTCCTTTCCTCGCTGCTTCAATAAAGTATCTCACCCACGTGAAACATACTGTGAACTATGGTTTTAGTTGCACCCCTCGACCTCAGTATCTGCAGTAAGAATTCTCATCTTGAGTTCCCACCTCCTCT